>NC_054055.1:82247531-82847531 GCF_017639655.2 Falco naumanni | reverse complement strand
AAAGCCAGTGATTGGAGATCTGACCTCTAGCAGAAAAACACCTGTCTGGGTAAATAATTCTACTCTATTATAAAGAAAGAAGACTCTGACGAGGTACTTTCAATCAATTTTTAATCATATCCACAAAAATTGGTATCTATCAAGGTGATGTGAGGGGAAGGACAAAGATCATCATATCAAGTTTGTTCATTGGAGAAAAAATACGCTTTTAAGTGCTGCTCCATCATTTCTTGCTGAGCTAGCCTGTCTTTGGTGGATGACTGACTGCTGTCTTTTGGAGTGACAGCAATTAATTATGGGCTGGCCCAGCTTCCTTAGAGAGCACTGGTAGGCTTCTCACTAAGTTACATGGAGAATGAGAAACCCCGAATTTTAAATATGTAGCCAAATGATTAAGTGTACTTTAAATTTTAATTCTGCTATGTAGCATTTTGTTGAAGCTCTGCAGAACTTTTGTGTCCTTTTGTGGGTTTTTATGGTTTTGGTTACTTATGATGATGCAGCTAAATTTCAGCCTTTGCAGTGTGAGTTTCTGCTGGTGTCAGGCACCCTGAACTGCCTCGGTAAGCCAAGAAGGGAAACAGGCATCTTATGGAGTAATTCCTCTGACCAGTTTTAGACATCTGCATCACGATGAGATGATTTTCATGTGAGGAGTAGTCTCACTCCCCACTAAAACCACTAAGACTAGAAAGGGTAGTTCAGACATCAACATGTGCCTTAGTGATGTTTTCATTTGACCAAATGAATTCTGCGATGTCTTTAAAAAAATAAAATAAATAAAAAAAATGTGCCAGGCTCTTTAGATTATGTGTGTCTAGGACACAGGATTGCTTGAGCCTGCAAATGGATTCATGTGAGGACAGCCTCTGCCTTGCTGCTTCCATGGCCTGTGTAATTAATTTGATCAGGCAACAAGAGACAAGTATGGAGAACTGATGAAGTCTGTGAGAACTGGCCATAACAAACCCCAGCAGGAGCACTCATCTGGGCCAGCCCTTACTCACCCACTGCAAACTCAGCTGTGAGGTTGCCCATTGTGCCGTTCTCTTGGTTTTCACTGACAGTGGCTACCCTCAAGCCAGTTTGGTTCATTTCACACCCACATCCAACAGATCCCAGCAGAAGATGAGATGCTCTTCTTACACAGGATGCTTATGTTTATAAAGATGTAGCTAGTTTCTTCAGAGTTTGAATTACTTTTCTTTTGAAAGTAAATCAAGGAGTATTACATTGGAGAAAAGGTGCTGTTTAGGCCCATTTTTTTGGTAGCTGCAGGTAACAGTGGTCTTTTCAAATATATTGTGTTGTCTAGAGTGTGGAGGAGAGGTAGCTGTCGAGACGGGGAAGAAAGGATCTTCTTGAGAGTGTTGAAAGAAGTAATTTGGCTTCATACTTTCATGATGGTATGAGTTCTTTTCAGTCTCTTTCAAGTGTATTTCATAAATATTTTTGTAAAAGAAGAGACTCAAACTCTTACGGGTTACTCTAGGTTTGCAGTTTTAATAGGTGCAGCAGCGTTGGGTCACCTCCACAGAGAGTGACAGGGTTACAGGATTTTTAGCTCTACATTTATAGTCTCTACAAAGCATTACCTAATCTATTGGTTTCAAAGAAGTCTTTTATTAGTCATTATCTTGACAGTCGGTTTCACAAGTTGTTCTATATCTTGACCACTTCACCATTTTACTTTTTCTTTCAAGGATGATCGCTCCAGGTTCTGCACGTCTCAGTTCTGAGTAATCACAATAGACAATCTCCATTGTCTCAGTCTCCTAGAGGTTAGGGTCTTCTGTTCTTAGAAACTTCTTTGAACTGTCAAGTACAGTCTTACTAAGATTAAACTTTCATTGTCTAGCATCTATTTACTGACCGCACTTGCAGTCCTGGTCTGGGGCTATACAGGGGACAAAAGCTGAGGTACACAGCCTACAGTAGCACTGATCTGGCATTTTCCTCCAACAATTTCGGTATTTCTATTTAGCACTGAGTGGTTAAATCCATGTGGTTCAGGACTTTCTACTTTCTCCCTCAATTAATCCTCTCCTGTTCCTCTTTTCTTTTTGCTTTGAGTGACTGTGTATTTTTTTCCTTTAATATTTTAGCTTCTTGGGAATTTAAAATGCAAACACTTCCTTCCTTCAGTCAGCTCTTGCTCCCACTCCAAGCCTCTTCCCTTTGCAGGAGAACATACAAGGAGCTAATGAGACACAATGCTTCTGTGGCACCCAACCTTATTTAAGGAGAGGATGGTATTTTTAAGTAGGGGGCACTTGTCTCTTAAGAGTGTTTGATCCTCTGGAAAATGAATGTAGCTTGTTCAAACACTTGTTATTTCCACCTCTCTGAAAACATATTATCCTCAGTAGGAGTTAACTGACATTTTGTCAGATTTATGCATAAATTTCGAGGAAGTTAATAACACAACTTCTCTAAAGAGTTAACTTAAGGCCTCTAGAAAAGGTAGTTGGGAAGGGATCAAAACAATTGATAAAGTTAAATAACAAGAATGTAGTAGAGCAGTAGGGTCAGGCATGTTTTGTAGGCACAGCCAGCTGGGCATAGCCATGAAGCAGTCTCCACATGAAAAGGTGTAGAGCATATCTACAAACTTGCACAGACCTCCGAGGCTGCTCCTTGGCTTGCTACATGGTTCAGGGTTCATTTTTCTCCCAACATTGCTGGTCCTCCTGGGCAAGGTTATGGAAGGATGGGAATTGGAGCAGGACTACAGCCACACTCCTTTCTGTCTCCTCTGTGTCACCTTGTTCTGTGGACAAAGGAAAGATCACTATCCCAAGAAAAACTGGCTTTTATACTCAGAGGCTTATGATTTTCCCTCCCTGTTATGTAAAATGAACAATATTACCTTATTTTTTCATATTGGTCCATATTCTTTGGGGCAGGAAGCGTAGCCATTTGTCCTGCAAAAGTTTCTTCTGAACATTGTGAAAAAATAAGAGAATTATCAGCCCAAGTCTCTTACCCAACAAGTTTTAGCTGTGTTTAAAACAAAAGAAAAAAATTGGGATTGTTTCTTCTAAGTAGCAGAAAAAAGGGATGATAATAGCTGTGGAAATTTTCTACACAGTTCAGAAGAAGCTGGAGTTGAACTTGAGCTGCTTTTTTTGGTGGATCATGTAATTCATTTCAATTCACTTCTCTTTTTTCATACCTATGGTCATAAATTTTTATCTAAAAAATGTCAAGGAAGTCCCACCATAAGAGAACACTTCTGCACCTAGATGTCCTCCTTGGGAGAAGACAGAGAAAAAACTGTGCAGATGTTAGATGTGTTGCTTAATGAGGTGCTGGAGGGCACCTCAGGCACAAAGGATCTGTTGGAAGAACCTGGACAGAATGGAAGAGAACTTAGTGGGTGGTCAAGTGAGGAATCATGATGCAGATGCTCTCATGCAGTGAGCTATAACAAGGCTATAACATCAATAATCTGCATGTTAATGAGTAAAAAATCTTCATATTAAAGCTTTCCCAAGTGAGCTGTGAGACAGCAGATCTTGACAGCTTTATTGCTGTCGAATAGGACAGCTTTCTTAATACTCTGATATAGTTTGATAGTTTTTTATCTATCACTTTCACAGAGAATGTAAGACATCCAAATGAATACATCTGATCCAGAAACAGAAAAAAACCAGCTTTTATAATTATTTTGTGTTATTGTAATCATCATCTTTGCTATTATGAAGATTTTTATAACAATGGAAATGAAGAAAAGGATATGTAGAGGTAAATGGAACTAAATGCTAAACTTTGAAGTTAATTTTAAGCTTTGAATTTTGCTTTTGTATCAGGCTGGGACAAACCAAAAACTTCTGAATGTTTTGAAAACAAAACTGTGTGAAATTGTGCATTTTCTCTCTAAAATGGTCAACTTTCCATTTTAGTCTTTTTCTGATTATAAATGACCAGACAGTCCTTAACTTCATAACTTCAATTTCTGGATGAGAACATCCTTGAGGATGTAGCAGGAAAATATTTCGTTTTCAAAATGCACATCATTCTTCTGCAAAAACATATTTCATGAGTGTACTCTAGTCAGTGCTAATGGTAGGCCCACAGACATGGGCATACATAAATATAATAATCCATGCCTAAAGTGATTCCAACCTCAATAGTCAAACTGTAGAAAGGATATGTTTATTCCTTACCATTAAATGGTGCTAATGAGGTCTAGAAAGCAGATGTTGGGTTTACTTCAACTTGTGAAACGTGTAAGGTCTCCACATTAGAGAGACTCTGGGCTAAATTATATCCGCCCTGGTTTCTGATAGCCGATTATTTTACCCCAGATTTAGGATACTGTACTGTTAACATACTGCCCCTGGATGAACTGTTTTGGGTGCCTGCCTCCAGGGTGGCATACACTGCCTGAGGACTCCATACCGAGGGATGCATTTGCCATCATCTATCAGCAATGTGCATGAGACCAACCACTTACACACATATGTTCTCCTTCCCTCTTCAGCTGACTGGCTTCCAAACCTGCTTACGGAGGCACAATTTGCAGGTGCTCCACAAGGAGCCTTAGCAGCACAAAGCCACTGGGGTAAGGAAAAAAAAAAAAATCTGCCAGATGACAGACTGCCTGGGCATCAGATACTATTTTGCTCAGCTGCATAACTGTGAAATCCTGGCTGTGGTCACGTGTTGAATACATAACAGTCCTCTTTCTTAAGCACAGGGACTGGATTGGCACATCTCTTTCTTTTTTGTCTCTGTATTCAAAGTAATCGAGAAAGAGCACAGCTAATTATTTTTAAGGCTCATTACAATAACAATTCCAATTCTTTTCAGACAAGCAAGACAACTGAAGAATCAAACTGAAAATTCTCATTTTGTCTTGCTCACAAAGCTCAAACTCTGCTTCCTTAGTAACCCTCTATGACCTGTGAACTGTAATCTTGGTACAACAATAGGAATTTATCTCTGTTCTTGCATTGTTATAGAATTTCAAACCTCCGTGTGAGATTTTAACTGTCTAGCCTCTGGTAAAATAAATGGGAGTCATGCAAGTCTTTGGAAATGGGGAAATTAGTAACATCTGGACAACTTGAATACAATGTACTGTCTGCAGTCTTTACAAACTTCAGCAAACTACAGCATGTAATGGATTATGTAACTATTTCTCCCTTCCCTGCAGAAGTGTATTGGAATGGCAAAATATCTTCCACATCTTAGTCAAGCAGTGAAAATACTCAGACATAATTAAGCAGCAAAACCCTGTACTATGTGAAACAAGATGGCTGTATCACAAGAAGAAGAAAACTTCAGCATGGGCCCTGATTTTCTTGTAGAGGCAATTTTAGAAAGATCAAATATGGGATTAATTTAGACCGCACTTTGCTCTTCTAGTGTTAGTCCAGAAGTACATACATACGTAACCTAAATGATATCAGAATAAAGTAAGACTGGCATTCTCGTATTTCTTTTATTGGTCTCTCAAAATGATTAGGTACCAGCAAGATATGCAAGCAAATGTTTAAGAGACAACTCTGTCTGTTATTAAAAAGAACAAGAAATCTACTCAGCCAAAAACAAGTGGATAGAGCTAGTTTACAGAAAAAAAAAGCAGAGCCTTCCTTCTAGCTCCTCTCCATGGAAGCAGTTGCAGGTTCAGGTCTTAAATCAGTGTATCTCAGTGTATAGAGTGAGTTTCAACTGCATAGTCTTTGTTGCAGGTACAGCAGGACGGAGATCTGCAAAAGAAAGGTTGTGGTAGTCGTCTCAGCAGTGATTCTCTGCTTTAGAATACTTTTGGGCCCCTCCATTCATATCTACTGCCACGGGTTCAACACATTGGTTTTGGCTCTGCAAAGAGTGCTGCCAGACGTTGGTACCAGTCATTGCAGGCGATGGAGCGGCCAAAGGTGAGCACTGAGCACCCATCCCGGTCAATTGGTACCAATGCAAGTTTTATGTCAGCTGAGTCCATGTGAAACAGCAGTGTGAGCTCAGATCTGGAAGCCGAGGAGATTACTCAAAGCTGAAGCTTCAATATTTGTTTGCAGTCAGGAGATGAGGCAAGTTCTTGTGGAAGTGTGAGTGTGGAAGTGTACTGAAGGTACACACTGGCAAGCCTAGCTGTGCCCTGGCCTCTCTGGCTTGAGCTTCAACTGGGTTACCTTCACTCCCACCACTTTTCTAGTGGAGGCCAGAGTGGCTTATTTTTGTCTCTTGAAATGCAGAAATATTTCTGACTTTCCTGTCTATGACCTCTCTTCATTCCTCACCTGCTACTTCTACAATACCTGCCTGCAAAAGCATGCAAAGCAAAGCACGCCCTGAAGTCTCCAAAGGGATGCTGTCACCTTGGTCCAAAATAGTGTCAATGTCTTGACCACTGGAGCACATCTGCCCTCTAGCCCTTCCACTTGCTCAGGTTTTGGGATAGGAGGGGCAGAAAGGGGAAATGAATGCAGCAGTCACTGTAAATAAAGCATGCAGGCTATTTAATCCCTGTGGTAGCTGGTTCTGTTATGCATGCCTTTTTACAATGTTGTCAAAGGCATCTAGCAGCAGGGGTAACTGTGGGCTGACAAAGACATAAAGGTATAAAATACGTTTTCCTCTTTCGTTTTATGTGATAAAGGTAAATTCCCTTTGCTAAAAGCCCCCCTACCTGATCTGTATTGTTGCTAATTTACTATTTCTATCACAGTAATGTGTTGGCTCTGTAAGAGATTGATGTTCTATATGCAAAGTGCTCCATGTAAATATAACAACAAAGAGACATTCTGCAAGCACTTGAACATAATAGTAAATGCTTTCTACTCCACATGTTACTTGGTACATTTTACTCACATTTATCTACCAGGTTTCAGTTGCTAAGGTCTCCAGCACTGCAACTGTTTAGGAATGGATTTCCATATATCTCCTTCTCCTCTAAACCTTAGCAACAAGCTCAGGAGTTCGACTTCTTCCCCACTATCTGAAACTGCCTATACGGAAAGGTTTAGTTTCTGTCTGAGGACTTTGAACAGCATAAAGATGCCCTGATTTCCCAACCTGTGCATAGCAGGAAAAAAAGGGCCGTCACTGTCTTAGCATTTTTTAAAATGTCATCCTCCCCAAAAGGGCATAGTTGTTAACCTGTGAATTTTGGCACTGAAGCAAACCTCCTTCCACCAGCTTCAGATAATCCAAGTTTTTAAATGTTTTTTAAAGAGGTTTAAGACTAGAATGATCTGACATATGTCGAAACCCCAAGAGCCTTTTTCAGAAACGTCCTGTCTGGACATCAGCGTAACTCCGGTTCCTTTTTTTAAAAATTAAATTAAGTCCTCCTTTTTGCTTGATCCTTCTTTTCAAAGCCCAGCTTTGTAGTGTGTCTCACCAGCCTGAGAGCAGACAGGGCTCCTCTCCTCTGCCTGCACAGGTCATTTCTGCTTAAGCAGCCTCAGGTCACAGGCTAACAGCTCAGTAACTCTTCTGTCTCTTTCCTGCACAACAAGTTAACAAGGCCATGCAGACTGCCTCCATCTCCTGGCTTTCACTCCTAAGTCATGGGCTGGGCACAGCGTTAATACATGAGCTATGATTCATAAAGCCATGACAAAATACTCATCACCTCAAGTATGCTGCTGCTCGGTGGAAAGGGAAGGTATGGAAATAAATGTATGCTTTCCAAGAAAAAAAAAGAAAAAAATAATTGCAAGTCAATCTCAACACAGTTCAAACAAAGGATACCTTTCTGTGGCTGGCTTTGAATTTGCTGTAGGTACTGAGTGAAAAAAAAAAAAAAAAAAAAAAAAAAAAAAAAAAAAAAAAAGAAGAAGTAGAGTAACTTTCTTATGTGTAATTAGGGACATATTCTGTGGTCAAAACGGAAACCTGTTTCCAACTGTTACATAAATGCATTATGTGAACAATTTTTATCTGCATTACAATTTGTACAGAACAAGCTCAGTGATGGGGTAGTATTTTTAAGGGTGCTTGAAGTAAGGCTTAGGTGGGTCAGAGCTGCCAGACTCCAGAAGTGAGACACAAAAAACTTTACTCAAATTGTGGGTTTATAAATGCTAGAAGCAGTTTGCACATAGACCTTCAGGTTCTAGAGAGTTACAGCCATGTGTGACCCCAAACAGACCAGCACCAAACTTGACAGCACCAAACCTTTTAACACCTTGTTTATGCCCAAGCCTGATAAAACCACAGAATTTAGGCATTGAAGTTTTTAAGATCTAATGGCAAAGATGCCCAGCGGGGGCATATATTGTCCATATCAGGTTTCCTGCTGGTTACTACAGCAGTTTCTTTTCTGTAAAATAGAAAAGAGGAAAAGTGTCATTTCCTAACCCTGCTTTATGCAATATTTTACAGGTTAGACTGATCTACATAGGAAATGAAAGAATGTATTTCAGGTCCTTCTTGTGCCCTAGGTGGCCCTAGATAGATGCTGCACATCTCTCAGGTGTGGGCTAAATTGAGACGTGGCTTTGTGTTCTCCATTCTTGAAATCCTGACAGTGCACGGAAAAAAAGCATCTGAGGATGGAGGAGACAAAATGCCATGCAGGTCTGGATCTACGCCCTAGTGGCTCGGGCATGTACCTGTAAAGGAGAAAGCCTTATCCCTGCTTCCAATTACTTGAATTAAAGTATGCTGGTTCTCTGGGTTCCTATCCTGAGCACACATTTAAGATGCAGAGACCTAGACATGCAAACTCTGCCAATACAGCCGACTTGTGTGTGATGCCATTTAGACATACTGACATGCAAATGTGCTCAAGCCATTATGTCCTGCCTTGCAAGTGACTCAGATTTTGCATGGAGGTCCTGAGATCCCTGCCTCTGGAAGCTAGAACAACATGCCAGCAATGCTAAGGCTGCGATTTTAGAGCCCCCAAAGAATGAACATTTCTCTGGTTAACTGCTAGGGTGAAGGAACCTACGTTCCTGGCCTGACTGTATGTGTTTCCTTAGCCATCCCCTTACAGTCACTACTGGAAACAGAATAATGAGCTACACAAACCTTTGCCACACCATGCAATGCTGTCCTTGTGCAACCCTGCCCATGTGCTGCAGGGAGCACACCTACCATGGCCGGGGAATCAACCCCAGGTTTCAGGCAGTGAAAAGCCACACTTTGTAGCAGCTAACTTTTAGTCATTTATTTGACTTGATCTTTGTTCAGTCATGTCTGTAGGGAGAAGCAGATGAAATAACCTGTAATACACTAGAGACAGAGAGAGTTGTCAGTCAGTTCCCATTTTTTTTTTTAAAAAAAAGATTTATCATCTCTTGCTGCTAACAGCTCCATCACCTTGCCCACCATCCTAATGTGCAGTTTATCAAACTACCCCGGCCAAAGTTCTCCACTGCAGTTAAATCAGTTGGTCTTGGATCAAGATCTATCCAGCTGCAATGTGTGTGTCATTACGTTGCAGTATCCAGGTTCTGTTTTTTTCACCAGAGGCACTATAAGATGAATTTCAGACAAAAATGTTCAAAGAGATGTACTAAGCCTGAACCAAACACCAGTCTGAAATGCTTCATCTCTGACATCCCACCCCCTGCCCCACTTCAACTGAACTGGAACTAAACTTGAACTGTGGGGGTTTTGAGGTCTTCATTGATCCTGAGCCAGAACTGAACTAAGGGAAGGATGAATTTCTAGTTACTGATTCAGCACAACGGACTGGTTAAAAACTAGCATTTCTAGCAGGGTCTCTGTGGCTTGGAGGCTGCCTGTACTGGGGTCTGCAGAGCAGTGTAGCATTGCAGTCAGTCTCTCCCCTCACTTGAGTGTTTGGCACAAACCTTTGCCTCTGCACAGGAGCACCCTATACTGCTCCACAGGTGGCAGGGGGGGACCTGTTCAATATGGGGACATCAAATACCTTCATAAATAAAGCTCTGAGGCACAGCTGGGTCAGCCTCTGCTTTCTGTTGCCCTTTCTTGCTATTAACTTCTCTAAGTAGAGGTGCCATCACTGGAGCACCTCACCACATGGGTAAGGTGTTTAAACCTGGACATCTCTGATGTGTGTGTGCAAAACTGGACTCACAGGGTCATTTTTGTCATCTGTCCTTTGGTTTCTTGCCCCAGCTCTGGCACCTTTTGCCTTCCTACTATCTCTGCTCTAGCTTCTTCCTCCCACATACCAGATTTAAGGTGATGAACTGGTGGAGATGTGCTGGGAATATGAAGTGGGAAACAGAGGCTAAAGCTTCTTGCCTTTCTCTACAGGCTTACTCCATTGTATGATCCTGTGTATTTGTAAAATGTTGTATTTCTCAGTTTTGACTGGTTTCTAAACCCCATTAGCTCACAGCCAGCTTTAGTTTCGTCTCAGCCCATTGTGGCAGTGAGCAGGGAAATGTGGTGGTTTGTTTCCCTGGAAATGCTCTTTCACTGTTCTCATCAGGCATTAATATTATGTGTTACAGCTGTTTAAAAATTCAGTGGTAATTATGCACTCCAGCAAAGATGACTTCACCAGGATGAGGGCAAAATGCTCCTTTTTTAGTCTAGGTCAGAGCAGGGAGATCTCCCTCATGTTGCACCATTTATTCTGGTTATACAGCTGCACTACGCCCTGGTCAGGCCATCTTCCCACCTGGCCCTTGGCTCAAGACAACACTGGCCTTCATCAGTAGGGATGAATTGCAGTTTCTTCTGAAGCCCAGCCATAGTTTTGAATTACAACGTTTCCAATTATAAATTCAGCAAGAGGATTACTAAATGGCCACAGTGGTCTTTTTCTACCATAATTTCTTCAAAACTTCACTCATATAAGCCCAGAATTGATGACATTGCAGCATAGATCTCTTAATTTATAACCCTATTATTAACTCCTAACTGCTCTAAAAGAAAGCGGTCATGAGACAAGAGTTATGAGACAAGAGTTTTTTATTGGTTTTATCATGAAAAAGGCCATTAAACATCATAACAGACAGTCTTTCCCCTGTAGACACACTGACGTGGTAGAGACAAAGAAAGCCAGTTCACTGTCTAATCCTGGTCTTTAACCAGCTTGCTGTGACTCATGAATTTACTCTTGCCTTCCAAAAGCCACTTGTTTCTTTCATTTCCAAAAGTTTTGAAGGGCCTTTTCCTGTGCCAGCTAACTAATGTTGCAGAGGATCATTAATTTCCTCCTGTTCACGTTTGTAAGAAATGTTGATTTAGTGCATGCATGAGTATTGTGTTGATGAAACAATCAGGTTTAGAGCTCTGGAGAAATCCAGGTCTTTAGCACAATGAGACTCCTGATAACAGTAAAACGATATTTTGGATAACTGTTGATACAAACCCCTTTCTAGCAAAGCAACACAACCATTACTCCTGCCAGCCAGAGTACGTGCCCCATCTGTGCTAACACTATCCAATTTGAAACAATCAAGAACGCGTTCAATGGCTGTTACATTTTCAACATGTTTTCTCAGCTATTCCATCAAACCACAGCCAGTGGTGGTAGGCATTGGCAGACACCAGGCAGTTCCTGAATAATATCAGCATTTTCCCTCACTTGCTGAGCTTAAACGCCCAGGTTCAGAGTGTCTGTTACATTGCAGCTCTCATCAGTTCAGTGAGAAAAATATATACGTGCAGCTGCTGAAAATCTGATTTATTACATTTCCACTGGCACCTCAGTGAACTTGTCAAGCCTTTGCAGAGGCCCAGCCATAGCACCCATTTTGAGGTCATCAATCAGTGGAGCTCAAGTGGACAAGCTCTTCTTCAGTACCCCAAAATGCATTTGTGTGATAATCCCAGTCTTTGCAGCGTCCAGCCTTGGCATCCCCAAGCAGAGATGGTGTTGGCCTGTATTGGAATAGAGACAGGAGGTGGGAGGATCAGCAAGTGAACCCAGCCAGGCTCAGCTCATGCCTTAAGTTGTAGCATTCTGCAGGAGGGCCATCGACAAATTTCTTTCAGGAAATGGAGGCAAACACAACATTTATAACTTTCAAATAATCTGGGAAAGTTAACTGTGCCTGAAAATGTCCCAGGGAAGCTGGCACTCTAAAACAACAGCTGCAGAAGGCTTGAACAAAAAGGTGTTCATGACTGTTTAGATCTCTTCTGGACAGTAACAGCAGCATGTGTGCCCTGTTTGCTGCAATAATTATTGCTAGTATTTAAAATCAATAGAGCAGACTCAGATTGCAGACGGGCAGCTGGAGGCTTCTAGCCCAGCAGCCTGAACTGGGGCAAGTGATGGAGCCTTTGGTCTTGGCAGGAAGAGACTGAGCAGGTTGCACATCTGGGAAAGCGACAGCAGCCCAACCCCATACCAGTACCGCACCAAAGAATGAAGGGGGACTTCTCCAGAAAGGGGTGACCATTCGTCATTTGGCCATCTGGCTCTGTCTGAAATATCAGCGAAGATGCTTGGAGACTGAACCTGTCTCTTTGGGTAGGCGGCTGAAACTTTAACAGAAACACCATGGGTGTCACAGCCCTCCCTCCCCTTGTGCTCTCGCTGTCACCATCCTTTTATCCCTCTCTGTGTGCTGGGCTTATGAATATAATGTTGATGATGAGAATCATTAGGTAGCTAGGTAAAAAAGTATGCAAATCTGACATAACCAGCGGGGCCACTAGGAAAATAGAAGTGGATGAAGGGCAGGCAAGACCCTGCTGGGTTCCTCGTCCCTCTTTGTCTCCGCTGTGGTGCAGCAGAGCTGCCAGCTGGGACACAGCCTGGGTCTGTACCTCCAGACCTCCTGGCTGCCCGCAGAGTGCTGCAGAGCCGTAGCCAGCTGTGCTTACACCACCTCCTTTCAACAGCGGGTTTCTGTATCGGTTATTTATCTCGGTCGTTTGTTATGCTGGGCTTCACAGACATTAAATACAGCACACATCACGGACAGGAATGTGTTTTTTCTAAATGTAAGGGTGAAACTGTTGGACTACATTTTTTGGAAGAAAACAAATCTGATTTTCCTCACTTATACTACGGCTTTTCAATATTTGTACTACCGTGTTCAAGTAAATGAAGGGCTTAACTGATACGAAGCATATTGCTTCAGTACCTATTTACCCATGCCTGAAGCTTGACAAAATGTTAATGGCCCAAGTACTTCCGCCTGTGCTTAATTTCAAGCTTGCAGATGGATCCTTGACATCCACAAAGTTCTGACAATCAATAATACAGCTTGCTTTCGAATGGAGTGGCTGTCAATACTGTTGTGGGAAGAAAGAAGGCATTGGAAGTGGATGAAGCACACCTCCAGTGGATGTGTGTACTCTGCTCCCAGGATAAGACCAAGCAGAGAAAGTGTCAGGCCTGGAGAAGTCATTCTGACAAAGAGTCAGCTCACAGAAAATACAGAGTAAAATCCTGAAACTAGTGAAAATCACTGTGGCCAGGCCTTACTTTGGGATCCCACATATAAACCTCTTATCTCTGACTGCTGTTTCAACAAAATGTTATTCACAATGACCTCTGCAAACACAGACTTAATAAAACTCATGGGACTCTCACTGAAGACAAGAGCTGAACAAAATGCAGTTTCCATCACCTATTTGTAGAAAGAAAAGGTTCATAAGCACAGATGGGAATACTGTGAGAACCATAAATGTTCAGACTAAATTGTATTAAAACAAGTTTTCGTATCATAAGTGACATTTTAAACATGCTTCTCCCTCTAAAAAAATTCAAGCAATGAATAATGGAGCTGAATCAGATAGAGCACAAGGCATCTTGTAGCTAGTGAGTGCTCAAAAACACTGACTCACTTCAGATCATTATTTTTTTTCTTTTTTGAAAACTTCACCTGCAATGAATGTGACCTAGTGAATTGAAGAAGCAAAAAGACAGGAAAAGGCAGCAAACAGTTTATGAGCCATCCACTGAAAAAAAGATTTGTTAACATAAAACTTTCATTAAACTACTATGAATAATGAATGTGCTGGTGTTTACGCTGAACAATTTCTTAGATGCAGTTTTCCTGTTCCCTGCTGGCAAAAAGCAACATCCATTTTCACAAGAAAGTGCTAGTCTGGAGGCAGGTCCTGACACATGCTCCCTCTCTCCCTCCAGACTGGCATCACCTCTTGGTCAGTGAAGAGAACAAGGCTATGAGCTGGTTTCTGTTCCCGGTACTGTGATTGAACCTAGAAAATGTCATAAAATTGGACCCCCAAACCCACTTGCCTGACCCTGTGATATAACACTAAGGCCACAGTCCTAGGTTTTTAGTTGCTTGCTTACTTTCTGGACCCCTAAACACTTTGTTCTTGTCACATCATGTCGTAACTTCAGCAGGAAGCGTTAGTTAAGTCTTGGTATCCATAGGCAGTAAGGGTTCATCACTGGTCTGATGGAGCTGCTGCCTATTATTGCTGATGTTTCCCCTCTCTTTTGGATGGGCAGGTGGGAAAAAGCCTGAGCTGAGAGAAGGGAGGTGGCTCTGCACTGCTGTGGCTTAGACTCCCTCGAGGAAGCTGTAGCATTAAATTTTCTAGAGCTGAAGATTAGACAGAAATCTGCCTCTTTCTCCACAGAGATCAGATTCATACACAAAAGAGGAAACCATCTTGCCCAACAAATCTGCTTAAAGAAAATACCTGCTCCCTGCTTGCTCAGGAACCCAATCCTGGAAAAGGAATTTCCAAAACATCCGCTGTCCCAAATGCTCAGTCCATCCAGAAAGCCTGAGACCCTGAGAAAGGTAGTAGTGAGGGCCACATCCCTCTAGGTGCTGCTTCCTCCTGCTTTGGTCCAAGAAGCTACTTTCTCTGGGGAGGGACACAAAAGGGAGCAGGTCTGGATTAAAAATTTGCAGGAGTTTACCTTCCTCTGTAGCCGTAGAGCCTATATGTCGTGTCATTGTCCCTCCAAATCATCTCGGGAGAGAAGCAGACAGATAGCCTCTCAAGAGAGGTGTTCCTGAAGATGTCACATATCTCCTTGCTGAGCATTTCCTCTTTTTATTTGTTTTCATGGAACTTCATTCAATTTCCCTTCCATACAAAGGCATAATAAATGATCAGAGGACGATGTACTGACACTGGATCAGGTTATTTTTACCACTCCTCCAGTTGCCCAAGCTGTGATGGTATCCCAACACTGCACTAGAAGAAACTCTGGTCTGTTCATTTCAAGGCAAGATAATCTAAATACACCCTGTAAAGGCAGATATTATGGAGATCAGTTTTGAGTTTCAATTAGAATTCAAATTTACTTCTTTCATTACCATACACTGGCAAACTCAGAGACCTATTAGGCTGCTGTTTTTAAGAAGACCAGAACGGTAGTATCTTCAAGCAACTTTGATGGTAAACTTAAGATAACAATCACTTGGGTTTAGATTCAGTCAAATCTCCTGTTAAAAGACCCCCAGGGCCATGATAGATATATTGGAGGGAAGCTGTGTTCCCTTTAAGTCCTATGGGAGAGTGGGCCTCATTTAATTGATTGAGTTAGCTCATTTAATCAGTTAGCTTAATTTCACTGAAGCTGTGTTTCAGAAGCATTGAAACACCATGAAAAAGCAATTTCCTCCGTATTTCACAGCATTCCAAAACTGTAAGTCATTGCAATAGGGTAACAGTAAATTTTGAATATTTGTTAGCAGGATGGGGATTTTCATTATTGAATACATCATACACAAGTATCTTTTAGAAACTGTTTTGTTTTAGAGCAGGGCACAAACAACAGACTAACTTGTCTGACTACATTCCATTCTGAAAGGTTAATGCTGGGGTCAGCATCAAAGGGACTTTTCCTTAGAAGCCACTACTAAGAAAGATTACAAGACAAATCTTGACCCAAACTACTTTGTCATGATCATAAGACTGTGTATTTGACTTAACTAGTACTGACATATTTTAATTTCAAACTGTCAGCACTTGGTGAGAAGGATAACATATATACACAGCCTGAAGCCTGGAGCTATAGAAGCATATACTTCTGATATGAACACTGAGCTTCTTGCAGTGACTGGCTTCCCAGGAGCAGAAAGCAGGTTCCAGAGTCAGGTGCCTGGGATCCTCATGGAGTGAGGGGGACAAGCTGGCTCTGAGGCATGGGTTACACTGATGCCGTGCTGAAATCCAGACCTGCACCCCTGAGGAACACCAAGCAGGGGGGGCAGGATGCAAGCTCTTGTGGAATTAAAGGGGAAGATGAGACCAGAATTTACTCACAGGCTGAAGTGAAAGACACCCAACATCAAATCCCTCCAACACTTCAAGGGAACGTGAGTCTCTAGCTCCTAGGGGATTGTAGGGCACTTCATGTGAGGCTCTTACAGCCTCTCCTTTCCACATTGTCTCATTGCATGAAATAATTAAACAAGCCCTGAGCCAGAGAGAGAAATGGATGATTCCATAACTAGCAGCAAAAACTTTAGCAAGTGAAATGTAAAACCCTGTTAAGGCGATCCAAGAAAAAATAATAGAGGAGGTTGTGAGAAGCAATTTCCTAAAGGTGTGAAACTTCACAACAAAAACTTCAAAAGCATCAGAAGTAGGACATCTACCATACTTGGTGAGGTCCAGAAGTGAACAAGATATGAAAGCATCGCACAGAGAAGACCAGGTCATTGCAAGAATATTGAATGAGTGCTGGAGGGGATGAACCCCGACATAAACAGGTATCTGCACAGCTGGTACCACATCTTCTGGTACTGCAGGGCATGAAGTACCAGCAGCTGTTTCTGGTGGGAAGCATATCCTTTGCTCCTTCTGGGAAAGGTAGTAACTGTATTTCTTTGTCTCTATGTTCTCCACAGAGAAGTGAAGGAGAGACCTGAGACTTTTCTGTTCTTTAGGGGGTACCTATCCGGATAACATCTGTCTTAGCTGGTAAAAAACAGTGGACTAGGGTATGGAACAAAGCAATAAATAACAATAAATAATTTCAAATAACTGTAAAGGAGTTAGAGGCTTTGGCTTATTCTGAGAAATTAGGCTTGGGATATCAGAAAAATGAAAGCCCACAAGTGTCATACTTTTTTGTTGTTTGGGGTATTTTTTATTTGTTTGTTTTTGTTTGTTTGTTTGTTTTCTTAAACCAGGACTGCAGGAGAGATGTGGGAAAATAAAGGCTGTCACACCTGGCTTTTGTACCCAGCAAACTCACAGAAACTTACGTAAAAAATAGATTTACTAGACACGGGGGAAAAAAATAGGATTTATTGAGGAATAATCAACACAGCTTTTACCAAGTCATGACTCACAAATCTGCGAGTATTCTGTGAAGGTGTGAGGAAGTGTATGAATAAAGGTGATTCAGTTGATATAGTGTTTGAGGATTTCCAGAAAGCTTCCAACAAGGTTCATCCCCAAAGGTTCTGAGAGAGATAAAGCTGTCATTTAGAAAGGTCTCACATGGATTTTGATAACTGGTTAAAGGATTGGAAACAAGGATGAATTTTTCATATCAGGGAAATGTTGACTGTGCTGGGGTGCCACCATATTCTCAGAAGGAAGCTTGGAAAGGGCGCTAGGTAGCAAAGTTTGGTGGCAATAAAAAGTTACTTAGTACAGTAAAATCTAAAGCTGACTGTGAATGATTGCAGAAGATCTTGCTATGCACTACAAAAATTCAGCAATGATATGTGCAATACAATGCATCTGGGAAAAATAGTATTTCTAGCCATGAACATAGTGCTCTTGGCTCTAAATTAGCTGTTACCAGTCAAGAAGTAAATCTTGAAGTTGTTTCTGTAAGCTCATTGCTCAGCAGTGGCTGAAAGGGCAAACAGGCTGTTAGAAATTATTAGGGAGAGGAATTGAGAGCCAGGCCGAAAACACTTTTAACATTCTATACAAATGCCTGGTGCAGGCATATTCTGAAGACTGCACATTGGGCTATTCCTTCCCTCATCTCATAAAAAGCAGAGTCAAAAGAGGTACCAAAAAGTTTGAACAGCCTGCCCAGGAGGAGAGACCAAACAGATCACATCTGGCTTCAGAAAGAGGCAGAAGGGAAAGGCATATGATAAAACAAGAATAATTTATTGCAGGGTTAGAGAAAGGGCATGAGGAAGGACTGTTCCCTGGTTCTGGTCACACAGGAATGAATAGGACTTTAATACCAAAACATCAAGCTGCAATTTTAAAACAAGCAGAAAAATGTGGTGTCTTCACGCAGCTCATCACTGAAGAAGGCATTCTCTGCTGAGAGAAACTGTGGAGGAAAAATGCAAATAGATTCAGGAAGGGATTAGCTAAATTAAGACGAGTCCATTAGCACTCATTAAATTGGTCTCTGTATAACCTTCAGCTCAGGTGCTCACTGACTGCTAGAAGAGGTTCTTGGCCAAAGACCCATCTGTACTTGAACTTCCCCTGTGTATCTCCCACTGGGCAGTTTGGGAAACAGGATTTGGGGCTACTTGGGCCTGAACCAGGTTGGTCTTTATTATATTCTTATGTTAACAAACTAAGCAACTAGTGCATTTGCTGTACTCCTTTGGAAGCAACCTCTGTTCCAGCGAGTGACGAATATGCCCTTGATTCAGCAAGTCGTGTGTGCTGTTCCTGGGCATTTCTAACATACTTTCTGTGCGTGAGCCAAGCGGAGGCAAGGGACGCTACGCATGTGCTCGATGGTACATATGCAGCTACGGACTCTCTGATATAAAAGGAAAGATGCTTATAGTATAAGAGTATAAACTTGATTTTTGCAGTCTGGATTTCTGTGTATGCTAAATAAGAAGCAAGGATAGAGAAATGGCTGGATTATAGTGGATACAGACATACCAACTCCTTTTACATTTTCCTATTTTAAAATGGTTTAATGGGCTAAGAAAGTTTCTGAAAATTTACTTCTTCTCAAAAAGCATCTATTATCAGTTTAAGCGTAACATAAAATCAGTACTTATACAATATGTCAAACTGCTCCGTGCTGTTTATTTATATTATGCTAATATGTTCCAGAAGAAGAAAGCAAGGCTTAACAGCAGGTTCTCCCTGGCGGTTGTTCCTCAGGCAAAATTCTGGTGATATTACATGGTGGACAAAATCCCTGAGTAGATGAGCTACATGATAAATCATTGAGAGCATCAGGAATTATTTGTAGCATTTAGCAATAAAACACAGTATTGTCAGCATCGCGTACGACACAATCTGATTTCAACAGCGGTAATTTAATGTGCAATAATACTGCTCTGTGCCCACGTACGTGTGTGTGTGTGTGTGTGTGTGTGTGCGCCTGCAGCCATGCTCCGAGGGGGAAAGGAAGGGGATGTGCTAAACAGTATTTACACCTGCCAAGAGCATCTGCTGCTTCTTCTTCTGGAAAAATTCGTGCAGCGTAAAGCGCACCTGTGTACAGTACAACAGGGATAAGCAGGTATAGGTACAAGTAAGCTTCAGCGTAAGAAGGTAGTAAGGAGGGGAGTGGGAGCACTGGGGTGGGCCCAGGATGTTTCACTGCCAGACCCGCACAAAGTGCTGATGTTTTGGCCAGCTGGTCTGCTCTCCCTGTGTTTTCTCTGGAAGAAGATCAGCCCTGAGGACATCAGAGCTGAGGTTTGGTGAGGGGCAGTCAGCTGGGGAGTGTTTGTGCCCTTTGTTTTCTCATGGAACAATACCTCCCACCACCTCCTTCACAGTCCGTTAGTCCTATATATGGTCCTTCCAGTCTCGTGCAGCACTATGCTCTTAACGTATAGATGATAATAATGCATATTTAGTGTAATAGGAGGATTGGACAACAGATACACGTATCATTTATCACTGCAAGTGGAAAATGAAAAGGGGAATTGTTATTACTTCACTCATTTAGCAATTTCATTCAGAGAACCCAAGGGCTTTGAAGAGCTGGTCCATAACATTATATGTATATATTATACATACATCATATACTGGGAGAATTCAAGGAAAAGAATAGTGAAGTCATTTGCTCAAAGTCACCCAAAGCATGAGAATTTTAAATCATAGGCCACTGCAGGCAAGACTGCTTTCCATTTACTGTATGCATTATTCAATAACACTGTTACTGTTCCGTATGGGAAAAGTGATGTCGAACATACAGCATTTTTTTCAGTGCTGAAGGGTGAAGATGTGAAGGATAGTGAATGAAATACGAGTGTGGTGCATTTTTCTTAAGGCAATGTCAATAATATGACAATTAAAAAGGTGACCACACAAACGTTTCCTTTCCATGATACCAATCAAGTGATCTGTTACACAGATAAAATGTACAGTATATTGATGTTAAAATTTAACCAACTTCATTTCTACAATAGGTCAGTCTGCTTTGCAGACTTCAGACTCTTCTGTGTCCGTGGACTACTTCATAACAACCCATGAAATGACACCGTGAAGTCAATGCTGAAGTCAGAGTAGCTATAGAGTTTGCACTGATGTTTGGAGAAGTTTGCAGGTCTGCAGATTGGACAGGGTGGAAAATCTCTTAAATAGATAATATATTCAGATTGCATCCAGCCTAATAAACTTGTACTGTTTTTCTAGAACATATGTCTTTGATCCAAATACAAACATGCTACTCCATTACAGTCTTCGCAATTGCATGGATTTTTTATTACTCTTGGGTTTTCTTGTGACTCTTCAATTCTTACTCAGCACTCAGTCTTCTCTCTGAGATTCATAGACAGTGTTGGTCAAAGACATCTTTGTTGGTTGTCTGTTTCTTAGGAATAAGTATTGTGTCTGCCTATAAGACTGTCCCATGAAAGCAATGAACTTGCGAGGTCTTCAAAGAAAGCTAGTTAACAGGGGTGAAATTTGCTATTGACAATGACCTTTGCAGCACATTGTGTGATTTTTATTTTAACAGTAACTTTGGATGAAATTTCAGTTTGGATAGGAATTGAACCTATTACTACATGTTGAATTTAGCAGATACTTTTGACCCAAAATGAATGACAAGGTGTTACTGGAAGTCCAAACTGTTGATTCTAATGAAGTATTTCTGAAACAGCAAAGTATTTTGTTATTTCAGTTTCAAATCAGAAGTTTTTATTTTTCCTTTTCAAATACTTTCCAAGGGTTTTTTGTACTTTCTCCTTGTCTTTAACTAAAGACATGTGGGGTTTAGCCACACCCAGAGGAAGCAAAATATTTCATTTCAGGTTGAACGAAAAATTGCAAGACACTTCAAAGTGAAATCGTTTCAAAGACACAAAATTCTTCAAGGATGTGTATAATTTTGCGTGATTTCCACTCAGCCAGTGTGTCATTTAAGTCATTGTGACATAGCTTAGGTGAGCCTCAAAGGTAAAAGAAAACTTGTACTGGCCTTCACACATCTTGAGTGATCTGCTCAGATTTGACCCAATTAACTCAAAACTGACTGCTTCCTCAGGCTGACAGTGCAGAGAGGGGTAAAAAAAGACTCCACAGCAGCTACAGGAATTTCCCATGACTGTCATTACCCAATGTAAGCATGGAGTGGCATTTTGTTTACTTCAACAACTGCATCTTTCCAAGACAAGTATGTTTGTTGTTTAAATCACCAAAGACTCATTTTGTAGACGCAATGACATGACCTTATAGGCATAGTTTGTATCACCATTATCAACACCAAAAGAAGCCATAGTACAGGATTCAATAGGTCATTAATGTTGGAAAAGAATAACACCTCTTATCCAGGACTTCAGAAACTCCATCAACTAGCAAGCAAACACTGCAATTTACAGTAATTCCAAGCAATTCAGTCTACAAATAATGACTTGTTACTCAGATGAAAACCACAGAACACCTGCCTTATTAAAAGTAAAACGATATAGTTCAGCAGACACAGCCAAACAGACCACAGCATCACAGGCCTTTTGAAAATTAATACATCGACTAAACTACCAGAGGTTCATCTAGAAGCAAATGACACAGACATTAATTATATCTGCAGCCATCTTTATTTTATCAGAATATGTTCTTCATTTGCAACATTCTCTGTTTCTTAACTTACGGCTGTAGATGATTGGATCAATTTTGTTTATAGGATCAATTATTTTTTTTTTCAGGATAAACTTTTGGGGGTCATGGTCTAGACATCTTTAGAGGAAACCTTCTGAATCTCAAAAGATTCATTTGGAAAATATGCTAGTGAGAGCTGTGTTTGCTGAGGCATGGATAGGAAAAGCTAGTGAGAACTGTTGCAGCTGTGTTATATAAAAGGAAGAGACAATTTAATGGAAAATCTCATACTTTGCAGAAATTTGATTGCCTATTTTCTCTATGTAGATATCTTATTAGAGCAGCTACAGCTGCTGCACTGAAGGTGTATTTTCACTGATGATGATCAGGATGGGAGTGTCAGAGCAGTATGTGGAGTTTAACGGGTTTTTTCTGTTGCAGAATTACAGCAAACATTTACAAATCTCTCAGCTGTTATTTTCCTTTTATTAGATAGGAGTGAGAATTTGGTCCTTATGGCTGCTCTTTTTTGTCCAAGGGGCACAGTGTGTTTGTTTGTGCCAGAACCTTACTGGATTGGGTGTAATGACAAAGAAATAATGAGTTAAGTGTGTGTGTCTCACCTGTTAGTTTCACTGAATGAAGGATAAACTGATTCCTATAGCATCATAAGTGTAGACTGCCCCACTCTCCTTCATACCTTGCTTCTTCACCAATTTTTTAAAAAATATTAGATCTCTTTAAAATCACATTGTGATGCTACAACCTGTCTCTTCATAGATCTCTTTGTTTATAAGTAGTGTCGGAGATGAGTATGTCATAAATTCTACATCACAAAATGTCTTAGCTTCACAGCTATGATAGTTGCTTTTCTTCACCGAGGCCAAAATAATCCCAGAACTGCTGTCAAATGGTTTGTGTTCTGCAATTTGGAGTTTATTAGTGTTAACTGGGTAATGTTATATACTATTTGTGGTGTACACAGTGCTGCAGGCCAAACATTCTTGGGATACAATGGTTCAATAGCCAAAATAATTGAAACATTCTATCTATGTATTCTTCATGGAATTTTGTTTGATTTTCACAAAAACAAAACCATTGCTAAAGCAAAAGATTTTTAGGGATACTTAAAGTACAGGATCCTCTTTTCCTTCAAGTCTACATGAAGGACTTTGACTTCAATCACCTTGAATCTCCCAGTATTTTAAATTGGTCTTGAATATCCACAGGGATATTAGGAACAGCCTGTTGTTCCTAAAGCCAATGGGTGAATATCCTAGCTGAAATGCACAACAGCTGAAAGTACCTGCTATTAGCCTGTCTGCAGATGAGATGCTAGCAGTTTTGCTAAGCAGAAGTTTTCCCTCACTCCCACTAAGGACAACTGAGTGATGCATCATCTGAAGATGCCTTTCCTTTAGAGACATAGCTTGGAATGCATCCACTGACGTTGCATGTACTGCTTTTCTAAAGGCTTGAATCTTCCTTGTTTCAACACATGATTCCTTCTTACCACACTCACAGTCTTAGCAACCTCAGTACAAGTAGATACATAGGCCACCTCAACCTGGTTTAGAAATGGGGAACATGTAGTCTTACACTAAATTCTTCAGAACTGCCGCCCATCCAACTAAGCAGTAGATTGAAATACCATCCTCAGGAAAACAAATCAGTGATAAGCACTGGCTTAAGTGATGCCAGGATCTCAGCAAGTATTGCATTACTAACCTTTTTTTGTTTTGAGTTCCCACCACATACCATGGTGCCATTTTAGATGCCACTTAGCACCTGCAAAAAGAGATGAATTGACATGGAAGCAGGTGGAGAAATGTTTCTCTAAACACTGTTGCAGGTACACTTATAAGTAACTTACTCTCCTTGTCCATAACTCATAGTTGAAATCACTATACTTGAAAATTCCAGCTCCTGCTGGGTCCAGAGATGGCTTTATTATCAGATAAACCTCTGGCCAATAGATGAGTCACAGTTTAAGCAATGGACTACACAGTCCAACTTCTAACATGTTGTTTTTTTTATAAAAACATGCAAGGTGATCTTGAGAGAACATGGTCTTCAGCCTGTTCTGCCACTGGATTGTATTGCAGCCTATTTAGAATTGCAGCTGGTATCTCGGAGCACCACTGGGAAAGCACTGTCAGCAACAGGGTCAAAGAGCTGGTTTAAAGCTGTTCTGCCAGTAAGATCTGAGCACTGCTCATTCTTTCAGCAAGCAGATGTATGGTGGTGTGGAGAACCATGTGACAAGCAAATTAGAGGAAAACAAACCAAAACATTTCTGCCTCTTGAATGAGTATCCACTTGGAAATTCACAGTGCTTAGCAAAATGACAAGAGGAAAACAAAAGACAAGAGGATTGTCTACAATTACTTGGTTTTTACTGTGTGAAGGTATCATTGTAAACAGCACAACCATGCCTGTATAAGACCATCTAAAATCTATTTTTTTTTTCTCTCTGTATATTGCATTTAATCTCCTTGAGTTCATCTCCTTAAGTTTACGATCACCTTGAAAGAAAAAAAAAAGATCTTGACCTGATGGTGGAAGATAGTCATCTTCAAGAAAAAAAATACGAGGAAGGCAATGTCCTAGCTCCCTATTCTAGCAGGAACTGAGGATGAAAGAAAATTGGTCCAGAACCAAAGCCTGCTGACTTCTACCTACCCTTCCATTCACTTTGGTGTTTTGGAGTAAGAGGTTTGTTGGTGAGGAAAGCGTTTAGCTTCTGCTAGTGATAATGGCTTCCACAGTGAGAAGGGAGTTAATTCCATCCCTATACAGTAGATCAACACAAGGCCATTGTATCAGTTCAGAGCAGAGCTAGCTATATTCCCATTTTTGAGGTGATACATACAGTTTGTACTGCCCCCTGTACTTGGGTGAATTCTAGCCTCAGGGTATCATTTGTAATGAGTAGCTTATTGGGTGATTTTTATCTTTCCTGCTTGATCATGGGCAGGACAGAGTAACAAGCAACTATTAGTAGATCTGGATACTGGGGTTTACTGAAGAACTAGAAAGATCAGATCTTTTACCTTACCTGATTATTTACCGCACTCAGTCGCTCCCCTCCCTGTGCTACCTTCATGAGGTCTCAGCTTCCCTCTCTAGCTGATCTCTGCTAGTCTGGGAAGGTTGGGAAAAAGCCATGTCAATTCATGCTTTGCTGCTGCTCACAGTTAATGACCTTGGATATCACCAGCCAAGGTCCCTGCACATCCCACAGTCTTCATTCTGATCTGATGTCCCAGAACTCCCCCTGCTTCCAGGATCTTTCCTCCAGTTGAGATTTTCTTCACCTTCTTCATACCAGGTTCCCTTCTTCTCTCCCTTCTTCTTTTAGGGAATCCTTGGTTTCGGTCATCTTTTCTTTCCATAGCCCCAAGTCCCTGATTTTACTAATTTAAATAGTCCAGGTGCGGAAGCAAAACACATGATCAGCCTCCTAACTGGAGCTTCTGTCTTATGTGTCTTCATTAATGGGAGGATTCAGGACAGGCAAGGCTTGTTCAGTGCAAGTACTATCAAACATCAGAACCAGTCTGCACCACTTGCAGTTAAAAAGCAGCAGGCTTCTGCTTGAGGGTCCAAAAGTTAAATTTTGGATATGAATTCTCTCACACACACATACACCCAAGTATCTGCCACTTGCTAGCATTCACAATTTAAGCAGTTTTTTTTTCAGCTACAACAGTTTGTTTATCAGAAATTTAAGTACTTGAGAAATATTCACCCTCAGTGGTTGAACACAGCCAAATCCAAACACAGGGATGACAAATTCTGCAAAAATTCCGCAGTCAGCCTCCTGTCCCCATGGGATTCACTCAGGATTAGAGATGCAAGAAGATACAAAACATTCTGAAAACACAGTCTAATTTCACTCTCTTTAATATACAAATGGGTATTTGCCAAAGTGTTTGAAGCATTACCCTAGACCAAATGAGGCAGGGTTTCATGTAACTCCAGTGGCTCTGAATATGAAATCAGCAGCTGAAACCAAGTCTTAGAAGCAAGTGAATCTCCTAACAGCTATAGATATTATGATTGCCAGCTAGTGTTAAGAAAACTGAGTTACTGTAAGGTTAAGAGCACTGTGCAAGTTCCACCATCTCTTCTTCTTAATGAATTAACTAAATTAGTAAAGACAGTCCCCTTCCTGTTTCTGCTTTTGTAAAGAAGGCATATACGCTGCACCCAATTAAATTAACAGCTAAGTCCTTTTGACTCAAGCTGTACACAACTGGAGCCCAAATGAGCTTCAATTTATACAAAGACTTAAAAACACAAATGGAAGTGTTTGCAGATTTCAAAGATAAAGCAGGGAGCTGGAGAGTTAGACTGGGGGCAAGTACAAGCCTACATGATGCAGAAAGGTCTTTTCTGATCGAAGGGGTTAATTAAAGAGCTGTCAACAAGTTAAGTTGATTTTTGATGTGCAGTGCTCCCTCAGAGCTTTCTGAGTGCATCCTATAGATCACATTTTCACTGAAATTGAAAGTAGTTCTGCCTAAACCTGCTTATCTCAAAGATAAATCACCTGAACATGCATCCTGTAACTCAAGCTCAGCACACTGTTTTGAAATAAAAGTTTTGAAATAGATGGTGTTTCCCAGCATAGCTGATGATACATAACGGATGACATATCTTGGATGTTCATTGCTGGACTCGAGTTGAGATGGGCCCTTAGAAACACTGTCACACAAACAATCTTGTGACAGACCTACATTCACGAAACTCTATCTGCAGTGTCCATAGCTGGTGGCACACAGTGAATTCAAAGTTATCTTTTGATAAAGACAATGGATAGAAAGAAAGAGAATAAAATGGGAAAGGGAAAAGTTCTCCCAGGGTTATTTCTGGGTATCCAGACAAGCATCTTCCTGAGACTGGTCTCCCTAGTACAGCAAATTAGCCTGACAATGAGGATGATTTTTGCCCCACTGTGTCTTCCCCCTAACCAGTCAGAAAAACATAGTACTGTATGTTTTTCACTGGGACCTGCTCAGAGTCGCTATTGTTTCTCCCCACTTCTGAGCTCTCAGCGTTGACTAGCATGCTTTGATCAGGTACAAGTGTTGCGGGCTGATGGGTAGCTAAACTTTGTGGGGGTAGTATTACTGGGTAATACTTACCAGGTAATGCCTACTATGCTATCAGCTAAGACTTGTTTTTTCTGTGTTATAAATCAAAGGCTACAAAATATGATACAGCAAAGGGGAGCGGGGAGCAGAGGAGGGGGATTCTCTCACTGTTGGAGTTTGTAGGTGCATGGTCAAGAGAATAAGCACACAAGAACAACAGCACGAGAACAGCAAGGGAGAACACTGTCCCGGCAGCTGGAAGGGAAAGGCAGGGTAGAGAATTGCAGATGGGAGACCCTCAGCATGGTGCAGGTGAAGGCACTTCAGACACTGCAATAATATCTTGCTGCAGAAGCAGCATTCCTGACTGTACCAGTACACCTGGAAAACTTCAAGTGAAACTGTTCACCTGATTCAGTTTTCCTTCCTAACCTGTGACTGTCTCATCCCCTGCATTTTTAAGCTGAGTGGGTAGGAAGTATCTCCTGGCAGAAGTTTGTGTTAGCAAGTCCCTCAGCACACCTCCTTTGGGAATCCAAGGTGCTGTGCCAATGCTCGCTTCCTCAGCGACACCTTGTCACTTGTCCCCAGCATGTGTTACAGTGTCCTGAGTTAACACCTGGAAAGGCAAATTGGAAGTCAGAGGTTCCAGCTAATAGCTACCAAGAGCAATGTGGCATGGAGCAAGTTATAACCTAGAGATGAGGTCCTGCAGATTAGCAGAAGTTTGCTCTTGGTGAGTCCCAGGCTGGTATGGGCTGGGCAGCACTCCAGGGTAGCCACCATGCACATGCAAAAAAATGGCAGAGAGTCGTTGCAGCTGCACACAGTGCTCAGTTGTCCCTCCAGTCATAGATGGAGGTCTACCAGTAGGGACTGGTGATTAACACGGTATTAGAGCAGGATGCTCAAATAGAAATATAGCTCTAAACGCTTTCAAATATCCTGCATGAAGAGCTTATAAAACATTTCCTGACATATTGCTGTAAGCAAAGGAGAATCTTTTCTGGGATCACTTGTAAGCAATTTCAGAGTTGTATTATGCCGATTTTGCAGTCTGCTTTGGGAGTACAGGTCCTACATTGAAAAACTGAAAGTTGAGTCAGGTGCTGACTGCTTTGCCTCTAACTATTTGAAGAATTAAGATTTTTACCTCATAGCTTTTACTTTCTGATCCCTTTTATCCTTGGAGAGCCTGCAGAGAAGTTTGCCTTAAGTCTACAGGCCTCTGGATGCAGTTTGCCCAGTGGGCTGCCATGGGAGGTGCAGATGGGACAGGAGGAAACCTGATAGTTTTCTGCCAGCAACCTGCACAGCAGGCAAGGTCTGAAGCCCGTGCGTGCTGAACCAAACGTGACAGGTTCCCACACTTGGCAGTGTTTTGTTCTGATGAATCGGCATTTCTCATTGGAAATAGGCTCCACAGAAGATTTCCGGCCAGATTTAATCAGGGATGCTTGAAAGCCATCCAAAACACAGGCCAGGAAAGGAAATAAATACAAAAAATAGCAGCTTTTTTGCATTTTCTGAATTGTTTGGTAATTACATTTGTTGAAGATATAATTCATGCATGATTGTTTAGAGTTGTCCCTGCAACATTTATCAGCTCACACAAAATTATCTTTTTTTCCTTCTAGAATCAGTCTGTAATCAGTTCTATAAAGCCTTTGAGATATTTGTTTGAAGACAATGTTTTTTGTAGGGAATAAAGATGGGAAAGAAAAATGTTTTGAAAGCTGCAGCCAAAGAGAAAGCCGGTAATCAGACAACTGAAAGGAAAATGAAGATTTTTCTGACCTAGTGAAAAAGGATTCAAGAGGAGTTAATTTTTTTCCCCTTTCTGCTTTTTATTTTTACACATTATATTTTACTTCTCTTGCTAACAAGTGTGAAACTCTGATGCATTACTATAGCTCAAACATTTTCTAAAGATGAAAAGCTGTATTGGTTTAATTCCATGATTGTATACAAGTGGTGTATTACATCAGTTCAGTTCAAGTGGTATGACATTTTTCATTTCAATGCAGCTGCACCAGTAGATGCTTTATACTAGTCTGGGAAACAAATGAGCAAGGTAGCTGTAACAATTTCTTATGCCAAGATGGCCATGCCCACACTCAGGGTTTATTTGCATGAATCAGTTGGTAGGAAACATTTCCTACCTGGCACTGTTACAGTGGTTAAAACCAAGAAAACATTGTCTGTGTACCAGGCCATAAGGATGAAATGTTGGAAGTCTCTGGCTGCTTTGTGCTCCTGTAGCAATATACAGTGTCTATAAATCTGGTTTAGCAGCCTAATTAATCAGAGCTACAGCAATTTGCATCACTGGGGCTGCTCAGCCAGAGCACACAGTAAATTCACCTCCTGGAGCCGGCTGCTGCCCCCGTTTGTGCTGTCTCTATCCCCATGTGACTCCGCTGACACAACCCAGCTTTATTCTCAATTCGCTGCACTGCGAGACGAGCTGCTGCATTTCTTTGCTCCACAGACAGACTCCGGCACTTGTCCTCCCTTCTTCTGACAGCTTGTGAGCATTTTCACGTACAAGAAGGTTGCCCTGGACTCATTCAAGCTGTCACTGGAAGCTGGGGCTTGATCCGGGTTGTCTGGTCTCACTCCATTGAGTTTGTGCCCCACCAGTGTCATGCTCCCCACCTCCCCTTGGTGTGTGATGCTGCTCTTACCCCTCACCCAGGAGACTGCTGCCTTCATGCGCTGCTGGGAAAGCTTGGGTGCAAAGAGCTGGGTTTGGCTGGAGGGTTTTCATTTGGTTTTGACAGAGTATTTATGCTTATGTCCCTCCTTGGCTAGTTCTGGGCTGCTGAGTTTGCTACCAACCTTCCTCCTGATCTTATTAAATCTGGTTGTATTTTGTGATGCTTAGACCCACTGACATGCTGTTCTGTGAAAAAGAAGATGCTGCTTGCTGTGAATGATCTTGTGACTCAGCGACAAATGGATGCGTGCTCATCGGTGAGACTGGGTGAGCAAGGACAGAAACACAGCTGTCCCCAGATGAGAGTGCTTCAGCAAAGCTTGCTTTCTGTGTCTGTCCTGAGGACGACAGCCATCCTGGAGGAAATGAGCGTTTAAGACTTACACAGCCGCAATCTGGATCAATTTTTTCAGAAATTAAATAGTACAGAGGGCTTATTTACTTCCTGATCTCTAAGAAAAAGGGATGGCAGAGTGGCTGTCTAGGTAGCGATGCTAACGGTTGCATGTAAGCTGGAAGAGAAGTGTTTGGATGCCTTGGACTGAGAAACTCTAAGCATCAAGGATGTGGCAATTCAGCATTTGAAGTTTGCTTCTTGTTAATGGAGGTGCCATTTGTAAAATGCAGCTCTGGATCCTGAGCATTTGGTTGCTCAGACCTGTGCTTGATTAAAGCCAGCCAACATGGTTAAAGGTACACCTTCCTCAGCGCAAGAGTTTGTAATGTGATATTGAGCTACTGGTTCTTAAAATCAGTATTTATACAGTACCACTAAAATGTGCTTTCCTGAAAAACAGTCTTGATGCTCTCTCCAGGGAGACAACAGTCTGGTGGTACCGAAGGTAGATTTTTTAATTAGTGGAGTGATCCTCTCTTGTTTGGCTTCAGTGAATTACTTGCACAAGGGCTACAAGTTGAGTGGAAATTTGTAGACTCAAGCTAGACTAAAACTAAACAAAATAAGAGGACATATGTTACAGGGTTAATGAGAATGAAAGGTGGCGATTACACTAATATAGTCAGAAAGTCACACTCAATGTATTATCACAGCAGCAGCACTGGTCTTCCTATTTTTAGGTTCAGTCCTTTGTGAGGGAAGATTAGCTTTTTTGCAAAGTGTGTTTTAAGAAATAATGAGCAGAAGACTAGCAACAGGATTATGAAAGCAGGTCCAGGCATTAGGCATTGATGACAAAAAGACTGTTAACAAGAGCCAGAGAGGTGGATGAAGGAAGCAGCCGGTAGAAAGGTTTCAAAAAAAGAAATCTAGTCTTGCAAAACTAAACCAAAACACTTGTTCACAATTAATATCTATTTTGGTTATGTTTCTGGACATGAAATCAAACACAAAAAATATTTCATGAGGAGTTCCAGGAAGATTCCAGTCTGAGAGCTATAACAAAGTTTTGTTGCTATTGTTGTTATTTCCCAGAGTCTTCATCATATGCCTGGAGTATTCTTCCTGATTGTCCTTTTTCAATAAAAGAGTGAAAACGATGTGTTCCTGAGGAGGAGACAGCAGAGCAGGCCACTTCTGATTTTCTTGATGAAAAATCAAAAGCTTTTGGGGAAATAAGAATAAACCCTGAGTTTTGTGAAAAAGGCATTTTTTGTTTTAATTATTTCCCTGGGAGAATCTTGACCATTTCTAATGGCTGTCAAAGCTTTTTGGCTAGTACAGAGTGAAACAAGAAATGTCTTCAGAGGTCTAGAAAATATCAAAGGTAGCTTAGATTTTGGAGTATTTCAGAGGGATTTTGTGATTTCTCTTTTGGGAGCTCTGGCTTGTGGGATCCATCACCTTATTTTGTATCAGAGAGCCCTCCTGGTTATGAGCAGTCACTGAAAGACCCTTTCTTCTTACCAACTCTCAAACAAGCTCTTAGAGCTCCTGTGGAAACGTGTATTTGAATATTCCAGATATCTGCTAAGGGGGAAAGGTGTTTACCTCAAGACCCTATTTCTCAGATTTTCTCCATTGTCTTGTTAGCTAGTTACTTTGAAATGACTCTTTGATCATAAGAGGTTAAAGCAAAATTAACATTGAGTTGTTTGATTTTGGTATCCAAAATAGATTGACAGTGCTATTGCCAATATTTATACAAGGTATGTCAAGATATGAACTACATTTACACCAAATTAAATTTTGAATATCTCTCTCTTCCCCTGTCTGGCTGATTTGTTATAGACTTTTTATGACACATGCCTTGTGAGGGACTCTGTCTTCCTTTATGCCTTAGGTTTCATTCATCACAGGGAAACCATTCTTAGTGAAGCATGCCAATTTCATAACTGATTTCTTTGAAGCCTCTAGAAAGATCTGGACAGAATTAATCTTCCATCTCCTATTCAAATCTATGCCTTCCTTCACAAAATGTATTTACCTCTAATTTATGCAGGGCGTAGTCCTGCCTGGCACTCCTGCAACTAAATTAAGAATCAGCTCATTTATTTTTAAGTCACATATGTCACCTTGAAATAAGAAGACTTGTCTGACCATTTAACAGTTCCTAGGCTCAACAGAAGGTAAAATTCATCCCTTCACAGCCTTCGATGACTCAGTGTGCACCATTTAGCATGAGCCGTGTCTGCCCACCAAACTTACATTTCTGTTGATCTGTACACTAACAATAGCATGCTAAGTGTGACAAAACCAGGCAGCTTATTACTGGCTCTTGACTGACTGAAAAAGGCATTTGTCTTCCTTTGGGATAAAGCAGGCAATAGCGCTAGAAACCATTCTCGGAACAAGCTCCCTGAGGGGACGGGGTGGATCTGGAGGCTGACTGTCTTTAAGAAGTCCTACATAGCTTGCTTTGAGGAATCCTTTCCACAACAGTAGTGTTTCACAGCATGGGCATCCTCTTCCATCAGGTAAACTACACATCAGTGAAAGATTAAAGCTAGTAATACAGTCTGAAAATCGTTATTCAAATCCTGCCATGAGCAGAATTTTAACATGTGTTCAACATAACACCAGCAATTTCACTAACTCACAGTGGGGTGTCCTTATTCTGGTTGCATGTCATTATGTTGGTACTGTACATGGAGGTATTAAAATACTAACAAAATAGTAACTTACATGAGAGTTTTAGCCCTATAGGCAAAGGAGGCAAATGCAAAGGAAGTGATTTCTCTCCCATAATGGAAGCAGCAGAACCTGGGTGCTCTGAGGGGTGCAGGGTTTAAGCACAAGCAGCCCAGTAACTCGGCAGCTGTTTCAATGAAACGAGGTCCTCATCCACACTGGAACTATGCAGGAAAGACAGGAGTGTCTGAGGAAACTCATGCTCCCTCCAATACCCAAAGATGCTGATGTCTAGTTGAACCTCTTAACTGCTCCAAGTTATACTAATCTGATTAGCTTCATCCTCTTCTCCTGCCCTCATTCCCTGATAGTAAGGATCCTCTGAGAAACAGCTCATTCCCATCATACTGCTAATGCACTGACTACAGTATAAATGTGCCATGGTAGCACTGAGCAATCCTCACTGCCCACGTGCAAAAAGCATCGTCCTATGCAAGGGAAGCCCTGGAGCAGCTGGGGAGGCTGGTTTTGCAACAGCTGTAGTTTGATACATCAGCACAAAGAAGATGCACCACAAAGAATTAAAGTTTAATCCTGCATTCTCCCACACAGCATCTTTAAGAAACTTCTTCTTGATTTAACAGAAAGAAAAAAAACAAAACAAAACAAAAACCAAACAAAAGCCACATATGGATATTGTTAACACCTGCTTTTCACTTTGTAAAGAGTGGGGCTGAGCTTCTCGTGGTCTAAAGCTAAGTTTTCAGCACAATTCTGGCAACAGATTTTTAAACACCTTTGGTGGTATAGGAAGCAAAAGAACACCAATTGATTTTAAGATCAGAGGCTGAGTTTACAGGGTTGGCAAAAAAAAAAATAATCTTCTTTTCACTTGTAAGCAACACAAATAAGCTATGTAAATCTGAGAGTTGTGATGGGGCCACACACTGATATCCTCCCCAGTGCTTCTCTGGCTGGAGCCTCCCTGGTGTTTTCCTCCAGTTCAGACATGCACCACAAATACCAGGTGTCATTTTGAGGAGGATGGGAAGCTCACTGGTCTCTGTTGTTTGAGACAAAAGCATGTTACCTAATATATGTGACAAAATTAATTTTGCTGGGAGATAAGGGAAATGCCACAAATAGCCAACAGGCTGCTTGAAAGAGCACGAAAGCGAGCACTCGTGAGCCTCCTGAAGCTCATGATGGCTGTGTCTTTCATCAGCGGAGTCACTGAGGAATATCTGCCGTTCCAGGACAGATAACCTTTGCTCCATCAAAATGCTATTATTTTAGAAGTTATTTCTTTAAATGGGGGATTAGTTAAACCTCATTTTCTAATGTACTCAGATGTCAATTGACGTGCTGCTCCATGCGTAAAGCAGAAAAAACGTGCCCCTGCAGCAGACCCCTGCAGTCCTCAGAGACAGTTCAAATGTGCTCTTTTCCTCTTGCGTCCCCAGGTGCTTGTGATTTTTTCTCAAAGACCCAGTTCCAGTGTCTCCGCTGTGTCTGTGCAGGTGAAGGGCATCCCTGATGGCGCCACGGCATTGCATGTTGCCCAGGGCTGTCAGCCCACACTTCTGTTTTGCCCCATGCACAGCCAGCAAAGCTCTGGAAGCCCCTGGGGCAGTGGTTGCTGCTGGCAGGTCTTGTTCCCCACGGAGGAGATTAAGTAACACTGCAGGGCACATTTGCTCCAGGAGCTTGGAAGCTGTCAGCCCACCCTTCAGACCCTCAGCAGCCCCTACATGTTGCAGAGCACATCTAGGAAATGACACAGCCCAAAGCTAGCAAGGGACTCCTTTCGGTGATCATCTGTTGGCTTACTGAGGTTTGGTGCAACATCTTCCTGCAGTGAATGGCCTTCTAGGTTTAGATACACCTGTAGCCCAGCCATTGCAGAGACCATACATATCCCTGAGCTAACTTTGGTTTAGCTCACTTTAGTACTGCTGGCAAGGAAGCTGCCTGCAGTAGCCGAAGGCTGCTATGAAAATAGTCTGCCAAGGGTTTAATCAGTTGTTTCGGCCAGTTCTGTACTTCTCCATGAACACACTCAGTAACACACATGATTACTGAGAAGCTGACTGATTGTGCACCTCCAAAAGATGCAGCATTGGTGCACACTTCGATAGTTTGCAAGTACAGGCTTGTGGTTTGTGATCATGGGCTTACGTGCCCCAGTTTCTCACTTCTGTGCTCTTCATCACTAAGATCAGTGATAGCGATCCTGCCCAAGGGGAACTGGATATGACACACCAGGCACTGCTGCTTTTGAACCAGGTGGACAGTGGCTACAGCTGTCCTTGAAGCCTGTGCCGTGCTCCAAGCCAGGCCAGGGAGAGCGATGGACAGTGATGCCTCAACTCACTATCACTTGGCCTTCAGGCCAGCCCAGGTGGGTCTGTGTGCTCCTCGTCCTGTCTCAGAGTAGCAGCTAATGCTACACTAGCAAGTGCCAAGCCAGATTCTTTCACCCTTAATACCCTTTGGCTTGTGTATCAAAACTCTTTCTGCTTTTCTTCTCTTTTTTTCCCCTAGCACTGACAGTTTTCGCTAGGCAGCTCTCCTATTGGAAATAAATTATGTGTCAGCTATTGATGGAGATGTGTCAGCTGAAGCTTAAGTGATGAGACTAAGAGCCATTTCACTTGCAATGTGTACTCCAAGTTTGAAGCAAGCCAGGCCTCCAGAAGCAAATGTCAGGCGCATTAACTCACTCCTTGAGCTTCTTTTTCTCTTTCTCCTGGGTGCCAGCACCGTGTGCCTGCAGTCAGTCCCAGCTGCACACATCCCTAGGGCCTGGGGCAGAGAGGGGCTGTGACAACTCTCCTGAACTCAGGCAATGTGTTTTTCCCACCTCCTCTCAGACCTACATATCAAACTAACCAAGCAGAAATCAGGGCAGTGGATGGGGGGAAAAGTGAAAAGATGGAGGAAGAGTTTGCCCTATGTCTCTTGTTGTGGTCTTCTAAATAGTATTGACATATTTCACAGCATGACTCAGCCTTTGCCATGAGTCCCCTGACATCTTTATACACCTTTAATCAATGTGGAAGAGAGATGTAGGGTTAAAATGCAAAACCAGGGACACCCCATTATTCACAATAACAAGTTAAGTGCTGCAGAATTTGTCCCCATTACTCTGAGCAGCTCTTTCTTGATATGCTTTTCCCCAGAAAGGCTTTGAGGTCAAAATCCACCTGAGAGGAGAGGGAGAGGAGACTGTCCAGGAAATATCCATTAATTCAGACTACCTTTCTAAACAAGAAATACTTCAAAAAATAGCCAAAGGTCAAAAACTGCAATAAACCCTGATCAAAGACAGCATTACCTCAACATAAATATCTTCTCAATAGTCAGAGGTTTTTTTGGTTGAGCAAAGCTTAAAAGACAGTTTTCCATGCAAGTATCATTTTATAAAAAGAAAAGCAGCAGGAAAACCCCTCAGCCAGTCCAAGTTTAAAATCATTTGTCAGAGACTCTTACGACCCCTTGAGATAAGAATTTAATCTAGGCTGAGTGACATGTGCATTGCATACAGTGCTTTAAAATCCAGAATGAGAAAAGATTTCCTGACTTCAGCACATATATCATGTTTGCGAACGTTGGCTGCTTTGTTTTCACTACACTTGCCTTCCTTGTCAGCACCCCAGCTAAAATGAATCAACCCCCAGGCAACTCTCACGAACACACAGTGGGAAGAACACGCATTCATATTTGGGGTCAAATTCAACATTGCACAACTCCATGTACCTTACTTGAGTGTGACTCACCAATGTACACTGTAGGAAGTACGTATTTGCCTCCGTATGTGGGACTTCGGGAACATTCTTGAATTAGCTGCACTTAATTGCCCAGCACTAGTCCTTGGCATAGAGCGCCTGAACGAAGAAGTAAAATTTTTAATAGTAATTCCTCTGTTTTATGAAAGAAAATAAACAGAAACCCTCATTCCATTCCCCACTCACTCTCCCCGCCAACCACATATATACTAAAGCTGCAGCAATGCTCGTATACCCCCTTGCCTAATCTAAACATGAAGATTTATTCCTGCTTTCAGTAAGTTATTATTTCAGAACTTTGTACTACCTGAGTAAACACAAAATGAAGGAGCCCCAGAAAAGACTGACATTATTTCAGACCCTGCCTGTAAACATTTCTTTCTATTTCATTTCCAGTAGCTGCTTGCAGCTGATTATCACTTTGGAGCAGTTCCCCATATTTAAAAGATTGCCCAGTTCCCTGTTTCTAAGTCACCTTTACTTCTGCAGAAGTCCAAGGAAGATGAAAATAAATGAAAAGTCAGGCTCATGCTCTCTGAAAGGGCACCCTTCTTTCCTAGTCGATAAATAGATCCTTGAAATCCTCTTCTGACAGCCTTGGAATTGGGCCTCTAGCACTAATGCCAAAGCTGCGATTTAAAGTTGTAGGGTACAATTCTCCCCTTGGTTAGAGTGATGCAAATCTTTAATTTCAAGGAAGTCATCAGAGTGACTTCGGGAGGGCTTTGCTCAGTTGGCTGTGGAGTAGGTGAGATCTGGATCTCGTCCCCTTTGAAGTATTAGCATTACCCCTTGAACCACGACATTGGATTTTGACGTTTATAATCACACATACAGGATTTTGCTCATCTGTGAAGAACAACACCCCACCCCACCCTTCCCAAATTTGACTCAGTGTGGAAATCTAGAAGCTCAAATCAGCAGGAAACACTGATGAGTTTTCCTCTATAATCTGTGACATGCATTTTAAAATGAAGAGGTTATTTTTAATTATAGTTGACATTTTTTCTCCTGGTTGTCCTAGAGAAGGCATTCATCTTGCTAGAAAAGTGTTGCCACTTACAACATTGTCACAATGGGAGCTCAGTGGAAGCAGCTGTAGACTTCTAGAGAGCTTTGAAAACCATCTTAAGTTTAAAATGAGGGAACTCGATTTTTCCAGACCTTCTGAGGGCCTCTGAGGAAGAAGGAAGGAGGAGGACTTTCTTTGCTGCCTGCACAGTGGCCCTTGGGGCTGGGCTTTATGGGCAGCTCCGCTCTTGGTAGCCACCTCTGTGCTGGGAATGCAGCACTGCTCCCAGTCTCCTGGGTCCAACTCTGCAGGCTGGGACCTGTCGCAGCCTTGCGGCAAGGCAAGCCATAGCAATGGACCCTGCTTCTGTGCCCATGTCTCCCTGGAGGGGAAGCACAGATTCGAGCATAAGTTCAAAATTCTGAAACTGGTGCAAGATTTCCGGCTGGCAGGTCTGTTTGCTATTGCCATATGCTATTCACCGCTCTCTCAGTTTGCCCCCTTGTCTTTCCTTACCTTTCACCCTGCATCAGCCCCTGCTAAGTCATCAAATGTAGTTCAGAGCTGTAAGTACATGGTCAGAAAATATACTAGGTAAGTGGGGAAAATACACAGTTAAATTAGGAAGTAACATCAGTTCAGCAGAGTGCTACTCTTTCCTGGGGATGTGAATATCATCACAGCAAAGCACTTTCTGAATCAGACAAGCTATTAATAAACACTTATTGGGTTTTTGTTGTGGGTTTTTTTGTTTGTTTGTTTGATTTTTGTTTTTTAAAACAGCTTTGAAAAGACATTTGAGGATTCGGAAAATTTGCAGCATTGAAGAAGCAGCTTCTGTGGAGCCTTCTGTCCTGGGTTTCTCCCTGAGCCCTGGCACAAGCTCTTTCCTCGCTTTTGCAGTCTTTGCTGAACCAGCCTGTTCAGAGGCAATTAATAGTGCCAGCTACAGCAGGGGCAGCACCAGATTTCTGGTACTCTCTGCAAACAAACATTTAAGCCTTCCTGGCAGGACTATTGTGCCACAGGGGAAAAAATGCCCTTGGTCATCACGTCTGTCAAGATTTAGTCAACTATCTGTATGAATGTAACATCCCTGGCAGGCAACACGATTGACACACAATGTCTCTTGGCATTATTTTACTGCTTTGATTCCTATGAGCTACAAACATCTCTGAGAAGCTTCAGCTCTTGTGACCTCCGGTGGAGGAGATGGTCTCACCTGGGTTTCTGTAGAAGAGCCAGAGGACGCTGAGGGCTGGGAAAACTCAAGCAGGACAGCAAGGTGAAAGCCCAGCAGCGAGTCCCAGTGCCTTCAGGCCCTGTGAGATCTCCCCAGCAGCTGGAGAGAGCACAGGCTGCTTTTATAAGGACCTGGTTTGGGAGGAGCTGTGCCTGCTCGTGGGCGATACCGGTGTCTTTTTAAAACAAGCTCAGATTTCATACCATTATTGTTAGCATTGTAACAGTTAAGTAAAACCCTGCTCAGGCAGTACAAACTGCATAGCAGATGAAACTGCAGAAGTCCAGACAGCAGCAATGAGATAAATGTAATAAATGGTGTAGCAGAATTAGGGTCAGATATGTAGCTTATGGGGATGGTATCTTATCATTTCAGAAACCCACGCACCAGAGCTGAAACATAAATATCCTGTATCCACTACCAAAGTGGAAAAAAAATTTCCAGCTAGTGTGGGACCAAGTCAGGAGTTTTGTGCCAGGGATAAAAATTACGCTGTAATATGGCCCCCAAAAAATGAAAGAGTGTTCCTTCATGGAGAAATCAATTTTGAGGTTATAACTGTTTTAGCAGTACCCAAGGGAAAAGTAAACAAACGATGTGGCATTATAAGGAGCCCAAGCCAGAAGGTAAGGCTGGGCAGAATGTTCCCGGAAAATATATATAGCACATCAAAAGCAGCCAGTCAAATACGATTTGACTCATGGCCTGGTTAAGGCACAGTTCCCCTTCACAGGTAATACAGGGGCTGCCTTTTTGCCAAGTTGCAGGCAGACTTGTAACCCATCACAAAAAAATGACCAGAGATGGAAATACAGTTCTGGGGACTAAAGTGGATTGAGGAAGGCTTTTACTTCATTATGAAAACACAGTAAAAAATGCGTCTGAAAATGCACAGGAAGCAAATAGCAGCATCCAGCAGAATCAACAGCGTTCAAGCTATCCAGACAACTTAATCTATCAGATTATGCTAAATATCTATTTTTTCCTTTCAAGCTGTTGAACATTTTGTCATTTGTGCATACAGAGCTAGATGGAAACTGGGATCAGAAGGATGAGGGGAAATAAAGAAAAAGAAGTGGGAGAAAGTGTGCCTGTGGATATAAAACTACCTCAGCTGAACCTCCACAAATACTCATTTTGTATCAGATACAGATAGAAGTCTGGGCTAGTCTTCTGTCCTGTTTGGACCTGTTTGATCACCATGTATCACAAAAGCACATGTATTTTTATTGATTACCTCTGTCCATACCACCATATTCAGTCCTTTTGCTGCATTGTTACATTGATTTCTTCTTCTCAATCACACTATTGATTTTTCCTGCCTCTGTTACGCATCTCCTATGCTTCTCTCAGCTACCCACTTAATATAATAGGGAAAGTGTAAGAATAAGCACTCATCTTACGAACACTTAAGTATATGAAGAAATTACACACAAGGATAAATCCAAGACCACTGCTCTGTGGCAGGGTCTATGTATAATGTTGTACGTGTGATTTTTTACAGAATACAAGGGTTACATGCAAGTATAAAATGTGGATTGTATGCAACCCTTTGCTTTTCATCAAGGCAATAGCAAACAGTTCAAGGCTAACACTGAGCTTTCAGCTGTTCTGCCAAAATGATGTTGAAGGGCAGTTTTAGTTAAAGTTATTAACACACAGCTAAAAGTAAGACTTTTCTGCCAAGAAAGGACTAGATTTCTGACAGAAGTTAGGACTCGCAGTTGCAGCCAAATTTTAAGGAAAGGGCAGCACCTGGTACGCCCTACACTGTCTGGTTGGTTTTAGATGCTCTGCACCAGAGGTGCTGAGGTTATTCGGAAGTCACCTCCTGACTGTGGGTGCAAAGTCTTTGGAAATTCTGCTTCAAAACACAATCCATGTATCAGACATAGATGCACATCCTTCACATGTGGTCAGAAACTTTCTATCTACACTTTTTCTGTAGGTAATTGTATATTTCAATCTTTTTTTTTCCTTGCCTTGAAATGTATAACTTTAATTGTAAAACCAATAGTTCTTAGTGAAAACTAGAAATTTTATATATACCAGCAGATACGCTTTTTCAGATTTTCAGTAAGAAGTTGATATATTCCACAGGAGAAAGAATGTGTTTTTCAGAGTTCTTGTAGTGTTTAACAAAATTACATTTAAAATTATTGTGTATATGTTGTCCCAAACAGAAACACTTTAATATAAAGGACTGAGTAATTCTGTAACATTTATAAAAAGAGAGTCTGAGCAGTTTATTGAAATGCATCATTGATATGGAGAGAATATGCTTTATGTTTTTCTGAGATGGTATTACAAATTGTACATGATAAGATGTTTAACACTTAGCAATTATTTTGTAAGTAGAAATGTTTTCCCAATTATAAACTGCCACTCTACCTGCCTGACCTCTGGCACAGACGAGGAGGAGTCACTTTGGAGTTTTCTTTGTCAAACAAATTAAGAACCTCTTGCACAGCACTGTTTCTTTCAGTCACTCCTGTTTTGAAGCAAGGGACAAGGCACATATAAAACAATCCTACTAAAGGAAAAATAGACAATCTGAATGCACGGGGAAAACAATGTTGTCTGATAATTATTACTGTGCAGTTTCACAGGTCCCTTGGATGTTATTTCCTATCAACTTTATAGCTCTTTCATCCAAAACCCCAAGAATTTTTAACAAAATGTTGTAGCCATAAGGGAGAGATTTGCCTTTTCATATAAAAATCTCACAGTGCTACTATGAAAATGGTGCTGCTTAACAATCTTTATGTGATGCTAAACTTTTGACAGACCTGTCTGTGACCACCTCATGCAGTATTTGCTAGCCTGGGGAGCCAAAGGTAGGAGCTCAGCATCACCTTACACTGAGTGATCTTTGCAAATTAGTCACAACACAAGATTTCCAAAAATGTTTGCCCAGGGCTTTTAACCAAGAAGAGCGGCAGCAATACTGGTCTTAGGAGGAAGAGGTCCTTCCAATCCCTTCCAGATATCGGGGGGAGCTGTATTGTTGATATCAGAGGATACCTCTGCTCACATGGAAGTTACACTGGCTGAAGCAAAAAAAAACCCAACCACCAACCAACCAAAAAAACCCCAACATAGGCACTTAAACAAATCCACAAGCAGAAGGCACTCTTTCTCATGGGTGTCCCCTACAGCCACTTGCCCCATGCAGCAGTCTGGAGCAGCTGCTGCTCCCCTCAAAGTGCCCCAGGATGTGCTCCTCCACTACTATGACCAGGTGTCACAACCCAGGGCAGGGACAAGAGGAGAAGGCCTTTACTCCTGGGCCAAGGAGTGGCATTTTTGGGTCTCCTTCCACCACCAGAAGGGTGGTAAGCAGGCTTCACTGGAGGGGAAATACATGTTGGAATCACGCAGATGGTGAAAGAGTCCCACGGGTCCTACATGGGACTACTGTTCAAAAGCACAACAGACCATGATGCGTGGACAGCACTAATCTAAAAATTCCTTTTCCAGGTTGCTTTTATCTCAAGGTGAGTTTTCTGTTTGGTGTTTTTTCCTGAATTCCCTCGTATGCTTAAGGTCCTTAGCTCACATTCATTATCACATGCTGTAGCTGGCTATGAACATCCAAGCAGTTTCTCAAAGGAAGTCTGGGGTATGAGAAACATGCAAAGCAAACTATAATTTAAGCTTCTCTTTGAAAGCGGTTTGAAAGTGGATTGTCTGTTACTCTGTCCTAACCTCTCATAAAGAGTTTGCAAGACCCCTCCAAAGGCACAGACCTGTTTAGTGGCTGAGGCAGTTTTATTCCCAGTTATAGCTGCATCAGCAAATAAGCTGCACTGCTGGAGGATATTGACTGTCTACCTCACATCTGTGTGACCAAACCACAGCCATTTATTATTCTGTGATTTTCAAACCCCAATTCTTTAGCCAGCAAGTGATCTCAAACCACTGCTTTCTAGCTTTTAAAATCAATTGATAAATAGCACTTTTTTACCTCCAAGGAATCAATGCACAATTACTTCAAACTGTTTCAAGAAAATATGATTTCTGAGATACTATATCCTCCCTTTAGTCCCTTCAACAAGCTCCATTTAAAAAGAAAAAAAGAAAGAAGCAGCACGTGTAGCAATGTGAATATTCTGCAGTAAATTTATTTTGTGAAACTGTGTTCTTTACTGTTAATCTCAGGTCTTTCTTTCCTTTGTTCCTAGACTCCTGTCTCCACAGGAGAAAGTGGGTGTTCCGGGTTTTAGGGTGTGTTTTAAATCCCAGGATGTATATAGTATGGCACTCACTGTGAACCACCTGTGAAGAAATTCAGAAGAAGTAGTGAATCAGACAAAGCAAGAAGTTTTGAATTTCATGTGTACAAAATTTCAAGCTCAAAGTGACTGGCATAATGCTCAAATCTACTTGCATCCAGGATGTCTGACGATGCCTCTCATGCCATCTACGTTTTCAGAACAGGAATAAAGAACTGCAGTACGGGGTCCATCAGTCAGCCAGTCTGAAACTCTGTACCTGTGTTTCTAGTGGCTACAGAAGAAACTAGTAAATATTACCCTAGCAAGGCGGTTACGTTTAGGTGGTGGGCCCAATGTAACTGGAATTTAATAGATTCCATAGGAAAATCTATAGACATAGGCCCATGCCTGACTGTTGTTAAGAAATAACATTTTAGTATCACTTTAGATATGATAGAGTACAATGACATAACATACTCAAGGAAAAGATAGTTTTCTTCAGATAGTTTTACAGTTAAGCTATTTTGAGATTACTTGAAGTTGATAGAACAGGGTTTCCCAGAGAGGTTATATCATGTGTCATTGCAGCACATCTTCTTTTTTGCAAGTCTAACTCAAAGGATGCACAGGAATTAACTTCATCGGCTTTCTTGAAAGAGTTCCTGTCTAGAATATAGGTACTTTCCAGGAGCTTCCCTTAAAAACAGTATTTGAGTGTTTCAGAGGAAGGAGAATAAAACTAACAAATTAAAAGGTAAATTCTGCTTAAGGAGAAGCTCCTTTAATTTGATTGTTTTACTTCAGGACTCTGTCTAGAATCATAACTCTTTTTCAATACATGGCCCAAACCATTGATTATTTATTTTCATAATTACCATGGGAAATGGCCATTAACCCAACAATCCACTGTAATATAGTGATGGTAAAATCTAGAAGAATGGTAGGCATAAAGAGTAGGAACATAAATGTAGAAGACACTTAACTGCAGAGAATTAGGAAGCTATTAAAGGAGAGGATATACAGAGTAAAGGGGAATATGGCTGGGGAGCTATGATTAAGCTTTATTAGGCCTGGGAGTTAAATAAAAGTAAAAACCTAAGAGAAAAGTCAAAACAATTGAATTTGAAGGACCACTTTGATCAGATTAGCTGAGATGGAAGTGGTTTAGGGAATAATACAATCTCAAATCCCAGAGGACACCGGGACTTAAAAAAAACTTCAGGACTCTCTGTACTCATGCAACCAGGACACAGATGGCTGAAAAGCCAAGGGAGCCTACACTTGTGGTTTTACCTGTACTAGTTGGAGTAATAGGGTAGGGTGTTGCACTTCTGACTGATTGTCTCCAGAGAACAGAGTTTTCATAAGGAAGGAAGGCAAGGACAGGTGTCCTGCTTTCAGCTGGGATGGAGTTACCCTCTTAGGAGCTAGTATGGTGCTGTGTTTTGGCTTTGCTGTGAGACTTCAGTTCCTCAGGCCGTGCTTGCAAAAAGGCTGGAGGGGCACAAGGAATGGGGAGGGGACACAGCCAGGCCAGCTGACCCGAACTACCCAAAGAGGCATTCCATACCGTGGGACACCGTGCCTGGTGTATGTATGTACCTGGGGGGTGGCCAGGGAGGGCAGGTCACTGCTCGGGCACTGGCCGGGCATCGGTCGGCGGGCGGTGAGCAGTTGCCTTGTGCACCATGTGGTCCTTTCTTCCTTTCCCTCTGGATTTTATTCTTTCCCTTCCCCTTTTCATTATAACTGTTATTGTCATCATAATTATTGTACTTTCATTTTTATTCTGATTCAAATATTAAATTGTTCTACCTCAACCCTCAAATTTTACATTCCTTTCCAACTCTTCTCCCCATCCTCCTGGGTGAGGGAGGAGTGAGCAAGCGGCTGCGTGGCGCTTAATTACCAGCTGGGGTTAAACCACGGCAGGCTAAAGCCAAACAGACCAAAAGTGCACAAAGCTCTCCCCCAGATTGCTGAGGCTGTCTTGTGGCAAAGACTCAGAGGAGTAAAAATTTACCTTAATCTGGGCAGATAACATTGGGAAAGCAGCAAGTTCCCCTGAAAATCACCGGGGCAAGGTGCTGAAAGAAAAATGTTCAGGTTGATAGTAAAGATGCTACAGCAGAGGAATACAAAACACTGCCCAGACTGCAGGTTTGGGCTCTTGCCTTAGGTCTGTTTGGGCATATTTTTCCTCCATTTAATACTAAGAGATAAAAACCCAAACAATGAGCTGCTCAGAAAGCTGGCTGCATCTGGGAGCAGTCAGACAAAGGACCTGGTAAGGGGTAAGGCTGTCCCTCCTCGCTGGCACTCCCTGCTGCGTGGCTTCCCCTCCGACAGCCTCGCTCCATGCGGTCTATGTGACAGGCAGGGAATGACGCTCCCAGCTTCACCTTGTAAGCCTTTCCTGCACTGGCATGTAAGGAACTCCATTCCTCCTCACAGGAAGGAAAATGAAGCAATCTTCCAAGAACTGAAATGTACTGAGTCTGCACATGCCATTGAGACCCTAGGAGACTGAAGTAAATTATTAAAAGATCTTCAGATGATTTATGGCAACAATTGCTGGGTTTATTCGGAAAGTGGCAGAGGAGTAAGGTAAAGATGGAGTTGATAAAGGCAGTTAAATTTATAAACAGTACAGACACAGCCAAGAAAATTAGGATATACAAAAAGAAATTCTTTAAAACCATGAGAAATCACTAGCAACTAATGAGTCTTTGAGGCATGACAATGGAGAAGTAGAGATGAAGCTGATATGGCTCAGAAAGCTTTTTGTTTCAGTGTTCACAATAGAAGCTGAAGGTCATTTTCTAGTGATTGAGATATATTTTCCTTGGGGAGAAAGAAAAATGTTAGAAGGCTTCATGATTATACTGGAACAGATAATTAGGCAATAAGAAGCCTTACAGGTTGGCAAGGCACTGGGCCCAGATTTCCAGGCACAGCAAAAGCAGCTGAGACAGAAACAAGAATTTGTGGGCTGGAGCAGAGAGGATTTGGGTATGGTCTATGGTGCAATTAGGACACACCGAGGACTCAGTTCTGTCACCAAAACAGCTGTATCCAAAACACCTGCATAGGACCAGCAGATATGACAGAGGGCATCCAGGAGACCTGTGACTTCTGTATTGGTAGTAGAAGCCAAATGGATCCCTTGAGGTACTCCATATAGCACCAGATCCTAGTGTTTCACAATCAGGCCTTGGGACTTTTGTTCAGAAGGTAGCTGGTTGCTGGGCCAACACACTGCATCAGCAGAGGATGGTAGTGTAAGTCAGCTCCAGAGGGAACCAGTGGACATTTAGTTCAAGCTAGCATTAGTCTATGCAGGTAAGAATTACCTTATTTGCATTTCCTTCTAGAACTCCATTAATCCTTTGATATTTTAGTCTTTGAATATTCCAGTAACAGGAATATTCATTAATTATTGACTCACCCATTGGCAAGAAAGACAGACTTTAATGTCTAAATGAGCAACTTGGAAGAAATATTTGTGAGTTCAATTCTGAATCCAGCATTTCGTCTTGAGGCAAGCTGTCTGCCCTCTGAAAGACCTCCTAATTCCTGATACAACAAAATTCCTTCCTTTTCTAATACAGCTGTAACTCTAGCAATATATTTGTAACTGCACTCATATTAGTTTGTCTGCTCTGGTCAGGATGCTTGTTCTGCTCCAAGCCATAGTGTATTTCCCCTCAGTAATGTTAACAGCTATTTCTCTTGTCCCTTTCTTAGACAGATTTAACACATCACTCCTAGGACTAACTCAATGTCAATGGGCAGAGCCCAACTGATGGCCTCTGTGGACGTTAGAAAAAGCATAAAAGCCTGCACACGAAGCTGCAGTTACTCCTTATGGCCTATTCCTCAGCCTATTCTGAAAGATGTCAGGAAGCCCTGCTGTCCTATAGGCTTGCTCCATCAAGGCAGGATCAGCTTCATACTCCTCTGTGTAATCTCAAATTAATTGTAACAGGCTATTTTGAAACTATTTGTCTCATGAGGCTTCCTATTATATTTCCACCTTCAAACTTAACAAAAGGCTATCTTTTTGTGTCCAGGGTTTCTGGGATCATCCACAAGCAAATCCAAGATTCTCAAGGATAACACTCATTCTTATGAGCATTACTAATTATGTTGAGTTGGATGGGTGTTCAGCATCACTGACTAGCTGCCACAAAGTTTTTCTTCAACAGGTGAAAAATCACAGGTTTCATTGGAGCTGTACCAATTTATACATCAGTGAATGGAAATTACTTGCCCCTGTGGGTTCTTTCTCAGCATTGCCAGGGCAGGACAGATAAACAGAATCTTCTGCTCGGATGATGATGATTTCCTTATGTGAGAAGAAAGCTGCCTCTGAAAAACACGTCTTGTAAAAATTCAGATCAAGTTGTAACCTAAGGATCTGAATGTTGCATTCAAGCCAACGGTCTCTCTGTTTTACCAAGTATTGTTCTCCAGGGATGGATATCTGAGCACGGTACCCAGTTTTCACAAGTGCCTATCTCTTTCCATTTCTGTTCTCTTTATGGGTGCTCTGCAAAAATCAGGACAATTTCATATCTACAGTCAGATGTTGTGGTCTGGTTAATATCTACAGAAAAGTGGGGACCATGTGGTTAGAAGACGTCACAAGTGGCCACTTGATCTAATGAACTGCAGAACAAGCCAATAAGCCACCAGAAGATCTTCCCAACAGACCATTTCTATGCACTGTGACCACTGCACTGTTGTAATGCATGTACTGTCACGTTTTACTCACCGACACAAAGGAGAGCTCTGGGGTGTGAAGGAGGACAGGAGGGAATAGCTCCTCCTAAGGAGCCTTCTTGGAAGCATTTGAACAAGTTAACTCACCTTAGAGGCGGATGATGGATTAGATCTCAAGTACTGCCAGTGTTTTGGGTCTGACTAGTACCTCCTTAATATACAGTATCAAGATTAATACAGACTAAAAATACCTGGAAGCATGGGATGGAGCAGCTTGATCCATAATCAAACTCTTCTAAATACCAAAGGTACCTTAAAAAGGTTTAAGTATTGACAAAGAAGGGACTTTATAATGTTGGTTACTTGTGCCACAAATACCGGCCAAGGCTAGCAAAACACCCATGTTTCTCATACAAGAGTAATTGTCCTTTCTGGAGGAAAGCGGGCATGGATTGTTTATACACTGGGAGGGAAAAACAGGCCAAGCTAAACTTGTCCGACACTGTTATGTCCATTGCACTGTGACAGTACTTTCTAATAAGTGTACAGCTCAACCTGTAATGATGGATGTCTAATTTATTTGATCTCAACATGACAGACCTGGCATAGTAATATTTCGCAATTAGTTACACTTCACTGGGCCTTAACTCAAGAAGTTTGCAGTGAAATACAGGTTTGGATATGTCACTGCCACTTTCTGTTATTCCTTATACAAAGGTCTGGTGGAAGAAACATTAAAATACTGAATCATTTATTGCAAAAGGCTGCATCATCAGTGTCTGAATCCTATTTAGCACTGCTAAATTACAAAATAGCACCAATACAGCATGTGTTGTTACTGGCTGATATTTTGTTAAACAGAAAACCAAAAGAAAAAATGTTTGCACAGTTAGAAACTAATGTCAGATTCAACAGCATTTGCCAATATATAAAGATAAAGCAGATCTTTAATAGATCTGATTTGCTTTATCTAACAGGCATCCAACAGATAAGAAAGAATAAAATCCTGGTAAAAGCTGAGATATTTGTAGCAACCACCATGCCATGAAAATTATGCTGGTTGTTTTTATTGCAGGGAAGCATGGACACAAACAGCAGTGGTCCTGGAAGAGGTGAATTTGCAGCTGTGGGCAGCCATCCCAAAGGGAAAAGCAGAGCATTTCTGGAACCCAAAAGGTAGATAAGTAAAGGGTTTGGTGCTGCAATTCCAACCCCACAATTATGTGGCAAGGGATGCTACAAGTGGAGCTGGCACATTCCCAGGACACAGCTCACCCAGAATGTTGGTCTTACCAATACAGGTAGATGATGGTGCTGGAATATTTAGTGTACAGGCCACAGGAGTGTTTCCAAGTCTTGTCTCTGCATATGGGTCTCGGATGTTTCTGACCCCCACAGTAGGAAGGGGTTGGGCATGCACACTGGTCATCCCTTCCCAAGGATTTGTCCCTATGGGATCAGTACACGGACTAGAAGAAAAAGCAGTGCACTCTGCCAGGTACCCATTCTGGATGATGGGGGACCCAGGCCACCCTCTGACACCCACTTCCTGCTAGTGTAGAGAAAGCCAGTAAAGACCAACCCTTCCATGTCGTAGCGTAGGTCACTTAGAGGCTGTTGAACCTCTGAGCAAATTTTATTCAGTGCACTCATTGAAAATATCTGGAATCATGTCTTGCATTCATTTATTTAAATCACCACTAAGCTTAAATGGGAGAAAAAGTGATGGAATGCATTACCTTTAGGAAATCCCATTTGGAAGCAGTTCTTGTGCTGTGCAAAGACTTGCTGGTGGCCACAGCACCCCAGGCACTGACCAGTGCATGCCTCTGTCCCTTGCCTCTGAGTGACTCCTGAACATCAGCCAGGGATGCCAGCAGTGCCGCGGCTCTTGCTAGGGCAGACAGGCTCGCATGCCCTAGCAAGGAAGGACAAGTCCAGAAGCAGAGGCCAGAGCAACAGGTGGAGATGCAATGTCTTCATGCTTAGCACACAACACAGGAAGGGCAAGGGACTGGCAGCAAAGCCATAGTACTGACTATGCATGGGGTGCCGCCAAAGCTCCAAACCAAGGTGTGAAAATGGAGAAACACGCTTTCCCTTTGCTTTTTCCTCTTGGCAATAAGTACTACCTGTCAAACCAGTAGGCAAAGCCATTTCAGGCAGAAATGTAATTTACAGTTTGAAGGTGTCCCTTTGAGTCTGTAAACTCCTTGGGGCAGAGATTATATTTTTGATCTGACACATTAACCAAATGTAAAGCATTGAGCTTTACAACCTAGAATTTCCTAAAAGATAAAGAACAATGATAATAACTCTCCCCCCATCTCTGGAAGATGTATCTTGCTATTATAATGCTCTCTGCTTGCAAGAAGAAAGCTATTTATAGGTTGAAAAAGATTTGCAATCATGTGTGATAGAGAAGGAAACTGAGAAGAAATATGCAAACCAAAAAAAGCAATGGCAAAAATTTGCATAGTTCTTTAAAGTTTTCTTCAAAAGCTTCTGCAAAATACAGCCATCTGTTTTGTTTTTTTTTTTAAGAATATCCTATGGGGGTAGCATGGACTGCTCTGTCTTCTTTTCCCTCCTTTTTTTTTTTTTTCCTTCTTTCTTGTTCGAAACAACAAGCTTTACTTGTGGAACCGTCTTTCCCTTTAGCAGGGAAATATGTGTAATTGTAAACTATTAGAGACAAACATCTGCATAGTAACCTGAACTGCTGTACTCAATTACTTAGTAAGTATTTTAAAGCATTTAGTATGTGCCAATTTACCTCATGATGAAAACGTTTGTCAGAATAATATGCTTTATTCTAAGCACCTGCTATTTAATATTTGAGAGAGCTGGAAGTGTAATGAGGAAAGAGGAAAATATATGCTTGCAGCTCAAACATCAGCTGTAAAGGCAATTCTGGGGTGAAAAGTGGTACAGCTGAATGGAGACTAGACCGTTTTTCCTCCATTTGTAAACTGGCACAGAATGACAAGCCAATTCCCAGTAGTCGAATGCTACAGGCATGGCCATTACTGAGGCTAGTTAATCTTTCGATCTGCGTCTCTATTTGAAGAAAATGGTGCAAAAGCAAAACCCAAAGCCTTTTTGTTGCCTGCGTGACCCAGCTTTGAGACTGGCAAGTTGTCAGAGGGCCCAGGCATCCCAGAGACTGCCCAGCCCCCCCCAGGGGGTGCCGGTCTGGCTTAGGGGAATGGGGAGCTGAAATGGTGTGAGGAGATACCATGGGCATCCATCATGTGACAGCTCTGCAGAGATTCTCCTTAAATCAGTTGTGGCTTTGAAAGCACAAAGTCCTTTCCCATTCCTATGCCAAGCTGGTCCATCGAGCAGCCAGGCACGAAGTTCACAGCCTCTCAGACAAGATGGGGTTTAAATCAGCTGTTTGAAGCTGTCTGGGATTTCTGTGAGTGAGGATGGACCTGGAGTACTGCACATGGGGCAGGTGTTATGTGTGGAAACCCAAAGTGTCTGGCTGCCATTCCCTTTAGACTACCAGCTTGTGTCCTTCTGCTGTTGGTCCAGGAAGGACTGTGCCGTGGTGGTAATGCAGCAAAGTCATCTGCTGTTTTGATTTCACCCCCAATATTACTGTGCAATGGCTTGAGTGAGCATCTTGAATAGATTGGTAAATGGGCAAAGACACCCAAATGGGCTTTAAAATGACAGTTTTAGATTTAGGTATGTAAAACTAGACTTCTGAACCCATCTTGAATCACATAAACAAATTATCTTGGTTCCAGACAGTCTGAGCAGGCAACGGTTCCCAAAGTCAGGCTGTTAATTTAGGTGCTTACTTTTGCATTTGGGAGATAATGCTAAGCATCCATTTTTTTCAACTCCTGGCATAGCTCTGTAGGATCCACATGAAGGCTCTGATGGATTTTTGAGCTCACACTTCCAGCCATTGCCTGTCTGGAACAAATCATAAGCTTCAGCTAGCCCTTCTGTCAGTGAATTGATAGAAATTCATGCTGTTTCACAGGCTGAATGCCCCATGCAAACACAGGAGGGATGCAGTGAGACAGCCTGCCAGAGAAAGGCAGTTGGCAGACTCCTGCCTTAGCACACAGAATCCAGCTGCTCAAAATGCATGGGATGTATCCTGCAAGATAGCACACTGGATGCCTACAGTGACAAGATAATGTGACATACAGCACTGTCAGTGGGCAGATACAGTGAATGCTGATAGGGCCTGCTCCTGTTCCTTGTTAAAGTCGGTTGTAGTTTTGCTGTGAAATTTAGCAGTAGATGGAAAACCGTGAGATGATGGAAGTTAACATTGCAAGAAGGGCTTTGTGGTTCAGGTGCTGCAGTTACGCAAGGACTGTGCTGCTCCTTCGGGTTGCAGTCAACTGGAAAAACACAATATTCGGGGGCAGCATCTGAGCTGAAAGCTGCATGGCAGATTCAGCCTTGATCCTGCCATCCCCAGCAGCAGCCAAAGCCCTGCTTAGGGCCTCTTCTGGGTGTATCTGAGGTGAATGTTTCCTCAGGTCAAAGCAGGGAAAATGCTGAGCAAGCAGCTTTGGTCCTGCTTACAGAGAGGAGCTTTTCTGCAGGGGAGCTGGCTGTCCTCTCCTCCGCCTCAATCCAAAGAGGAATGTGGAGGCTCTAGCTCTCCCCAGACTAGTGCCTTCCTCCCAGGTAAAACAGCTGCCCTTGAAAACAGGTCTCCACTCTTCTTGCAGGAGCCTGTGTCCACAGTGGTCCTCCTCTCCTGCCTCCAGGACAAGGACAGTGGCATCCTTCCTGTCCCCAGCTGCAACTAAGCAAGCACAGGTCTTTTCCAAACAAAATTTTATCCAACCTCCTTCAGCTCAGTCATTCAGCTGGCACCCATGGTGCATCACAGGTTGGGATGCTACACCCGAGCAGGGGGTTTCTTTCAGCTATATTGCTCAGCACGCTGAGTGCACAGCCCTGCACAGACCACAGGCTATGTCAGTGAGGAAGGAGGTCTTGCTCTCTGCCTGCTTCCCTGGGCCCTGGGGAGTAAAGGTAATGGCACTGGGACAAGAGGCTTCTGGGGGAGGACATGAGGGAGCTCCTCAGACCATGCTCTGCCAGTATCACCAGTGGGTAGTTCATTTGTGTTGGGTCCCAAGCAGCTGGTGAATGAGGTGTGTTGGGAACTGTTCCTCCAACTTCTTCTGCTAGGAAAATGTGTTTGAAATGTAAAGCTCTCTTGTTTTGCCCTCTCCCACCCTGAAATATGGGGGGGGGGGGGAAACTCAAACCCAAATCAACAACACCTCCTTTTTGTATTTTCCTCTAATTTTTCACTGGGTACATATATTTTTGCCTAGTCTAGCTGATGGATCTCCCTGAGCCCACTTTAAAAGATTGCCAAGAACATCTGTAGCAGTGGGTGGATACTGTTCTGATGTATTTTACTGACAGCTGGAAATCTGGAAATAAGGTGTTGGAATAACATTTACAGAGAAAGAGTCAAACGTCAAACCAGCTAAGGATTTAAACATTTATTTTGCCCATAGTAGCCTTCCCCTAACACCTTCTCCAATTTATAGGTCTATGGAGCACAAAGGGAACTAATCCAATACCCAATTTAAATCAGTTCACAGTTCAGCTAAAAGGCCACTGTCAGCCAAGTGGTGCAGTTACACTTGTAATAAAGAAAAGGAGTTCATGCAAATGACATAGGAAAAAAGCAACATAAATCCTTATGGATTAACGTCAAAGATCATTACATGAATTAACTACTTTCTTAGGAAACTAAAATTTGTCCATTATCATAAAAGTAAATGATTCAACATCTTAGTCTTTGTCAGTAATCTAGCTTTTAGCCACGATGACATATACTAGTGACAGATGACCAGGCCCTTTGTAGAGATAAATGGTAATAACTACATCAAACCATGACATAACATTCCAGCAGCATTCCTAGAAGTGGCTGTAACCATTAAATATGTTAAAAACAAGTAGGGCAGTTGATCTTATCCAACTGATTTAATTGTCTAGTCCTCCCATATAATCTGAGGTTTGATACTGGAGCTCCTCACACAGAACAGAGACAAACCCTGCAGCCCAGCTTCAAAGTTTAGCTTTCTGTCCTGCTTGCTTTTTTCCCCCAAGTGTGACTGGGTACATTTTTCTCCATTACAATTTTCCCCTCTCTTCTTTGCTCTCTCTTCCCTATTTCTTGCCCTAGCCTCTGCTTTTTCTCCCTTCTGCTTTTCATTTTTGGTCCTCTACACTTTCTTTCTCATGTGACATTTGATGTTACAGCACAAGGCCAGCTCTGCCAAACAAGAAGGTTTCACCTTCCAGATGAGGATCATAAGATTTATGTCTTCTGAGGTTCCTGGAAATGAACCCGGACCTTGCATCCCAGTTGCCAAGACAGGTTTGATCCTTGTATTTGGTCTCACCTCATCCTTGGGACTGACTACTTCACAGACCCTCTTTACAGGGAGAAGTGTGCCCGGTAGGACATTGAAGACCTGCTCCCTGAGAAAATCAAGAACCAGGACAGTCTGAAGCTGACCTGGTATGATAAAGCAGGACATCATGGAGCACAAGCAACTATTTCTTATGAGGGGTAGGATTGCCACCTGAACTGTTGGCAATGAACTGAAGCTAAAATAAGTCCAGCATGATGAAAGACTGACAAATGGGCTCTCTGTAATCCAAACTGTCTCAGAGATGCAAGAGATGCAAGGTGATGTACCCTTTCCTTTGCAAAAGCTCAATTGGTGCAAAAGAATCATATCCAGAGGGCCTTGGAGAAGTGAGCAGTAGATAAGGGAGGTAGCTGCTCCCTCCCCAGCCCCATCAGGCAGTGCACAAAGGGCATCCCCACAGATGCAGACACGCAGTAGTTCTCTGTGATGCCTGCAGCCCAGCACCACCAGTAAGCTGGCCTTGGCACACCCCGCTCACCTGGGGATGCCCAAGGACTGATGCAGCCCAGGGACTGCAGTGGTGGCTCTCAGAATCAGCCAGCCTGGGGGAATCTCTCTGGCTCTGTGTGACTGGGGGAGCTTGAGGTTTTGAAGTGGGAGATGAGGGCTGGGGGGACGTGATTGCTCCCCCACTGTTGAGAGGTTGCTGCCAAGAGCCTCTGGGTTGTCAAGTGCTGACCTGACCTACATTGTTTAATACCAATTGCCAGCAAGCAAGTAAGGAGGACTGCTCATACACAAGTCTGATTAGGTGAAAGTTATTTTTTCTGCTTGCTCTGTGCCTAGGAAACTTCTGCATTCAGAGAAGTTGCCTGTGTGTGGGAGGATGAGGCATTAGGTCTGCTTGCCTGTATGCGCAAACAGCAGCAGCTCTGCCCTGCTCAGCTGTGCCGGCACTACAGCCCTGAAAGATCTGCCACAGGTCCCTAGCCCTCTACTGCAGAGCCCACAGGGGCTCTTGTGGGAGACAGAGCTCCTCCAGGCAGATCTCCCTGAGCTACTCCCAGCCAGAGCGAGCTAGGGAAGCAGTAGAGGCAGGTACGCGTAAGTCAGGTTGTGGCTGCGTGTCTGTACGGGACTTCCTGCAAGGGGACCGAGGTGACATCCCTGCAGCACATCCACCTCCCTTCTCCCTGCCCGCTGCAGCATCACACTGGCAGGTGCAGGGTGTGCAGCATGCCCGGGGCCTTGCTCAGCCCTTGCATGAGAAGTGAGGGCAGAGGTCTGGCCCGAGGAAAGCCGTGTGCTTCCCTGCCTAATTGGATGGGAATTGAGGCAGCAGTGGTGTCACCCCTCTGCCCGGCTCAACGGCAGATCAGACGTTAGTGGCCACCCAAGCATTTGCAGCTGGTCATAGTGGTGCTGAGGATGCAGACGGCTGCTTCAGGGATATGAATGGATGATTTCTGACAGCAGCTGAGATGGCTGTGGTGCCTGGGGGAAATGTGGTATTGTCACTGCGTAGGCAGCCAGCAAGGAAAGAGAAATTTTCCTCCACCTTCTGCTTCTCACCCATCCACCCCCTTTTTTTTTGTTACCAGAAATATTTCAACTGTAATTAAAAAGGCGTTATTAGCATTTAATTGCTTTGGAGTCCTCACTGTGATGTTGAGTTCTCATGCTGATGTCATCCTGGTTGTCATGGATACAGGTGAACAAGCCGCTTGAAGTGCAACATCAGCGGCAGGATAGAGGGGGATGGGAGGATGGGGGAGGTGGGGGACCTGGGGAGAAACCTGAGGCTTAAAATGGGTGAGGAGAAACAGCTGTTGTCTCCAGGTGAGTGCTTTCTGTAACAGACAGGGAGGAGTAGAGAGCATTTAGCGAGGATACCGATGTTATGGCATTGCATCTGTGCTCTTCAGTGTAAGGTGGGAAGGCAGACAGCTCCCTGACATTAAACACAACAAGCAAAGTCCCCCCCAGACAGCTAACAGTTAAGAGAAAAGCCCAGGCTGACGCACCTCCGTGTGCACACTAATTAGAAAGACAAGTAGTGTCTTTCTTTTGGTTCGATCTATCTTAATAGGTAATGAGGGAGTAGCAGAAGGGAAATCATGGGAAAAAGCCAGAAAGATATATATGCTCATGGGAGTATGTGTGTTTTTATGTATGCAAAAGACCGTCTGGAGGAGGTAAAGGGAGACTGTGGGACTAGGGATCTGTTTGTGTGCATCCATATAAGACCTTCTAAAGAACTTTCCGAGTAAAAGCAATAATAATAAAAATAATAAAGGAATCCCACCTAAAAGAGCTGCAGAAGCAGTTCCCCTGCCTGTTCCCATTTCCCTTCTCTCCATCTTCTCTTGCTGAGAAAGAAATTAAAATGTATTTTTCATACAGTATCTCTAGCACTCTTTTATGTAATAATCCTCTTTCTGTGAAAGAGGCAGGTCAGCAATAGCTGCAGGCTCCTGCACAATCAGTGCTCATCTCATAAAAATCTCCAGCTTTCCCTCGGATTTTCCAGCCACAACCTATTAAGCATTTGCCTGTGACAAGAAGCCAGCCTGGGGGAGGGGCCCTTTCACATGGTGCTCGGGCAAATTTGTATTTATTTATGGAGCCGCATGGATTTTTTTGGAGAAATTAGAGAATGGAGAAATAGAGAATGGAGAAATTAGAATTTAAAAATGATATGTTGGGTTTAAATTAATCTTAATAGGCAGCTATGGCTTAATGCCCTCTTTAGCTTTTAGTCTAAATTTGTTATTCTAAAATACAAGTTAATTTTTAAATTGGAGAGGAAGGCATGGAGTGTGCTTTCTCTATCTTACTCCCCTCCTTTGACGCCTGACTAAAGGTGTGATTTGCCAAGATTCAAAGGAAGGCCAAGCACTGGTCTCTAACATATGAATACCAGAACAATGAGTTACAGCTAAGCTTTGCACTATGGCTAAAAGCAAATTTGGTAATGTAGTATTTCCTGTCAGAAAATTCCTATTCACTTAAACTTAATTTATGGGTTTCAATACTAATATTTGCTCAGAACAGTGATACAGAACTTTTGAAACTGTGAAAATGAATTTTTCTTGTAATTATGTAACCAGAAGTCTATTTTCTGAGGTTCAAAGTGTCATTGTATTGTATTTTAGGCTAACTAGAAAGCACACGTGTATACAAAGACATGGTTGCAATCAAACTTAAAAGCTTTGATTTTCATGAATTGATTGCCCTGCCTCCTCACCTTTTTATTTTTCAATTTTTTAGGAAACGTTAGTTTTTATCCTGGTTCAGAACAGACCTTTTTTCACATTATTTTTGGCTGAGCCTGCTGCATTTTATATAACCACAAGTGTAACAAACAAGCTGTTGAGATATTTTTTTCCCCCTGGTGTGCCATCTTGGTACCACCACATTGTGGCAGCCACGAACCTCTATACGTGGACAGCCTTCTCAGCAACCTCTGAAGAGATCTTAGATTTCCCACCATGACATGCACAGCCTCTTCCTCGGTGTGACCATGTGTGACACTGGCAGGGCTGTGCCAGTAGACGGGTAGGCTGCAGGAGGGGGTTGTCCCAGTGCCTGGTCTGTGAGAGGACAGGAGGTAGCCAGACTACTGAAACCCACCCTGACCTGATAGCCCAAGCCCGGGGGTCCTCCAGCCATCCTGGAAAGCCACCAGCCCAGTCTCAGTGATGATGCCCTGAGCTCCTCTCCTCAGCTCCCAAGTGCAAATGCTTATAAACTTTTTATGTAGAAGCTTGTAGAGGCAGATGCCTGGCTGAGGTGTGACTGAGGTTGCTGAGCACCCTCTCCATATCTCATACCTGCTTCAGTTTGAAACAGGATTTTTCTTATGAACTCTCAATTTGGCCACAGTCTGAGCTATAGTCCTCCCTCTTACCTAGTGAAATCAATAAACATGCATGAATTTGGGGGATGGCAATAATACATTAACTTCAAAGAGAAGAAGCAATCGTGTCTTATTGGAGGATGCACAACATGATGCCTCCCGAAGGGGCAGGTTCACCAAGACAAGCTGGGATCCTTCCTAGCAAAAGATAACCCAGCCAGGACTGTTCCTTCAAGGGCTCACACCTAACCTCAGCCAAGGCCAGGCTTTGGTTTAAAGCACCGTGGGCTGCACAAAGCCAAGGGTGTCTCTGAGCCTGCACAGACCTCACACCGATGGGGAAAAATCAGAGCAGAGTTTTAACTTAGCAGGGACCTGGTGCTTGATATCTACTGGCTTTTCCCAGCCTGTTCAGCAGCATACGGTCACTGTGAACAGCCAGCCATCTGCTTTGGCACAAGGCTGGAGATCCCAGGATGTCCCCACCAGTGCCTGACTGCAACCACCCTCCTCCAAAATGGGATCTTCAAAACCAGCAAGAAGGTGCCAGTGAGGCATGGGACCTTGAACTGCCTTACTGGGTGTGTTGGGACCAAAGGAAGTGAAGTGGAAGAGTTTGACTTCCATAAAATTTGCCTTGGGATCCTTTGGTTCTTGTTATTTCCCCTTCCTGTTTCTTTTTCTTTTCATATTTTTTTTTAACTTAGAGCACAGAGGAAATATTTTGCTGTACCATAAATAATGGTGGGGGTTTCATCTTCTGCCTTTCATCCAGTATGGAGCACAACCAACTAAGTCTTTTCCAAACCATATATTAAAAGTGCATTTTCAATTTAAGTCACATATGTGCCAAAAAATGTTTTATACTCTGTTGTCACAAACAACACCGACAATCTGCTAGAAATTAATGGGATAAGAGGACTCAAAACACATCTCTCTAGTTCAGTGAGCATTTGATGGACACCTTGAGTGGGATTTATCTCGTATCACTTCAGATGTCCACAGCTGAGCTAGAGAAAGAAATAGGTGCTTTTAGGGAGCAGCTCATGTACTTGCTTTGCTTGAGCATCTACATTAGGATGAGATGGATACACCAGGTGTAGCGACTGGATTCCACTGACTGTCCACGGGGAGCGGATGGAGGCCTGGGCTGGATGTCTGGATGTCTGGACTGGGTTCCCATTTTTTACATGCAGTTTCATTGCTTCCCCCATCTGGGCTGTTTTCCATTCATTTGCTGTTCTTTTCAGTGTGATCTTGCAACAAATCCTTATGTAAGAAAAAATTTTAATATTGAAACAACAGCATGTTAATACTATAAAGATCATCAGGGAAGCACAGTGGCAGTACCTTTTAATGCACTGAAAACAGCTAATGTTGAAATTGTGATCATTCCTTTGTAGTTATGCTGTCAAACCTCCTAAAGTTTGCTTTTTGTAGCTTATTTTGTGTTATGAGAATGTCTGCAGATGTCCAGCATGTTATGTATGTGATATATGGTCTCACCTCTCCTTACTCTTATTTTTTTTTAAATAAATGTAAATAAGAAAAGCCAATATAATATAACAAATTCAACTTCTAACTATATTGATGTGTACAGACATTCAGACATGTAGCGTTAATTAGTGAAATCCTGACTTAGGATTTTAAGAAGTCATTGTGTTACGCAGTTGGGGAAGTCTGGTTCAAATATTGTAATCAGCAGCCAGTCTGGTGAAGTCAGCAAGTTGCTTCCATTTGAATTTGCTGAATTTAGCTACAGTGCTTTACTTCGTTTCTAGCCCTGCCTCCATTCCCTGTTTTGTGTGAAACGAAGTAAGTGATTTTCAGCTTAGCTTCTCCCCGATAGTGATCTGCGTCACAAAATCATCACACACCAGACACTCTGCTTAACTGCAAGTGTTGGAAGCCTGATCGCTGAGCCTCTGCTGCAGAGATGCTCAAGGAAGGGTTTATATATGACTTCTCAAAGGCATCTCTTTTACAGAAAGGATGTTCACAGGTAAGCGCTAAAATAAGCAGCTGGGCAGCATGGAGGAAGCTTCTTCTGGTTTTGTACCTGTTGCCCCTGCTGTTACTCTCCCTCTCAGCCTAAGCAAGGAAAAGATGCACTGCAAAATGGAACAAAACCCAAAGAAAAAACCCAAAACCCCTAAGATTAAAAAAAATCACATAAACCCAACAAAAAATATTTCACCCTGAAATGAAAGGAAGCCTATAGATTAAGGATAGTTCTCATGTATTTTTTTGCCAGCAGTTGTCACAGCAGGAAATGGCCACTGTAGGCTTATAATTGCTTGGTTTCAAAGGGGGAAATCTTTTACTTTCACCTCCTTTCTCTGTCTTTAAATTACTACTTGGAGTGTTAGTCTTTGTTTCTGCAGTCCTTATCAGCACTGCAGGAGACAGGGATTGCCTTGTATCTGAAGACTACAGTGAAATTAAACCTTAATTGGTTGTTTAAATGGAGTATGATATAGACCTTGAAGGACTTAAAGATACGTATTCTGAATTGGTTTCAGGTTTACTGTGAAGGTCTGAACATACACACCTTGGATGATTAAAAGGAAATACACCACACTCTCTTCCAGGAAAGCTTCATAATGTAGTATGATGACATTACTGAAATTACCGGAGGAAAACTAGAGAACGTTTTCCATGCACGGTCTCCCATTTCCTCCCTCTGGGATGACAGGTCATACTTTGTTAATGCATCACAGTCTTTCTGAAGAAGAGCAAAAACAAGCAGCCAAAATAAATAGATGAAAAGTGGCAACATAAGCATTCACTCATTTCTTGCAAGCTCTCTTAGGGAAAAAAAAATGAAACCTTTCAGAAATGTTAATAAGAAAGGGAAGGAGGAAGAGATAGAAACAAACGGGTGTGCATGGAGCATGCACACTCCTGGGTGAAATTGGCCCTGAGTCGTGGAAGGAGCTTCCAACCCAAACAACTGTCACGACCCATATTTTCTATAAAAGCAGCTTTTAGTTGAAACCCTGCATTTGGCTTGGCCCACAGGAACCTGCCCAGTGACTCACAGAGCAGATCCACTCCTTCCCCATTTCCCACTTTCCTGGAAAGAAGTGCTGCGACAATCATGCACATGATATAAAAATGCTAGCACAGCCTCGAATGGCTAAGCTGCGCTCAGCTTTGCCTTTAGATGCTAAATAGCAGGGTCATACCACTGCTCTCAGAAATAAAGGCATGCAAAGCTAACCCAGGGCTTCCCACTCCACTGCGATGGCTGCAGGGGCTGCAGCTGTGCTGGAGTTTAAGGGTCGGAGCGACTTTGGTGGCATGAGCCGGAGGGGAGCTGGCATGGACCCCAGGCAACTCCTGACACCAAGTCTTTTACTAAGTGTGCTCTGCTCTGCTTATAGTACATAGGGCTGTGATAAGAGAGGGAGAAGAGATGGAAGAAGGGAAAAGGAGTAATCCATTAGTGCAAAATCTGCTCTTTGCAGAACCGATCACAAGGCAATTTTGAATCACAGCCTTCCCTTCGGCAGGTGGCTCTAGCAGTAAAAGGACTATGAAGAAAATGTTCAGAAATCTCTCTGCTATTACTTCTTACTAGCTGTTGTGCAATAGTGATGGAACAGTGGATGATTACAAGCAAGATGTTTTGGTTTTGACATGCTTTGGAAGTATATTTGAATAGAGGTAGTATGTATTGGGAATCCAAATTCCTGTTCATAATATGCATTTTATTCACAGATTCACAGAATAGTTGAGGCTGGAAGGAATCTCTGAAGGTCCTCTGGTCCAACAGCCCTGCTCAAGCAGGGCCACCTAGAGTGCATTGTCCAAGTCCATCTCAGGTGGCTTTTGATTGCCTCCAAGGATGGTGACTCCACCACCTCTCTGAGCAACCTGTGCCGGTGTTCAGTTACCCTTACAGTAAAAAAGTTTTTCCTGATGTTCAGATGGAGCCTCCTGTATTTCAGTTTGTGCCCACTACCTCTGGCCCTGCCACTGGTCACCACTAAAAAGAGCCTGGCTCCATTTATTTGCACCCTCCCTTCAGGTAGTGGAATACACATATACATCGATGAGATCCCTCCTGAACCTTCTCCAGGCTGAACAGTCCCAGCTCCCTCAGCCTTTCATCACAGGACAGATGCTCCAGTCCCTTAGTCATCTTTGTGGTGCTTTGCTGGACTCTCCTCAGTATATCTGTGTCTTTTTTGTACTGGGGAGCCCAGAACTGGACTCAGCACTCCAAGTATGGCCTCGCCAGTGCTGAGCAGGGGGGAAGGATCACCTCCCTTGACCTGCTGGCATCACTTCTCCTAATGCAGTCCATGGTACTGTTAGCCTTATTTGCCACAAGGGCACATTGCTGGCTCATGTTCAGCCCTGGCAGCACAACCTGGCATATGAGCCATTCCTCCCAGTTTAGTGTCATCAGGAAACTTGCTGAGGATACACTCTGTCCCATCATCCAGATCATTAATGGGGATGTTAAACAGGACTGAACCCAGTATTGACCCCAAAGTCCAACTAGACTTTGTTCTACTGTCTTCCATGATTTCTTTCCATCACTTCCATAAGGGGCATGTATATTGTGTGAATTAGAAAATACAACCATGAAAATGTGTTTATTTTTCTATACCAACTGCGATAACAAAAATAAAATTAAAAAAAAACCCAGAGAGTAAAAAAATATGAAAGATTGTTCAGAGAGGAATTTCAAGGCCTCATTTGTGAAGGACAGGAGAACCAGGTGAACTTCAAGTTCTTCCTGCAGCGAATTTGATGAAGAACTGCTCATTAACTGCTGGTTTTAATCCCTTACCTAACCGTCACTTAGGCATATAGAACTGTAATTTTAGAGCATGGAGAAATCCTAGATAAAAGCTTTTATTTTACTTGCAGCAATGTATCCTCTCTTGATACTAGCAGAGAAAAAGCAGTGAAAAAAATTAGAAAATGAAAGGAAAAACAAGGTGAATTCTAAGTATAATAGTGTTAAAAACCTAAAGAACATTTTTGTACCTACAGGGGTCTGTATTTTTTATCCTTTTTTCTGGGCTACACAAAAGGCAGACCCAAACACTTCTTTAAATTATTTTCTGTATCTACAAAAATAACCATGACTATTTGCCCTTCAAATAAAAGCACTCAAATCATCTGTGATGCAGCCAAACATCTTGGTAATGGCCAGCCTCTGGAAGTTTAACAGCCTTAAGACTAGTGGCTACCTTGGTTACTGTACAAGCAGTTTCTCCCTCAGGGAAGAACAAAAGAAACAAAAACCCCACGACACCACCACCTCTCCCCAAACCCTGCTTTATTACTACTTGCAAATTTCTGGAGAAAACAAATGCTAGCCAGCATTCAGGTAAGCAACTTTTCATTAGCAAAGATATTATGGAAAAACTTGTTAAATAAAATTTGTGTTAGAAGGGTTTCTGTGATTTAGTAAAGTCTGGTTTATGAAAGGCTTTTTTCTGTGGTCACAGATTGCATTCAAATTGTGTATTGGTGAAGGAAAGGCACTTCTGCTCTGCACCATGATGTCATTTGGTGAAAACAGGGGACTGTCTCTTCTGTTCCCATGCCAGGTCTCTCCCAGCCTCCTCAGGGCACCTTCTTTTCCCAGCTGGTCCCGCTGCCGCAGCTGGATGTTTCTCTGATGGGGGCTTTCAGCAGGCCCAGCATCTCTCAGCCCGCCGGGGCCCAAGCAGGAGGAGCGGGCTGCAAAATTTAAAATCAATGTTAGACCTTCAGAGGCATGACCCGAATGCAAACAGTGTTTGCCTATTACAATGATTTCATGATTTGATTCCTGAAGTGTTAATTCCTTTATAGATTTTGGACTGTAATAGCTTGATATTGGCAAGAAGTAAGATGATCTTAGATCCCATGGGACTGACATCGCTTTTAATAGCAAGAGGTAACCAAGAGATGCAGTAGGGATGTCACAACAAAAGTCCCTGAAACAAACCATGTAGGAATAAGCAAGGTTGAATTCCTGCCTCTTTCCCCCCACGCCAGCACCAGCCATACGCGACATGGTCCCCAGCCCTGGGGGTGGCCTTTGGGTGCATCCTGTGGTGCACCTGCCCACCTACCTGGCAGCACTTACACTTTGCACAGCAGACTGAGGCACTGCAGTGCCACCCATGCCAAAGCACCACCATGTCACATCTTTGCTCTGCCCAGCCACACGCGCCATGAGCGGCCCTCCTAAGGGCACGACACACCAGGGCCACGGCGGCCTCCCAGAAGAGATCCAGCGTGCCTGCTCCCTTCTCCCTGCTGCATGCCCAGGCCATAGAGAGCCCCTAGCAGACTCTCCCTGCAGAAGGGCTGTTTCGGTGGCTACAGCTAGAGCTGAGGCCTGCTTTGCTCTTGGTGAGTGCCACACGAGCAACACCTCCCTGTCAACCTCCCATAATGGGATCATGGGCTTTGAGGGAAAGCAAACCCCTGCCCTTGGGCCCAGCGCCAGGACTGCCAGCTGAGCAGTGAGCAGGGGGTTGCCAAAGCTGCCTAGCACTCTCCTGAGATTAGGGCATGCCTTCAGAGCCCAGAACAGCTCCTGGCCATGCTGTGCCCCTTGGCAGCTGTCACAACCACTGCTGGGAACCACCTGGAGAACTTTTCTGCTTTTCTTTCATACCAACCAGCAGCATCCAGCATGGTCAGGCAGGTATTTCAGAGCAGGCAACAAGGCTGTCAGTAGGCAAGAAAGCAGACATCATGTCACTGAGGGTGCAGCCTCAACACCCAGACCCAGGGATCCAGCTGCGAGCAGCAATAGCCCCCACAGAGCCCAGGCTGGTGGTGTGCCTGCACCCCTGCGTCATGCAGGGCAGCTCCAGCTCCAGCAGTCCTGAGGGGCTGCAGGTGAGGATGTAGATGGAATACAGGGCCACCTCCCAGGGTCAGTCCTCACAAGCAATCAAATGAAACCCCACAGACACGCTGGGGTGTCCAGTAATTGGATGTCTCATTTTTTGCATCTTGCTTCTCTAAGCATCTCCATCCAGTTTTTCTCAAGGAGGTAGTTTTGTGAGCTCTTTGTAGATCCTTCTGTTTTCCTGCTATGCTTAGTCTCTCGCCAGGAAAATATCTACTTTGAATAGGGTAAATGTCCGTTTCTTACAAAGGCAACAATAAACCCACTTTGCAAAGTGCTGTCAGTAGTCAGTAATATGAAGATTTAAGTCACAGGCAGAGCAACAAGGACTGATGCTGCTGTAGTAAAGATGATACGCCTGGAAAAAATTGTATGGAAAAGGCTACTCCCTGTAGTACATTTGTCATATGCTTTGGCAATGTGAGACAGGAAAGATATACAAATGTCATGTTTGTTTTAGTGCTGGCACCAAGCAATGTATATATTTGCAGCATGCAGGTCCAAAACTCTAACAGAGCAGAGGAACACCTTTCTTCCCTGTCACATGCTTCTTTCATGAAGCATTTGAGGCATTGTCAGGAAATGTCTCGGGAGCTACCAGCCAAGATGTGTGTTAGATTTTTTTTTCACTTGAAATGAACTGTTGTGCTCTGAACTGCGGGCACCTGTTTTGTACTTGGGTAGTAAATCACAACACTGGGCAAGCATGGAGCTCGTTCCTGAGGAGAATGCCATCAAACCGATTAATCAAACCTACAATGCTCCAAAATGGCCTTTGGCTGTGCTCTGATTTGCCTAAATGTGGTTCTGCATTTACACCAGGCTGTCCTATGAGCGTTTCCAAAATCCTTTTCCATTCTAAACCTTGGGATAAAAATAAGCACGTGTGTTTTTAAAAAGAGGCAGTGTTCCTAGGATGGTCCATATTACTTAGAAATACTTCTGGCACTGACTAAAGGTGATCTGGCTTTTATCTAGGGCAGCTCCTGCAACAGATGAGAATAAATTGTTTGTATGCTTCGTTTGTTCTTGTCTGTAGCACTGCTGAATGCCATGCCTCTCTTATAAACCTCATTTACAGAGCTCCAGTCCCAGGATCATACTGTTTGTAACAACTCTCTCAAAGAGTTAATTTTTCCGGGTAATGGCAAAAGGCCAGACTGCAGCCCCTTACGGTAACAGATTCAGTCACATGTAGGCTACTATAGTCGGAGGGCTAAGCTGGGACAGCAAAGGCTGTGTGGTACAGTCCACATGCTGGAGGGAAGGGATGCCATCCAGAGGGACCTTGACAGGCATAGAGAAGTGGGCCCATGCAAACCTCATGAAGTTCAACAAGGCCAAATACAAGGTCCTACATGTGGGTTGGGCCAGTCCCAAGCACAAATACAGGCTGGGTGGAGAATGGATTGAGAGCAGCCCTGAGGAGAAAGGCTTGGGGTGTCAGTGGATGAGAAGCTCAACATGGCCCGACAATGTGTGTTTGCAGCCCAGAAAGCCAGCCATATCCTGGGCTCCATCAAAAGAAGCATGGCCAGCAGGTCCAGGGAGGGGCTTCTCCTGCTCTGTTCCGCTCTTGTGAGACCCCGCCTGGAATACTGCATTCAGCTGTGGGGCCCCCAACATCAGAAGGACATGGACCTGTTGGATCAAGTCCAGAGGAGGGCCACAAAGATGATCAGAGGGCTGTAGCACCTCTGCTATGAAGACAGGCTGAGAGAGGTGGGGTTGTTCAAGCCTGGAGAAACGAAGGCTCTGGGGACACCTCACAGCAGCCTCCCAGTGCCTATAGGGCCTACAGGAAAGCTGGGGAGGGACTTTTTACAAGGGCATGTAGTGACAGGACAAGGGGAGATGGCTTTAAACTGGAAGAAGGTTGATTTAGATTAGATATAAGGACGAGATTCTTCACTGTGAGGGTGGTGAGACACTGGCACAGGCTGCCCAGAGCAGCTGTGGGTGCCCCATCCCTGGCAGTGCTCAAGGCCAGGCTGGATGGGGCTGTCAGCAACCTGGTCTGGTGGAAGGTGTCCCTGCCTATGGCAGGGGGTTGGAACTAGATGGTTTTTAAGGTCCCTTCCAACCCAAACCATTCTATGATTCTACAAAGAAACTGAGGTACCTCAAAGCCTCTTGGAGACAGAAGCTACTTACAGAGAGAGAAAACGTTTCTGCTTTAGTCTCCAGGTCCCCTCCTGCTCACTGCATCCATGCATCCAAGGCCACTTGCTGCCCACATCTGAAGTTCTCTGAAGCCCAAAGGCACATGGGTGAGGTGTCTTGCTGCGCTGAGGGACCCTGTGGCACACTTGAAGATATTGTCAGTGACAGCTGTCCACAGACAGCTTCACTTGCAAACCTTCACCAGGGCTTTGCCTGTGGTCTGCAAATGGTGTTTGGTCTTTGGAAATAATATGCAATGGTCTTAGCTTTCTGAAACAGCTTCCTTTTCTTTTTCTTTTTTTTTTTTTTCTCTTTTTTTTTTGAGAGCAAGTAGAGGGGATGCAGAGTAAGATGGGTGTTAGGCACAGCAGTAGTTTGGCCTCTCCTTTGACCACTGTAATAAAGGGGCCAAAAGGCCTGGAAAGTCCTGAGATACACTGCAGATCACAGCAAAGGGGAGGCAATACCCTGCCTGAGTGTTTGAATACTCTCTGGTTGGAGAGGGCTCTGGCCTTGTCATTCCCCTTTTTCCTCTGAGTAGGTTTAAGGGCTCTACTGTGTACCTGGCACAAATCCTCTCACGCACCCTCTTATTGCAATGGTTTGAAGAGGCTGTAATTGTAGCCCTCTCAGATACAGAGAGGTGTCTCAGCAGTATCTCATTTCACTCATTCCCTGGTCCATAGCTTTAGCCTGTGAAATATCACAGCTCTTCTTTCCTGATGACTTGAATGCATCACGTTCAGTGAAGCTGCACTACGAAGAGCTTTTGAAGAACAGTAATAATGAAACCTCTCTAGTGCTTTTTATCCAGTGTGTAAAACCCAAACTTGCGTTGGTTTTATTATCTCTTCTTTACCCAGGCATGAAACATCAACATACAAAACAGTTAAGTGCTCTGTTCCTCAAAGCTGTCTTCAGTCAACAAACCCCTGCCACCCCATGAGGGATTAAATTCACACTTTTTGTGACAGACAAAGCCATAGCTAGAAACTGGCCATAACGTACTCTGAACAGCTTCTTTAGCTTCTGAGGCAAAAGGGTGGGTGGGTGTTAAATGTGAGGTGGCCCTTGCACTTGGCAATCTGTGCTCCTCTAGATTCTTTTATCTGGGATCTCCATGCAGCTGATGCACTACAAAATAAAGGAGTTCAGGCTACTATGGCAGGCAGGGTTTTGTGAATTCTGCTGCTCTTGGATGACTATTTGCACGGGTGTTGCCACTGTTAAATAATTTGAGAGGGAAAGACTCACACTCTGTTTCTGACATTCACCTTCCATTGTATCCACACAATTGCTCTGCTTATAACAGTTTCTGCAAGGAAATAAAAAACACCTTTAGAAGTACATCACTATTTTTTCCGTCATCAAAGAAACTAATTTCACCCAGAGTCTTATTAATAGTGAAGATGGAAGTCTAACAGCAAAAACGCAGCAGTCATAATATGCTTGGTTTTCTTTTTTTTTTTTTTTTTCTTCTTCTTAATGCTAATCCCACATTGTTTATTGATTTTTTTGGAAGAGTCTGATTAGAACAAAAAGAACTGATATTAACATTAATTAAGAAAAGTTAATTTTACAATGCAGACAGGCAAATGGCCTGGTTGGGACAATGCAAAACTAATGAAACCCAGATCCTTGCTACTATTTTCAGAGGAAGGTATTATAGGTTGTTAATTCCTCATTATGTATTATTAATTATGCATCTATTTTTCTTCTACCAACAAAACAGGATTGCTTCAGAATAATTTTTTCTTTCATTGTCCCTGCTTTATTACCAAGTAGTGATGGATGACAGTTGAACATCTACAAAGTTTCCATGCTTTTCTACCCAGTTTCTGGATCTGCCTCTGGCAACATACATGTAGATTCAGCACTGACTCAAGTGATGTCACTCTCTATTGAATTTACTGAAATTAGACCGTGGCCTTTCATATCCAGTTCTCTGATGAGGAATGTGCTGAGCTGGTTGATCAAAGGAAATGTTCATTTTTAATGTCATTCAGAAATTATAAAAGGTAAAATAAAATCAACTCTGCAAGAATGACAGTCCTTGGAATTACCAGAGCAAACAAACAGGACTCCTATTTCATTTTGCTGCAAAGCCTGTAGAAAATTAAAGTCTTGGAATTAGATGTTTGGTTATCTTTTAGCTCAGTAGATCTCTCCACTTGGGTCTGCTGCTAAAGGACAGTAACATCAAACACTGCAGCCCTTGTGCTTGGAGCATGCTTCACTCCTGCCTTTGGTACACTCCCTGAAGTAAGATGGGACACCTCCAGCTGTTCTCCTGTTAGGTGTCTGTTGGGAGCAGAAAGCTCAGGGTCCATGAGGACTCATGTCAGGAAGACCCTAAAGGACACGTTTCTCTAGCCTTTCTTCTACAGAGTTTCTTTCCTGTGGAACAGTGCACTCCCTCACTTAGATGACAGAGTCAAACCCTAGAATATTAGAAAAATTAAGAATGCATAAAATCTGCAGCCATGATTTGTGCATAAAACATGGCAAATTTAATATATCTCATGAAAGATTTTTGTTTTACACTAATAGGCTTAATTAACTATTTTTTCAATAAATATGAAAGAGATCTCAGAAAAGGTGGACAAAGAAATCACATTATTTTAATTTTAAAGATTTTTTTTTTATCTATATTGTGCTTTGATTTTGACGGTTGTGCTTTTTTATAGCCTAATGCATCACAGAGTTTGGGCAATTTAACATAGAATAAAAAGAACAAAATTAAAACATAAAATGCCATAAATCTTTTCTCCCCTATCTGTTTGCACCACTAAACCTTGAAGCATTCATTTTAATCCTCGGTTTCTGATGGGGACATTTATTTTATGCACAGCTGAGCATGGAAATCATCTATGTTTATTTTCATTGGATTGCTTTTGCCTCCTCAAATTACTTCTGAAGAATGAGACCTTGGCATTTGTCTTAGTTGTCCATTTGAACTTTCAAACTGTAATTCGTAAATCACTTTGTGATAAAATCCCAACATCTTTACTGTGCTTTTTCACAATTTTTTGAAGAAGCCCTAACTGCTTATGTATCACCCCTCTGTTTTTGTGGGGCTGACAACTTCCTGCTTCCATTTTGCCCCTTTTGCTAAGGAAGCCTTGCTGAAAGAAAAGGTATTTTCACCTGGGCAGTGAGTGACATTTGCCCAGACAGATGGCTTTGAGGATCAAAAATAGCTTGTGGCCAGCTGACTTAGGTGAGGTGGAGGTGGGAGCAGTCACATCTGTGCACCCCTTGCATTGCTGCCTGCGGGAACCATGCCAAGTGCATTTTTTTCCCCGTGGAAAGGAAAAGTCATGCTGAAGAACTAACACAGCCTTGGCTAAATGCACTTTTCAAAGGACTTTCCAATGACTATTAGCAAGTTTTGAACCCCTCCCCTTTTTCATCCTACTTATTTGCTGGGGGTTCTTTATCAGTAGAGTCAGGACATGTGGAAATGTAATGTCATCTTGGTGTTTGCTGGTCTAAAGGAGACACAGGAGTTTAACAAAAAAGCACTTAATGGTGTTAAATGAGTTGGTATTAAACATTGCGTTCCAGTGGAGACAGGTAAAAACCAGAACGTCCATCCCAACATGTACAGGTACAAATACCACCTGCAGGCTTCTCCCAGGTCGGGCTTCTCCTCTCCTTCTGTAAAAAGCCATGTACAGCCAAGGTGCACCGAAGAAATAAGTAGAAAGGGACAGACCCTGAAGGACAGCACCTACCTTTTTTCTGAGCCCTTTTATAGCCACATGCTGCCCTAAGAAATGAAGGCAGGTTAAAACCAAAGAATCACCTCATAATTCAGGTCTGTGACAGAACATGAATGTATTTCCGAAAACTTAAGCCTTCTGAGACCTGGAGAGCTTGTGGTTTGGCCTATGCTGCCTTTGCATTGCAGCTGTTTGCCTGTGGTGTCATTCGCAGAATCATGGAATCATTTGGGTTGGAAAAGACCTTTACCGAGTCCAACCCTTAACCCAGGACTGCCAAGTTCACACGTCTCCGGCCTGAGGACCGGGTACTGTTTCTGCCTGCCTTCACAGCCGAGCAGCCACTGCCCCCAAGTGCCCATCCGAAGGCTATTTTTTAAGCTGGGGGTTCACGAGGTTTTGCCTGTGTGCGATGCTGGGGTCAGCAGTGAGGCCACCTCACAGGCTGCTGCCTGTGCAGTCTCAGCCTGGCTAGCTCCGGCAGCTGCTCGCGCGGCCCAAGCACTGCCTTTAGCATCCCACAACCCATTTTCTCCCTGCTGAACACCTATTACCTCTCAGAAACCATAATTTTTTAATGTCTCCATTTCCTGTGGTATTGGCTTTATACCCTGCGCAGCAAAAATTAGTTCCTTGAAAGCCACTTAATTGTCAAGATCAGTGCTGGACTACCATGAAGACTGGTCTTCCATATGCTAAAACCCCTAGGTTTTCTTACATCTCCATCCAGAGTAACAGCTCTGTGTCATCCAGCATCGTTATACTTCCTCTTTGTTTTTCAAATCAAATTCACTCTTTTTATCGGGGTAATATCATTCTTCAATGTTCATTTTCCCAGAAAATAGAGATTTCCCCTATAAGGCTCAGGCTGTTTCATACCTGAGCAATTATCTCCCTCAGGATTTCTTGCTGCCTTGTCAACAGCAACTCTTTTCAAGACCCTAGCTTTCCCAGATTTTCTTCCTCCTTTCCTTCTTTTCTGGATGCCCCCTCCAACTTCCCATCCTCATACCTCTTGAATTTATGAAGTTCCTTTCCACACTTACCTGTGTTCTCCTGCCCCTCTTCCCTTGTAGAAGCTCCTTTCTCTTCTGTCCTCCTTCTAGTCTCCTTCACAACATGTCTCCACACTGCAATGGCCCTCCCTCTTCTCCAATCCCTTCCCTCCCTTGCCTGACTCTGTCCCAGGGGAACTGATCCTAATCATTGTGATGGCTCCCATGAAGGTTGTCCTAGTGTCAGAGTCACCTCTTGGTATAGCAGCAGCTCCAAGGTGTCTCTCCACCAGCATAAATTCATCCAACGTCACCAGCTGTTCTGCGTGTCCTTAGCTGAGAACCACTTTGTTGTTCCCTGTTTGTCACACTGTGCCTCCTTCCATCAGTTTTTGGACTAGGGGTGTTGAATAGCTCCTGATGAATACTTCCAGGCTTCCTGCCTGCAGTAGCACCGAAAGGCATAGCAGCCAAGCCCCTCCAGGCTTCATCCTCCCACAGTCCCTCAGACTGGGACCTTCTCAGTTGCACTTTGTTTTGTGGGGATCAACCTTCCTCTCTGCTGTGGATGCGTTGCACAAACAGGAGTCTTACTGCTGTTCTTCAGGCTCCAAGACTGGCTTGATTATCATCAAGCAGGTAACCTGGCATCCATCAGGGCACTATCAGTGCTGCCACACAGATAATGAGGTCTGATTTGACGGGATCAGATCTCTGTCTTTTTCTTTATTACCATTTCAGTGTGTCTCCTAAGCCACAATAGAAAGTACTTTGAAGAGGCTTCTCAGTTCTAAACTGGGAGAAACTGGAAGTGTTGGTGATATTATTCCCGAGGCCTTCCATGCCCATTCTTGCTCATTATTGTCTCAAGTAACATTTCATAATCTCAGGGATCCATGACAGCCAGTGCACTTGTGCCGGATGGCTGAGCTTACCCAGTAGTTAGAAATTATGGCCACAGCAGCAGTGCTCCTTAGCATCACCCCAAGCACATCAGGATCAGTGAGAAATTCATTACCTATCATGTGGTACTGCTTTATTCAAAAGTATTGAAGGTAATTAAACACGTTCATTCAGTGTGCACAATGCTTGCTTTGTATTTGGGATAACTATATATGAATGGATTGATGGTATTTGAATCTCAGGCATCTGATATTACAGTTAAATAAAACAGGCCATGAATATACACTACAATAGTGTTTGCTTGAAATGAAGGATGGAAAAAAGAGAGACCACAATAATGGTTTCAAGGCCCAGTAGATCTGTGATGTGTGCTAACTTGGCTGTAATAACCTATATCCAGGTTGATGTGTCCATCAAAAATGTTGGCATGAAGACCAGAGAAAAAATCAGACATCAGTAAGCTAAAAACCGTGTTTTTTTCTCTGTGAAGACCTATTTCTGATCCCTTTATCACTACTAGAAATTCAGAGCAACTGATGTAAGAGTTCAGTTTGTAATGTGTACACACACATTAGGAAAAACATATGGGAACACTTTCTCTATTCAGTCCAGTGAGTAATGCATCAGTGTCTGGGTTCCTCTCCCACACATAGAGTGATCAAGCAGAAACCCTTCTGGTAGGCTGCACAAGGCGGGGGGGGGGGGGGGGGGGGGGGAAGTCCTGTTTTGTTCATGTGATACTGCGCGATCAGGTCAGCAACACTTCTGAGGCTGTTCTACCAATGACTCCCCAGTGGTATGGCTTTACAAAGTCTGTCTGGAAGAAGGAAATAATTACCAACAGGCAAAAGAGAATTTCAAGAGAAAGAAAAAAACAGGAAAAAAAACATGAAACCATGTACTTACCTGGGTGTCCTGCCCAAGAGGCAGCTGAGAGCCCTCCTCATGATGAGACCCTGTGATGCTCAGGGGAGAAGGATTTCAGGGGAAAGAAAACCTCTGGAGCAAAGCTCTTGGAGGTGTTGCTGAGCACTGCTGAGCAGGTCCAGTCTTGCTTACAAACTGGCCACTCTCTTTCCACCTCTTGCTTCATCATATCTTTTTATTACATTTGCATTTTATTCTTCAGCCTTGAAGTATACAAAATAAACCCACTCATTTCATGCACTGTTTTATTGAAGGCAAATCACCAGTGGAAAGGGAGCCTTGCAAGAAGATCAGACCCAGTTATGCGCTTATATAGACTAGAGAACTACGCAGCTGTAATGTCATTATTTTAGATCTTGAATTCTCCTCTTCCCGAGTCAGTGGCCATTTTATTCTGGAAGCTTCTCTAACATGTACAGAAAAGACTCGTATAAACTCAGGGTGCTCTTTCATCTTGTATAGGTAGCATGCTGCAGAAATTGGAAAGGAATTTTGCTTTGGGTTTTGTAGTTTGCATTTTTACTTTCCACCAGCTCAGAGCTTCATGCTATTTCCAGGTTAACTAGAGCCCATAAGTGACTGAGTTTTGCTCAGCCTGACTTTGAGAAAAGATGTACCTGATGTGCCTGAGATATGGCACAGCCATAAGACACAGGGAGGCATGAGACTGTCGAGAAGTACTTTTCGCATGGCGGGCTCTTTCACTGGGCTTGGTGAAACACTGAGAAGTGCCTCACTTGCTAGTGCAGCCAGGGCATGCTACGTTGCACAAGCAAGCCTGACTGCCTTTCCCTGATTAAAGCAGGGCTCTATCCTAGCGCTGTCAGGAAGTGTTATTTCCAGAACCGTGAGTTTGTTGGTTATCCATTTGTGTTTCACACATACCCTGCCTTTCTAAACAGACAAGCCTATTTCCTATCGGACTGAGTCTCATTAACCACATAATCCAGAACAGAAATCTGCATTCATAATTTCCGCATAGCTGAAAAAGCAATTGTAAACTCTTAAGCATTCAGCATTACAGTTTGGTTTTGGTTATGTTACGTGATGGTATGAGCTTTAGAACAAATTTAACTGCACTGCTCCTTTGTTTTGCAGAATCTGAGTATTTGATAGCATTAGAGATTCCCCACTCCCCACCCCCCTTCCTAGATCACATCTAACTGACTTTCTAATGTATTTACTGTTAAAATGAGGATAGAGCTGTGTGATGAACATTACCTGTTCCCTTTCTATACTGCACTGATTTGGTTGCAGGCCAGATTTTACATGGATACCACAGCAAGCTTTTCAGGCAAATAATAGATTTCAAAATGTGTGTTAGCCAACATTTTATTCTAGTCTTGTAGTAGCAATCCCGTAAACAGGATCATGCTCTTCACTGTATCTTAATTATATTAGCCTCTCCTTCAGCTCATTAGCAGCTCATTTACTTAGAGCTGGTAGCCAAGGTACTGTAGCTTAAAAAAAAGCCCCTATGTTCACTTTCTTATTGGTGCCCTGTTTCTCATTCAAAAACATTGAGGGACCCTTCCTTCTCCTCTCTGTCCTGGTTCCCTCTGTGTGCCTGGCAGTTTAACTGTTCAGTTCCTTTCTGCCTTCCAGGTCTGGGGTCACGCACAAATGCCTATGAAACTTTTATCAAAAACCTCAGATGTACCTGAGTTCAGCTTCTGTTCAAAATGAGCTGCAGATCACAGGGATGTTGTGCGTATTTCATTAAGTTTTCATCAAATCTAGACACTAGGTTTCTCTACTAGAATTTTCCTTAATGAACAACCTGACTATTCACTACCAACCAGCTTTTTCCACTCTGAACTCTGCTCTGTGGAAACTATCCCGTGGGGTGAATTGCATAGTAGCTTGTGATAGAAATAATAGTCTTCCTTCCTTCCCATCTGACAAAAGACAGAGCCATGCAAATGTGTACAGCATTGAAACTGGAATTGTTGCTCTGGGATGTGACCCGAGAAAAATTGGATTAATTCAAACCTGTGTCTAATAAAAAAGGAAGAATCTGCAGCTTATTCATGTAGACAATGGCAGAAAGAAAGGGAGACTGGTTCTGAACCTGAGTATGTAGGGCACGTTCAGCTTTTGGGCCTTGCTTATACTCAGAATTTAAAAGAAATTCAAGGCTGTTAGTAGTGTGAGGTTTTCCCTCTCCTGCACTGTGCACCCTGGGAGCAGTCCCATGAGAACAGCTGGTGGCTTCAGCCTGCAGGAAGGAAGGAGGGAAGGAAGGAGGGACAGAAGGACAAAAGGACAGACAGAAGGAAGGAAGGGAGGGAGGGAGGGAGGGAGAGGAGTAAAACTATGAGAGATACTAGTTTAAAACATAAATATCCTTCTCCAACTAAGGCTTCTCCAAAATCATCATAACTAATGAAAAAAATGTATGGAAAGAAAAAGGTTTCTCCACTGGAGAGCCAATACCTGCAGGAGTTAAGCCACTTCTAATTTGGCATACATAACATTTAGACATTTGTCACTGCCCAGCCTGCAACACAAATACTTTAGTCTGTCTGTATTTTAGTTTATCATTACAACAATGAGATACAGAATATAGCTGATGATAAGTCTAGTTTTGGGATTGAAAGTCATTTTCATATGGAGTTAAAAATCTTCTGAAGGTGCAGGGCATAAACTCTGAAAAGAAAGAATTCTGTATAGAGATAACCTCACAGCATCACAGTGTCAGGCCCATAGGACAACATGGGCCAGTGACCATAAAGGCAAGTCAAACTGTTCTGGGAATCAGGCGAAGGACAGGACACTGAGAATCGCTGGGACTTTCATATTCCACCTTGGGCCACCTCTTCTTCTGGCTTTTTAGTCTGCAAAATCGGTGAGTCCTGGAAGTGCCAAGCTGCTTAAGTATAGTCAGCTAGGCACTATTTCAGCCTTAAGGATGAACTTAAGTTCAGTCCTTAAGGATGTTTGAAGCATGTTCTGAAACTCTTGTCATTCATCAAGATGAGAAACACAGATGCTCGTCTCACTGGGCTGCTCTATGTTTAGGCTGTGAGTTAACATCACACTTTATAGAAGCACAGAACAGAACAATCCCCTTTTTTTTCCCCCTCAGGAGAAGGAGTTAGCATATAAACAGAGGCATTTTTATGTTATACCAATATTAGCTATTTCAGAGAACAAAAGTTCTGGCAGCAATTCCACTGAAAAACCTTTTCAGTAATCAAAGTAAGTGACATAAAAAAAATTGACAAGGCTGGTAAAAGTGGCATTTTGTTTGGCATGACCATAATGTCAGTCTTTGTCATTATTGTGGTCACCAGAAGAAAAGACTGCACGGTGCGTTGTTTTTTTATTAAGCCACATCAGTGATGCAACTGTGCTTTTTGTGTCCAATGTACATCAGTGTAACAAGGTATTGACTGGTGCTTGGAGTTCACTGTTAAGGGTAGAGAAAAACATCACAACAAATAGTTATTGGTGGCATTATTTTCAGGGGGAGCTGAGAAGAACACTGTCAGACCATTTCACTGACTGATCCACAATGCTAAAAATTGAGAATGTGGAAGTTTTCTGAAAATGCATTCAGTAGTGATTGGCAGCCTCGGCGATGCACAAAACAACCACAGCTCTGAACACCCCAAGGGCGGCAAGAGGAACAGTGCCTGCAGCCTGAAGGCACAGGCTGCCGTGCACAATGTCGCAGCCAGAGGTGAGGTGGCCTGCAGTGACCTCCCAGGGATTGGGAGCAGAACCCCCTTACCGAGCTCTGGCAGTCACTACAGCCATTTTGGAATACAGCTACATATAGCTATACCAGAATTAGTTATAACTGTACTGCTGTAGTGAGGATCCAGCACATCTACCCTATCTTTCCCACTTGCTTGTGCAGAACACATCTTTGAGCAGAGGAAGGAGCAAGGGCAGTAGAGCTGGGTTAAGCAAGGGATGAGATAGAGCCGAAGTCCAGTCTGAGCCATCTGTCATTTACATGAGGCTTTTGGTGAACCTTGCTTTAGCTGTCGGAGGTGTCCCTCCACAGTTTTGAGACAGGCACAAGATGTGTGGGATTCAGAAATGTGAAGTTTCCTGATCCTCTCCTTTCCCTCATCTCTTCCCCAGTGTTTTGGGTCTTTGTGGCCCCATCTTTCAAAACACATGCTCTAACCCTTTCAAGTCAGGAAGGGTTTTTTTTTTCCTCTCTCCTTGTGTCTTCTGCATATGGCTTGCACAGCTCTTATATTTATTTTTCATGTTCCTCTATTTCCACATGCTATCACTTTTTCACCTTGGACCATACTGACGTGTCCTTTACATGGCATCCCCTGTTAAGGAAGTCAATAAAAAAGGACCCACAAAAAAGGTTGGTCATATCTCAGCTGTGGGCAATGTAGAGGACTTTACCCTGGCAGCAGTTACAGCTGAAAAACAGAGGTAGCATCAGCAGGAACTGAAGATTCCTTTTCATCTATTGCTGCTCCAGTCATGAATGTGAATGGGTAGGGAAGTGATCCATCAGGTCTCAAATAACAAACCAGGTGAGGCTAGCACTCCTCAGGTCTGTGTTTTCTTTTCCATTCCCCTTGCTATTTATTTGCTTGCATCTTTCTTGTCATCCAGTGCCTCCAAGCACACCCAGTCCTCCTTCCTAATGTAGCGTCTCCTTTAATGATGTAGTCTGTGCAAATTGCAGCCTGGTAAACTGCAGGCTCATCAGGGTGGCAGAGGCACAACATGAGTAGGTGCTTTCCGCTTGTAATCCTTTACCATCAAAGAAGCCAATAAATAGAAAATCTTTGTTTGCTTTGAGACACCCTATGGCAAAGCAGATCAAGCTGCTCTTTTTCCCTTGTTACAACTGTGTCTTCTCTCTGCAAGATTAACAAGCGTTACTGCGGATTTGGGGTATCGGTACTGTCAGGGATCGCTTGCAGCCATTGCTAGCCAAAGTGCAGCAGCGCAGCAATAGCTGTTACACTGCTCATCAAAACCAGCAATCTGTGCTTCTTCCTCACCATTAAAACGATCAGTGCTGAGTCCTGAATCGGCCGTGTCAGTGCCTGTTGCCCAATTGACACATGATGTGGAAGAATGCGCTTCTAGAAAACCAGTCCTTTTCTTCAGGGCACACAGGGCAACATTGTGAGATAAAAGAATAGTTTACTAGACAGCACTGATTTAATGATGTTAATAACCATAGCTATTAGTCCAATTACATAAAAGCAGGTTAGCCTGCCAGCCCTAATATCAAAAGATGATAAATGCAGGTTAATTTCAGCTTCTTTACCTTACTCAGTTCTCCAGATAGGCAATGAAATGCCTGAGTTTATCTTTTTGTAAATGGCTCTGATATAGTTTATATCAGTTTATAAAGGGCTTTCTGGCCAGCAAAGGAAATCCTTTTCTTTCTTAAGGAGGGCTGAGATTGCTCTCAGTTTGCAGTTACTTGTAGGCTGAAAGGTGAGAACTTAAGGTAGTTTTCCCAGTTTTTTCATACTTAGAAATGCAGCAAGCAAGCAATGTTTAGCTTGTCTCAGAAGTGTTACATTTTGGTTTAGTCTATTTTCAAGTAGTTATCTGGGAAGATACCTAGCTCACTGGGTACCACTGCGACGGTGCAGGGCAGAGCATGGAGAAGCCAGGTGGTTTTGTGTCATCACATCATGGCAAGGCAGCAAAACAAACAGGACGGTGTCACCATAACAATAACTATATTGTTAGCCGTAGAGGCACCAAACAGGATTTGAGCTGCTGAGCCACACACTTCACAGGCACAGACTTACACATGACATTGTTCCTCCCTGGTGTCAGCACTTCAGCCTATGGCTGACCCCACAGCCCTGCTCGCAAAATGACATTTCTGCGTTCCCAGGACACTGAGCCTCTGCTAGCGTTGCACACAGTGAGGCAGCAATGAAAGGGGGTACTCACAGGGCCACGCCATGCCCTCCCAGTGCTGCTCATGGCTTTGAAGTTATGCCTTTAATTAACTGCTTATAGACAACATCAAGTTGAAGGGCATCCCTTCCCCTGTTTGCATTCTACCCAGCATTTAACATAATTTCCTAAAGTTACACTTTGCCACTTGCTCCTGTCCCTTGATCCTTACATAAGGGACTAAACAACAGTGGGCACCCCAAATTGCTGGCTAGAAGTGATGGAAACCCATACTTTGAAATGTGTAGTCCTGCTATGCTAGAAATACACAAACCATTTAAAGTGTATTTAAAATATCAGTTCAAACCTATTGTAATTATTCTATCATACAGCATATTTGCAAAAATAACAGTCCTGGACACGGGTCTTTCAGGCCGAGCTTCATCTCAAAATGAACTCTCACAGCACTTAATATCACTGTGAGACTGTTAATTATATCTTGCAGAAATGGGACCCCTATAATTAGGCTGATGTATTTGACAGACTATTTTTCACAAAAAAGTTGACCACAAATACTTCTTGATCAACCTAACAACCTTCCCATCTGAAAACCCCTATGCAAATGTGAAAGATACAGTTCGTCTTGCCTCTCTAGTGGGCTTGGCAGGACTTACTGCATAGTTTGAAGCCAATTTGTTAGCGGGATGAAAGAGCTTTAGGTCTTGACCTGTGAGAAGGCAGTTGGCCATGCAGCTTCTCCTATACATTTTTTTCTCCAAAGAGAGCTCCAAAGCTTATCACTCTTCATCTTCCCTGTGCCAGGCCCTCCACTGTGGTGATATGCTCTGGCATTTCAGATCCCTGGCCGCCTCTCTAACAGCAGTAGTGTTAGCTGTGAGACCCCTACCCATGATAACAAAAATGTAATTCCCAGCATTTCAACCACCTCCAGGTGATAAACCCTTAGGTGAGAGGAGAGACAGCTAGAGGTCATCTCCACCCCTCCAGGCATGCTGTGTCTCACTTGCAACATAACCTGCACTCAGGGCAGGCAGAGAAGGCAGAGCTAAGGCCAGCAGCAGCCACGGCCCATGGAAGGGTCTCGTATTTTGGAGAACTCAGAGACAGCCCTTGTGAATTTGATAGACAGGAAGGACTGTTTGTTCACAAGAAAGACAGGACTTGTTCTCAGGACATCCCATAGCAGACTGCATTACACTGCCAGTTCAGTTCATGAACGGCTATACTGGATCTGGTTGGGATGGAGTAAACTTCCTTCGTAACACCCCCTATGGTGCTGTGCTTTGTGTTTGTGACCAAAAAAGTTTTGATAAGGTACCAATGTTTTGGCTGTTGCTGAATAGTGTTTGCACAGTGTGAAGGATTTCCCTGTTTCTCACTCTGCCCCCCTACCTCCCACCCCCTAGGGAGCAGGCTGGCTGTGGGCAAGAGACTCGGAGGGGACACAGCTGGGACAGCTGACCTGGACTGACCAAAGACATTTTCCATAGCATACGGTGTCATGCTCAGCAATAAAACTGGGGCAAGTATAAAAGAAGGGTGGGGTTTTTGGCGTCTGAGATGGCCATTACTTGGAGCTTAACTGGGCATCAGTCTGCTTGTGGGAGGTGCTGAGTGACTATCAACTTTGTGTCACTCAGGTTTTCCCCCTTTCCTTCACCTACTCAACTGTCTTCATCTTGACCCATAAGTTTCTTGCTTTTGATCATCCTATTCTCCCCACTGTCCCACTGGGAATGTGGGAGTGAGCAAGAGGCTGTGTGGGTGCTTGGCTGTGGTCGACCGCAACAACAGCTGAAGATTAAAACACTGGTACCCTGAAACTCAGCTGTTCCAAAACCTACCAGAGCATCCTTTATGCTTATCCATCAGCAGTCCCCAAAAGGAAGGGCCCTTGTTGACCTGTAACAGTAGGTATTTGGGAGTGGGGCAGAGAAGCTGGGAAAGGGGCATTGGTTTTGTAAAGCTTCACTTAAATGGCAAATAGAAGACAGAATAGGATGAAATTACAAATGTCCCCAGAGGAGTCAAGTATCCTAGTATGCCTTTGCTTTCAGAGTACAAGGATAGCCACATGCCCCTCAGAGTCAAGCTTTCATTTCACCTCTTTGCAAAAGTTACTTAACAGAAAATCACATAGTTCCTAAGTTTTTAAAGAAGTGAGCTGGTAAACATGGTGGCTGACCCACTTCGGTCTCAGCAACTGACTGGACCTTCCTCTTCATAAACCCAAATTAAGGCAATGTGCCTTGGCTTAAATTCTGCTTCGTGAGGTTTAAGCTAAGGGATGCTATTTCACAGCAGGGAGAAGATAAGGACCTGCACCGGGATATTTAGAAGGACTGAGCTGAAGGAAGCTGACTCAGGGAGCACAGTCGCATGCCTGTATTTGGTCAAGGTTATTATTCTTGTCTCATGCCCCGTGTCCAGCAGAGCACCCTGGTGTGGAGCCAACCTTGCCCCTCCCTGGTGTGGGGCCTGTGTCTCTTCAGGATGAAGATCTATTTGCTGAATTGCTGGGCGGTTTCAGATTTGGTTTTCTTAATGTTTTTCTTAACACATGGTTTAGTTTAGATTATTATATTAAAGTAGCATTTGTGAGAGAAGGTATTTCTGTCTGGCAGCCTTTGTTTTCTGCAGGATTTTGTCCATTCTATTCTTGTCATTATAGAAAGGCATACTTCTAAAGAAAACAACTGAAATCAAAAGCCAAATTGTTGAAGTGCAGGAAATGCCCTAGAATCACGTTCCAAGGACAATATGCCTGTTTAGTGCAAAATCACTAATGCCTTCAAAAGCTGTTACTAACTAGAGCTGCCTCAACAACACCACAGGTTGAAATGATCCTTGAGATTCAAAGCACCTTTTTCTCATTCTGTTTGATTTGTCAAATAAAAGTGATAAATAATTTGGTAAGTGGCTGCTGAAAGTTAAACCTCACATGGAACAGATTGTGCCTTTTTGGGTAGGAGGAAAAAGAAAGAAAGTTGAACTGCACATGGATGGAGGGAGAAAGTCTGTGCCATGGTACCCACAGAGAAGCGGATGAAAAGTTTTTGTGAATGAGGCCAGTGATGTGGGGTTTAAAAGTGTTATATTCTCATAACTGCTATCACTAATAAAAATCTATGTTGGTGCAATGCCCAGTTGTTTCAACCTAATGAGACTCCCTATAAGGCTCCACAACTTATAAAGCCTCTTTACAAACTGATTACAGTCTGTGCTTTCCATTATCCTGGAATACTTGATATATTTTTATTACACTTGATACCTTGGCATGAGTGATCTGTTTCTGGCTGCATTCACAGCCAAGGCTTCTTGTTTTCACCAAGCTGAACACTAAGGTGTTTGCTAAGAGGGATCAGTTTCCTTATAACTCTGTGATGTTCAAAATAAGCTTCTTGGATAATTCCTGCAGTTTCTCCTCCAATTGAAATGTATTTCCTAAACCTTGTGAAGCTGTAGGCTGATTTATTTCAAACTCATTTCCTCCAGAAACCTTTCTACTTCTCAACAGTATTTTTGCTGTAATACCTACACTAGTGATCTTTACTTGAGCACTCTGAGAGAGTAGCGTCATTATCTTCAGCTTTCCAAGCAGACACAGACTAATGCAGTAAAGGAATTCATCTCACTTCAGCCATGTAAAGTTAAGGATGTAGTCTAAGCTTGTTTTACATAGGATCCTCCTGTAGTCCTGATGGAGAGAGATTCCTTCAGAAGGTGGTTAATCCCGTCTCTCTACAGCACTTTTCTTCTGAGTGGGGTGTTTTGTCCTCTGGAGGTGCCTTGGACGGGGAAATATCAGAAGGATGCCAAAGAGCAATGAACAGTTTCTAGGTTGCCTGATTTCTTAATTCAGCACCTGTATCTCCCTGTACAAATATACACAAAAATGATAATATAAATCAGGGGTCCTCAAACTTTTTAACAGGGGTCCGGCGCGCGGATGAAGTGGCAGGCAGTCATCTGCAGCTGCTTGGTTTCCCCCCCAACCGCCGGCGGGGGGGTCGGGGGGGTGCAGGGGGGTTCTGTAAATACGGGGGCCGGATTGAGGACCCTGGGGGCCCATATCCGGCCCCTGGGCCGTAGTTTGAGGACCCCTGATATAAATTGTTCTTTTCAACACCGTGGGTTTTGTGCAATGAAATTTTGTAATTTTATATGCATTTTATTTGATCTTGTGCATGCTTATTTTTATGTGCATGTATATAATTTTATTGTATCCAGTTTTATATAATGACAACAGCACTCAGCAGACCCCACTGCAATGTTTTCAGGGAGTGACCAAGGTTGGAGTGGGTCAAGAACTATGCCTTTTTGCTAGAGCTGCTGTTTGTTCAGAGGCTGCTTTGCAGCTCACTGATCAATTCTTGTTTGTTCTGTGTGTGCATACTATAATTTGTACAGGTATCATGCCTTGGTAAAGGTATGATACAGCTCGTGTCAAAATACCAAGAGTATGTGCACATTTACTTGCAGAGTAATGTATGCACAACTATGAGACCTCTTGATTACCATCAGTGTCTGTATGCTGCGAGCATTACTTATCCTTTTATGTTTGTAATTCTGTATGTTCAATGTATAGAACAACTGCGTGCTAACATCTATTTCACTAACTATCTGTTGATAATTAAGAAAAGTTGAACCTTAAAGCAGTTGTGTGCCTAAACTTCCTTCTTTCCTAAAGAAGAAAACTGTTTAAAAAGGAAATATATTTTAAGATACATTTCTTTGGTGGATTTAAAGATGTGAAAGATTTCCAAGGCTTGGGAAAAGTCTTACAAAACAATATGCTACCACTGCTCATCCACTGTCTTGTAGATGTTCAGCTTTCTGAAGCCCATAAGTAAATGCATACTTTTTCTCCTTAAGGTAGTGAGTTCAAAGTCATGGAATCAGAATTTGTCACAGTTCATAAACATAAATATCATTGCCATTCACTGTTAATGTTGGCATTTGAACTTTCCATCTGTAATTGCATATTCCTGTTTATATATTAGGGAAACATTATTTTGTGGAGTACAGAGAAGATAACTTGCAAGCAGGAAGGAAAGAGGATTCTTCACAGTTCCTGATCTGAGCAGGGTGACTTTCCAGCGATGAAACAGCCTGTAAAAAAACATATCACTGAACAGGCAGGATCAAAAAGCTGGCTCCAACCAGTGAGTCCACCCCTCCCAGCTTCAGCCTTGAACACCACAGAGCTCACGGTTGTGCACATTCAGATTAGAAGAGAAGCTAAAAACATAAAGGACAAGCCCAACTATGCAAGGTAATTAATGTGCAAACTCTTCTTCATTCACACCGACCCCTTGCTGAAAGAAGTGGGACTACTTTAGGTGAAATGTAATTGCTCTAAATGAGCAACCACTGTAATTTTCCAGCCCTTTCTACACTGCAAAAATAGCCCTGACTATTATACAGATATATAAATGGATTGCTAAGAGTGAAGGGATTCACCAGCAGGGATCTGGTTCTGCAGTAGGAAGCTAGAGGACCTAAAGATATATGTGCATGCACTCCTCAGCACCAGTTACATTTAAGTAAAATCAGTCCCGTGAGTAGGGGCTGTGATTTAACAAATGGCGTCACTTCTCTACCCTGGGTCCCACCCTGTGAATAATGGAAGAGTTATGGTGGATATGCCCAGAGCAGCCTAGCAAAGCATGTTTGCTTTAAAACACTACTATGTCTTTGTGTGTGTGTCCTGCAGAAGCACAGGGATAGCGCATGCTGCAATTTGAATTCCACACAATAAAAAATGTGCCAGGTAATGCCTAGGTTCCAGCTTACGATAAAGGAGGCACAGGTTAAGTCCAAGCTCTGGCAGATTCAAGCAAGAGCTTTTCATAGCTGTGTGATCCAAGCCACACAAAGTAAAACTTAAGCACTCAAGCAAGATTCAAGTGATCTCACTGCAGGGAGCAGAACTGTGCTCTCTGACAGAAAGTATAGTAATACAATTCTGGAAAGTTTTCTGTTGCTGGAAGTGTTACAGCTAGCTCTAGTCTACATTTAAAATGCAACTATGCATGCACAGCTACCCATCAGCTGGTTCTCCCCATGGGAAGTAAGGCTTCTGTGCTAACCTGCTTCTTACAATGTGTCAGAGAAGGAGTCTGCATTCATGAGGTCACAGATGCCACGCCAGTACCCATGGTGAAAGGCAGGGGAAGTCCCACATGACCTTATCAGGACTGCAAAGTCAAGAGCCTTTGGTTTCAATCTGTAAAAATTGTGATTCTGAAATATCTAGAATAATTTTTATTATTCTTTCTGGCAGAAAATAAAACCAGAGAAACAGCCTGCAGTGGAGGTTTTTTTTTTTCCTTAGGACTTCCTTGTCTACATTTCTGAGGAATGAAAGAGGTTGGGGGTGGACTCATCAGTGGGAAAGGCAGATACAGCCTAAGGGGGAGAAAGCAGCAAAACAACACATACAAGAGAGGAGAGCAAGCATGGAAGCAGAGGTCCAGGTGTCCAAGAAAACCCATCATTAGAGAAGTTGTAGGCTGCAGAACAGGAAGGCTGCATTGCTGATTAAAACACCAGTGCTGCCAAATGAGACCAAATAGCTGTCAGAAGAAGAAATCAAAAGTGTAGCAGCAAGTGACAATGAAACACTTGAGGAGACTTAGGGCCTTGGAAAAGATCCAGTGCTGCATATCAACACCAAAAGAGCCAGAGAGGCATGGAGCAAGGATGCAGAGACTTCTGGGGAGAGAAGAGGAATCATCAGGCAATAAAGCAAGAGGAATCAGGCTGAGCAGTTGGAGAAGAAATGGAAGGTAACCGAAAGAAAGACAAGGTGGAGTGCAGGTCAAAGAAAAAAGAGTTGGCAAACGAAGAGCAGGACACTCTCAGCACAACACTGAACTGGTTCACCAGATTATTACAGACAATGGAGATTGTTTCAAGCCAGGGCTCCTGTCAGATGTTGCTGTAATTTGGGTTAGTCAATCAGCCTAGCCAGGGGCTGCCAGGCATAATATCAGAGTGCAAAGAAAGAGGTTGGATTCATGTTACTGAAACGAAATAAAATTTTAAAAATCCTGCTACAGGGGCTGATTCATTAGAGTCATTTTCCATTAAACAGTCAATATTATCTGTTAGTTCTTTAGTGTTTTATTAGGCATAAAAATTGGAGACTGAAGAAACATATCAGACTCAGACAGGGAAAGCAAGGTTTACCATCACAGGCATAAAATACCTGCACAGGCTGGAAAAATAGGTAGATCCACCTGCATCTAGGTGTACCATTTAGGTTATCCCATGTGAGTGCTAAAAGTCTTCTATCACATTTAATTTTAAAAGTAATGATAAAAAGCAATGAAAGTATGTGTATACTGCCTTTCTATCTCATCACTTCTATCTCTCACCTTTCTTTGGAGTATGACCTTAGACAGAAAAATAATAACTATTTCATTTTAGAAACATCTGTAATAGACATCAATTTCCACACACACCACACACACACACACACCCCAAATGCATTAGGTTTTTAATGGTAAGAGACTCTGGATGACTGGGGAGATATTGGACTTTAACTTTTGAAGAGTGCTAGTAGTATCGAGCCTAATGGCTCTGTAATTTTAGCAGAATACATCCACATGGGTGGGAAATGAAGAAGAGATATTTTTTTATTAAGGAGATGAAATGCAAGGTGTAATCCTACAGCAGATTAAAACTGGAGGTATCAAAGGTATTTCAAATTATCAAATATGGCTGTAGTTTACCACAGAGATACTACCATCATGAATGCAATATATATCAGTGTAATTTCACTGGGAAACTTTTGAGACTTTTAAGCTTTACTTAAATAGTTTTGCTTTCTGTTAAATGCCACTCTTCAGAAGTTAAGTCAAATCTGAATTAATTCCATGGACTTTTCATAGGGGACTGTGGCCTCCACATCAGTGTAAGTAAGAATAACTGACTGTTCACACTATCAGTGTGTTAATGACGGCAGCAGAGCTACTGTTTCATAAGAAGTATTACAAAAATGACATACGCTCCCAAGAACCAAAAAAAGGAGTGAGGAGCTATGCCAAAAGGTTTTGGAATGAGTATTCATATGCTGAGCACTTTCACTGCATAATGGCTTTCCTTCACTGCCAACTTTCATATTTTGATGAAATAGCACTTCATCCTTATTATCTGTGAGATGAGTTTTGTGAGACGTTCATAGGCTGAAGTCTGCAGACAGAATCATTCAAGATTTTCTGTGGGACTGATTCTGCACCAGGGAAGTTGATGTGAATTTTATTGCTGATTTGTCAGGACATCTAATGCTTTTATCTTAGAAAAAGTTCATATGAAACAAAGTTTAAAGTACTTTTGATATTACATTCCATTCTTCTAATATGCTAACAGAAATTAAATGAACCAGTGTTGATATAGGTTTAGATGGTGTGGACTGTATAAAATTGGAAGTTCTGAAGAGCAGCCTCCAAGTAGCAGGCAAAAGTAACAACAAGTAGCAACCAAAACTGATCTTTTAAATACATTAATTTTTATCAAAGAAGATTGTGCTGGTAACACACTAGACACTTTTAGAATATGAGAGGCAAATTGCTGAAGTGTTCCCTGAAAACTATGGAAATGCAAAAGGTCTGACCAATCTGTCCCTCCTTCCCTGCCCAAGAAAAAGTGATAAATAACACTGAGAGTTTCTATACTTTCCTGGTCAGAATGTAGTTTTCAGCTGACACTTTGATGTGATATGCAGATTTTAAAGACAAAATATTTGTCTTTTAATGTAGAATGAATAGTAACTGTAAAATAGGCTATTTCCTATAATTTCAGATCTGCTGTTCCCTTTTGTCATCTAAGTCTGTTCTGCCAATTTCTGGGGAGACAGGCTGAGAAGCCATTCACTGGACTATACAAAATGAGTCAGGATATTGCTCTGTCTTCAGAGATCATCCTTTCTATCACTAAGGTTTGTATTATATTATATTACATTATGTTATATTAACTTCTCGTTTCTGGTGCTGTATCTATTAGAGTGTTATGGGTAAGCTGAAAAAGCACCTGTTTACTGCTGCCAGTGTTTGTGACAATTATTAAAACCACAAATCTCTGCACTTCTGAAACTGCATTTCAAAGGTTCCTGCTGTGCACAAAAAAAGGAGGCTTGTCATGGTGACACAGTGCCGTAGACCAGACCTTGCAATAGGTCCTTGCTACAGCACAGACTACGGGAAGGGCTGGAGGAGCAGTGAGCAGGGCATCAGCCCCGGGCTCCCCCACAACTGTCTGCCTGACAGTGCTTCAGCAGAGTTTCCCTGGGTCCTGCACAGTGTCAGCAGCCCTGACCTCCCGAGCGCTCAGACACCGTGGAAAAAAAGCTAAGTGTCAGCAGCTGACTGGCTCTGGTCACCCTTAAGAAGTCCCTCTGTAGGCCATGGAGATGGGTTTTATCAGCCAGGAGTGTCCATTGGTACTCACCGGCAACCCTCTTACTAGCCTTGATAAATATAGAATAGTGAGTAACTCTAGAGATGCTAGCAGCTTGTATTGAGACTGATTGTGTTTCAATGAGGAAAATTAAATGTTCAGAGTTATTTATTCATTACATGGAGAACCTTGGTTTGAACCAGGTGCCCATGAGACATTCATTTCACATCCCAAGGTTTCCCAAACACACAATCTGCTAGTGAAGGCAGTACATGATTAAGGGTCTCTCTCTCTCTCAAAAACCCAAACCAAAACAAAACAAAAAAAAAAACCAAACACAAACCAAAACAAAACCAAAACACTCCCCCCTGCCCCCCCCTCAAAAGCCCCACAACCTACCACAACCAAAATAGATACAGATCTCACTTTTTACCTTTAGTGCACACACACTTCGTGGTCTGACAAAGATGGTCTGAAGAGTTATCAGGTCCTTACACAGCTAAAGGCTTTAAGCATGAAAAACTGAACCTGACTATTTTAACATGGTCCACAGATATCTGCAATTTTCCAGAAAGCAAGGACCCTAGATACAGTTCTAATAGCTTCCAAAATGGATGCCATCAACAATCCCTGACAGGTTTCCAGTACCAAACACATGTAATTTTACTCACATAAAAGTATACCATTCAAGGAGCTTGTGCCATTTTCTGATGGACATCTATATAGTACCAACCCAGTCTGTTTCATGTGAGCTCTGCAATGGTGTTGAGGAACCAGAGTTCCAGCAACACTACGCATTAGTGTGTCAGATAAAAAAAAGTCCTATTGCAATTAAGAAGAAAGACATTAGGCAACAAAATCCTTGTAAAACCAGCACATTGTCCATGTGGGGAACTGCAGTGGCAATGGCAGGGTATTTTAGTCTGGGAAGGTAATTTAGACAGTATCAATAATGCTCCTTGCTAGTGCAAGCAAATCCCAAGTGACAAAACAAGACTGAATTCACCCACATCAGAAGCAGGTGCCAATCCATTGACTGCAGGCTCCAAGCCAGCCTACATTTAGCTCGTCTCATCTCTCATAAGATGACGGGGTATTGCTGACAGATCCTTTTATGCACCTCTCTTTCTACATGCAGAAGATCCCCCCTTTCCATATACAAGAAAATCCTTATCAAGATCAGCAGACACTGGCCAAGATCTCTGGTTATTTGACTTCATTTCCCTGAATCACAGTATAGCACCATAATTAACCCTTCAGTCTGCTGAAACCCAGAGTCACATACTGGGCTTGGTGTCACTCAAACTGATATCGTAGTCAGTCATGGAGAAAAAACCCCTCTAAGACTAGATCTGAAGTTTTAGGTGGCAGGCATTCTTTATTACAGTGCTGGGAGCACTGGGGCAATGTTTCCTCCGAGCTTGCTCACCAAGTTACCCAAGGGTACACATTATATACAGCAGAGTACTTGCACATTTTAGTGTATTACAGATTCATTTTCATTCACATGCAGGATTGGTAAGAGTTTCTGGCTTCTAATGCAAACTAGAACTCATCCTCTGTTAGCACTACCGAAGTTTTTTACTAACTACACATGGACCCCAAGGGGGGTTGCCCTGTGCCAGGGGGGCTGTTCGAGTCAGAGGTGATGATCTCCCACTGCTGCAATTACCTTTGTCCTACTTTCTACCAGCTTTCTGCGGATTGCAACACTTTATCCATTTGTCTCCTCTTGCAGACAGGACTTCCTGGCTTGGAGGCTTCATTCTGCATAACTTAAGATAACGGTGTTCTTTTCACCATCCATTCTTTCCTTCCCATCCTTCCCAAGACTGACTCCCTTGATCAGAAATCCCTTCATTCGCCACCTTTAACAACTTTAGAGTCAACTTGGCCTAAACTTTGTGCACAGACTTCTTTAACATACAGCTAAATGCTGTATCAGAGTTTGGTAATTCGAGAGTTTAGACGTCTTGTCCCTTTGCTGAGCCAGCAACCTGCCCTTAACAGACTAGTTTGACAGAACCATCCCAGCAGGCGCCTGTCGGAGCACCGCTTCCTCCTGTGTCTCCCTATTACCTTCAGCTCTCTAAGGCAGGTGTTTCCAGCTTAGTGTTTGTGATCTGTGGAGAGGTTAAAGCAAGCTAATGCAATCTGGTTCCAGTTCAGCAGAGCTTATAAGCACATAGCTTAATTGGATTGGAGTCCCTGGGACTATTACGTTGTGTGTTATTAGCCATGGCTTACATGCTTTGCTAGCTTGGGAAAGTGCTTCCCAATTTTGTAGATCTCTAATAGACAGCAGGACTGTCTAGACAATGCCCAAAACAACTATCATTTTTCAGAAGTTGTTTGGTAGGAGTCTTTCCTCCTCCATGCATTTTGTAATGAGGCTTTGCCTGAATATTGCAGTGAGCCCAAGAACCTGGGGTCTGCAGTCACAGAATTTATGCAAGTCACATCACTGGATCCTGAAATCCCAAGCTCTGTTAAGAGAAGTTTCAGAGGAGGCTGATTATATAGCTATTTCAATCAGTCAGCTGTGTTGTGTTCCCTTTTTGCTGCTCCTTATTGCATCACACCACTGAAGTGAACTACTGTAAGACTTTGAGAAAAATTGTGTTGCCTATGTATTTTTATCAGCTGGTCAATAGCTTACTTTTCTTAACCTCACAAGGTCAAGACTGAAGATGGCCAGTCCTTTAGTCAACAGATCTGATCTGCCCAAGAACTGGTCTAAATGTTACCTTCTTTTCATTTTTCAACTATTTCTTTCATGCATAAAAGATGACAGGGGGCTGGGCAATTGTAGTCATGGAAGAGCAGCTCTTGTACCTTCACAGGACATTCCTTTGTGCTGAGCTTTGAGGTGCCAGGCCTCCCTATCCACTTGTTGAATGCTTTTCATCAGGGATGCCTCAAAAGCACCATGAATGTCTCCTCATGATGCCTACGATGAGGTAGGCAGGTGCTACTACCACATATGTACCTCCAATGAATGTCTAAATTAACGAAGCATAAAAATAGCCACAGTTCCTTGAAATCAATCACTGACTTTAATGGTACGAAACCCTAATGTCAGAGTCTTTCCATGGAAAATGAAATTTCTTCCAAGAGAACAGATATTAACATCATAAATTAAAACATACTGAAGTCATAAATCTCTGCCAAAGAAACTGATCATAAAGCTGCTGTGCTAGAACACTATCCTGTAAACTGGACAAGAGAGAGATATAGCATTTAGAATTATTAGTTGTAACATTTAAGAAAAGCAGTGCATTTTTCTCTTCTATGTATCATAAATTGAACAAATCAGTGTTCGTTCCCTGGTTGTTTGTGCCATTTCAAAAGAGCAGTTGCAATTAAATAACATATGACCTTCTTTTGTCCTTGAAGGAGACTCACATAGTGCTTTGGTGTAATGCAGCTGGGTGCAGCAAATAAAAACTTGTAAGCCATTTATCTGAGCATAATGGTGTTATACTAAACCAAAGAAAACTTCCTCTAACCATGTGTGCCAATGCTGAACACGGGGATCGTGTGGCAACATCAGATGACCCATAACAAAACTCATGCGGTTCACAACAAAAATGGAAGGTAGTAAAAACCTGTGGATATCTTTCTACACTTCAGACATGGTTTTCAATTCATGTTTTTCCCTGGCATTGATCTATCTAGGTCTTTGATGAACATATCCCTGATTTCCCACAGATACAAAAGACTATAAAGCTTAGTTCTTAGGTCAGCACACCATTTGCCTCCCAAAATATAAAAATTAAAGTGTGTAAAAATGACCTGGGGTGTGTGCATGGATGTGTGTTTACACAGAGGTGCACTATAGATTGTCAAGTGATTCTTTGCATTAGGATCACACAGTAGTAGTTCACTACCTAAACTAGACGGTCAAGCATTTTTAATGCCTAATTTGGGGGGATGAGGCCACAAAAAAAAGGTAGGAAACAATGTAAGAGTTTGAGAATATATGAATTATAGAAATATAGAAACTAAAATAGGCAACCAAAATAAAATCACATGCTTCTGAACTGATGCAGAAGGGCTGCACTTCCAAGGAGTGTTGTGGAAATGCTATAAGGTTATGGAAATAGGACAGCTGGCACAGCTGCAGGGAGAAAAGAAATAAAAATGGGTCCCCATGTCAGGCACACACCATATAGATTCAGGCAACCCCTCTTCAAAAGAGAGGGAAGGATTCTACTGTTACATAAAAAACCAAGCCCCAGAGCAGTGAGGTCCCAACCCTGAGTCAGCCAGTTCGCGTCCTAGTACACAGAACAATCAGAAGTGATGAAAAAGATTTGTGAGACTTTGTCTTTAGTTTGCCCTTCTACATCAGGAGAAAAATGTGAATTGCCTCTTATTTAGTGGGGTTTTAGATGGAATTAGCTGAGACTGGAGCTCTTTCCTTGTAAAGACAGAACCATCAAGGGGCAGCTGTCCATGGAAAAGCAAATGGTTCCCATTGTCTTTCCTGAGGGAATAACGAAATGGGGATAGTTCCGTTTCTCTTTTCTTGCCACAGGAGAGGGGTAAAAAACCCCCATGAAACCCAACAGTAGGGATTCCTAAGTGAAAAAAAGGCACAGCGAAAGTATCATCTGATTTACATTTTATGGCAAATTCTGCATGTTTGAATTTCCAATGAGCTCACGGTGCAGCTGGATGAAACTAATGCAACACGCCTGCTGGGGGCGGCCGGCTCTAAGCAAACCCTGCTGTAAACCAAATAATGCAAAGGCTGTGCAAAACAGGGGATGCCAGGGGCCCTCGGCGCCGCGGCGGTGCAGGAACATCCTCCTGTCAGCCTCCGGCAGCAGAAGCCGCGGTTGCCATGGGAGCACGGATGCTTTCCATTGCATCGGTACAAAATCCAGTGCTCTGCCCTTACAACCGTGTGGTCCTTTTCTCTGCAAATGCAGGTGACCTGGCAGACTTCGGGAGTTTTCCGTGTTTGGTGAAAAGACGGTCGACAGTTAAGCTCTGAAATGATTGTCTGCACCGCTGGATTTTTTTTTTTTTTTTTTTGGGGGGTGGGTGGAGGGGGGGAGGAGTAGGGGCCATGCAGTGTCCTCTGTCATTTGAGCATAACGCTGCATGCAAAGGGCTCTGTAAAGAGCCGGCGCTCGATGCCAGGCAGGGATGCACGGAGATGCAGGGGGCGGGCGGCGGAGGCGCGGGGCTGCGGCGGGCAGCCCAGCCCAGCTCAACGCAACCCAGTCCAGTCCAGCCCAGCCCAGCCCAGTCCGGCCCAGCCCGGCCCAACCCGGCCCGGCCCGGCCCGGCCCAGCCCCGCTCCCGCTCCAGCCCCGCTCCCGGGTGCGGGGCAGTGGGGAGCTCCCGGCGGCTTTCCCGAGCCGATGCCGCCCTCTCGCGGGCTGCGGGGCCGGGGAGCCGGTGCTGGGGAGATCCAGGCAACCTTATTTCTGTGGAGGAAGAAGAAAAAAATTAAAAAAATCCGGTTACCCCCTGCTCTCCGGGCAAACAGACTTTTCCAAACTCAGGGCACACGCACGTAGACTTAGCAGAAGCAGCACTTTCTTTTTTTTTTTTCTTTTTTTCCCCCCTTCTTTTTCTTTTTTTTTTTTTTCCTCTCTGGTTTTCTTCCCCCTTTATACCTTCATTTATGTATTTATAGATCTATTTGTATGCGTCTCCCACAGCTGGGATACATGGGTATCATAACAACTGCTAGCACAGACAGAAAGCTCCGGGCAGAGGCAATCAGCACAGGCAAACCAATTGTGGGTTTGCTGTGTTGTTTAATTAGAGGTCTGCCAAAGCAAACACGCTGTCCTTTCAAATCAAACACACATCAGGCACTGGGTTTCCCAAGCAGCTTGGTGAAGAAAGCACCATGTGTGAGAGCTTTCCCATGACAGTACGTTATCACTGGTTTCAGACACCAAAAAGCCCTGCAAAAGCCGCCCTGCAGACCTGCCTTGCATGCGCTGTTTAGAAATTCTTAGAATAAAGAAATTCTCCCTGTGGTAGCAAAGGTCCAAGAAGGAAGGCAATCTGGAGCCAGTCTGAGATTTCAGACTCTGGTTTAAATCATCTGGTCAAAGGTAGATGGTGTCCCTGCCCTGCCAAAGAGTTTTTCTGTTGCCTTAAGCAAGACTCATGTTGCTGGGACTTGACCTGGGTGCCCGAACACCTCTGAGATGCTGATCTGGGGGCCTCGGGTTCTCACTTGGAAAACAGGTAAGATCGTACCTCTCTGCTCTGTTTGCACATACAGGAAAGAGAGAAGACTTGGCTAGTGCAAGACAGGAGATATGAAAACTACTGTCACACAACTTCAAGCATCACAGACTGAAGCATCTCCAGAAGGAAACACACTGACTACCTGAGCTCTGCCTGCACTGTGTGGCCCTCTCAGGATCCATAACCGGTGGGTTTGCACTGGAAGGGAGGGTTTATGTCTTCTGAACTCCCTTGGGCAAAGATGATTCATTCCCATTATCTGAGAATCTAGGATAAACATAAACTCCACTCCATTTATTTGTAAGTTGGATGTACATATTCCAACACTGTAACACTGGATGGTCTGAGATGTTTTCAGGTTGCTGTGCTCTGTAGGCATTTCTTGGTTAGCAGTGGGCTCCAGCAACATAAAAGGCTGCAAGCCAGCAGCAACAAGGATGTCCATGCTTGCACCCCACCTGGCCCCAGACTGCAAGAGGACCAAGGAGCATGGAGCAGCAAGGGGAGTGGATAACACTTTTTCCATTAAATTAAGCTTTCCATGGAAATGGAGTGCAGGAAATCCCAAGACTTCATCTCAACAGGAAATTCTGTTTATTTGCTACGTTATTCATGAAAGCTTTGGATCAATGGTGCCCAGCTTTCCAGCTCCCAGCACATCTTTGTGTACCTGGGAGCTTGGCTGCAGTTTGGACACCACAAGGGAACAGCACTGCAAGTTGCTTGTCTTGGAAGGTTTATAGCAAAAAAATATAAGCATTAGTACAAAAGGTCTGGAGGATATAGCCATGGCATCAGAGGGACGTGTAAGCATTTTACACTAAGTGATTTTCCCTGAAATGTGAAGGGTAAGAAGACATCACAGAAACAGCTCCAGTACAAACACTCACTTGTCAGTGTTGAAAACCCTCCACAAGTGTGGAGGCTCTTCCCAGGGTCTTTATTGCTTATCATAGGCAATAACAATTTATTTCAGTGTCTTCACTGTTAGGTATAATAGCCAAACAGAGTTATGAAAGACCCAAGCTGACACTCTGGTTGAAATCTATTGCTCTGCCTAATCATTGCATAACTTAGTCACGGCTAAACAACAAATCACCAGTGTAGTTATAAATTGTGTATTTGCATAAATAAATAAACAGGTAGTCTTCTTGCGTGTTCAGCTTTCCCATTGCATAATGTGGTTTCTCTAAGACACTTTTGGGTCCTCCTAAGTATTGCTTCTTAAGCTCCCAATTCTTCAGCAACATCAGGACTGTCAGTTTTTCACCAAGATGAAAGGCACCAACATCTTGTTTTGCTGAGTCTACCGAACTTGGGTGCATTTGGGCTGCATCCATTTTGGAGAAAGGGATCCAAACCACACAGAAGAGGAGAGATTTTGAATGAAAAATAGAAGAGAAGTCCTGGCCATCTATTGCCATGAAATAATCAATTACCCTCCTTTACGAAGTTAGGAAGACTTATCATACTGTTCTGGGCACTGCCCAATCCTGCCTCCGAACTGAAATCTTCCCTACAGCTTTACTGTTCTGTGTGGCTAAAAAGCTCCTGCTTTCCAGCCCACTGTGTACATAATTATTGCTATATATTCTCATTCGTAGCACAGTTTGGTATCTTTGGGAAACAAAAGACAACAAATGCATGCAGAATTTGATGATTATCCATAGATTTCATATTTTCTGGATGAATGGACAGAGCAGCAGGATACTAATCACATCTGTATCAACCTTTACATTGTGTTTTCTCCATCTCAGTCTCTTTGGTGTTCATTATTGCTTTCCATTTCTGCTGCTTGATACAGTGAAGTACACTTGGACACTTTGCAGTTCCTTTAATAGGCTCAGTGCAGCAAAGTGCTTTCAGCTCATGCATGCTTCTGTTGATTTCAGGGAAAGAAAAGCAAAGTTAAGAGTGTCTGCACTAGTGATTGCTGACTCAGTCCTTCATATTTTGCTCCAAATCCTTGTAAGAGTTCATTTACTTGCATTTAATGTAGGTCTGTAACCATCTCCTCCCCTTAAAAATGGTCCTTTGTCACAGCTTGTATCTACAAGTACATGGCTTGTTTTCCCCATCTTCTTTCATACACTCAGTGCCAAGATCTGCACTTTAAACAAAAACACAAAATAACAGGAGAGGAAGGGAGGCGTGGGAGGTCGCCATAAGAAAGACAATATGACAAAAGGATGAAAGACTTGGCAGATCTGAATAATTTTTTTTTTTTGGTTGTTTTAAATCTGATCATCATAGCTCTGTTCAGGTATTTGTGTGTGTACTGAACATGTGGTTTACTTTTTCATGTTGTTAATGATATTAAATATAAATTAATAAACCCATCTGAAATAATGAAATTTGGCATTTAAAAGACATCTAATTTAAGTTATTCTATTTCTGTGGACACACTATGGCCCAAGAAAAGGCTCAGTTTGCCTCACTAGTTTAGCAATGGGCTTTTCAAACTGTCTAGTTCTCTGATCTGTGACCTGTTCCAGCTGCTTCAGTGCCTGGGAGCCCTGAGACCCACCAGCCACAAAAGCCCTGCAGAGCTTTAAATCCAAGGTTAAAGAAAGCAAGTGAGTGGGATCGTGGTATTGCCTGATCCATGTTAAAGACATGTTTGTGTGCTGAGCCTCAGACGTATTGAAGGAAATGTAATTCTTTTACACAGCTGAAAATCTCAGTAAGAGATATTTACCAACAAGCTGTTATCTCTAAGGTTCCCTAAATAATTTATTTTAAGCAAGTTTTTCTAGACAGCTCTAGGCAGGTGCTGCCTTGGACCTGTGTGATATCCATAGCAAAACCCTAGAAGAAAGCAACAATGGTCTGACTCCTGTAACAAAGGTGTGAGCTCCTACCCTCCTAGCCTCCGCAACATGGGGGCATTAATAGCACACACCAGGACTCTGCAGAGGTTGTTGTAATCAAAATACTAAAACAACCATTTAACCAATCAGAATCACAGAAGGGTTTGGGTTGGAAGGGACCTCAAAGATTACCTAGTTCCAACCCCTGCCATGGGCAGGGACACCTTCCACCAGACCAGGTTGCTGACAGCCCCATCCAGCCTGGCCTTGAGCGCTGCCAGGGATGGGGCACCCACAGCTGCTCTGGGCAGCCTGTGCCAGTGTCTCACCACCCTCACAGTGAAGAATATTTTCCTTATATCTAATCTAGATCTACCTTCTTCTAGTTTGGCAAAAGCCAAAAAAAGTCCTCAGGTAGCTTCTTGGCCTCATCAGATCACACCGTGGTGATGAACCTCTCCACGGCCAGCCATTTGCTTTGCAAATGGCTGTAGGCCTCTTTGCCAGCACACTGTATGGCTCTGATCTTGTTTTAACAGCTTAGCCTGTCTTCTGCTAACACAGATAAAATATCTCACCTTGTTCCTTTCTATTTTAGAAAAAGACTCCACTAGCAACCCTGTCAGATTATGACTTTTCTTGACCTGGCTTATTTTTCCTCTATTTCTACCCATGTACCTGCCACATGTAGTCTGGTTTAAGGAAGACCGAGCCATTCTGGCAAAGTCCAGATTTTTAATTCCAACATAAAAATTTAGAAAACAATGCCAAACAAATTTTACATTAGCTAGCCGTGTCTCCTGAGTTCTTGTCACCCTTTAACTCTGTCCTATCTTAATTTCTCCTTTCACAACTCCTTCCATTTGGGGTCAATCATCAAACGAGACCAACTAATCTTCAGTAGATCATCTGCAATAAACATACTAGTGCTCATTTGGCCAATACAAAGCACCTCCACACTTACTGATGCTGACGTAATTTTTGTTGGGGTTTCTCATCATTACATTGCACTCAATCAATTAAACAAGGAATCTCAATTGTTACTTGAGCCACAGTTTGGCTATGGTCTCTGACTTGAATCATCCACATGCGACATACCCACTGAAACAGAGCATCTGTTGTAAATGAAAAGAACAAAAATCACAAAAAAATAGAAAGCCCATAGCATTACGTATCACTCTGAAAGAAATCAAAGACTGAGTGATAAACCTGCCTCTTCTTTGTAGGGATGTAATCTTAAAACACCTTCTTCAGAGGCACATTTTCCAACCCTGGGAGCAGATTTCAATGGAAGTTACGCACATTCTTGCTTTGTCAGGAGCTTACAGGTTCAGGGTGATATTATCAGCTGGTACCAGTGAGCATCACTTCTCTAGAGCCAGGCCCAGGCAATGACACCTAGATGTGGTCCAGTGGCTGCTCTCAGATATTTAATTTTTTCCCACTAACTCACTAACCCGCTAAAAGCCCATACAGCTTTCTTATCACTATTTGAGAAAGGACAGTATGGGTCCCTCATCTCAGGTGTCCTTCATACTCTTTCCAGCATCTACTGGATATTTCTTCCAGACAGCCCTGTCAGGTAGACTTAAACAAGATCCACCAAAGAGAAAATTGTTATCAGAAGTGGAATATTTTATTGATCCCTGCATTCATTTGCCACATAGATATTTGGGCTTTGGGCAAAGACAATCAGAGGTTTTTGGCTTCTCCTACATTACTCCCTTTTCTGGTTATCCAAGTCATGCATGAGAAACAGGGGTTAGCAGTACAGTTTTGTGCCTAACGAAGCTTGAAATTATCGGTGGTGTCCACTGGCGCATTAATAGTGGACATTGACCCAAATCTCATGCACTTTAAGCCTTTTTAGTTCAGCAGCTCATTAGCAACCATCAGCATACAGCATGTGGGACATCAGGCATTCTTCACCACAGCAGTCGGTGAACTTTCTGTGCAGCCTGCCAAACCAGTCATCTCAGGGTGTAGCTCTGACAGCGCGGGCTGGGGCTGGTCCATGCGTGAGCACAAACCAGAAGAGCTGAGGAGGGGAGGGCGTGCGCAAGAAGATAATCCTGCCTTAATGACAGCATTGCTACGCAGCCATCACTTTTGTCACTGATGAGGGCTACATCTAATCCACATCACCCTGGGCATGTCTTTCCTTAGCCTCTTCTTCTCCCTGGGCTGTCATGAGCTAGTAAGTGACATCCTGGGGTTTGCTGGGTGGGGAGTCAGTGCGGAGGCCCAGCTGGGCTTTCATCCTCAGCAGAGGTGTCCCCCCAGGCTCACAGGTCAGCACAGCCCAACCTGCACACTCAATGCTGGAGCTAGGAAAATGAGGACCCAGCTTTTCTTCAGTTCAGCAGCTACGAGAGCAACTATTTGCCGAAGTGTCTCAACAGTGTTGAAGCATTTGAGGTGTGCATGCCAGCTCATACGTCAGTGCTTTTTCTAAACTCTTCCCTGGGAAGCTCCTTTTCTTCAACCAAGCTCTATGCATCTTGCTGTCCTCCTCCATGAACAACTTGTTCTGTTGGAAATGCAGGACTGCATTTTGTTTCACAGCATACTTATTCTCAGTCAGCTAGGAGCTTGACTTAGCACAGCATCTGGCCGTTCTGCAGCAGTAGACAGTTATACCACAGAGTGTATGTTGGAAAAATGCCCATTTCCAATGCTTATACCTGATAATCCCAAATGGAGCTACTCACACAAAGCAAATATTACCAAGAACCTTAAAACATGAAATGGGACCAGGTTGATTATACCATGCATGAAATACAGAAATCTGGCCGGTGAAAAGTAGTTCTTTGTTGCCTCCCAAGGGGAGCCACGATCTTCTCTCAGCACCGAAAGCTAAACAGGCAGAAATGACCAGGCAGCTCCCAGTGCATGCCCACAACTCATTCTCCAGACCCTTCTCCTTCCCCTTGCCTCTCTCCATGTGCCTCTTGCACCCTGCCCCAGGCTCTCTGGAGTCTCCTGCTGGAGACTGGCCCTGCCTGGGCCTCCTGCCTGGACCATGCGATTCCCCTGCAAGCAGAAGTGCTGTGGCTCAGGGCCAGAGCCCAGCTCCAGCCTAGCTACCTGCTTCTCATCTGCAGTGTTCATGGTCCTGGAGCATCAATTAGTAGGACTGCACAGATCTCACAGCATCAGCCTACCAGATCCCCAGACAATCTCTAGCAATATTAAACAAGCTGCACGGAGGTTTTCTTAGAGCACGTCCAAGTGCCAAAACAACGTCCAATGTAGAAACAACATTTTTTTTATCTGCAGGAATTAACTATTCAATTAAGACAGAGTGGGGCTGAGTCCATGATACTGGAGGCTGGTCAGGCCTAAGCTTTGAGAGAATATTCTGCTCAGGATGCTGCAGGCCATGGGCTAGGTGGGACGCAGGATGAAGAAAGGTCACCAGAGTGGCTTTTGCTGTCCCTGTAGAGGGTTGTCCGGTGGAAGCCTTGAAAACACAGCTTTCCAGAGACTGTTCAAGAGAGGAAAGATCACCAGATCTTTCAAAAGACACAAACACATACAAAGTTCTTGTGGCATCAGAAGTTGTACCATCATTTGAAAGACATGGTGACATTTTGTGTTTCATCACATGTGTTTATCTCATTTGGTTCTGTACAGGAGCTCAGTTGGGAAGGCAGTTTGGTTATGTTAACAGTATAATTTGGGGGGGTGGGGGTGGGGAGAAAAAAAGAAGCAAAGAAAAACGTCATGTCTTTAAATGTCTAAAATCTTAGTTTGAGTTCAAAGACCAGGAGAGTTGAAGATCCAGTACAGTTCTGGAGGTTTGCTTTTCTGGCCGGCAGCCGGGCATAGAGGAAGATACCAGTGCCTTTACTGAAGTTTCTGACGCTTTCAGAGAATCATACTTTATCTCCTGAACATGTGAAACACAAGACATTGGGTAGCAAAGGCTATTGCAGCAGCAGCATGTGGCAGCTTTTTAAAAGCCTCGTTATAAAGCCTCATTCCTTAACCATCAGCCAAGGGTTTGCATGCTCCTATGTCAGAGGACATCTCTCACAACTGAGAAGTGACCCATCGGGAAAGCAAATGCCTTGGCTTGTCCAGCCAGCCCATCAGAGGTGGCACGGGGCCTGGCAGCAGCCTGCTCAGCAGCTGGGTACTGCAGGAGGCAGTTCCCCCAAACCTGACTTACCTTCTTCTCTTGGAGAGGCTTTCCCACACAGTTTGGAGGCAGAGTGCCCAGGGCATCCTATGGACTGCCCTCCCATCTGGGACAGTGCCCTCCTTGCTCACAGCCTACTCACCCCTCAACAGGTTGCACCCCTAAGGCTGTTCAAGGAGTCTACTCAGCAGGAGTGGGGATGGTCTAATCCATCCCTGATGCAGTTTGTGAATACACACAGTAACAAAACCCCGCAATCAGAAAAAGCACCCCCAATCAGTCTGACAAAAGGTGTGGGGGCAGGGGAAGAGGCAAAGGGAGGTATCCAAAGGCGCTGGCACCAGAAGAGTCTCACTGTTAGCATGTTGCAAGTGTCTCTGGGAAAAGCAACTGGTTATTATCAGAAGCGGAATATTTTATTGATCCCTGCATTCATTTGCCACATAGACATTTGGGCTTTGGGCAAAGACAATCAGAGGTTTTTGGCTTCTCCTACATTACTCCCTTTTCTGGTTATCCAAGTCATGCATGAGAAACAGGGGTTAGCAGTACAGTTTTGTGCCTAACGAAGCTTGAAATTATCGGTGGTGTCCACTGGCGCATTAATAGTGGACATTGACCCAAATCTCATGCAGTTTAAGCCTTTTTAGTTCAGCAGCTCATTAGCAACCATCAGCATACAGCATGTGGGACATCAGGCATTCTTCACCACAGCAGTCGGTGAACTTTCTGTGCAGCCTGCCAAACCAGTCATCTCAGGGTGTAGCTCTGACAGCGCGGGCTGGGGCTGGTCCATGCGTGAGCACAAACCAGAAGAGCTGAGGAGGGGAGGGCGTGCGCAAGAAGATAATCCTGCCTTAATGACAGCATTGCTACGCAGCCATCACTTTTGTCACTGATGAGGGCTACATCTAATCCACATCACCCTGGGCATGTCTTTCCTTAGCCTCTTCTTCTCCCTGGGCTGTCATGAGCTAGTAAGTGACATCCTGGGGTTTGCTGGGTGGGGAGTCAGTGAGGAGGCCCAGCTGGGCTTTCATCCTCAGCAGAGGTGTCCCCCCAGGCTCACAGGTCAGCACAGCCCAACCTGCACACTCAATGCTGGAGCTAGGAAAATGAGAGGACCCAGCTTTTCTTCAGTTCAACAGCTACGAGAGCAACTGTTTGCCGAAGTGTCTCAACAGTACTGAAGCATTTGAGGTCACTGAGGAGTCACCATGAGTGTCTTGCAAGTGTCTCTGGAAGAGCAGCTGTTAGGGCAGGAACGGGAGGCTGTTGAGGTGCAGGTACAGTGCTTACCCTGCTGATGGGATGTAAGTCCATTACAAATGGCAGACAGGCTATGTAAGCTAAAGGAAACTCTGGTAATTGGGAAGGCAGGGTCAGGACGCTCCAAGGATGGGAAATTCATCTAAAATATTGCCTTTCCATTTCGTACCTCACAGCCCCCTCCCAGAGAGTGAAATACTCAACCAAAATTAAGTTGCAATGAAAAACATCCTTTGCTTTCCCAGAACGTGTATTTTCTTTTCATTTTACTGCATTTAAAGAGAAGCCACCTGACTCCAAAAACCAGGGCCTATCTTTTACTTCTCCAGAGGTATCCAGCATTAGCATTGCTATGCATCTACTCTGCATGTCTACCAGCAGGCAGGTGGGGCAATGTCAGGATGTGACTCCTTACCCACCAAGCTGGCAAGTCACATAGTCCAGGATGATCATAGAATCATAGATTCATACAATAGTTTTGGTTTGAAGGGACCTTTCAAGGTCATCTAGTACAACCTCCCTGCAATAAGCAGGGACATCTTCAGCTAGATCAGGTTGCTCAGAGCCCCATCCAACCTGGCCTTGAATGTCTCCAAGGATGACGCATCTACCACCTCTCTGGGCAACCTGCTCCAGTGTTTCAACACCTTCACAGTAAAAAAATTTCTTACTTGTACCTAATCTGAATCCACTGTATGTTAGTTTAAAACCATTACTCCTTGTCTATCACTACAGGCCCTATTAAGTTTGTCCCCAAATGGGGTGGTCAAGTAACCAGAAGCTTGAAAGAAAGAGGTAATGGAGTCCCATCAAGCTATGACTGTGTAACTCTCTATTGTCACTCTTTTGGCTTACGTACCTTCCTTACTATTAATTAGTGGCTGGGGTTTATCACTGAGGTTTTTATTCATGTTCTGGAAGTGGGACACTGATTCAAGCCATCTATGTTGGACCACAGGCATGTTATCTTTTCTTTGCCTGTGAGATATCTGTAATTCACTATTCAAGGTCTGTCACAAGAAGCACCCATAGCTCCTGATCTTAATTATTTTAATAATAACAAATCTTAATAATAATGATCTATAATTATTTTTATAGTTTATTGTTATTAATATTAAAACAGTAATAATTCAAATAATAAAATAACAAAAGTATGGAATAATTAATAAATAGTAAGTTTAGCTTAGCCAGCTTATGATTTTAATTCTGAATGTCTACATATAAGCCACTGGTGTCTCAGCTGGGATGGTGGCTGTCACACAAGCACATACCTTGCTGTCTTTCTGTCTCCAGATACAACTGAGGTTGTACACTCCCTTGGGAAATGTCATGATGCAGGCTAAATCTTTGTAATGACAGCCCTTTTCAGTACGTTTAAGAATAAGAAGTCTGTCACATTCCTGCTCGTTGCCATGTTTTCACGATGTCTCAGTTACACGCCACTGAAGTGAAGGAGGTGAACATCATTATTTCAATTAAAAAGTTATGTGAAAGACCAGCAATGTTCTCTGCTGTCAGTAAGATCACCAGCTTCAGAAAGCCTGTTCCACTTCTGTGTCTCTTAATGTCCTGAATTTAAACAGAAGCAAAAGTGAAGCTCCCCCTACCTCTGGGTCACTTTCCCCAGCAGCATTTCTCCGACACCTGGGCCACCACCTCTGTCCTGAATGCTGGAACACCCTGAGGAAGGGACTCTGGTGGCTGTGGCCCTTTCCTCCTCAGGTCTATGCATTGCTCATGAGGCTAGGGAAGGGAAGTCCTGCAGCTTAGCAGGGTCCAACCCATGGTGACAGCACTTCAGGGGGTAACATCAGTGTAGGTGAGCATGTCCTCTACCCCAGCCTCATGGCTTCTGAACAGGAATGCGTCATGTTTTGGCCTCCATCACGGTGCTCTGGGAGAGGAGTGTGGAACCTGGCAGGGGTGGCTCGGGCGGGCTCCTGGCCACCAGCGCTGTGGGAGGAGCAGACAAGGGACAAGGAGACAAGTGAACACAGCAATGTATTCAGTGTCCAGGCAGCCTGGGAGCCTGCTCTTGCTGCAGTCCCTGGGAGATAACCTGCCGTTTGTTGTGCCAGCTGTCTCTGTCCCTGCCTGCAAAGCAACACCTGGTTTATACCACATGTCTTATAGTGCTAACATCATGCATTAAGTGTATTTTGCATAACTTATTTGCAAATGTTGTATAAATATTTCACATGTCATCCAGCCTGTGTTTTGGTCTGGAAAGAAAGACGGAAAGCATTTATTACAGCTAAATGTTAGTACAAGTGCTGTTGGTAAGTGTGGAAGGAGATCTGTATTTCTAATCGTCATAAAACATCTTGTCTCCAGAAGCTTGCTCCTGAGGGTGCCATTAGTTTTTATATAAATCATTATACTTGGACAGAAATCATAATTGCACTACTTGGAAGTGCTGTATTTTTATATCAGCTACCTTGGGCCTGACTATAGAGAAAAAGGAATAAAGAAAACAACCCTCGAAAGCTCAGGATTTCTCTTCTAAGAGCCATGCCAAAAGTTTGGGGTGTTTTCTCAAAGTTTCTACAGCTGTTGGATTCTCCATACAACTGAGATGCAAAGCAAGTACTGCCAATTTTTGTGACTCCACCAAAAATCTTGCAGTTATGAAACTTTGTCTTTACAGCTTTGGATTCCAGGTTCTTAGGATTATATGAAACTCTCGAACTGTGCTGTTTTTAAGGAAGCAAGCTTCTGCTGTCCATAGCTGCAGAGAACTGTAGCTGTAACATTGGTATAAGTTAACAATGCAAAAGAAACAGTAGAAATACCTCTTTTCTTTCTGGGTTTTTCCTTTTTTCTAAATCTCAGCACCTAGCAGGGCCTGTATGATAGTGCTTGGACATAGGCCACCCACAATCCTGGAAACTTTGTAAGAATAAGATCATGATTTGGGAGCAACCACTGCCCATGTGGTTCCTTTCTGTCACCTGCTTAACTCTCTGGTCATCAGGCTTTATACATCTCAGCTTTGTCTTTATGGGTAGCTGGAGAAGGACTGCTCAGCCACAGAGAGGTCATGTTGTTGTGGATGCCCGATCCCTGGAAGTGTTCAAGCCAGGCTGGATGGGGCTTTGAGCAACCTGGTCTAGTGGAAGGTGTCCCTGCTTGTGGCAGGAGGGTTGGAATTAGATGACCTTTAAGGTCCCTTACAACCCTCTGTGATTTCTCACAGCTTACATATTATCAGATGGGCTGGAATAGTTGGGCAAGGAGAACATCACATCCACAGGCTGTTTGGCTTCAAAAATGCTCCTTAAACCACTTCCAGAGCATGACGAGAAAGAGTTACGAGAGGATGCAGTCTGAGGAGTGAGGTCTCTGATGGTCACCCCCATCCTCCTCCCCAGCACACAGTGGGACCAAACCCGTTGCTTGGAGCCACTAATCCTCTGGAAGGAAAAGTGCATTCTGACTCCTTTAAGATGAGCCATCTTTGTAGTATCTCAGCTTTTATATTCTGTCTTAATTAGATGGAGCATTGCTAGAGATGCATGAAAATGCAAAATAAGTGGGGAGAACTATGGCCTTTATTAGCCTAGGAGGTTGAAATGATCATAGCCTAGCTTTGTGGAAGCTGGAACAGGTTCAGCATCAGCGTTTCACCCACATGTGCATCAGAGTTGCACATCTGCTTCTGCAACAGGTGCTGTGAGCGTGGCAGCGTGCAGTTGCAGCAATGGCCACAGGCTGCCTTCAAGTCAGGCCAGTTTTAACAGTAGATAAAAGTCTATGCCATGAACTGTGTATGCCAAATGACACAAGAAAAAGCGTTGCCTTATGGCACTGCATCATTTTAATTACAGCTTTGCATCACCAACTTGATGATTAGGTTTTAGCTCTGCCTATGCCTATGTAATCTTCAGAAATCAGGAAGGTTTAAGAAGCAGATTTTTTTTCTTGCTTGCCTACTTTTACAGTAGGTGTTGCAGGCACCTACCTGCTATTCATGGAAATGAGAGAAAAGTTCATCAATCTGCTACATTCTCTATACTACAAAAAAGTTCAGCAGCTGCTAACAAAAATTCAGAAATTAGTTACTTTTAGGAAATGAAATTATCAATTAATGTTTAACAGATACTCCAGGATTTTGATGTTTTCTACATTCACACCACCACAGCTGCAATCCTGGACAAGAGAAAAGCATCCTCATTCCTTTTTCTTTTACAGGTGCTTAAAAATATGTGCTGCCTTCTGAAACGGCTTTCTGCTAGATCGCCAGAAAACACATTTGTTAACTACCCAAATATTCTCTTTGTTAATGCATTTGTTTATTTATAATGGGCTTTTCCTTTTCTGAATTAGCATTTTAATTTTTAAAAGCTTTGTCAGCTTCTGGTATAATGGATTGTGGAAGTAATCTTACCATGTGGACTTTTGTTTATTCTAAATTCCTTCAGACTAGTGCTGAGCAGAGGCTAATGTGTGCTTGAGCCTTAAGGATTTTGTGTGTTTATGTGTGTACACATACATGTATGAACAATAAATTTTACACGCACACAGTTCCTTTGTTACAAGGATCTGGGAACAAGTATGAGATTTTGGCTACAGTCACCACTGCCAAGTGTTTGCTGGAAAATCTCTTGCCTGACAGATTCTGTACTGCAATATTAGCAGGTTGATGGCTGACAACTATCAAAATGCAGGTAAAACTAGAAGCATGAAAGCACTAAATTTAGGAGCACTAAAAATGAAAGCTGGATAGTTACCTGAGCTGTCCACACATCTCAAACTAAAAACCAGTACATCTTTATTTATTTAGACAAACTTGGTGATGGGCTCAATAAGAAATTTCCCCGAGGGAGAAAATAAAGTCAGCACATCTGCCTTGGGGATGATAAAATGGGAAATTTTTCACTTGGGATCTCAGCACTTTCCTTTCCAGTCTCAGCCATGCCAAAGAAGTACTGAAGTACACAAAAATATAGGAAGTATGAACCCTGATCCTGTCTCTTGAGCTCGTGCATCTCATCGCTGTACATGACTGTGAACCTGGAGGCAGCATCCCTACATGCTGTGCAGGGACTCATCAGGTCCATGTCATTTCCTTTCCAGTTCTAGTTGATGCTGGAAGGAAAGTTTTTATTTTTCTGAAGGATCTTTGTTTTCTTTACAAGAATGTATTTCTATTGCCTACAACTGTCACACATTTACCTGTACATACAATTCAGGCAGGATAAATTGTGCATGTGAAATACACCCCTCTGTGAACTGTACAGACAGCCTAGATGTCTTCTTGTTAGATGAAATCAGGAGAGATGAATTGTACTCACAGTTACTCTCTCCTTATTTGGCCTGACAATAAGGGATGGTTTTAGTTATGGGTATCCTAGAAATAAATCCACATACAGGTGGCTTGAAACTTTTAGTCCACCTGAGTGCTTAAGCAGAAGTCATGCAAGCAGGTAATCCAACTTCTCCAGGCTTTGGGAGGAGAAGCCCGGCAGCCAGCACCCTGCAGGTCAGCAGCTGGGCTGTTAGCAACTGCGCCATTGCACTTGCTTGCAACCTGTTTCCTTGCCCTTGGCTACTAGACTGTGTCTTTTTTTCCCAGTCAGAGGGAAAGCCCCATGCTAAGCATGGGCTGAAGGCCTGGGACCTCCCTGTGGGGCGTTAATGTGGCACTGGCAGGGGACACAGCTGCTGCAAGGTGCTAGAGACATGGGCAACCAGATTATCACCCCCACAGCACCCCGCAAGCTCTGTCACTGAATAGGTCCAAGTCTGTAGCAAGTTGACTGGGAACAAGCGGCTCAGCTGCCCAGCCAGGCATCCAGGAGGACCAGAAACACCATACCCTGCCTGGGGCGGTGGGTGGGGGGCAAAGCAACAAGGAAGACTGCATCAGTCCTTGCGCCTCGAAGTTGTTCCTCTGCTCAAGTCTCCCAGTGCAGCCTGTCCCTGGATGGCCAGAATGCCCCCTCCTCTCCCCCAGCTGTGGAAGATCACTGCAATGTGTTTCTCAAGTCACCAGGTCGGGGCTGCTTCACCTAGATGGCCATTTGCTCTCGGACAGTATTAACCTGTCAGCTCCACGTGTGCACTGATTGCTGACTGCAGCAGGCAGGACAGCCAAAGCTTTTGTGTCAAGGATTTTCTACTTTATTGCATAGCACTGAATGATACGTAAAAAAAGACCCTGCATGCAGATAATCAATATATTTTACTCCATAAGTACCCGAATTACATGGCAGAATACATGAACAGATACTTTTCTTCTGTGGAAAATAAGATAAAAAGATCTAGCATAGTCCTGATAGGGGAATATTTAATAAATGGGATTATTTCCAATCAGATTAGTTACCAAGGGATCTGAATGTGAGCAGCACACCCCAGACAAACAAGGAGTCTGAGAGATGGCAAGCATGAATTAGAAAAAGAGTAGCTACTGAAATGAAAACAAGCATAGCTCTTCCACAAGGTTGTGGTTCAAATAGGCACAGAAAAACATACAACAAAGTGTTCTGGGGGTGGCTCATGCTAACACCCATGTCCTAGCACCACCACCCCCCCCCCGCCCCGCTGCAATTGTAGACCTAATACTTTATGGTAATGTTTCTTTCCAGGAATCTCCTGTCAGTAGTCATTCCCTCACCACATAACTGTTTTCTCAGGAAAAAAATTATAACCGGGTATAATCTCTTTAGAAATAAATTTGAAAGCCAGTCAAATTGCAGAGGAAGAAAAATTCTCCCTTCAAAAGACTCAGTGATTCACCACTGTGTAACCTTCAACACCTGCAAACACAAAACCTCCTGCAGGTAAGAAGTTCAGGCAGATATAAAACCTCACATACAGGAGGTTCCCACAGTTCAGAAAGCGTACCTTCACACTGAAGAGCAAACACATCGAATTGTTTACTGCTGTAGGCTCCTTGTAATAGCTCTATGACATTCAAGATAATAAAACTAAAATTTGCCAGGAGTCAAAATCCAAAAAGCACCAAATAAGATATATGCTTCCTTAAGCACTGTACAGTTGATACACAGAAATAGTCTTCACACTGAGGCATTGCACCCCACATCAGTAGAGGCTAGCAAAGCTGCAGGAACTGGTTTCAGGTGGCTCTGTCATGCAGACAAGAAAAAAAGTACAGAAAGGGAAATAGGGTACAGAAAAATACCATGAGATCGGTAGTCAGACCACTTGGTAATGGTGTTTGCACCTCCTGCTTGACTGGGCACTTCAGCCTGTGCTGTCACCCCCAGCCTCTGCAACCTGTGCAAGCTTCTTCAGAAGGGGCAGAAAGCAGTCCTTGGAGGCACCAGCTTCCTTCCAGTGCCTTCTCAATGCATTGCAAATGCGCAAGAGAAGGTGCTGTGAATCACTTCTCCCAGCCGGATGCCTCCACTTCCAAACCCTGGTGTAGGCATCGTATCACCCTGGGCTGATGGTGCAGTCCCCTGTCCCTGCTGCCTCCCCTGGGTGGTGGGCAGAGGGTTTCACCATGACAAGTAGCCCTGGTGGACACTGCTGATGGAGCCATGCCCATGCCTGTCCAGACTAGCATTGGGTGACTGTTCCTCTCCGGCTGTGAACTAAAAGTAAGCGTACACTCCTATGTGTGGTTTTCCCTCAGTCCTCTTTTCACAGGTGTAAGATGGACATCGAACTCATAATGATGCCTGTATCTTATAACACTGCTCACAAGAATGAAAACCGCTTTACAGTTCTTTAAGAAATACCTCCAAATACCTAGAAAACCTGCACCAATTGCCCTATCTCTTAAACAACTTACTAAGAAAAGAGACAGCCGGCAAGGCGTTTTTCTAATGAGGAGCACAAGGTACCCTGCAAAGCTTCCTGCTTCCTTGCTCATTTCCAGCTCTATGGATAGATGCACAGCTTCATGGTCTGGTCAGACAGTGACAGCAAGGGCTTTGCCACCCTGACCAGGCACCTGTGCTGGCAGTAAAAGTACTGTACTTGTAGTCTGTGGCAAAGGTGTAAACAGAATATAAATACAGCTACCTCCCGCTGCTGTAAATTATCCTCACATCTGTGCTCGGCATTTTGGCTCTAGGTAAATCAGCGCCACTGAGGCAGGCAGCGAGCACTCAAGAACGGTTTTCCTGTCCTCCCTCTCTGTTGCCCTGACACTACAAATTGAGCTCTGATTGCTTTGCTCTGCCCGTGCTATACATCACCCCGTGAGGCTCTGCAGACTCGCACTGCTTGCCGTGTACAGCCAAACGCAGCAGACCCACGTACCTATTGATTAATCGAGAAGGTGTGTGCAGCCAGGCACCTCCGTTTGCCCTCTGGGGCTACCTTGTGAAGGTGGCAGTGACTACTGCTAAAGAGAGCTCTGAGAAACTGCGTAAGGTGCTGTCGATGGAAATCATCACAGGGTACATTCAATTTTTTCTTTTCTTTTACTGGAAGAACATTGCCCGACTTACCTTGACCAGAGATTAATTTCAGGTTTGCTTTTTTTTTAAATCTAGAGCCAGGTTAAGACTTTTTTTTTCTCTGAAGCAGTCAAAAAGTTTAATATGTTACTAAGTTGCATGAAGGAGAAGTAATCAATAGTATTCTAGAGCATGTTTCGATATCACCAGATAAGTAATAGTGACTATCATAAATACTGCTGAGATAATATAGTTACGCCAGAGGTGAATAAAAATTACGAATAATTCTCATAATTTTAACTTTAACCAATTTATTCACAGTTCTTAGTTACAAACTCTGCTAATTAATTTCTTTGGCCAATTTCTAATCATTTATTATCTAAATTTGAGTAATTGCACAAGGCAAAAGGATACACTACTAAATGCACTACTACTTAGGAACGAGCATGATGTTGAGATCTCAGATTCTCTATCTGGGTTTGAAAAAAAGGAAATCAGGCAATTAATTTTATTTACTCAATACAAGAATGTGATTCCTTGGGTCACGCTAGAAAGTGTGCTGCAGCTACATGGTAACTTGCAGTCAAGGACTTTCAAGAAAAGATGAAACGTCACTCTGGAAATTACTTTTTCTCTCCTTCTCACCTCAGCTGCCTGACAGGGATGGGGAAATGTGCTGTGTGACTGATTTCTACCTGGTGGTATTTGAGGCTGGGTCCAATTGCAAAGTGCCAGGGTCACTGCACAGGGAGAGGAGGGCTGGCAGAAAGGTTGTTCATATCCCAAACCCCACAGTAAATTTGCTTCTTGGGAGGGGTTCTGATGGTTTTAGGTATTCAGTGAAGTAGCCATTAATCTAGAAAAGAGATGAAGCTTTCCACATGGCTTCAGCTGGCTGCATCCCATACAGGATTTGCAGAGGAGAACAGTCTTTATTTCCTTTTGGATGCTTTCTATAGGTTTCCAATGCTGTTTTACCTGATAGACAGTGTGAGGGCATGACAAATTGCTCTGACCTACTTTTAGAAAAGCTTTTTGATATTTTTTGTTGTTGTTGTTGTATCAAAGGCTGGAGTTCAATGGCTAACTGGATTCTTTATTCTGGCTGGTGTTTCCACCATGGTTTTTTTTTTTTACTCTCAGATCAAACCTTATTGCACTTCCTTGGTATTTAAATGTCTCCACTAATGATCTCCACTGATCTCCCTGTATTCCTATAATGGCTGCTGTACTTCTAAAATCCTGTTCAAACTGCAGCCAGGCTTTGTGATCTATAACGAATCCTTGTTCTCTGAATGTACTACCATGTTCAGCTTGTTGTTATCTCTTATACAAGCTTTGATCTAATCTCAAACGATACCAGAAATCCATAAGCTATATACAAACCACTTTTTAATGGAGCTGGTAATTAAAGGAACATTTTGCTAATATCACTGAAAGCGCATTGTAAAACATGACGCATAAAAATTATCTGATAGTGTGACAGTGGTGAAGGGCACAAAGAAAACTTGATAGCAGCAATGACACTTCACAGTATAAATCTGTTTCAGGTGCCTTAAAGAACGTGAGCAAAGTTCAGGTCTTTGCATAAAGTCCTCTCCCCCAGCTGGAGCATACGTTGTGCAATGCCAAAACTCTCCCCTCCAAAGGTCAGAAGGCACTTGCACTCATCTGGTATCTAAAGCCTAAAAAGCAAGCCTGAAAAGTGTGCCTGGGCAAATCAGCAGGAGCTGCTAAACTAAGAATGGGATCAAGTCCATTTAATAAGCCCTCAGAAATACTGTAGTGTAAGTCTGGGACACAGTGACAGAAGAGACCTGAGATGAAGAGGTTGAATGTTAAACCCATGCCTGCTGAGGGGCTGAGCCCAGGAGGAAAGACTCAGAACTTTCTCCTTTTTTCCAGAGGCCAAGCCTGCTCCATCATGGCTGCTCCTTGCTGTCACCTGTATGTCTGCTTGGAGTCTTTTGTGCCTTTTGGCCAATACTCTTGCAGATATCTCCCAACATCAGCTATTTGGTCAGCTCCTTTTGAACATGACCTCATGCTCTGAACTGCTTGCATGGCCACTTTGCCTCCAGCTTGCTCCTTCTTTTGTGCAATGAAAGCATCATTTGTGCTGCCTAGCAAGGTCTTAACCTGTGAAGATGAAAGGAAGGAGCTCCAGAGGTCTGAGCAGTACCTGAAGTCCTTCTTCTAGGCCTCCTTTGCAGTTTGTCCCACCTACTCACTTCCTATTGGAGCTTATACTGGAGCTGAACAGTGTTAGTAGCATCCTGAAGGGTTTATTTAATTTAAGCTTGTTGAAATAATTCCAGTGCTTCTTTTATTTGAAAGCAAATGAAGGCATACACATGTGTTTGAAATCCTCATTACTACGGTCAGTGAGTATATTTTATCTCATAGTTATTAAAATAAACTCCCTTTATACACAAATGAGTCATGAAGGTAAATTAGAAAGACTTCATGTCTGTCTTAACACTGGCAGTTGAACTAATGCACGTAATTAAAGACAAAGCCTAGTGAGCTAGAGATTAAGAATGAGTTACCAGCATAATCTTTTTAGTTATACATGCTGACTTTAACTTGAATTGCCTCTATTTGTTTTATTAGCGTGAGTCATATATCTGAAGCTGTTTCTTTCACATCTTATGTAAAAAGCCCACACACACAGCGGTGTGTGCGTGCGTTGTAAATTTTTAAAGGTGACAATAATATGTTGTGATCACCTAGCACAGCCCCCAGAAGATGTTTATCAAGAGGTGGTTTGGAATCTGCTGGTACTACTGTGGTGGAACTTAACTAGCTATGACATTACAAAGATATCTAAAAATCATTGCTTGCTTTCAGAAAAGATCTGTATGGGAGAAGGCTAAGTTCTGAGAAAAATGAATATTGCCGCACTTCAGCTACTTCTTCCTGAAGCGCTGTGTCATGTCTTGTAGTCCCAGGAAGAGAACTCTCCTCTCTCTGCCTATGGCAATGCCACACAACCACTCCTCTGTGCCAGAGCCGCCTGGGCATATCTGACTTCTGGTACATGGAGATCTGTGCCTTATTTCACCCACTGATGAGCCTGCCTGCCCAATGGTCATTAATATGATGCTCAAATTTTCAAGATCTACTTCATTAAAAAATATTTGATGATTTTGAGACTTATACAAAGAGGAGCGTTTGACGCTGTTAAAAGATCTGTAGCTGTTTCAGTCAGCCTGCAAAATCATGCAGGGAAGTTACCTTAAAAATGTTTAATGAGGTAATTCAGTTTCCTTCCCAAACTATCTTCTGAATTTTTGCACTCCACATGCAAAAATATGTTGTATTATAAAATGAAATCAAGAGTTGGAAATGTTTCACAACATGAAATTATTGATGGTATTCTACACAGAAAGAAAACATTTACCAAACTCTTTGGTGGCTACAAATACTTAAAAATTTTATTCCATATTTCTGTAGAGTCAAAACAACTTTTGGTGGCCTGCGGTAGCGAGACTTTATCCAGTGAGTATGTAACAGGTTTCTCTGGGGGAACAGAAAACTTCATTGTGTGTAGCTGAAGGCATTCCCCTTTAGGGAGTAAGTCTCAGCTTCTCTTTTATTTTCCTGTTTCCAGGTGTAGAGGAGAACTTTGAAATTTGGATGAATGGTTTAAATATAGTCTAGTAGATTTACCTAGGACATTAAACTCATAGTAGTTGACCTTTTCCTCATGGTTTTAAGAAAACTCCTTACATGCATTTGCTTATTTTCCCTATTCCTATCAAAATTTTCCCAACCCCCAAATGCAGCGCAGTCACATGAATGATGCCTTCTGCATCCAGCACTGCCAAGGGAACCAATGTCTATGGAGTGCTGCAGGGGAGGGAAAGCGAATCAGTAGGTCTAGTGTTGATCGGTCACTGAAGAGCAGAAACCCTGCCAGTGATGGGGGCTGGCTCACAGCACCCCACTCCTCATGTGCCTCTCCACATCCCACTGCCACCATCTTGCACTGAGGACAGGTACCACACCAGAAGGTCTGTTGGACGCTCAGTAATTGAGGGAGTGGGAAACATGGGTCAAGGAGAGGGTGAACAGTGAGGTTTTATTGCCTGTGTTTATATTTCAGAAGACTCCTGGTTGGGGTTATACGGTAAAATGAACTAATCAAATGTTAATAGCCATGAGTGATGATAACTTGCTTCAAGGTGATTATTCATTGATTAGAGTTTAGTGTGGTGCCTGAAATAGAGCTAGCCAGGAAGCATGAAGTTGCTATAGTTGTTGAAAACACACCAGTAAAAATTAATAGTGATGAATAAAAACGTCACATCCATCTTTGTGTACAAAAGCATTTTTCATACAAGCGAAGACTGTTTCATAATATCAGACTGGTGATTGTTTTCTGATATTTTTGGATACACACCTAAGTAAGAAAGTGGACTTTCTTAGTCAATTAAAATACCCATTAATACTGTACAATACCATTCACAGCTTACCAATTTGATTCTTACCGATTTTTACCAACATGTTGTACAATTTCCTAATGAGTCCCCTGCTGGAACCATTCCAGTTAGTCTAGATAACTACCTACTTGATGGACCAGAGAAAGGCAGAGAGGTTGTATGAACATCCCCTAGGGGACTCAGTGAGGACATGAGATCATGTTTAAGATTTATTGTATAGTGTCATGTTTTTAATGCTTCTTGAAATACCTCCAACGGAAGACGTTGAGAAAGATTTGTTCCAAAAGAGGAAAGCATCCAGGGTGCCCTGCAATGGGAGAACGGCAACCGGTACAACCTGGAGGCATGCAAAATTCCAGCTCAATATGAGGAAAAAAAGGTCCACTGCAAGGGTAGTCAAAGCCTGCAGCCTAGGCAGGTTATGGAATCTCCATCCTTGAATGTATTCAAACTAGACAAGCCCTGGATCTGCCTTGGGCAGGAGGCTGGACTACCCCTTCCTTGCTGTTTGGGAACATGAGTTTTCTCTCTTTCCTCTTTCTAAAAACCCTTGGGGACACTATGATCTGGGGTTGGTTGTTTGGAATTTGTTTCAGAGGAAAGTGCTCTAAAGCCCAAAACATTTTACAGAACATTTCATTTTTATTTTACTCATGGTGTACAACATTGTCTATTTCCATGTGTTACATGGTCTTCTATCATTTCCACTACTGATAAAGTTCTGGGGAGTAAAAAAAACCCCAACCAACCACTCTGTAAACATCATTAACATTGTAAATTAATTGATGACCCCAGATTTAGCATAAGATAGTCTAAGATACTGATCCAAAATAGAAAACTGTCCTTAGGAAATACACCTACAGCTGAGGTTTGAAGTTACTCCATACCATGCACACTGTTGCCCAAGAAAGGGGCTCCCAACAGAAGTACCGTGTCTGATGTTTGGAAGAGTTTGAGTTATTTTTCAGTTTTTCGTATTTCAGCTTGATGTAACCCAGAGTACTAAACATATAATTACCAGAATTAAAATGTGTGTGAATGTAAATTTATGTGAATCAAGCTTTGCAAAAGGCTCTGATACTCTCTGGAAAGCTCATCTTTGTGCCTGCAGAGTAGAGTGCTAATCAACACAGATGATGAGTTAATGGCAAAAATTTCAGCTGGCAGTAACTCTTGAGATGGCATGTTCTAGGGTATTTCAGATAAGCTCTGTTGATATCATTAAGATACAAAAATGATATGACTTGAGAGGTCGTTAAGTGGTGGTAATTATGACCTTAGTAATGATAATCAGTCTTCTAGCAATAATGCATTCTTGCCTTACAGCACTTAAGTTCTATTTACCTGTCAAAAGACATTCATAAAACAAATAACTAAAAAATTATACTGTATACATGAACAATAGATAATGTTTTTTTCTTTTGACAAAAACATTTTATTTTACTACCAGGGTGCTGGGTTTTTTTCTTTTGTGTTCCAGTTTTTGGATGCATTGGCAAAACAGCTAACAGTGAAAACAGGAAGGAATGTAAAACATCTGTGTCTTCCACAATAATTATGACTGATTTTACTCATCATTTGGGGTAGTGATCAGACATAAAATAACACGTAACTGTGACTATTGGTGACATGACCTGAGAAGTTTGACTTCCTTACATCAGCAGTTGGCAAAGCTGAAAGCAAAACACTTGTAGTACAATAAAGGACTCGGTGATGACACTTACCTTTGGTTATTTTTCTTCACATTCTTTGATCAAGAAATTGATGCATTTTTGCCCATTCTTGGAGCTACCTGACCATTTTTATTGCTGCTGACACAGCTGTGATCTCAACTGAAAGCCTTGCTCTGGATGTTTCACTGTATTTCTCAGTAACTTTCAGTGCTTTTTTCCTGGTAAATGCAAAAGTCAGTGTCAGTCCTGTGACCTTCTATACCTTCACATTAATGATCACGCATATTCTGCAAGCTCAGCAAATTACTAGTACAACTCATTCACTGAATTATTTTTATTTATTATTTTCTTTATTTTCTGCTGATTTCTAAACATATTTCAAATTCCTTTTTGAAAACATGGTCAAAACATTTAGGAAAGAAGGATCACTCTCAATATGACACACCCTTCCTTCCCTGCTTCTTCCATTTTCAGCAAGTCCTCAGCAAACCCCAATGGACCCAGCTGAGAGGTTAACAAGATCTCCTTGACTATCTCCCATTGGATTCAGCCCATTGTTCTCAAGCAAGGTTTTGGCATCTGCTTGGGCTTTTTCCTAAATCCTCAGTGTCTGCAGGTCTATACAAGTTGAGGCATAATTATTCTGAAGCCTCTTATTTGTATCATACAGATGGTAAGGGCTTAGCAGTTACGTGGTTCTGACAGCCATTGCTACCCCTGGAGGCTGCTAATGCCAGAGATAATCCTTGGTAGCCCCTTAGATACTATTTCCGTCCTTACTTCAAGAGCTGAGGATGCCACAATTTGTACAATTCACACTTCGACATCATCTCTCATGGTTAGAGCTGCTCTAGGTAAAACCACTTCAATTTCCATTGCTCTTTAACAAGCCTGTTGCAGCTTTAAGCACTAGAGATTTTTTGGCAAGCTTATCTACCAGCAAGTTATCTAGAGAGACACAAGTTTCCTGTTCTTATCACAGAGGATGTTTTTGTTGTTTTCCTCCAAACTTGGCTTCTGGATTATGTGGGAGGTGCTGCCTGGTGAAGCTTTTTATTTGGCAGATTCCCTGTGACCTGCTCACTGAGGCCAGCAGAGCTGTGGGAGCCGGTATCTTTATACACCCTCAAGAGGCAAAGACTTTTTTCCCCATAAGCACAAATGGCTGGTGGCACATTGCATTTTCTGTTTTGGAATCCATATCGCTCTCACAGTCTTGGACTGTCCCCTTTTTGCTCACTTGCAAGCAGCAGCAATCTTGGTGATAATGAGCTTCTATGTCAGCAGACAATCTCTCAGAGCAGTAGAGATCTTGTTCTTATTATGCTAAAGCACCTGGCACTTGTGTGTCTGCAGCTAGTACAACACACTTGATTAGCACTGCACATGTACTTTACTTTTTTAGAGTACCTGGGTTCATTTTTGAAGAAGGTCCATTATTCTGCCTCTCATATAGTTGCTTAGGGATTTCGCAGATGTTTTTGCACTCAGTCATTGCGGTCATAGAACCATAGAATGGTTTGGGTTGGAAGGGATCTTTAAAGGTCCTCTACTCCAGCCCCCCTGCAGTAAGCAGGGACATCTTCAACTAGATGAGGTTGCTCAGAGCCCCGTCCAACCTGGCCTTGAATGTTTCCAAGGATGACGCATCTACCACATCTTCGGGCAACCTGCTCCAGGGTTTCACCACCCTCATGGTAAAAAAATTCTTATTTACATCTAGTCTGAATCTATCTTTGTTTAGTTTAAAGCCATCACTGCCTGCCCTGTTGCTTAGGCTCTTTTAAAAAGTCTGTCCCCATCCTTCTTATAAGTCCCCTTTAAGTACTGAAAGGCTGCAATAAGATGTCCCCAGAGCCTTCACCTTTCCAGGCTGAACAACCGCAACTCTCTCAGCCTGTCCTCATAGGAGAGGTGCTCCAGTCCTCTGATAACCATTGCACTTGATAATCTTAAAGGTCTTTTCCAACCTAAATGATTCTATGATTCTATGATAATTTTTATGGCTCTTCCCTGAACCCACTTCAACAGGTCCATGTCTTGCTTATTTGGCACAATTAGCACAAATGAAAAGTCTTAATTTTTCCCACTGTAAGAGAGCCAAGGCATTTCCAAGGACACTGAGTGTGTATTATTGCACTCTGAGTTCTTTGGTCCTACCCAGGTATGGCATATGATTGCAGAACTGGGCAACTCTCAGAACTTGTATCAATATTTACATGAAGTAGCATTAGGTTTTTCTGTAATAGTGTGAATCGTAAAGGTCTTCTGTGCTTACTTGGAAGGGGATGGACAGGCTCTCTGTTTTTTCTACTTAGCTTCACAAAGGTGACATTTACACTTTGGCAATAAAAATTGTATGAGCTGTAAAATGCATGAAAAAATCACAACCGCCATGTATTTCAGAGCAGTAATAGCAGCTAAGTACAAACAAAATTGGTATTTTGGCAAGCAGTTATTATCCCAGGCATCATCTTTGGGAAGCTACTTTCATGCAAAGGTTAACCCTTCATTCCCTGGCTCACTGACCAAGTGCAGTTTGATCCTAGTCCAAGGTGAGGCTTGTATACTGCTGCAACCTGTGACACTCCAGCTCCACCGCTCTCCTCCCACACTCAGTGCTAGCAGACTTGCTAAATAATAGCAAATAAAAAGGGGTTGGTGAGCGCAGGCTGGTAGAGCTGCTGCATCCCGCAACCGGCACGCTGTCGCCTATCTGCCCCCAGCCCTTCCGTCGCACCGGGGACGGGCTTGTGCGAAACCGAGCCGGCACCGAGCCGGGCCCAGGCCAAACGCGCGCTCGGAAGCAGCGTCTGGCGGCGCTTTGTCCCGAGCGGCCCCCGCCGCCCTCCTGCTCCGCCGCGGCCTCGCACCGCCCCGTCGGGCCGCCCCGGGCGTGGGCGGAGGGTCGGGGGCGTGGCGAAGCGAGGCCCCGCCTCCCCCCTCAGAGCGTCCATTGGTGGAGGTGGCGTGGGGTCCCGCCCAGGGGCGGGCCCGGGGCGGGCGGGACGGCGCGGGACGGCGCTGTCCGCCCGTCAGAACCGGGTGGGGGCCGCCGCCGCCGGCACCGGAGGGAGAGAGCGGACGGGACGGGGGGCAGCGACATGGCTGAGAAATACGATGTGGTCGTGGTCGGAGGCGGCATCTCAGGTGGGTCCGGTAGCGGTGCGGCCACCGCGCCGCCGCCGGCCTTCGCCGGGGCATCACCGCGGAGCGGTCCCAGAGCCTGCCCCGCGCTGCGGGGGGCGGCGGGGCCGGGGCGCGCCCGGCTGGGCAGCGCGGGGCCTGGCGCGGCGGGGCCGGCGGCGGCTTGTCCCCGCGGCTGGCCTTGAGGCTCGGGCGGTGGTCTGCAGGGGCAGCAGACTTGGGGGAAAAAACGGGGGAAATTATCCGGGTCGGCGGTTCGGGGCGTTTTTGCTGGTGCTGGCGCGGGTTTGTGCGGCCGGCCCGTCTGGGGGCTGCGGGAGCACTGGCAGTGTGAGCCCGCAGGTGCTGGAGAGTGCAGGGGTACAGCCTGGGATCTTTGCATCCCAATAAAGACAGGGTTTTGAAGTTCTGGTTTCTTTAGGTTGGCCTTGCAATTGTATTATTTTGATAAATACTGCAGAAACATAGCTGGAAATATCTGGAAAAACAGGTTAAATCTTGTTACTATGAGAAGAGCTGTACTACAGCCAGCCAGATGCCCCCAGTGCGATGGACTTATCACACTTTACTAGGAAATACTTCCCCAAATACTCTTCAGATCTACTTTAACACTAGCAAGTGCACTGTGGCCTCTGGTCCTCATGCTTAGAAAAGAGAAGTAATGATTCTTATGGCACCTGATGGTACCTAAGGTGAGAACGTTGCTATGTCAGAGGAAATCTGTATTTGGTTTGTTTATCAGATAAATTCTGTGCTAACAGCTCTGGCCAGGTTTCAGTTTTCAGGGATTCTTCACTTCGCCGGTGATTCAGAAAAGGCGAGTTACGTGACCGATTGACTTCAGTGATACTACAACCAATATTGCTATAGGTAAAACTAGCTTTTATTAAAATTAAGAAGGAATCAGAGTTTCCTTTCTTTAATCTGCAGTGAATGAATGCACAAAACAGCAACTTGTTTACTTAATTACATTATTTTATTTGCTAAAACAACAGGAATTGTTTAAATAATTATTTGTGACAATGTAATTATGTAAATAATCTGTAGTATCACTGAACAGAAGGAAGGAGTTTGAACCTAGTTTTGCTTGCTTTTTAGTTTTACCACATGCCTGGGTATTTTCCTGATAGCACAAGTCATTTGGTCTTCATTCTTAAGGTTCCTGTAATGCACGGAATGTCCTTAGGGAATTACCACCTGTACTGTGTGCAGCTGATGGTGATGTGATCCTAATATGTTTTTTAGGGCTCTGAAGGGCTCTTCTTCCCTTGAAGGTACTTTGCTTCTCTGGCTTTCCAACCTGTAGAAGTGTTTTGGAAAACGCATCAAGCATTTCTAAGTGGTAGCCTCACTAGTACAAGAATCAGTAAGTTACTTCAGAACACTTAGGCCTTGGACTAAAGCCTGGTGTGGAGGCTGAAATGGAGCCAAGCAGGAAACTTCAAGGCGTTACAGTCCCTGAAAATTTGTCAGTGGCATTAGGAAGACAAATAAACATGTCACAGCACTCTTGGGGTACAGGAATGTTTTTCTTGCCAATGGAAACCCTTACGTCAGTGACATAGAAATTGGTGTTTGCCTGTTATGAATTAGAACAGGCATCATTTTAAGAAAGCAGCCTTAGAAAAACTGACAATAAATGCCTTACTTCCTAATTAATCCATCTTTAACATACAGTACCGTTCATAGCTGGGCACTCTAATTCCTACAAGCTCCTGGTTTGTTTTGCTTTTCACACAGCTTCTCTGTGGCTGCTGTTCCTGTACCAATATACCTACACTCAGTTCTGTAAGAGGTTAGACAGTGCTGCTTTCTGGTCTTAAAAAAGTAATCTGTATCTAGAATTTTTCTTCTAGTGAGATAAATAGTAAGACATGCTCCAGTATGGACAGGGTTTCCCTCAACATCTCTATGACACCAGTCTTGACTTGCTGCTGCTTCTTCTCTGAAGATACATTTGAAGTTGCCTCATCTGGTAAGGTCCTCACTCCTCCTACTGTATTTGAAATGCGCACTACAGAATGCTTGCAAGAAAGGATAGGAAACTAGTTCTTTACCAGTAATACATGAAATGTGTGTCAGGTATAAGCAAGGTGCGTATTACGTAGTGTGAGCTTCACAGCAGTGAGATTGTGGCTTTTAAAATTATTTGTACAATATTTGCAAAATGAAGCTCACGTCCTGACTGGCATCTCTGGAGTTACCTGTTCCTCAAAGTGAAGCGTGGTCTTGAGAGTCAGTTTCTGTACAATCTAACACACTCTTCTCATCTGTGCTCCTGGCCTCTGCCTGCACGTGGCTGTACGTGGTCGTTCACAGGGACACAGAATCAACCCTGCCTGTAGGAAGCTGCAGTCTAGGGATGGAGGGAGATTCTGCAAAGAGTGCTTCGCAGTGGGGAAGCTCTTGGAAGAACAGCTCGGCTCTGGTGGCCTCAATCACTGAGATTTTCTTGCTGTACCCCATAGAATCGTGTTCAAACTGTCCAGATTGCATCAGCAAGTACATTTAAGCCCCCACTGAGAGAGCGAGCAGAGCCGGGGCTAGATTCCTCTTTTCACATGGGCATGTATGTTAAACATGTGAATCATGGCCTGGAAAGGCCCCAGGCACAAGTTTGTATCATTCTTAATGGATAATGCCCCCTGTAATACAGTTAATATTAATTATAACATTTGCTACTTGAGCATATTAAACAAAATGATGCCTGAAGTTAAATACTTTCCCCATACCCAGAGGGAGTTCTTATTTATATCCCTGGAGTAATGCTCCCATTTTCTATTTATAGAGTTTTCTACGGAACTGAAGAGGGTGTTCTAGGTTGAATTGATTTTGAACTTTTGCTTGTGCATTTTGGTTTAGGCTATGTAATTCCCTCACTTGTTAAACACAGCAAGCTGACAGCACATAATCTGCCATGGATGCGTGTCTGATTAATCGGCAGGATCGTAACTCTGACGTCCCATCAGAGTGTCCTCTGCTGCCTGGGTCAAGGGCTACACTAGTTGAGGACTAGGAGATGTCATCCTCTGTGTGGACTAACTACTACTGTATTGATGGCATCCAAAAGTTGTCCCTTTTATGCAGCAAGTCACCATACCTCTCCTGACACGCTGTCCCCATCCCAGCTCCATTAACTGCTGTGCATACTAAGGCCATAGTTACAAGGAGATTCAGGTTTTGGTTCCATAGCCCTAGGATGCAGCCTGCACAGGTGCTCTGAGATACAAAGAGGTCCGGGATGCTCAGTCCTCATTCCTTGAGGACTGCTCGATAATGACTGGACAGCTTTAAGTGCTCTGAGAGTTTTGATAGAAACCTCAGATACTTGAGCTTTTCAGATCTAGAAGATGGCTGCTGCCTATGTGTGACCTGTAGTCCCTCAAAACTTTCTTAACTGACCTTATTGGGACATATTTTCACAACGATAACAAAATGTGCTATGTTGACTCAAAGGCTGCCTCCTTGCCAGATTTCAAGGGGCTGCTAAAACTTCCAAAATAGGAATAAAAAAAAAGCCAGGAGTTTTCAAAATTGAAGAATGTTTGTTTCCTAGAGGCCAGCCAGTTGTGACCAAGATTTCCCAGCAACAGAAAATCAGCCTGCAAACCACACCCTGAAAATTCAAGCTTAAATAGTTCATAAATTGGCAAAAAAAGAGCATAAGCAAGATAACCCATTTTTTTTCAGCAGGAAGTTTGGGGTATTTTCATGTGCAAGCCTCATCTTACTTACATGTGATGTTTGGGCACTGGAAGCCAAGTTTATCAAAAGAAAGTATGGAGAATTGAGAATGTTTGTTTACGTAATGCAGACATTTTTGTCTACATGGTGCATAAGATACGGATAAATATGTCCAGAAGCAGGCAAGTCCAAGAAAACTTGTACACAACTATCTTTTGGAGGAAATTTCAACACATCATGTTACAAGCACAAAGCACAAGGGAAAACCAATACAGCCATAACTGAAACTTACACAGAAGATTATAATTCTTTGACATGGATAGTTCCAGATAGTTCTCCTCTTCTTTCACATAAAACCCACATTTGTTCTTAACCTAGAAACAAGGAGATCTCGTGGCTCAACAAAACACACTTTGATTTGCTAGCCGCGTGCAGGAAACAGCACTGTTTTCTGTTGCACTTACGAAGGAGTCCAAGGGCCACAAACTGCAGAAGCTGGGATGTAAAAATAGTAGTAATTAGTCTTTATATTGAAATAAAACATACGATACACTATCAAGGCTTTTTTTTTTTTCCTCTGCATGGAAGAGCATGTTGGCATTTCCTGCTCCACAGTGTGTGATTGGTAACCTTACCCCTTGAGCTACCTACGCATTGACTGTGGTCTCTGAGTGAAAGACTGAATGATGAGGAAATGCAGATTTTCCTTGCTTGCTATAATGGCAGCACAACTTACATTGTATACTGCTCTGTTTGTTTTGACAGCATGCCAAGCTGCTGGTGGGTGGTAGTGTCAGATAAACTGTCAAATACACAGTTACTCATAGAAGATATAATCAGTCCCACCTGTGTAAAGCTGGAGTCGTTTTCAGTAGATTTTTTTTTTCAACTGATACTTCTAAATTTACCCAGAATTTGAACTATGGGAATGCAACAGCTGGTTCCTAAAATGTATCCTGTGTTTTACATCTGCTCTGTGCTGCACCCCAGCTATCCCATTTCTTCCCACTTTCTTTTTGGATCCAACAGGGAAGCTGATAATCCGTGCTATTTTCACTTAGTACCAGAAATTCCTAAAGATCATTTTTTGGCATGCAGAAATAAATAGCAATATTTCATAGAGCTCTCATTTCCCCATGTACTGATAGCAATCTGTCACAATGAGAAAAAATTGGCATCAGGAACAGGACTATCAGAATACCCTCACATAAAGTGTAATGGTCATTTTATACAATACTTGCAAATAAGCAGAAACACAGTTTTCCATTTACCTCCTTCATAATATGTTCTAATGTTTTGGTGCTAAAGATGCAAAACTTTATGATGTGGGGCATGAGTTTTAAGACACTCCTTTGTGTTATGCTTACTGCTAGATATTCAGTTTTGGCCAAAATATGATTGTGCCATGTTCGTTACATAACCAGATGTAGAAATATTGTTATTTTTTTCATCTTTCCATAGTTTTCATGTGTTTTTTTCTGGTAAATGCATGATTTATAAACATTGTCTAACTCAGGGGCTAAGCTAAGTAGTCACAGCTGGTTCTGCTCCTGAATGAAGAATGTGAGATTTGTTTCTGGCAAAAACACCAACACGAGTCATAGGTTAGCAAATTTAGAGCTCCTAAGAGAGCACTGTAAATCTATGGTTTGTCCTTGAGGAGCAGATTTTGCATCATACCTCAGGTTTAGGTGAAAGGTGTTGAAAGGTAGGAAAGAGTATGCCTGTTAGCTGGGTAACACCTGAAGTCTTAAGAGCACAAGAAATAGCCAGGTCGTTAGGACAATCTCTAAATATCCTAGCATAACAAAAATGGGCATGGGACAGGCATCATGTCTTTCCTGGGAACACCAGTGCTGATGTTGATGATATTTGTGGCAATGACATTGATCAGAGTTTAGCAGCAACATTTTTTCACGTACTTATTCAGTGGAAGATCACCATTTAGCTAACAGGAATCTACTCTGCATACTGACCCAAACGATTATCTGTAGTTAGAAAATGTGTGCAATTACCTTAGATGTTTGTGTTAACTAGATGGTACCAAACCATAGTTATCTTAACTGGTGCTACACATTTTAATATATAAGGAGAAGGATGCTGCTGAATTTCTAACCCCATGCTTATACCAATTACCTTTTTTCTGCCTTTGTTTTTGGGGGAAGGTGTTATTCTGGGGAAGAGATGTTCACTGCAATGAGTTTGGACTTGAAAATTCCAGTGGATTGTATGGACGAGTGGATTCATCCTGAATACAATTCCCTGTTCCTGCCCACTCTGTTTCTCTTAACACGGTCTGTGAGAACTGTCTTTGTACCCTTCAGAACAAGACTTGCATCTGTTGAAAGTGTTTAGACAGTAGTACCATTGAAACCGGTCAGAATGACTTGATCTCAATTGGACAATGTGGTCTGTAATAGAAAATATTTGTCCTCTTTTGGTTGAAATCTTTGCTGAATCAACTGGATTATTCTTGCTAGAGATGAAAAAAGACCTGATGAAAAAGAAATGTAAAACATTTTCCTGAAGATAACAAAATAAATAAATGCAACCTTATCCCCAGTATCAAGTAATCTACACCAAGAATTTTGAAAGAACATATGCAAAGATAAAATACAATTTTTGACAAACAGGAAGTTAGTGATGTTATGGTAGTAGGCAATACTGAATAAGAAGTGAATGTAGACTTGTGATCCACACTGTGTATTCTTGCTGTTTTGTGCAAATGTAAGGGGCTGTAATTTAATTAATACTTTTTTCCATTTTCAGTGACTATGTAAAATATTAAAATCCTTAGTCTGTGAATGAAAGCAGTTCTTTCATTCTCATCCTTCTTTAAGTTGTTGCCCATTAGTGATTTCTCTGGTCAGTCTGATATAACTGAGTGCTTTTAAGCTATATTTTTAAATTTATTTAAATATCATGGTGTACACAAAAAATCCAATGAAAAGAAAACCAGGAAGGAGGGAGAAGAAGAAGAAGGAGGTGAGGAAGGGAGATCTTACCCTATGGTCATGGCAGAAATGTTTTGCATCTCTTAATGACAGGTTAGTGTTTACTTGTCAAAGAAACTTCTAGCTGAATAATGAGGGCTGATTCTATGTGTGCCATTGCCAGATTTAATTACTTGATTTTGTTTGCAAAAAGTTAAGTTTTCCATCAGTGAAAGAGTAAAAATAATCACAGCATTAGCGAGCTGTTACAATGAGGATGTATTGGCAATTGCCTTACTTTACTGATGTACATTGGAATAATGAGCAAAAAAAATGTAAAATTATTCTCCTGCCTAAGATCTGAAAAATAGAAAGATTTTCCATAAATATTTTTTCTGTATGTTGCTCAATTAAAGCCTGCTAGAACACTACAGTAATGAGTTAGTCATCTTTCACAAGATGTAATTATCCCACGCCATGTACTGTAGGGTGGCTTAACAAGGATTTATGAAGGTACGTTGTATTAAGTTGGTTTTGGTAAACTTTCAACCTGATAGTGGATCTATAAAAGGCAAAGAAACTTGTCAGAGAAGCTAGCAAGTAGGCAAACAATGCATATAGAAAACCAGCAGTTACCTTTTCAGTAGTAACAGGTAACTTTCTCTGCCGTTGTTTCGGTATTCTCAGTATGGCACATACATAGTGGCCTCAGTTTGAAAGGTTAATGGTTTCATACTGTCATTGCTTCCCTTCGTTGCCCTTGCATGTTTTGGAGATGCTCAGCATGCACCAGGTAAGAAGTGCTGTCTCTTGGAAAGATGCTGGTGGTTTTTGCTTCTGATCATGGTGTTTCAGTGGATCTGTTTGATGTGGATTTACAGAGCCTCGATTTTGAATAGTAGAATTACTATACTGTCACTACAGAATTACTATCGCATTTCTAGTAAAGTAACTTTTTAAAAACTCCCACCATTTGTGCTACAGACCTCTTACCTGTTCATATGCCTTGTACTAACACCAGTATTGAGGCAACTTGGAATTCTTGTAAATGCTTCCCTGAAAAATATGGAAACATTCCCACATTATGGGGCTCAGCTGGGAATCAAGCAGAGGTCTCCTGAGTCCCAGTCTTGTGTACTACTTCTAGAGCTGAACCTTTCTGTCTTGTGAGGTAGAGCCATGTTTTGTTGTCTTTACCATCAGGCTACATGCAAAAATCAGTATCTCTGTGTTTCAGCCATGGTGTATGTCTTGTAGTCTGCAGATTGGCATAAATTCATCTTAATTTCTTTCTTTTTTTGTTTTGTTTTGTTTTGTTTTTTTTAAACTGTGTATCCAGTGTTTTGATGCACTTGAAACTGCTTTGCTTGATAGGATTATGACAATTTTCTGAAATGAAAGCAGCGGCAGTACGTTCTGTGGCAGCAGCAATTCCAAGTCCTTAATAGCACTGCAAAATCAATAGGAGTAGAGCTTTCCTGCATGGCGTCTTCACACAGGGGGAGCTTGTTGTGAGATTGCCATAGAAACCCTTCTGGAAGATGTATAAGTCATCTCGCCTTGTTTATTCTCATCTAATAACAAGTGAATTTCTGCAGCCAGATACTGGACATGAGGCATGGTTTTGGAAGGCTCCTTTCATCTCTCTGAGGCAAGAAGTATATTTCTAATTCATAGGATTAGAGCGGTATTGGGAAGGAGTGCGGCCAGTGATTTGGGCTGCTTGGCAGCTTTCCCCCTCGGCTGCGCTGGGAGGAGGTGGAGGCGGCCGTGGGGCACCGCAGCGGCCTGGGCTGTGGCAGGTATGTCTGTGCTGCAGTCGTACAGCCATTCAGGTCTGTTTTAAAATACCTGAGCCTTGGCTGTGGCCCAAGCGGTCACAGCCCAGGGCTGGGTTTGGCCCGGTACAGCACGCTTGCAGGACACCGTGGATATCCGCAATATCCCAGGACTCTGTGGCTGGGGTCAGAGCCCACGCGTGGCGGAGGGCCATGGCTCTAGAGCAGCGCTGGTGTTGTGGGAGGCCCTTGTGGTGTGAAGGTCCTGCCCTCTCCCTTGATGGCTCCGGGAAGATGTGGGGTGTCCTCTGGGGAAGTGGCAGAGATGCCGGAGAGGAGGTGAGAGGCTCTGCAGCCTGAGGGAGGCTGAGCAGGCAGAGGTGGGGCAAGGAGCTGGGAAGGAGAAGGCCTGGTTCCTTCCTTCTCTCATTCTCAGCCCGTCAATCAAACAGAAATAAATGGTCATTCTCTGAAGTCCAGTCCTGTAGAGGGTACTGAGACAGCAACAAAAGTCTTGATAATTCAAGTTACGGAAAAGGTAAAGGGAAAATGTGCAATCTATTTGGAGGTTAATTGTGTGTCAAAAGCATGCAGGCTCCATGACCTGTGGGGTGAAGACGTGCCTGTGGAAACACGTGTATTTGGTGCACTTTGGTCACACCAGAATGGAGCTGAAGAGTTGGGTGCAATAGACAACTACATTGAGATACCTCTTGTGTGGGTGCTGTTGCTAGTCCTCCATTTTGAAAGCAAACTGTTTCCGTGCTTTAAACAAATAAATGTGTAGTAACAATCTTTAATCAACATATTTTTGCATTGTTTGTATTTCCGAGTCAGGCTCTCCCAGCTGCCAGTAAGCCATCGCTGTCCCAATGTATCTCTTACCCTTTCCCAGCCTGTGTAGCTCCAAAGCCTGTTCCTGGTTTTTTTGGATCCGTGTCTTAAGGTGACACTTGGGTTAACAATAATGAAACTGAAAGCCTGTAAGGCTGGAGTGCAAGAAGTATAGTTTAACAAGTAAACAGGCTAGAGAACCTCAGTCATATTTACCACGTGTTCTTCATCCCTTAGCTGTCCTTCTTCATTTGGATATGGGATATAATTAACCTATAAACAAGTAGTAAACTTAACTTCCAACCCAGTCCAGTGCAACCATTATTCTTCCTAAACAGCTGTGGTGTGAATATAGCTATCATATACAGCATGAAGTGATGGTTTTACGCACTGAAGGTTTGCATACAATGTTTTTTTCATACCAAGGCAAGATCTTTTGCTGCTTCTTGTTCTATACAGCAACGCAGAATGTGCTGTGCATTTTTTCAGTACTTGTATATCTACAGTAAACTTTCTTACAAAAGAATTTCTCACTTGTGCCCGAGTGATATTTATGCAGAATAGAGAAATTGAACCTTTTATTATGTATCTGTAGGAAATTCACTTTTTTTTCTGACAAAACCCACTGTATATTTTGAAAAATCTTTTTTCCTCATATGAAAAATATAAATACTTGTAAGAAAATACTGCAGCTTGTGTTTCCAGTTATAGGCTTGTGTCTTCTATGTTTATGTTGAGGAAGAAGGGAACGCCATCACCGAAAGGATTAAAGCATTAGCTATTAGAAGCCTGTAAAATATTCTCTATAGACTTTCATGCAGAAAAAAAAATGATCAAAAACTACTGAAAGAAATCGGGTTGATTTATCAGATGTTCACTCCACTGACAAATGGCTTGCATTTTTAAAAATTCGTTTATTAAATTGACAGAATTAAGTATACTTCTGCTCTAGCAGCAATCTAGCAGCAATCTAAAGAATATAGTGTAAGGAAATAGTTATTTTTAGAGGAGTATGGAAATTGTATATATAACTTTTGTCAATGTAAGTAATTTGAACTTCCTCAGTTCTGGTTTCCAGTGAATGTTGTTCCGCTTCCCCATTAAAAGATTATGCGCACAGAAGTTTATGGGCAATTCTGTATTGTCCTCAGAATAAATGAGTACACTTGACGCTGCCCAGAATGATTCCTCTCCTCTGGTCTTTTCAGACCAGACATGCATTCTTTGTAGGCTCATGAACAGTTGTTTTTAATCACATTTCGAGGTAGTATAATAAACATGAATATAATATTATTATTCCTTACTGCAGGGTATCTTGGAAGTTCTGATCAATAAGGCTGGCTTTTGTATACTCAAGGAGGGGAAACAATGCCAAAGAAACAATGCTTCAGTACCAAATTGGCCTGCAGGCCAATGAGATAATCTGATTTCAAAAACTCTTGATTGCTTTTTACATTTTCAGCTCGCATTTGTCAGAAGCAAAGAGGACTCCTGTCCTGTTGAATTTTCAGTTGTCTCTAGTGCCTCCATCACAAAGTCCCATAATTAGATGATTTTTTTCTGAGACCATAATTCCTTTTATAGAGTATCTTCATACTGCCTGTTTGATTGCCATGGTCAGACTCCATTGCTTGAAATGAATCTTGACAGTGTAGCAGCTTTACTTTCTGCATGTGAATGAGGACAATGGATAGCAATAGAGTCGAGAGTTGACGAGTGAGAGAAGTTGGAAGCCTACCTTGCTAGAACATGCCTATTTAGTTTAATATTGTCTCTATCACTTCAGCGCTGCAAGCCCCACAAGCTGGGTTCTGCCTTTCTATGGACTGCACAAACGAAGAGTAGGACGCGTGTCCCTTAATAACTGAGATTTTAAATTGCCAGTTGAAGTTTTTAAAATGCCAAAATGCTAACCTGAAGAAGGAAACGTCAGTCTGTGAATGCTATTTATAGAGATGATTATAACATGCAACTCGGCAGCAGCCACGATTTCTGTGGTAAGACACCACGAAAAGTTTTTGACTTCTCTCAGGAATTTTTGAAAACACTATTGAAATCTCTGATTTTGAAGCTTTGGTTGAGGTTTTGACCATTAACGTGGCTGATTGATATCACTTGCTTTAAAGCACTTTCTGTTCTTCTCGTAGGTTTGTCGGCCGCCAAATTGCTCTCTGAGTCTGGGGTCAGTGTGGTGGTTCTTGAGGCCCGGAACAGAGTTGGAGGAAGGACATTCACTGTCAGGGTAAGTTCTACATGAGATGCTGGACTCTCACTTGTGCTGGTCTACAATGTGGCAAATACCACTCCTAACTTCAAGAAGGATAAGGAGGACCCTACCCTTTGTCCACGGCAGGATCTACTCTGTCTTCAGCATTCCAGAGGGAAATTATCATCTGAAACCATGAGTATCAAAGCATTTCTCCTCATTCCCATCTCACTTTGCATACTGTAGCAGGTATGATAACTAAGAGCCTATAAGAAGCAGCCTGAGCAGGGCCAGACATCACTACAGCTCAGACATACATTTTAACACAGCTTAAAATTATCTGAAGTAACACTCCTGCTTCTCAAAATGGACCTCGTCTTGATTGCCATTAAAAAGAAACTGAAAGAAATGATGAGTCACCTGTGGCGCAGGGTAATGTAATACAGACATCACCTCGGCTTCCCACCCTGGAAGTAAGAGAGGTTTAAATTATGTCAGATGCCATTGCTGGGGAACCACAGATAAACAGTAGTGTTTCAGCAGAAATCATTGTGTGTGAAACATGAAGCATAAACACCATCCTTCTGTGATAGTGAGAATGCCTAGTTTAAAATGCTCACCATAAACAGTGTTTAAAAGAGTTACTGTCTTGGGAAATGAGCCTGCTTGTAATAGTATGCTCCCCTGAAAATTTTTGCTTTCTTCCTGCTTCCCAAGTGAGAGCGATGCTGGTCTGAGGGGTGTGTGGAGCACCTTTGGAGGCAAGCATGGCTGGGGGCTGCTAAGCAGGGCACACCGAGCTAGAGCCAAGGTGTGCCATGCTGGAAAGGAGATTACCTTCCTTGAGTACTGCAGTGCAGTGCTCAGCATCTACAGCATTAAGTCTAGGCAGATATCTACAGAAAGAAAACAAGCCTTGGTGCTGGAGGTGAATTCAACTTAGAAATGTTTTTGCAATGACAAGAAAAGAAACATGAATTCTGAAAAAGCGTGGTTAGACTTAACCAGAGTATTGGTTTGGTTGGATATTTCACCGTATTTTCATGTCTTTTGTGAGACTAAAAAGTCAGTACTGAAAATTAGTGAAATTTAAGCAAGAGTTAAACTCAATTGCACACATGTGCATGGCAGAGTGAAGGCACTGAGTGATCTCTGTGTGTCATGACAGAGCTCAGTACTGCCTGCTTTTAAGTCAATTGCAGTGCTAGTCAGTATGGAATAATTTTTTCTACTTCCTCGATGCGTGTATTGAGGAGCTTCCCTGCACAGCTTCTGATTCCTGTATTCTTTCTTTTGATAGAACAATCAGGTTAATTACGTAGATGTGGGTGGATCATATGTGGGACCTACCCAAAACCGGATTCTCCGACTGGCAAAAGAACTGGGTGTTGAGACCTATAAAGTGAATGTCGAAGGCGATATGATCCATTATAAGGGGGTAAGTACTGCATCTTTCATGTTGAGATACCTAAAGGTATCACTGAGCTTTGGAAATTACTGACAGTCATTGAGTTTCATTTAAAGCTCACTTTCAGTAATCCAGTCAGCACCTGTTTGAAGTGTTGTTATTCTATTTTAACTTACTGGGAGTGGGATCAATGGTTCTCATTTTCTTTTGAAAAGTGTTCAGAAAATAGGACTGACAGCCCTTAAAAAATTTGGAATACATTTGGCACCTGATTATTTTTGAACATATCCTCTAAAGAATTTTTTCCTGAAATTCAGTAAATACTTGTTTGGAAATAAAAGCCAAATTTAATTAAGAAAGAATTAATAATACTGTTGGATACTATTGAATGATGACACCGGACAACAGTATCGTGGGACTAGTCTGGGAATAGTATAATGTATTTGCCCCACTTACATAACTGGATTCACATGAGATCCCTCCCAATAACGTAGCATGGGATTACTTACAAATGGGTCTCTGGAAGCTGGGTGTTTAATTTGAGACTCGCTGAGATTCCCTCACTAGCTAATGGTGAGAAACAAGCCCCTCCCAAAGCTTGCTGTAAGCTTCATGTCTGAGATGTGTCTGGGGCAGCGGGAGTCCCAGTGGCCCCTCTTTGAGTAGGTACTGGTGTAGCTAAAGTGAACTAGAATGGAACCTGTCTTCAGAGCAGATATCCAGCCCTTGTCTTAGATCTTTAGCCCATGACTTCTTACTCAAGTCCTAGTCAGGACCTACTGCCAAAACCAGTGCAGAGGGAGAGTGGTAGGAAGAGGGACAAAGGCCTAAGATTCATAGGTATGGGGTACAATCTCATATCTATCTCCATAACTCACAACCTACTTTCTTTCCAAAGATCACTGCTTCTTAATTTTTTTAATACTCCTTAGTTTTGGTACTCCCCAGACTCTGGCACAACAAGGCTTGAAGCCTGTGTGAGTCAGAGTTGGCATACTTGATAGAAGCAAGGCTATGTGATGGATCTGGTTTCATTTCTGTTATCTTCCCAGGTTTTCTTCCAAGAATTAGAGCAATGTGTTCACGTTGCAAAGTTTTATCATTGGGTTCTGTAACCTCTCTTTACTGGGCAGATTCATGCCATAGTCATAAAATAGTCACATCTGAAATAATTGCATAGCCACTCCATAATAGTAGAAAAGTTATTTTACACTACCTGGTATAAAACTGGTGTAGTTCTACAGCAAGAGGGCTGGGCTGATTTGTACCAGCTGAGTGTTTGGAGCTCTCTATTTAATTTAAGCTCAGACGTGGATCTCTTAGCATCCTAAAAGGCACTGATCTTCTGTATGTTAAATAAAAGGCTCTAATGGGTTACATGAATTTGAGCCCTTAATCCATTTTGACACTGAAACTGCAGCTTTTTTTTTGTCCCACATTACATTATGCATGTCCTTGCTAATAAGCGTGTAATTTTGTAAGTTTTCTTTGAAGTGAAAGCATGTTTCTAAGCAGGAGGCAGGATTACAAGCTGTTCTGCTGGATCACAGGCTGTGGATCCATCAATCCTAGGTCTGGCATTGTGGTCCTGCTGAGCTAACCAGGGTCCTCAAGGGAGGCGTAGTTGTTGGACCAGGGTGACAGTAAAGGGGCTTTAAGATCTCCCAGCATGGACAGACTTAAGCACTGGATAAATAATAATAATGCCTTTCCTCCCGTAGGTCTCATGTCTCCCACATCTTTTTCCCATGAATTGCAGGCTTTTTGTTTTCTTTCCCTAAGGTTTTCCACAGCTGCTTCTCCTTACACTTTCCTTGAGGCATTGTGTAGTCACCGTGCCCTTTGTTTTAGGGTTCTGTTGTTGGAATGCTTTCTTGCATCCCACTTCTAGAACAAACCTATTGAAAACCCTCTGTTCAGTCCTGGCTCTTGTCTGGGTTGGTGAGTGCTCGGGGCCCTTAGGGCTTGTACATTTTACCTAACTGCTGCACACTGTTATTACAGTGTGATGGTGAGCTGGCCAAGTTGGGATTTGTGCTCTCCTGGCTATAGATGTGCCCCTCATATTCAATAAAGATTCTTCAGGAACCTGCACGTTTGTGGTGTTTCCTAAGTGATAGAAAATGTTTTAGCAAAGAGGTGATTTGGTATTAAAGGATCATTGCCCCAGAAATTAAATATTAATCTGAAAGATGGTTGTGTTCAGCTTCTTGGGCTAATATGCTGTCAGCCGTGGGCTAGCTGCTGCCTTTCAAGTTTGAAAAGTATGTCTAAAACTTTTGTCCTTGTGTCTTATCTGCTGTTTCTGTCGGCTGATGGCTGTTGGGGAGCATGTAGCTGGGGCCAGACAGGAAGGTCTTTTCCCAAGGGCATTTCTCCAAAGTCTGCAACACTGTGTGGTTTTGTCAGAGGTGAGAGGGAAGGGGTTTTGAGGAATGACTAGACACAGCTTTAGATTTTATTGTGACAGTCCTTTGACTTTATATAATCTCCAGCATCCTCAGATTAACAGATTTTGGGGTTTTTGTTTACCATACTAATCAGTTCAGTTTTGCTCTTTCTGAAGATTTCCAGAATACTGCTTGGATTGAGTTAGGAGAAAGTGAGGAAATGGTTTATCCTAGCAGCAGAAGCAACCAAGGGAAAGTGGAAATCCCCAGAGGGATTTCATGAGCTTCTCTGCTCTGACGGGAATTTTTCCCATATGTCTGTGGAAAAATTCCATGTACTGCAAGCTTTAAAAACCATGTTGCTGCATGTGGGCAGGTTTCCTTTATAGTTACGGTTTATTTGAAAAATCCAAATATGTAACTGTTGTTTATCTTTATTTTTGCTTGTTCATTCTTTCCCATCAGTTAGCATGGTAACATGGACTGCTTTGATATCAATCAGGAATTTGTATCCTTTCATTGTAAATCTGTACCTTCAAACTGAAGGTCCTGTTACAAAACCCGGACTTTCTTTCCAGCCAAATTGTTCTGTGGCTACTGTCCCATAATTCATCAAGAATGCTTTAGGATTGAGAAAAGGCAGATGTTCTGGAGAGTACCTTCCCAAAAGAGGTGGATAGCTTTAACTTTTACAGAAGTCCTTGAAGGTCACACTGTGCTCTGTTTTCACCTTCTTTTTAGTAGAAGACCCCAGAAGGTAAAGGCATTAGAGCTTTGGTGTGGTATTAATCTTCTTGTGTAACTGCAGTCCTCTAATATCTGGTAGCAGCACCCAGCTCCAGTATATATACATAACATCATTAAATAAGGACTGATATTGCTTATTTGTTTGCTTATGATTTTCAGAGCAAGGTAACACTTGACAAAAGATGAGTGTTTCTATGCAATGCTTCACATTGGCCATCTAGTCTTTTCTTTCCCTTATCTAGCCTTAAGATTGAGAGATGAGGGTTCAGCAAGTAAGTCTGTGCAGATTGCTGTAAATCTGCAGTTCAGACACAGGAATCGCAGGCAGTACAAGGCGCTGCGATGCTTGCAAGGCTAGACCTGCTGGAGATCCTGAGTAATGAAGGATGCCCCACCTGAGGGCTCACACCATAGGGAACTGCTGCTCTACCTGTATGCCCTGTACATGGCCCAAGGGCAATAGCAGTCGCTGCTCTGGGGCACAAGGGATGCCTCTCCCGACATGTAGCTTGTCCACAGCACAGCAGACAGGAGCTAGACTCGCCTTTCTCAAGACTGGCAAAGCTGTCTGCTTCTCTTACACAAACTGGAACTTGGGGTGGTGTCACAGCTGGAGTGGCTGGGGCTTAAATCCTGTAGTTACAGCTACAAGCCACAGGGTAGCCCCGGGCAGGGAAAAGACAGACCTGGCACAGCACATCTCTGCTGCCTTTTTTCTAACCACTGAGGTATGGTGCTTGGGGATATTGTTTCCTTTGGATTGGTGGGGAGTAGCTAATCTAGGCAGGCAGCAGGACTCAAATCTGAGGTCTGCTGAAAAGTGTTTGACACACCATGAAATGAAAAAAAAATATTAGATAAACTCTGTGGGTCAGTCAAGCAGCCTTATGTTAGCATGACAACACAGCCAGTAGGTTATTTGCCTTTCAGTTAAGAAAAGAGTAGTTCTCAAAATAATACACCCAGAATACTATAAGCTTCTTTAAAAATGGAATATTGCAAGACCTTGTGGGTTTGCAGTGAGCTCATCTGTGAAAAATGCAGCCAGAGCTCCTCTGCCTAGTAGGGAGACAAAATTAAAAACAAATTAATAACTTACCAGCCCCAGGTCATTTGGCCTAGATTTATTCCCTGCTGTGGAGACACTTGTGCAGAGAGAGTTGAAAACCTGGTGTGGCTAAAGCTGTTTGGCTCACACTCTCTGGTGGGCAGTGGGAATTTATCTCCTTGAATTTGTTAGAATTGGGCTTTCCTCTGATCAGCTCCCACCTCTTACAGGCCCAGCCCCCCTGCACAAGGGATTAGTGGGTCTGTGAACTATTTCAGGCTCTCTGAATTCAGTCTCCACTTCTTCCAGGTCTGTTAGCACTGTTGTATTTTTCCAGCTTTTCCTGCCCTTGGTCTCCAGTCTTACTGAAGCTGGTTTTTTTGCATGCAGAGGAGAGCAACAAGTAATGCAGCTTGAGACTGGTAATCATCAATTGGCATTTCATAGTTCTCAAGGGATAAAATATGTTTTCTCATTGATCTTCCTTGGCCATGCCACTGACCAAGATGTGGAGGTGGTAACATTTTCAGATCAGTAATGAAAAGGTAGGGTTTTTTTTTTTCAAATAGCAGATAAGCGAGTATCCAATGTGATACATGTCATACCAGTGGCCAAGATTGTGAGATTTTTTGATCAGTCCTCAGCAGTTTGTGTCATGTTGTTCTAGAGCTAGTATAGAGGTGGAAAAGTTGGAGGAAAATATTAGGTAGCCAGGCAGTGGGCAAGTTCTCTCACCAATGGCCATATCTGCAGCAATCAGGATAGTTGGGGAGTTTCTCAGCCGCCAGCTGTTGAACACAGTAGAGTTAACGCTGGGTGCTGGAAAAGGTGTTTTGGCACAGACCTTGTCATAGAATTTCTGAGAGAGACTTTCCTTCACCTGTTGTTTCTAGCAATATAAGGAATAGGTTTGGCTGAAAACAAGAGGGGAGGAGCCTTAGAAGTTACTTTTTTGACTTTCTTTCTGAAGAAATGCTTCTTTTTTTGAGTTAAGTGATCCCAGGATAGGAGAGGTGCTTCCAAGTTTCACCACTGAGTACAAGTGCCGTCACTTATCAAAAAACCTGTTGAAAACGGGTGTCACTGAACAGTGAAAAACTGGGAAGTTTTTGCTGCTACTCCTGAAAGGCAGGCTTATCTTTTCCTTTTGTTCCCTTGCAGTATTGACGTGATGGAACTGCAGTAATAACTTCACCTGTTGTTGGGTGACCTGGCAGCATCGCACCTCACCTCTGCTTAAGGGCGAGATTATGGTGTTGTAAAGCACATAACTTGTGCAAAAGACCCATTGATAGCACCTGCATTCCCAACCAGAATAAAAAGTCTAGCAATGAATGAACTTTGAAGGATCAGTGTTTGATGATCTTTTTGAAAAACAAAACTCTGTGCAGTAGGAAGAAAATGATAAGCAATATATTACTGCTTTGTATCAGGATTGCCTTGTTTGATACAGCATTGGTTTATGACAGTAAAAGCTGTAGCATGCAGTATATCCCTTTGCATGTGTTTTTTGGTCCTCTTTTCTGTGGCTGAACACACAGTGGCAGTGAGAAGCTGTGCTCAAGGAAAAGGAAGAGGCAGTGTTGTGCAGAGGATTCCCTTGCTGGTAGTTCATAGGAGCATTTTCTCTGCTTCTGCTGTGGCAGAAGCATGTTTTGCATACACATGTGCACCTGGAGAAGGCTGGAGCAGCATCTCCAGCCCACCTTCCTCCAACATAACTCTCTAAAACAGAATGAAACGGAGATAAAAGAGAGAGAAAAAAGTATGTGGTACACAAGATTAAGATTACGTACCCAGAAATCCAGAGGTAACCAACCACATCCAGAGTCATTCTGCTGACTTGAAAACGCAGTGTTTGTTGGAATTTAAAAAAAAACCTTTAAGCACTTAGATCTCAAGATGAACTAAGTGCTGAGTTTGCAACCTTGTGCTTTGCTTGGCCCAGAGCAGAGGTTACAGTGTCTAAGCTGAACAGGAGAGTATGTTTGCACTTGCCCTGACTGAAGATGGTGGGGAGGTACAGCACAGTGGGCCATGGGCCCAGAGGGATGCTGGAGCTGGGGCACCGCTGCAGCCGTCCTCTGGGGAGAGAGGGAACAAGTGGTGTTGGCTGTAGCAAGACTTATGTCCCATACCATGTGCCATTGTTTCCTCCATTGTACCTGTCCTGGGGTGACAAAAATTGACCAAAATGTGGGAGTTTGAATTTTTTACTGCTTTTTCAAAGTCTGAAAGCTCACTATGGTCTTGAGTTTCATCCTGCACCTTTCATCTTTGTTACAACCTTTGCACAAAAGCGTTCTGATGAATATCAGAAATCCATATGTATTTACAGAGAGAGAGAGAGAGTTATCAGTGGGGAAGACTGATAAATTATCTCTCGCCGAGTGTGGGGAAGGCACATTTGGTTCCTGCTTTGCGTCTCCCTGTCCCTGGGTCACCATCTCATGCATTTGCAGCACTGCAGCCTCTCACTTGGTCTGTGACTCCCACCTGCCAGGTGTGATGGGCTGGCATGGTATACATGGCACTGAAAAGCACGTTGCGCACTGCTTAGCACCTCAGCTCCTAACTGTCATGGTCCAGTGTGTTCGCTGCATCCTACCACGTGACCTCATGCAAACTTCTGACACACCTGGAAGAGCAAACATTAAAGAGGTTCAAAGCTATTTAATAAGAGAAAATGCTGCCTGCTCATTCATTCCTCTTTCAGATTAAAGTTATCACAAAGAACCAGGTGCTATTAGATTGTTTTGCTTATTATTATATCACAGGATTATCTGAAACAGTCCATGTTCCTCTTGCACCTATGTGTCATACATATTGTAAGTGCTGATACCATTTTTGCAAGTGTACAACATTTTTCTTCCTGCAGCCAAAAACTTTCTTCTTGGCATTTTTTTTTTTTTTAGGCTAGGTTTCTCCCAAGGTACTTGACGTAATAAAGAGGTGTGTTTGCTTTTAAACCTGCGCAGCTTTTAGGATGCACATTTCAGCAAGCAGGCAAAGATTAGATTCATTCATATGTAATAATGAAGAATGCTTAGGAAAAAGGAATATTACCTCCTTGGCCATTGCTTGAGTCTCCTTAGCCCAGAATGTGACAACCTGCTCAGAACAAATGTACCCCTCCCCATCCCTTCTGAATAAAAAAATGTATTATTGTCCTTTTTAATGTCAGTTCAGCTGCTTTTCCCCCTCATATTTAGCTGCATACATTCCATTGCTTACAGGCATATTCATTTTAGAAAAAAGCGGGGGGGGGGGGGGGTGGCTAAATGTTTTGGGGCAAAAGGTGAACCATGTGATGACTGAGAATTTTGTGTTCTTGAGTAATGAAGATATGCTGTGTTGTGTTTCAGTTGCTTATGTTCTTATATGTATTTTAGGGAAAGTCACGCTATTTCACAGGTATTTCCCCTTCAACATGGAATCCCTTCGTTTATCTGGATTACAATAACTTCTGGAGGACTATGGACAAGCTGGGAAAAGAGGTAGGCTGTGTAAATTGCATCTGTTTCTGCAATGCTGATGTCACCATGTGTAAATCTAGTTTTGTTTTGCTTCTGGCAGGCTTTTTTATTGCTTCTTTAATATTAAAAAAAAAAAAAAGAAACATCTATCAGGAAAGGTATCTATGTTGCCCGCAAACTATCGGGAATAACAGAACTTCCTTACTGAGCGGGAGTTGGTCCAGGTGACCTCTAAAGGTCCTTTCCAACCCAAACCATTCTATGAGAGGATACAAAAAGATCTGGAGGTATCTAAGATACCTGAAAAAAATGAGCCTGAACTTGGTGTCTTTCAAATTTTTATCAGTTGCCTTACAATCTGGCTACAAACCAGGGTACCTACCTTATAATAACCTTCAAGCATAACTAACTGTATTCCTGCAAAGTTTATTGGGTTTATGTGGTTTTGTAGAATCAAATCCATGCATGATACTAGACATTTTTTTTGTCAAACAATACATGCTTTTTAAAAGATTCAAATATACAGTAGCATCCTCACATGTCATGGTACTTACATGCAATGGATTATTATTAAGAATTTAACTGTCTAAAAATAATGTAATAGTATCTAGGCATTTTTCCTCCCTCTGTAGTTAATGGAGAGATACAGGGGCCTTCGGATGCCCATCTCGGAACTGACTGAATCTCTGACTAGAGAAAGAACTTTTCCCTCAGCTGTTAGAGGACACAGAGGCAACTGAATTAGAATAGAAACCTCACTTCTGGACAACCAAAGGCCAGATGAGTCCCAACATAAGGATATAGTTCATTGGTCAGACAAAGACAGATTTGGTGGTCACAGTAGAATTCATGCCCCAAGGTGTGAACAGATAATATTCAATTCAGTGAATTTATTCCAAATTTACATCCATATTCAGGGGACAAAAGCAACTCCTGGCCAACACAGCAATCAGTTCTGTGCTACTAGCTAGCTGTGAGTGGGCAATGATACAGTCCTGAATAATTTATTGAATATTTTGCCTCTGTCTCCAGATTCCTCTTGAAGCACCATGGGACGCTCCGCATGCTGAGGAATGGGACAAAATGACCATGAAAGAGCTGATAGATAAGATATGCTGGACCAAGTACATAACTCTTTCTTCATTTTGAAATCCAGCTGCAGAATGATAGTGGCTCCCTGGAAAATTCTGGGGTACAGCTGGGGTACAGGCAGTGCGAGAACAGGAGGTATTTGAGATGACGCTGGTCTTTGTGACGGGCTGTTGTCAGGCGGTGGGCGAGGGCCTGTGGAGGATAAGATGGTACAGTAGAGCTTGGGCTGGTTGGCAGATGGGTTTAAAGTTGCTGGGGAAACCTGGGGTTTGCCTCGGCAGGACCATGCACGCAGGAATGACAGCATGGGTTCTTCCCACCGTGCTCTCACTTCACTCAGTTGAAGAGCATGTGCCTTTGTGTTTAGGAAAAGCAACATGCAGATAAAATCGTGCTTTGTAGGCATGAGTAAAGGTCACTTGCAGGCACAGAAATGGAGCCAGAAGGAGGTGAAGGGACTTTCCCAGACAGATGGCAGGTTAGTAGCTGAGTGAAGTCCTCTGACTCTTGTCTGTGTCCGCTCCTGCGCAGTTACCATATGTGTCTGCTTTTACTGTGTGAGCTGAATCGCATATACAACAGAGCAGGCAGGTGCCGCTGGCAGACCAGAGAGCATCACACCGTGCCAGAGAGCAGCAGCTTTCCAGTGGTTGCTCAATGGATAGGGCAGCGTGAGACCCAAGGAGGAGTAATGAGCAGCTGTTGGCTCTGGAAACGGGAGAAGTTCAAACGCTGCTGCTTGTTTAAGCAGTAGTGCCTGCTGGGCCTCTGAAACCCTCGGAGGGAAACACGGCAGCTGAGGCAGCCTTTCTTGTTGCCTTTCACCTCCCTGGCTGGTTTGTGCCTGAGCCCAGTCGGGTGCTCTGTGTCTGTCCCAGCACGCCTGTTGCTGCCCTTGCTCAGCTCTGCCCATTGCAGTGCACCCTCCCTCTGCTCCTGGGAAGCTGTCTTTGAATGCCAGCCAGCTCTCCTAGGCCTCTTTGCCCTACAGGGTAGTTTCCCATGAAATGCTGCCAAGCAGGTCCTTGAGGAGGATAAAATCTGCTCTTCCAAAATCCAGGGCTGCAATGCTGTGCTTTGTCTTACTCCTCTCAAGATCTTAAACTCCACAGTCTCACGGCCACTGCAGCCAAGGCTGCCCTTCACCTTTTCATCACCCAACAGGTCTTCATTGTTTGTGAGTAGCAGGTCCAGCAGAGCATCAACTCTAACTGGTAGGAAGAGAACCCGAGGTGTGGTATCACCTAGAAAATTGCCAGTGTGTTTTATGTCTACAAGGGACCACGCTGTACAAATAAAAAAAGAAACAATATTCAATATGAGGTGACAACACCTGGAAATACTCTTCCTTTCTTTTTTCAATTAGTTCTCTTTATAAGGCAGAGAGAAGTGTGCTTATACGAGCATTTGTGTCCCCACTTGCTGTGACGGCCCCTGTGGTACGCTGCAATGCTCTCCTCCCTTGCAGTCAGCGTCTCTTATTTGTGCTGCAGTGCCGTTTGCTCTTTCATTCTGACTGTGGTTTAGCCCTGTGCCTGCAGCTTCCTGACCAAAATTTTCTATTTGAAATTTATTTTGCTGGCTTAAATCTTGCTACAGCTCCATGTGATACATGCCATTTGTACCGTGTGGTACAGCTGTTTGGACTTTATCCCTCTGTGGAACTGCAGCTTTCTTTACAATTAGTTTTATGAGCCGTTTGCCTGCAAGCTCGGATACTTTGAACTACCTTTTCTGTTGCAAGTGCACTGGCTCTTCCTCTTCTAGTTTTTACTGTTCCTCTTAGTCAGGGAGATGGTGGAGTATAAACACAACTGGGTTTATAGTGGTCTCTCCTGTAACATGCTTCTCTGCAAGACTGCTTCTGTTGTCAGTGGTTTTGTGGCACTCCAGTTTTAATGGATGTGCTCAGCTGAAACATGTTAAAAACTCAGTAAAAAGCTGTTTTAGATCTTCATGCAAACCCAGATCTCTCTACGCATAATTAAAAAACATACTGCACTGAACAGAAAAGCTGTTCTGCAGCGTTTTCTATATGACTTTGGTCAAGATTATAAAAGATTTGTTTGTCATGTGTCACAGATCAGCATCTACTGACCCTGGAGACTTCACATTCCTCAGGCTTGAACGTGCTGCAGTAGTGTAGTATCGTGGTGCTTTCAGGACTGTGGCAGAGGGTTCTTGTGTGCAGGATGTTTTCATATCCTGGCTAATGAAATAGAAGTGACTGGACTTCATACCCAGGGAAATGAGGTTATAAAAGTTTATAAGTTACAAGGTTCCTTCCTTTAGCAGATAATTATAAATTAATGTTGTTTTATAAAACTTCATTCAAGTCAAAGGCCTTTCATCTTCTTTGCAAAACGATCTCAATTCTCCTAGCAATCTGTAGCCACAAGTGAAAGAAATGGGAATAGCCAGGTCCTCGTTTCCTGCTGCTGTAACTCAGTTTACGTTCAGAGGGCTTACTGTGGTAGAAAGCTGACCCTCTCCTCATGTTTACAGCAATGATTGCCAATTTGGTTTCTCTGGGTTATTTACCATGTCTGATTCTTGGTTTCACGAAAGGTCTGTGCAGCAGGTGAGAGATGGTGAATGTCTTGGCCATGTGGCTGACGGAGTCCCTTGGGATCTATCAGACCTTGGAAGTTATGTGTCCAATGAGCTCCCCATGGAGGAGAAGTGCAGAAGAGTTTCACTAACTGGTTACCAAATGCATTCTCCTGTTGAGAAAAGTACTTTGTTATGATACAAGGAATAGCAGCTGGGAAACTATTTAAAAAAATAACTAAGGTGAAATCAGTGGGATTTGAAACTGAGTGGGTAAATTATTTGGGAGGGAGGGAAGTGCTGATATAAACTCATTGAATCAGTCTCACTACAAAATAAAAAATGAGATTGATATAAATCATCTTGGCTTTTCTGACTTTAGGAAAGCAGCCCTTATCGAGAATAACAAAGAAAATCCTGAAAGCAGTCAGGAAGTCACGTTTACTTACTACCTGTTTCTGCTCCTGTTTCTCATGCAGAGCTGCTAGAGAATTTGCCACCTTATTTGTGAATATCAACGTCACATCCGAGCCTCATGAAGTCTCCGCTCTCTGGTTCCTGTGGTATGTGAGGCAGTGTGGGGGCACAGCCAGGATTTTCTCCATCACCAATGGGGGCCAGGTACAAAATGTCTCATATTCTTCCTCCTCTCTTGGAACCATAAAGAGCAAGTGTGTTGTGCTCGTCAAAGGCCTGCAATTAGTGAAGAGAGGAAGAAATACCAAGTGCATGTGGCACCAGAAACAGTTGTGTTCTCACGGGGTGGAACAGCCCTCTCAGCTAGCTCTGTACAATGAGGAATTTTATTAGCTAGGCTTTGAGATAAATTGGGGCAATTGAATCAGTTGTTTTTTCCTGCATTCACATCAGCACAGTCCTTTTGTTGCTGTTTTGTTGTTTCTTGGCCAGTCTGTTTTCTGTGGGTTACTTAGCACTTTTGAATTTTTTAATGAGTTCAAAGCAAGTGTACTTCAGAGTGAAATAACTTTTTTTGGCATTAGAACCTCTAATGGCAAGAGTTGGAAATAGACAGCAAAAGGCCTGTCCTTCTTGGGACAGCTCACATGGCAGCATGTTTTCTGAGCTACTTTAGACTGTTTCAGGTCATGGCTGCCTGCAGAACATCATGGTTTATGTTATTGTTCTGGATGAAGTTTCAGAAAAGGGGAGAGGGGGCAGTCAAAGTAATTTGGATGTGGTATGTTGGCACCCTTTACTACCATCCTACCTCAGTTAACATGGCCTCAGGAAGCATGCATAGCATTTTAGACCTAACCTACTAACAGCAAAAGTGGAGACAGTACCGCACCCTTCCAACTGTGGGGGATAGGGAGGCTGTAGGAGAAGCTGCTTGGGGAGATGCAGCCTCCATTAACGTCTGTCCATTGGGGTAAGAGTAGACAACTGTGTGTCAGAAAGGATGTAAATAGAACTAATGCTGCCCTGAGGCAGGAGCAAGACCTCGGAGCATTCCTCCTCAGGAGCACCTCAGCCACATTTGCTGTCCCATGTCAGCAACTGCTAGATGTTGCAGCAGGAATTAAAAATAAAACTAATCCTAAGTTACATGTAGCTAAACAAGACATGTGGAGAGGGGAAAGCTAGCCTGGGAAGAGCACTTTGTTTTCTTTCTGCCTGGATGGGGCAAGCTGTCTTGCTTTCTACCATCCTTCCCACTCCCCCCAGTCAAAAATCATTTGGGCAAAAATGCTAAAGGTTGCTGACTTAGCAGCCATGATGAGTCTTGTAAGACTTCCTCAGGCAGTATTTCAGTCTTTCAGCACAAAGAGACTCTGTGAATCCTTTCCTCCCTGCCAGTACCAGCATCTTCTATGTAAAAGTGAGCCGCTTGATGTAGCGCTGGTGGCCGGTAGATAAAAGAGGGTTAGTGCTTCCCCTGAGCCTCTGCACAGGCATTGCAAGGAAATGTGTCACAGGTTGTGCTTTTTTCCAGACAGCAATATCTTCGTGTCTTCCCAGGGACAGATAAAGCTCATTGCCTGCTGCACTCGAGGCCAGACCCAGTTAAAAAGATCCGTCTTGCTTCTGAGCTGGTGCAGGCTTTCCCTGTACAGGTGCAAGCTGGCGTCTTTGTCACACGTGAGGGTGTCGGTAGCACAGTGATGGATAAAATACTCAAAACCTCTTTTTAATGAACCAATATGTTTACACTAGCTAGCATACCTGTATTATAGATGTTTGTTCACTAGGCTTCAAGAGTCTTCAAGCCAGCTAATTGAGGAAACCATTCCAAAAGTGGTTTAGGCAGCAATCCTCACTGAGGGTCAGGTTTATGGCTTTGCTCTTCTGAAAGTCTGGGACTCTTTATGCACCCTTAGGACTTGCTGGTTTGGCCTGGAGTTTCTTGATTATGAGCAGAAGTCATATTCAGTGTCATTGTGTGTGATTAATGCTGGTGATTTTTTTGTGTTTCTTTTCTGTTTGTTTTGTAGGAGAGGAAGTTTAAAGGGGGTTCTGGTCAGATATCGGAGAAAATAATGGAACGCCTTGAAGGCAGAGTTAAACTGGAGAGACCTGTGGTCCTTATTGATCAGACAGGTGATAATGTCATTGTGGAGACTCTAAACCATGAGAAATATGAGGTAATTTGATCAGAATAGAAGTAGAGTATGCATTTGGTGGGGGAATATATCTGCTGTAGCTCTTAGCCAGATGTAATCAGGAAGTACCCATTTGTGTTTGTCTATTTCTCAGACTACACTGATGCTCTGTGAAACCTGCTTTACAGATTTATTTATGACTGGGTCTCTTCTTGGTATTCTGCTAGTTAGTTTCTGTCATTACTCTGCTTTTTCTGCCCTAACTTTTCCTGTGATTATATATTTTTACATATTAGTTCTGCATTGAGACCATTTCAAAGAAAGGAAGGTAATGTTCCTGTTCATACCTAAGTTTGTGGTTTGCAGAACAAAAAGAAAAAAAGACAAAAAAAAAAAAAAAAGACATTTCAAATGCCTTTAGTAAGATTTTGCCTCTGCACAGTGGTGCTGTGAAATGCTCCATCAGTACATGACTACCCACGGTGGCACCCATGGAGTGGCAGCTCCCTTCTGCACACACAGCCCAGCCTGCCACGGGGGTTTGTGCAGGACCATCATGGTCTGCAAAACCCCTGTCTCACAGGTGGCAGTGTTTGGAGGGTATTTAGAGAAAGATAGCAGAAAAGGAAGGGGGTGTTTGACAGAGAAGCTGGTCTAAGGATGTCCTGGAGAAGGGACCCTTCTCTCCCTCCCCCAGGGATTTTTAAACCCCAGAATTAAACCACTGGCTTCTCCCTCCACGCTGCATGAGTGACAGCCAAGTCAGAGGAGGCTGTCTTCCTGCACTCAGTGGCCCCATCAGTGTGAGAGCACCTGAGAGCAGCAGCATCTGTTGTAATACACTGTTACCCTGAGCCCTGAAACCAAGCATTCTTCATCGCTCCAGTCAGAAACAGGACCTGCAAGATGGATGGAGCACGTTCAGGAAAGCTGAAATCACCATCAGTGTTGCTTGTCCTGAAGTAGTATCCTGTGAACGTGCATGACTTTTTTTAACAGCTTATAATCTCGAAAAATGTGGGTCGTGTTTTCCTGGGGACGATAAAAGGCAGTTTTACCTATGCTAGATCATCTATCTTGCCCCATTTCCCCACCTGCCTCCATCCAAGTATCAGCTCTGGTCCTGTAGTATCTGGAAAGCTGTCAAGCATCATCTAACCACAAAACAACATGTTTTTCCCAGATCCTTTTTCTGAAGTGGCAGATTTATTTTGGTCACCTGGAAATACCTGTGTGGGAAAGCTGTTAACAACTAATAAGGGTGTCTTTCAAACATGTCCTGTAGGGCAAGCTCATTGAGAGGCAGCGCCTTGTCTGTACTGACTGTGGTTTGTGTTTCAGGGCAAGTATGTGATCAGTGCTATCCCTCCGATCCTGACAACGAAGATTCATTACAAACCAGCACTACCTCCAAAGAGAAACCAGTTAATTCAGCGTTTGCCTATGGGGTGTGTCATAAAATGCATGGTGTACTACAGGGAGGCCTTCTGGCAGAGGAAGGGTATGTGGGGAAAGTGAAGGACTTGGGAGCCCCATGCGACATGAATTTTGAAGCTCTGCTATCTGTCAGTCAGGGAATAAATCTAAGGCAGGGTTAAATGTGCAAACCTCAAACTGAAACGCACAGAAAAGTGAAAGGTAAAGCTCCTTAGAAAAGAGAGCTCTTCCTCCAAGCTTGAGTGCACACCTTGTCCCAAAGATGAGTCTGGACCCAAATAGGATCCCAAATCTCATTGTTGCTAGCTGAGAAGGGATGACAGAGAACAAGCAAGGTTTCTCTGGGAAGCACTGCTGAAACTAATGCACAGAAGCAGTGACCTTGCAGCAGCAAGTCCCCACTTCTCCCTGCCAGGGACAGAGTTAGGGCAGACAGAGAATTTATAGCAGATGACAAGGAGAGCTTAAGGTGTAAGCAAGACCTTGCCCTGTTTTTAATCCTCTGATCTACAGACTTGTTATCTCAGAGTACTGGGAAAAGTAGCTTAGGTTTTTGTTTAACTCCGGATATTTTTTCTATTACAACATCATGTGTTTCTCAGCTTTAACTGATACTATTTCCAGAACAGTTTGTATGAACAGATTAGTTTCCAATTCCTATGAAACAATACTGAGAGTTGCACTGGGTGAGAGTATTTCTTAATCAAAAGAATATCATTTTGTATGTTTTAGGGCATAAACCAGCCCTTGGGATTAGAAGAAAATGTAGGCAGGTTTATGCTTTGTTATCTATATGAGATTTTTTTGTGTGTTCATCTGAAACATGTAGTGTTGTGATACTAGATTAGACAGCCTGTGTTTCTGCCACTTTGCTGTTATGGGACACTATTCCTGACAGTCTTGTCATCAGCAAAATCAATACAGGGTGTAAATCTGAGCCCGCACTGACCAGATGTAATTACATTGGGTTTTGTTGCTGCTGTTGTTGTTTTGGCTGAAGTAACTCATGGAATGAACCATCATAGTTCTTGCTACATCCATTTATTTTTAATGTTTATCCCCCCTAAATAGAAAGCCAAAGAGACTTGCAACAATCCACAGAATTTCCTTGCTAAATAATAATGGAATTTAAATATGACTTGTGTAAGTCTGTGTATAAGATCTCCCAGAGTCAGAGGGAAGAGAGGAAAGAGACTGTTACAAAAACACTTCAGACATGTAGGCATTATTGGTAACGAAGGAATTTCTGTACAGTTCCTTTTGTGGATAATTTTATTTGCTCATTACTGTCAGAAAGAATGGTCATCAACAAGTTTCTCTGACAATAATTTTGTTTCCTCTCACCCCCCACCCCGCTGCCTTAGGTTATTGTGGTTCCTTCCTCATTGAGGATGAAGAGTCTCCGATTGGAATAACCATAGATGACACGAAACCTGATGGATCTTTCCCTGCCATTATGGGGTGAAGAGCTTCTAGCCTATACTTACAAATGTTTATTTCTTTTTGTCTGAAGGAGTGGGAGGAGGAGGAAGAGGGGACACAGCCAGGTTACATCAGTGGGGACCACTCCCACAGTCTTCACAGATGGAGGAGAGCACTTCTGACAAGCCTTTCGTGCCTCTCTAGTCCGTATAAGCTTTCAGATTAAGTATCTGCTACAGATATCCCAATGCAAAGGAGATGCTTGGGAAGGAGTTCCTGAATTCAGCTGTAGTTCATTTTAAGCATTCAGTTAATGGTTTTTTGCTGTGTAATGGATTTAGAAATAAATCCTTTTCTTGCGTAGCTTTGCGAGCCTGTGTTCAGCTTATGTTGGACCTTGTATTTAGTGCCTGGGCCAAAATGAAAATGCAGTTGTCCAAGAAATCCTCATTTGCCTCCTCTCCCCACGGACCCGAGGCAGAGCAATGAACATCAGCTGGTGGCTGAGTGGGGCAAGCAGCCATGCAGTGAAGAAATCAGGCTTCTGAAGAAACTGCCAAGTAAAAAAGTTGTAGTTTGGACAAACAGATAGGAAAATATGTAACAGCATTGACTGGCTTTTAGAATAGGTTAAGCCAATATGAACAAACAATATTTACTAAAGTTTCCACTGGTGACACTGCCAAAAAATGGCCAATATAAATATCAGGTAACTACTTCTTAAGTATCTGGCAAGGAAAGCTTGCCACTTCTACTGAACTGTACATGTTTATGGCATGTTCAAGGCTTAAAAACTCCTGTGACCTGAGAGCAGTAAGCCTCCTCCAAACCGCATATGGCAAACAGGCTTCTCCTTTCTCCTTGTGAATTGATGCAACTTTCTGAAAGAGTGCAGGAACATACTTCATCCCCTGGGTATCTCCACTAAGGTCAGATTAACTAATTGCCAGATCTGTTTCCTTCAAGCTGAATAAGTATTCACCCCGGTTCTTACAGGACTGGTCCATGACGCTGTGCAGTGCTTGTCAGAGCAGCAGGCTCCTGTCACTTATTGACACCAAATGACGCGGGCAGTGGTACAGCCAGCTGTCTGCAAGACTTCAAAAGCTCAGGAAAACTCAAGGTCTCAGTCCTTTTGAATAAGACCTAGGTGTAAGAGGGTAGGCAGTGCAGGGTACTTTGCTGGATGCTGTCATCTCTCTGCCCACTTTTGGGTGTGACTTTGCTCTCCTGAGTCAGTGGGGATGGAGAGAGAGTTCATTCCCACAGAGCAAAGTGAGGCCAGCGCTGGCAGCTTTGAAAATGCGCTTGCAATCCGCAGCTTCCTCATCTGGTAGCTGCCAGGCAGTCCTCTCTGCCTGCCCGCTGGGAATGCATGCACTGCCTTTCAGCTGACTCCCCAGGGTACCCTGCACAGGCCTTTTCACCCATGTGACCTGTAATTATTAAGTGATAAGGTATGATGAAAAAATGTCAAGCCCATTACGTACCGGTGAAGTGATCTGCCTGTCTTTTTTTAGAGTAATTTCAAGTAAGAGCATGCAAATCAGCTGGGGTGCTGACACTGCATGATATTTATATGCTATATTTTCCTTTTCAGTTTCATCCTTACCAGAAAGGCCGTTAAACTGGCCCATCTCAATAAGGAAGAGAGGTAAGAGTTCAGAAACTGTGAGTATTTCAGAAGCCAGTCAGTTCTCTGGGATGCTTCCCTACAGGAATGTGTGTGAATATGTGTGTGCGGGTGCATGCATACACATGCACAGTGCAACTACCAATACTGGAAATTGGGGCAAAAATTGAGCTTTTAGTATAAACAGGCCAAGACACTAATGCTAATATCCACCCAGTTGTGGATATTTCTGAGTTTCCGGGTCCTGCCCGCTCTTCCGTGTTATGACAGACTTACCAGCTCTGTGTCTCTGTGTGGACTGAGAAGGTTTTCCAAAGACGTTCCCAGACTGCATCACCACTAAATGATGCTTCACCCCAGGGATATAGGGAGCGCTGACATGCCTAGTTTTGGATGTCCTTCACATTCAGACTGGGTGATAAAATTTTTAAATCTCTACATTTTCAACAATATGATTTCACCATTAGTCTGTGAAATGAACAAACAGGACTTTCTAAATGAGATTTTTGGTACGCATGCAAGTGAAAGAGGAGTTCTGCTTAGGAATGTGAGCAGTTTTCTCTCATATTTTGGTCTCAGCTATAGCAAATCTGTAGGGATTTCATTGATTTATATTGCTTCTCTTCTAGTCTTACACCAGTGAACAAGAGAATGAATTGGCTTTGCTTCCTAAAATAACAAAGATTTAGTTTTTTAGAGCTCGTTGCCAAAATCAACCTTCATCTCCATTCCCTGGTCCATCTTGGATGTCACATTTATGCATCAACATTTGAAATATATATGTTAACAACTTAAAATGAGACTTAAAAACAAAGCCAAGCACAACTTTATTTCCAATGTATTGCAATAAATGTGATTTTTTTTAATAAAAGCAATAAGTGAGAGGTGTTTTTCCACCTTTTTTTTCCTGACTGATCTTATTTTCCTATAGGAAGAAGAAGATCTGTGAGGCATATGCCAAAGCAATGGGGATGGAAGAGGCTTTACATGTAAGAAATGAATGTCTGTTTTCACCTCTGTTGTACAGTAATGTTGCTTCTTTGTTCTGGAGGATGAAGCTGAAATTCCTGGTACCTAAAATGTGTACCTAAACCTGCATGTTGTGCCATACAGTCTGTAGTCCCAAGGGGAGTGCAGCAGCATCTAGTACAGGAAGAAAAGAGCTGCCAGTCTCACTGTTTACAAGAAGAGAGAAAGGAGTACATGGTTTAATTTGTCCTGTCATTTCCCCATGGGAGGCTAGTGCTTCTGTAAAATGCAAAGATTTGTTTTGTGCAGATGAATAGCATTAGCTAGATGAAATGGCACTCCTTTGACAGGTATCCTTAGCTTGTTTTTTCCCTCTTCAAAGGAAATGGATTCTTTATTTCCAATTTCTCTGCCACTGTTTCACTTTCCAATATTTGCTGATACTTACAGCCAGTGCATTATGAAGAAAAGAACTGGAGCATGGAGCAATATTCAGGAGGTTGCTACACAGCCTACTTCCCACCAGGCATAATGTATTCTTACGGAAGGTAAGACAGAGAATGCTTTGCTCTCTAATACACATTTCTTAGCTTGTGTACGATGATATACCTTATGCAGCAAACTTAACGGTATATGTAGCATATTGGGGGAACTCCAACCCTCCTTCCACTCCCCTACTCCCCACCTAACAAGGATCTTGCTATTGACTTTAATAAGAGCAGATTTTCTCTTGTGACTTTCAAGGAAACAAAACACGGTCACAAAGGACCCATTAGAGCCACAAAACCTTTCCCCACTAGGTTACTTACAATATTTGCCACTATGCAGTACTTGCAATAGATCCCTTTAAAGCTAAGACCTTGAGGGCACACATCTTGGACAGATGAAGAGTCCTTGTCTGACTGTGTAGGTGGAGCATCAGGTTCTGGTGAAGCTGGTTGAGTCGCATCTGTGGAGGGGAAGGCACAAAACCCTTATATGAAAACTCATTTGCTTCTCCCACCCAGCAAAGCCTCCCATGCTCTCCCCACGCGTAACTGCTGTATTCCTAAAGGAACATGCTAGATGATACTGATTAATACTAGGTATAGCACTGAAAAGTGTGTGGAAGGCATGGTTCAGCACATAATGGGAACAACCAGACAAATCTTGTATCCATAGCCAAAGACCAGACAAACCATGTAGCACATCACAGCGTGAGCTCCTGAGCATGTCCATCATGGAGTTACACCCTGCCTCCGTGCCAAGACGCGTGTGGGAAGAAGTCACCTCGTGCACTGGCTTGTCTGTTGTCATTTATCTGAACACTTGGGTACTGATCAGTGAGGCCTCTGGCCTGGGGAGGCTGGTGTCAGGCAGACAGGGAGAACCTAACGGGGGGTTAGATGGGAGCCCTTAGAGCAAGCATCTCTCTCTGTGGGAAAGGGAGCTCCTTGCCTGTGGCTGGGTTGACCAGTATGCTTGTGCAGCTTTGCACAGCTGAAGGGCTGGCTTATGTGACCCTACAGGGTGAATGCAGCTCCCTGAATGCTGAGGCTTTCAGCTGCTCTCCCCTTTTGGCAGGACTGGCAGTCAGGCAAGTCCAGCCCCCGAGTAGAAGCTGGTATTAGTGACCTATCACTGCAAAAATGTCATTCACATCCTATTGTAATGGCAGGATAACAACAAAGCTGCCATGCGGAAGACATAAATCTATCAGCTGCCCTGCATTTCTGGAGGCTGTTAGGATTATCCCTTATCCCAGCACTAAAATAAGGCTCATGTTATTTTGCACAGAAGCTGGGCACTGATTTATGCCTTAGATTTTCTCTGTCTCAGATCTTGAGTTTTGTGTACAGAAGCAAGTAGGTGGTCCTGTGGGTACAGTTCATGGCACCATACTCTCCAGCCCAGGTTTGTAGGAATTCTGCAGAACTGAAGTTGAGTGCCCCATCAAAACCTGTAAGTTGCTTTTAGAAGGATCATCGCCTTCCTGTTACTTGTCATCTGACATTCTCCATTTATTTTGAAGGATCATTCGGCAGCCCATTGACAGAATCTACTTTGCTGGCACAGAGACAGCTACCCAATGGAGTGGATACATGGAGGGGGCCGTACAGGCAGGAGAGAGAGCAGCCAGAGAGGTACAGACTGTTGGTTTTCTTTCAATGTTTCTATTAAAAGGCTAAAAAGGATTAAGTACAGCTTGGAGAGTCTGATTTTGTGCATCACACCCTGTAATTGTGCAGAGGTTCCTAGAATTGATGGGGAAGAATCCCAGAAAAGGATGTGAGCCAAAGCCTTCTTTTTTTAATTAACTTTACTCAGTTTGCTATTGAATAAAGTGAAACCAAAAATCTCACCTGAGTCAGAACGTTACGCGGTGTGTCTCTGCACTGGAGACTTAAAATGCAGCTCATGCCATATACCTCGGGTCTAGAGGAAAAAACCTCCAACCTGATGCTGCCTTTAGATATACTACCACAGCTTCTAACAAATTAATTGCTGTATGTTTTAAAAGCCATTTAAGTCATTACAAATGCTCACAGCTATTTCCTATGCAGCAATCTGGAAATCTGAGCGTTGTTCTTATTTTTGATATATCCCTTCTGCTTCTTCTTTTACGAGGGAGTGCTGTTAGCTCAGCTTTATGAATTCATAATGGTTGGCTCTGATAATGTCTGAATCTCCTCAGAATGACACACATTGGACTGGATTCCCAGTCACAGTGAAATCCCTTTACAACAGTCTGGAGGGAGGGAAAAAAGCCATTAAAGGGTGTACATTACAGTTACAACTACTGTATGGCAGAGCCACAGAATTGTTATTTAAGGGAAAATCAGCCCTTTGCTTCCATTTGACAGAATGTCATACTCACCTTATAATTCTCATTACCTGCTGCGTTTCATATCGCCTAATTTCTCTTTTCTTTCTCCATGCCTGCGAGCAGTAGTTACAAAGACAGTGAGCTGTCTCTTCTGGAGACAGTCGTTTGCCCCTGAGAACCTCCATGATTCTTGCACTCAGTTTATTCAAAAGAAAAATCCTTAACGAGCTTTGTACTGCCAAATACTGAATAGCCAAGAGGTAACTTTGTCATTGTATGCTTTGAAAGACCTAGAGTTGTATTTCTCCTTTTTCTAGTTTGTGATCCAAGCAGCATCACTCCTAACAGACTTTGTGTCCTGAGTGTGTGGTGGTAACCTCACCTTGCTATTTCTCCAACTGTCATATGAAAAAGCATTTTCACTTGTACTCAGAAAAAAAATTAAAATAAACATCTAGAGAAGCTGTAGGTTTTGTGGATTCCTGAGTGAAGTCCTACTTTTTACAAACGATTCTGTGAAACTGTCCTTGCTTAAAACGCTGGTTAGGCACAGGACTGTTTGATGACCAGCTGTCATATATTTACACAAACTACCAAAACTGCCTCCATCTCTCTTTGCTAATATTAGCAGAGAGATCATTGTACATTTTCTGGTTTACTTTCAGCTAGTCATAGTTGTGCCTTTTTTAAATGTCACCTTGCTCTGACTCGCTCTGCTCTTCCAAAATGGAAAGTAGTGTGGGTTTTAATTTTTTCTCACGTGGTACAAATAATTTGTTTTCCTAGATACTGCACAGGATGGGGAGGATCTCAGAGAATGAAATTTGGATGCCAGAGCCGGAGTCAAAGGTAAGCCAGACTTTCTTGTCACACAGTCAGGCTGAAGCTCCTGCTTCAGTAATTCCTATGGAGCTGCCCCCAGGTGAGGTTTGGGTTATGTCACATGCTGATGGTATTAATTGTTTTGACTTGTCCGAGGAATATTGTTGCCCCTGTCTGAGGAGTGGATGGCCGAGAGCCAGGGACAAAGAACTCGGAGCCTGGGGGACTGCAAAATGCAGGAAATAATCCTAGTTCTGCCCATTCCCAAATCATGGTCTTAAGCCAAATATAACCTCCTTCCAGTCACAAGCAACTCCACCTTCACTGTCCTGTAGCTGTTCAGGATGACAGAAAATACATTTCACAGCCATGACCCTCCACCCCCATGCTCCAGTCTGGTCCTCAGGAGAAACCTGTGATCTCCCCAGCCTAGTGGGGGGCATTTGCTGCCTCCCCTCTCATGCAGTGAGGGAAACTCTATAGCAGTACCATCTCCTTTCTCCCCCAGGATGTCCCAGCCCGACCATTCACCACCAGCTTCTGGGAGAGGAACCTGCCCTCCGCACCAGGATTGCTGTGCCTGCTTAGCTCTACCATCTTCTTCACCTCTGTGGCTGCTGCAGGGCTGTTTGCCTGCAAAAAGGGACAGCTAATTCGAAACTAGCGGGGACCATGTGTCTGGTGGAAGCTGCATACTCCCTCTTCTTCCCTTTTACCAGATGATTGTTGGTTTTGGAGAGAAGTGCCACGGACAGCAGGAAAGGGCAAAAGTCATTCTTCTTGTGATTTTTCTTTTTAGTACCATAATTAATGCATCAAATCTACTGCAGCTGCTACCAGCTAAACAGAAATAAATCAACTGTGGGCACATTTTTCTAATTTCCCTTTCCTTTTTCCATCTGTTTTGATTGGACATGATCATATCGATGGTGCATTCCTAATACAGGCAAGGCAAAATGCAGATCACACCTTTCCCAAAAGGCAAAGAGGCCTTGGAGAATGTATTTGTTTCTACTCACTGCTTTATTTTTTACCACACAAGATAATAAATGCCCTTATGTATTCACTTCAGTTAGCAGCTCAGAATATCTGAGGTTATTCCCATAACATCCCTGCTGCACGGACGAGATTACCGTGCCAATCAGATGTAGAATTGCCAAATTAATTTTCAGATGCGTTTGATTAATTATTAATCATTGCAATGTGAAACTTAACCACGAGCTGGGTGAAAAGAGGTAATTAGCACGAAGCAGCTCACTAAATGGTGAGAGAGGAAGCACGAGTGGACTTTATTCTGCCCGCTACCGAGCAAACATCTGCGCTTCTCTGTTCTGCAGGGTGCCTTCGCCAGCACAGCACGGCCACGGCGCAGCTCTCGGTTACTTCCTGGCCCAAGAGCATCTGATCCAGCCAAGCCGTTTGCTGTTAAACCAGAGTGAAATGAATTAGCAAAGTTAAATCCCTTCTGACTTGCAGCAGGTGCTAGCTGTTATTTTCCAAATGGCAGCAGTTTCCTGGCTCCCTGTCAATTTGCTGCCCCTCATTTTGCTTGTGATCTGCACCGCCTTCCTCCAATAAGGAGAAGTATATTTGGGGCTTGAATTACTGCCTTGTAGATTACAGTAATTGGGTGCATCTGCCTGTTCCACTCTTATTATGTACATGATACACTTAAAATAATCACTTTGGTGTTGAACTGAAGTCTGGAATATATGTTTCACAACGTACCATCATTATGCAGTCTTTTTGCCATGAAATGTGAGCATTGTATGTGTCCATGAACTCATCTGTCAATCAACATGGGTGAAATGTGCCTTTCCATAGTCCTGAAACCTTGGTAAGAGGAGCTCTTCTATAAACTTTTCTTGAGATTCTTTCTTGTGTTGTTTTTGTGAGTTTGTGGAAGGTGATGTTTCTCTAGCGTGTGAAGTCACTGGCGCAGCAGCCACCGAACCCTTGCTTTGCTTGATACGATCCATATGTATACACCAACAGAAACACCTACCTACCCAAGATGACGTCGCTCCTGGCCTCTACTTCAACCACATTCGTATGCACACAACAAGTGCAGGCCAGTCTCAGCCTAGGTGCTGGTGGGCTCCAAACCAGAAGCTGTTTCCAGAGGGAAGGGGTGCTTCAGGTGGCCCCTTGTCATCAGATGTGAGCAGGTGCTCATTGTGCCAGTGTTAAGCACTGCACAGGAAAGGTTGTACTGATGGTACATGTCTCCTGAGCTACTTTGTTCATTGTTCATTGATCCCCATTCTGTGTGGGGATCAGCCAGCCACTACCAGTTTCTCTGGCAGAAAAAAAGCCTGAACAGATTATTTATAAGGTGACCATCTACATTTTCAGCTTCAACTTTCCCATCTACCTTCAACTTACACATGCACTTCAAATTACCCTCACTAGAAAGCAGAGAATAGTCTCAGTAGGAAACAGCAATGCTGGGTTTAAAATACATTGAACTGTAGTGTTATATGCTTGTTTAAAGGATTTTTGACACATCGTTTGACAAGTTGGTTTAGCATCCAACTTAGGAACATTTTAAGAGGGAGAAAAGGGACTGACATGAATTGCTGTTTGACTTGAGGGCTCCCTGCTGAATATGTTCCCCCCAGCTCCAGCCATTACCAAGCAGGGATTCCTGTGCACCAGGACTACCCCTTCCATGCAGCCTGGCAGAGCCCCAATGCCTGCCTGAGGGCTTGGGGAGGGAGCACGGGCTTGCTCCTGAGAAGCCTTTTGTGGTGTGAAATGGTTCTGTTACGTGCTTCCCCCCGGGGATATTTTCTCTGCCTGAAAAACACTGTCCATATCTACTCAAAAATATTTATCCACGTATTTGTGGCTATTGGAACCATTCATTTTTGTGCTGACTTTAAACTTGACATCTGAATTTCACAGCTTTTGTGTGTGCACGCAAAAGAGACCCCAAATCATCTGGAATACACCTGTGAGCCAACACCATCCAGCTTCGCTCTTCACCTTACCCACACACTTCTACTGTAATTTGTTTGGGTTTTGAACTGCAAGTTTGTTTCAGCTGAACCAGTCCCAAACAGGGCCAGGTACAATGTTCCCTGTTTTGAGAGAAAAAGCACATCTCACTGCTGTGGGATTGGTAAGCACAAATGAAATGAAAGAGGTTGGTTGAAATCAGCATTTCTGAAACTCCTGCAGCTCCCTGGCACCACACTGCTGCCGAGAAAGGGCAGCGTTTGTCGGAGATTATAGACCAGTTTCCATCCTGCTTTAATGCCCTTTCTGACAATCAGAACAATTTCCCTGTTTAAACATTAAACATTTAGCTTAAATATTAAACAGCCAGGCATCTTTCTTAAACCAATTTTGAAACAGAATGGGACTGAGTTTATCACCGCTGACAACTCTTCGAGTGAGCTGCTGCTGTTGTTAAAACCGTGAGGCTCAAACCCTGTGGAAGCACCTCTTTCTGCTGGGGACCAAGTGGAGTCCTCAGCCAGGCTGTGGGGTGGGAAAGCCTGCTGTGACTTCCCTAACCAGGGGTGCTCGGTGCCCCAGGTTTTGAAGGAAGAGCCCTGCACTCCCTTGGGGGAGGTGGGAGATGCTCTGCCCTCTCAAAGTAAGGGATGAGAAGGGAAAGGCCAAGGTCCACACTAAGTCCATCAGCACCAGGTGGGAACTGAATTGCATTGACATGCCTGTGAAATGGGAAAGCCTCAGGTGGAAAGGATGCTGTTTGATGTGTGGAAATAAAGCGAAGACCAGAGCAAACACTGGCAGAAGGAGTAGTGGAGGGGAAGGAGAGAAAAAAAATCAAGACTAATCCTCCATACTAGCAGCAAAATAAGATGCACCACGGAGCAGATAGATCAGGTGGTCTGAAATAAGCAAGCGGAGATGATGCCTGTGAGAGAACCTGCTTCTTTTTAAATTAAGTTGCTGGTTTTGCTTACAGATACCACGGCAGCTGTGCCCAGCCCCTCAGCATGTCACATAATCAGCCTTTTAACACCTTTGAGAGCCACAGAAATCGGCATTGGGGATGGGAAAGCGCCTGTAAGAATCTCATGCTTCCCACCACCTTTCTGCCCCATTCCCTTCACCTGCAGCTGCTGCGTGTGCAGCGTGGCACGGCAGCCCCCACCCTGGATGTCAACAACCAGCCCCATGGGGACAGTCACCCTGAAACAGGACAGGCTGTTGGGCCACCAGGAGCTGGATGGGCAGAAGGTGCAAGAGAAATGCTGCTGACTGGCTTCTTTGCTGCATCACCCCAACAAGGCTTTCCTTCCCTCATCACCTCCTGCCATGCAACCTCCAAAACACCCAGCATGGGAACTGACAACCCAAACCTCTCTGGCTGGAAACCCACCATATGAGAGTGCTGAGAAAGGGCCACCGTCACGAGGGTGAAGAGCTGGGTTGCAGGGGCTGCACGCTTTGACACCAGAGCACGTGAACCTCCCCTAGGTCAGGCAGCATCTCTCCAGCCGTGCTCCTTGCTCAGGGCAAGGGGGAGAGCTCTGACCGCGTTCATGTGGGGTGCTAAAGGTGTACCCAGCCTCAAAATCCACTCGGGGCAAGCAAGTGGCTGCAGCCTGTGCTTGGGCTCTGCAACAGTCATTCACCAGCAATACGTTGCAGTTCACATTTGATCCAGCCCCCTGTTTCACACTTGATCTCTTTTCCCAGGATCAAAGATACCCCCAAACCACTGGCACAAATTAGCATTACGTATCTGAATAAAATACCACCCAGGGGGATGTGCCAACAGTCTGATGGGCTGTAAACTGCAGGTTTACCACCAGGCAGTTCCTTCATTCCATTGACCAGGTTCTGCTGCCTGGCAGCAAGGGCTTTCCCCAGCCAGAAACCATGCAGGGAACAAGCTGGGGACTGGTCTTACGTTCTCTGCACAGAGCTCAGCTCACAGTTCCTGACAGCAGCATCAAGAAATAGAAAAATGGACAAATCCAGAGAGTCTTCTTCTGTGGAAACATGATTTTAGTCTATTCTTTTTCTTTTAGGTCGTTTCTCTTCCATGGAGCAGTTGGAAACAGTTTTGTTTTGCAGATGTTCCCTGCAACAGTTGCTTTCCACACACACATAGAGAAAGCAAATTTCATCCTGGTGAAAATCCAGAAGGAGAAATTAAACGTGCTCTTTGTCTGTGAACTGTAACTTTTTCTTTTCCCACTCAGCTCCTGCACTTGGTAATACATGCTTCGGGCTCCAGCTGCAACTCCTGTTCTGCTCTTCATTTGTAGTGCTTGGCTTCCCAGTTTCTGTTCCCTTTTTCTTGCTCTCTTTGGGGTTTTTTTTGGCCTCATCTTACACAGCAGAGACAGAGCAACGCAGGACACATCGAAGGAGCAGGGAAAAAAGTTGCCCAAGCAAAAGCACATTCCTTACAAGAGGAAAGGGAAGCTTTAGCAGAGCGGTGCTGGCAGCTTGCTGGGTGCCAGAGGTCAGCAGTGCCTCCCAGCTGCCCATCTCCTCTTCCAGGGGTTCCAGGAGATGTGATGTGCCCCGACCTATAACCTCGAATGGATCAGACAGGGCTGTGAGCTTGTGCTGCCTATGACCTTAACAAGCATAAGACAATATAAGGCACATGTCCTTTGCCATCTCCATCTTCCCACTATTACTCTTTCTCCATGCAATGTAACTGCTAGCTCCACCGCCTCTCAGGCAACGAGAAGACAGCTTCCACCCAAGATGGAGTTGAAAATGAAGCAAAGGACGTTATTACTGCTTGTGCTGGCATTGGAACTTTCATGATCAGACCATTCACCTGAAAACTCCTTGGACCATTTTCATCAAAACTACAGTTAAATCGCAGATGTCTGACCCAAGTACAAAAGCCAGAGCCACTTGCAGGGCTACTACTGTGGGCAGACACCAGCTGCAGACAGCTGTGCTGGAGCATGGCCGGCTGCCTGTTTGCACAGCAGCATGGCACAGCGGGCTCAAGGCTGAGATAAAGGCTGCCATCTTCCGGCTATGTAACAGCAGTATTTCGTCACCTCACAAACAAAAATGCGGCAGAAGCTTAACATTTTGATTTGCAGAAAGGTCTCAGTGGGTATTTCTGCACTGGTGCTTACCAGTCCTGTTGGGTACCCAAAATATCAAACTCTGGAATGGAAATACACTAAAAGAAAGGGATGCAAGTCCCCAGCTTCAAGCTCCCGTTCTCACCCATCTCCAAGCTCAGATGTGTCATGCTGGAAGAAGCAAAGGCAGGCTTCATCCCTGCAGCTTCCATCCCTGCAGCCTCTGTAGCCAGTCCCTAGCAGAAATCAGGGCAATGAAATGGCTGCTGCACCACCCCTCTACCGGCACTCCAAGACTTCTTCTGAAGGGCAGCATGAAGGAGCTGGAAACCTATGAGTACAGGTCCTAAATGCACCTGAACACTCGCCTCCTCTGAGAAGGGGCTTTCTTTGGAGGCAGTTTGCTTTACAGAGATAAATAGAGGTGATGGCTCAAATATGAAAAACAAACAAACAAACCAAAAAACTCTGAAAAAGCACTTCAGCCAAATGCCAGCTCGTAAAGGAATTATTGGGAAATAACATAGTTTCTAATTTAGTTTAATATTTTTGTTCCACTTCAGGCTGAATTGGCAAGTGGAGGCTGGAGTAACATCTCCCCTTGATTTTGATTAAGTGCAAGCATGCATTTCAATTGTTTTAAGATAATGACTGCACAGCCCGATGGGATATATCACTGCCTCAAACCTGGAATAGAAGTTTCCACATCTGAAATTATAATGTAATTTCTGCTAAATGCAACGCTGCTGTGCAAAGTGTTTTCTTACAACTTGGAGCATATGCAAATTGGGAGTGAACAGCCTGAGAGCTGACACGGATGCCTCAGTGCATTATTAATACACTTCCTTTTCTTCCCTCCTTCCCATCCAAGCATCAGAGCATAGTCGAGTGCAGTGTTCAGTCCCATTAGACGATCGTTCAGGAGCACACTGAGTCATTTGACAAACCCAATTAGCCAAAGGCTGGTGTTTCTGCTGGGTACTGCTTCCTCGAGCACTTCATCAACAAGTCTTTGCTGCCACAGGGAAATGGCACTCAATGAGACACCCCCCCCCCCCAAGTTTACTACTGGGGTTCAACGACGTTATGCGCTTGGGCAAGTCTGTGTTGGCTCGTACCCGTTCTGCTGCAGGTCAGATGAATGGATCACTTAGATTTGGATGAGGTTTCCCATCCCCACTCCCCCACCCCCAAGTTTTGGGATTGGGTGGATGGAGTCTACAGAGCCTGTAGATGCCAGAGTAAATGGATCTGGATGGATACTGATGATTTTATTAGAGCTGTTCTGCTAAGGAGGGACTGTAAAAATGGCTAACAGAAAATACCCTGTGCACATAAATAAAACCAGCCCTGGGTGAAAGCTAATAATCTTTTACTTCTAAATTAGAAAAAGTATCTCTTACATTCTGTCAAAACACAGAGTGAGGCTGTCTTTGACCTACAATGGATGTAAAAACTCAAAAACTTTCTTTGCCTCTTTCAGCAAGACCAGGAAGAGTGGGAAACTGGGATGAACCAGCATGGCACTGGGTAAAGACACAGTGGACAAGACCCTTAGTGTGCGTTTCACAGCTTATCACAGCTATTCAAAATTAATTTTTGAGCTTTTTCTAGCCTAACTTCAGAATAGCTTGTTGCTACTGACTGTACAAATCATGCAGGCTAAAGTCAGCTCAGAAACCCTCTTACTCAGGTGTTGTTTTTTTACAGCTTAACTTGGCACTCAGCTGCTAACTGAAGGCTTTTCTAGCAGACACCGCTAATATTCTGACTAGCATATCATGACTTTGTTTTTCCTTCCAATGACCAACAAAACCACTATAGCCTGCCTGCATAAAGGACAGCTATCTATTAAAATATTGCATGTGCAGCTGCCTATTAACATGCAATTTATTAACTTGCATCACATTAGATTCACAGGGCCTGCATTATCCCTGTTTGTACTTCTCCAGAGCTAAATACCCCAAGGAAGCATTTAGGTACCTAATTGCCATCAGCAGTGGGTGGGAGGGAGAAGCTGCCCAGTTCGGTACCCAAAGAGTGCCTGTGCCACCTGTGCAGGGCTGGTTTAGGACACATGGCCTCTGGAAGAGCTGCCACCTTTTGAAACAGCAGCTGGATGCTGGACAAGGTGCCCTCAGACAGCTGAAAGGCACAAGGCAACCAACTATGCTTTGGCTCCTGAATTGCTCTCTAGGTGGGTAAATATCACACGCCCTTTGAAAACACCTAACCTGGCTATTAATGTCTTTGCAGAACAACTGACACACATGCATTAGATATGAGTTAATCCCCTGTATATGAAACATATAACTGAGGTACTGAAGTTAGAAGCTGCGTCAGTTTAGGTGTCCTCCCACGCAGACAGCGAGAGAGGACGCGTCTGTGGGGCTCCTTCCAGTCCTGCACGGACAGAACCACTAGGCGAGGAGCCCCTCTCTCCCCACTCACCATGCAGAGAAGGACCAGCCTGACAAAAACTGTGTCTGGGCAGCCCTGGTGACAGAAGCACCTCAAATGAGGTGGCAAAAACTTGGGCCTTAATGCTTTGGTCTAAATTAAGCAGAAAGCCCCCCCCTTGCTTCCTTCCAGTAGCTACCAAACCGTACCTTGGTTCTGCAAAATCTGAGGCCAGTTTTGCCTTTCATTCTCAGATGCTTGGCAGTCCTGGGTTAACGGTTGGACTTCATGATCTTAAAGGTCTTTTCCAGCCTAAATGATTCTATGATTCTGTGCTTTTTTTTTTTTTTTTTTCTGAGGCAATGCTACAGGCCCAAGGGGAATTTATCCTGCCTTGAGCCAGAAGGAAAACTCGTCAGTCCCTCAAGCATTTTGGGATTTGCTTCAGATGAGTAGATCAGTATGATTATACAAGGTGAGAGGAAAAAATGATCCTCAGTTCTCATACTGGAAGTGAGTTTTGTATGATTTAGTCATATAATGTGCAAGTATATCCTACCCTCTGCTAAACAATGAGTGGGACTTCTAATTTTTTCCTCAGGAGATCATATTAATGTTTTCTATACAAAATATGCATTTCTCCTGTATTAATCTGTCCAAATTAATTTTCTGTACACTGGACTGCTGGAAATAATGAAGTGCCCCTGGCTGACGTAGTCTCTTTGACATGCACACTGAAAGCTTTGTAAATAAATAAATAAATAGATAGATAAATAAAAATACCGCTATTTCAGTACCTCCTCTGAGATGCCACAGGATATGTATGAACAAAGGGTTAAAGAGGAAGTTCAAATCTGACCCAAGGCAGTGATGTTTAAGAGTCATAACCATTTGTGAGCTGCTTTGGGGGGCTGTGAAATGCATTGCTGCTTCTGATACGTTTCTTAGGGGACGGATGCTTTATAGAGCATGGAAAGGATTAGTTGAGGGTATTTGCTTTCATGGTATTTATGCTCTTTTATAACTTGTAAGTAATACTGAAAGTTAAGCTTATACAAAGAGCACTGCATGCTTTTGACGTGTTTTTCACATGGATGGTTATGCTTTTCCAAGTATTCATAGACTACGGTTTTGTGAAACACAGGTCCCTTCCCAAGGCTAAATTTGTTCTTTGGTTACATTCTCTCTCTAGCACTAACACCGAGCTGCCAGATGAAATTAAGCCAGTGATTTTTGCCTCTTTTCTTTCATTTTTTTTTTATGTTTACACCACATATTATTTGGTATAAAATCTGTTTCTTGCCATGTTCAGTTACAGCCGCATGCCACCTGCCCTTGGCTCTTATGAGCAGCTATAAAACATGTCCCTGCCCATACGTATTCTGGTAAACAAGATGCTGTAAGAGGTATGTTTATGATGGGGGCACTCCAAATCTAAAACAATAAAAAATAAGTCTTAAGTGTAAGGCAGTTCGCTATCTGTATGTGAAGTACTGAGGTCTGAGCAACAGGTCCTGAGCCAAAGCTGACCTCTAGATGAACCTGCCAACCAAACATTTTTTTTATATAGATATATATATAATCCAATCATTACCAAATATGCATGATCATTAGTGAAAGATGTAGCTTAGATAGAATTTAATCATTAGCAAAGACACAGTGCATCCTTCCTTGCTTAGAGGCAGGTAGTCAAGGCTATGAAACCAGGCATGTGGCCTTGTTTGCAAACTGGTAGATAAAATGAAGTAGATAAGGAAGATTCCCTTGGTTCCTCCCTGAGCCCTGGCCAGGCTTCAGTGGGATCTAAGCGGAGTGTGAAACCAGATGTGCCCGTGTTTGAAATTAGGTGAGCTTGTTTATTCAACAGTATAAAAGCTGGACCTTCTTACAGCGACTTTGGAAACCTCACCTACGAGTGGACGTACCGCACAGGGCCTCCAGCTGCCAGGAAAGGCTCTCCAGATCCCCGCTGTGACCGGGGCTCCCCAGCCACTGCAGACCTGCACATGGTAAAGTATTAAGGCAATTGGTGATGTATCTTTCTTAACCACTATAGTCTGTCATATGTAGCACTGATTAGGCACATTACCTTGCCTTGTTTTATTCTTGCTGTATTATTTCACTTAATATTTATTTCACTTACTATTCTATTGCTTTAAATGTAAGTAAAGATAAATACACTTCTTTAACTAGGCATCTGTTTCCTTTGTGCTGACCCCATCTATGGGCAAAACAATATGTTAGGAAGAATTATTACCAAATGTGGTTTGATTTTTTTTGGTGTTTGTTTTTTGTGGGGGTTTTTTTGGTGCTTTGGGGCTTTTTTCGGGGATTGCTTGTTTTTTGTATCCTTCTCTCCTTCTTTACAGAGCTTTCTTTACTGAGAAAAGCTGAACATACCTCACTGGCTTCAGTATGAAATGCAAAATGTTGTGTTACTAAGTAATACTCACCATCACAACCAAGTCAAAAGGGGCTTCCACAAAAGAAACGCCTCAAACAGTAAATGTGACATGACAATATTTATTGATTCTAATTAAGGTTAAAAAAAGTTCACAGCTGTCAGATAAAAATATCTGCAGAGCCTATTGAAAAGGGAGCTTAAGAAGGAAACCAAGGGAGACAGTCACCACAGAGGCACTTGAGAAAATGCTACAGTTATAAAAGGCACAAAATCATCACATACACAGCATATATATTCCTGCAAAGTGAGGTCACTCTTTTTTTCCAAAACACAGAGGCAGGCATCACTGAACACTGACCTGTACATGACCACAGTAGACACGCTATAAGCAGCAGTCTATGACAACTTTAAACGATTTGACTGTAGAGATACTTTGAAAGCAAGACTGCTTTGGTCATCCCATTATTATCTCTATTGAAGATTAGACTGTAAGATCAAGATGATCTTAAGGTTGCAGAGATGGGAGAGGGAATGGTAGTCCATTTAAACACAGGTCAGGTTTATTTGTGAGCATTTGTAATCTGTGATTTAAGTGGGTTTGCTTCTTGTCAGAGAGCAGTGGCTGATCTGTTGTCATTTAATCCTGGCTCCCTTTTGCATCCAAGTGGTTTAGAGGACATACTTCTTCCTCAAAAATATTTTCACGTCTCAAAAAATAAAAAAAATTTAACATTTCTGCACTTCTGTCTACCTCAGTGAAAGAACAGTCCCACTGAGGATACAGGAAGATTATTTTAATAGAGGCCTTTAGCTTCTCCTCCATGCCTTAGGTTCCAGTGATGGGCAATGCTAAGACATATATTCAATTGTGATTAATGTTTTTGTTGTATTGACAGCAGATGTACTGTTTGGAATCAAGATCTGCACTGAGGAAAAAATGCACAAGTTAAAGGAAAGACAAGGGGCTGCCTCAGGTTGCTCACTTCCTTGTAATCGTTAAGTAGTTTATACAATTAGCTTTCAAGTACTTTGGTTAACACAGATTTTCATGCCATGACCCAACATCCTTTGCAATACACAGTTGCTATCACCACAGTAATACAAGCAAGTAGACCTCTTTATTTTGCAAAGTCTGAAGAGCCTTACAAAATATGCATGATAACACAGATCAGTTCATAAGAGACAATTATTTCCATGGTTGTTCCTATAATACATTTTACGAAGCTGTTAAACTGCTGGAACTTCCATGATAGCAGATTTCTCATCAAAACTTGTTGATTTATTAAGACTATAGCACAATGGGTTACCCGTTAAACCAGACTTCATTCCTCTATTTGAAGGGCTGGCACGAAGGAATTTTAAAAATGTAAGCCACTGCTAACAGTTCCCTTTACCCATGGGAAGCAACTTGATTCTCTACCTACATCAATTTTTCTACCACACTGGCATCCACATACACAAAGTGCCACATATTCCATTTATGTGGAAGATGTCAAGAAAACAGCAGCAAATCCTTCTTTTTAGTCCCGTAGTGGTGATAAACTCCACAGCATAATCATAGCAAGACACGGCTGTAAAGACAAAGAGAGCATTCCTAATGCTTTGGCAGTCTGGAAGGAAGAAGACAGAGACTTTTGAGTGCTAATACAGATGTTGCAATTCAAAACTCCCAGCTCCATCAGATTTGGCTAGAAATCTCAGGGGATCCAAATTTAATTTGAGATTTCAAGTTGCACTTACTTATAGTTACGGCAGAATAACATGAGAAATGCTTTGTGCATTTGGGGTTTTTTTTCCTGTTTTTGTTTCATTCTGAAACCAAAAAAAATTTATAAAGACATCTTTTTTTTTTTTCCAATTGCTTCATCTCATGAAAAGCTTTGGATATGATTCAGTTCAGTTCTAACTACATCCAACTTCTGTTTTGCCTTGGATTTTCTGCCCCTGTGGCACACAACATATTCTTGTTAGACTGGGAAAAACCTCTTCCAGATTCAGGAGCAAAGAACTACACACATTTTTGACATGAATAAAACCAATTTATCCTCATTAGTCTCATGGATCTGCTCCCCTTTAGACCTGGAGAATATTTCTAGGGCAGAAGCAGGACTTGAATTCCAACAGTTTTGGCAGAGAAATCATCTGCAAATGCAGCAGTTCTTTTATGTTAAGCATGTATTCACCATCTAGCACTTACAAATATTGGGCCAAGACTTTAAAAATGTCTCCCCAAATTTAGGTGTGACTGTTTATTTGTGGCCTGAGAATTGTCTGAGTTGCAAAAGCTCTGAACTTACATAGTTCCCATTCAGCTTTCGGTTCCTAATTCATTTAGTAAATAAATCACACAGAGAGAAAGCCACACAGAAACACTCTGTGGCAGGCAAATGGCCCAGCCAATTAGTGCTCTATGTGATGCAATGAGAAAGGCCATATGTACACTGTTGCACTGTTCTTCTGACTTAAAAGATCTTTATGTCTGAAAAGTTCCCCTATGCATTTTAAAAAGCTGTTATGAGAATATGCATTTGTGATAAAATCCAAGCTGCTGCTGCTACAAGATTTTTAACTGGCACATTGAGCTAAAAAGAATGAAACCTAAGGGTCAGAAATGGATGCACTGCTCACAAATATAACGGCTTTGTAAGTAGTTCAGTGGATTTCCATGGGACTATTTGGAGAATGAAGTACTACTCCACACAAGCAAGATCAGATGCTAGCCCAAAAACGTCTGCCTGAGACTGGTGATACAGTTCCTCTACCGTCTGCTCACACTAGTTGCTGAATATATTATTATACTTCTCTCCATGGCCTTTTACTGCAATATAATTTTTTTACATATACATTGGCTGGTTGAAGAGAGAAGTGCAGCAAACAGGCTCAGAATAACTCCAGACATCTCAAACTTCACGTTCTCAGTTATACCCTTGTCTTCCTGTCTGGTGCTGCGCAGATGTAAACCAGCAGAACTACCTGGACAAGGTACCATCATGTTGACAGGTAGGCACCTAACGTTTTGGTGGTAGGGGGTGTGTGTCTTTTTTTTAATTTTATTTTCTTCTCTATCTCTCTCTCTCTCTTTTTTTTTTTTTTTTAATACATTCTTTGAAAGCTACCAAGCTAGGGAGGGCAGAAGCATTTGCATGTGACTATACTATCCATGGTTCTCTTTCATTTCTCTATCATTTAGATCCTTGATTGGTTACCAAAAGTGCACAGTCAGTACAACAGAGCACAGCAGGAAGAAGTGGAAGTGCTAATCCCATCAATATGGTTTCTAGGACAGACTGCAGCTCTGAATCAGCTAAGCTGCATTCAGCATGAAGTGGTTGGGGAGCAGTTAAGTTGAGTTTTCTTCTCAGTTTAACGCTATCGCTACGTTTTTGAGCCCACTGTGCCCTACCAAGCAAGTGACAGCTTCAAGGTGTTCAAAGTATAAATTTAAGTAAATGAAAGAAAGGAAGGAGATAAGAAAAAAAAATATGTAAGAGTTTTTTTATGGACAGCTTTACAACTTCCTGGGGTGGGCAGAGGTTAATTTGTTCTCTTGCTATCTTGCAGTAACTTAAGGAGTTAAAAGAGGACCTTGGAGGCAAAGAAATATCCGACTGGGTGTAAAAGGTGTGAAAGGCTCTATCTGTACATTAGCACAAGGTTCCCTGTTCACACTCAGGTCCAACAGCCTGAGCTGCCACACTGCTGCACCTATCAGCTATAGTCTGGAGCCTGCCACATTTCTAGGCAGGGGAGATCTGATCCCACACAGGGACTGATGTGACTGGGACGTGCGAGCTCTGCTGCTCCAGGCAAGTGTGAACACAGCTGGGGAGCCTGAAGCTCAACCACATTGCCAAAGGCAGTAAAAACATTGTCCTTTAACTCACCGTAGGACAAATATACCACTGGAAATATCAGCTACCTATAGCCACACTTGCATAGTAGTATGGATAAATCTAGCCTGACTTGTCCCTTAAGTGTCACCTGGGCTCTGGACATTTGGGTGAAAAATAAAAACACTAAAAAGATCCTTACCAGTAATTTGCATGAACTATTTAATTATTTTTTTACACTATTGATTTCTTCTCTCAGTCTACTACACAGGAAGACAGAAATTCTTATTTTATAACTAGAGATGGAAGTGCCTGTGAAGACTTGGGAGTTCAGGGTCTGGTTCAGATAGTGTAAAAACAACTGCAAATCTCACCAGAACAGGCTCGGTATTTTGTCATTTCTGGTCTGAGACCTGGATAAAAACCTCAAGGTAATAACACTTGGCAGGGTATCCTAGAAATTCACCAACCAAAAAGTTACTGCTAGAAGTAGGCCTGGATGCAAGGGTTTCTTTTACAATGGATCCCCTTCCTTCATCCCTCCCCTCCAGCCTCTCCTCTCTATTATTTTCTCTCTTCCCCAGCCCTGATCTGAACTTGGAAACAGAGAAGTGCATGCCAAAAAAAAAAAAAAACTAAAAAAAAAACCTAAAAAAAGGAAAGAAAACCACTCAAATGTGAGGCTTTGCATTGGCACCTTTTTCAGTTTCGAACTAGAAGTCCCTTTTTGTAAGCAAATAACCCAGCCACAGCCACAGAGGTGAAGAATGTGGAAAATCCAATCAGCTTTAGCAGTCCCGGCACAGACGGCAAGTTCCTCTCCCAGAAGGTTGTAGTGATGGGCAAAGCTGGAACATCCTGCAGGAAGAGCGTACATTATCAACATAACACCGTGAGAAGCAGGATGTAAATCAAGAGAGTTTTGCAGCAGAAATGGAACCGAGTTGAAACAGTTCATGTTATCAGGAAGGACAGTGTATCAAAATTTTCTTCTCAGTTAAAGGGAAGAAGAGACACGGAAAGGATTCATAGCCCAGCTAAAAAGTGCAATCCTTTCTAATCCCATGTTACAGAGTTGTCAGATGGGTGCCCCCTCTGAGTTTTGATCCGTTCCTGTTCATGGAAGGGCAGTTTTGGGGAGTAAAGGAAAGTTTGAAAGTTTATTGTGGCTTTTATTAAGCAAACTTAAATAAAAACAGCCAACAAAATTTTATCTCACCAGCAAAACCATAGGAAAAAAATATCCATTTAATCTACAGAAAGACTTACAACAGATTCAGGTTCTGGCTTCCAAATTTCACTGTCTGGGATTTTCCTCATAGCAAACAGTATCTGAAAATAAATAACGTTCTCTAGTAAGTACCATTCATTCTTTGAAAGGGAAAAAAAAGCTGGCTTCAATTTGTTTTAAAATGGCATGATGAAGGTAACAACCGAACACATAAATTGCTGTGTATTCAAATGTTAAAAGAAAACTCAATGGTTATACAACTTATTTTTGGGGAGGCCTGGTATTTAATAAGACACTGCTCCTAGTGGAAAATAGTAACAGGAAAACCTCTCTATGCCTAGTTAGTCCATGCAAGATATTGGAACTTAACTGGTCCCATGGGAACCTGGTAATATGAGTATGACAGAGTTACGTATACACTCACGGCAAAGTGAGGTGTGCGTAAACCAGCTACTGCATAGGCGAGCCATATAGCCACAAGTAGCTGGTTTTGCTAATTTTACCGTGATGTCGGAACAGGAACAGAATCCTGTAAGTGATGACAGACCACCACTTTCAACCAGAGAAAAGCAAGACTAAAAAGAAAACCTTCACAATGGAAAAGTAACTGTTCAAAGTATCAAAGATACTTGAAATCAGTAGGATAGCAAAAATTATCTGAAAAGAGTCATGAAAGACAGTAAGATTAACTTCTACAGTAAAATAAAATTGAGGTGCTGATATTGTTTTTCCTGTTCCAGGCACTTGCAGATTTAAGATTTTCTGTCTTTTACGATGAGCTTTTATTCTAGACAAGATTCCGGGACCCCACCAACTTTTCAATACAGGAACGTGAGAAACACCCTTGCACTAGATTTTAAACATATTTTCCTTTCACAAGTAAACGAGGAAAGGAAAGCATCAAAATTTTTACCGGTCAACCTCCCTTGCCAACTTCCCTGCTGAGGCCTATGAAGGTTCTGCTGCAATGTCCCTGCATTAGAGAGGCTCTGCAGGTTTTCTGGAACAGGTTACGTATAACCTCCAAAAATGGGACAGTTGATCTCTGTCTTTTGGGGCAGGTGTATGGGCTACACAAACTCTCCAGATCCCTTCCAGGCCAATTTCTGTTCAATTACTGTAGATTTTAGCCACTAGGTTCCCTCCAGCTCATAAAACAGATGGAATTTCTTTTGCTGCTTCATAAACTGCAATATTCCTGGAAATACCTGAGGAACTGGCATTTTTTCAGAAGGAAAATATTTTTAGTCATTGTTTAATGACTTTACATAAGGCTGTCTCAATGGCATATCACTGTGTCAATGGTATTGTTGGAAAGAGTTGAGGAAGAGACTAGCTTGGTGTGTAGAGCTGCAGAACTGAGCTGTTCCTAGTGAGGCTAATGGCCGTGATCTCTCAGTATGATGACTAACAAAGCACCCATTTGGGGGAAAAAAAATACTAGGTGAGAATGTGGGATTTCTGTTAAAGAAGAAAGGATTTAGATCCTGGAAACAGAGAAGAGTTTGACGAAATAGAGAGCCCTTACTAAGCATTCCAAATCTAAGTGCAAAACCATCATCCTTTTTGAAGTCTGCTCCCTTTGCAGGGATTTGCATCCAGATTTCAGAATGCCTGAAGCTATCAACACTCAGTTCCCATTTCACCTCCAACCAGAACATCTTTCATTTTCCATAGGATATTTGACAGTGCCACCTGTTTTGGGCTTGAATCCATACCTCTCTGGCTGCTCTTTCTCCAGCCTGTACAGCCCCCTCCATGTATCCACTCCACTCTGTGGCTGTCTCTGTGCCAGCAAAATAGATTCTGCCAATGGGCTGCCGAATGATCCTGGAGGGGGACAAGCACTAAGTCACATCAGCCATATCAGCAAAGAGAACTGAAATCCTTGGGTTAATAGTAGAATAAAAAATTTTAAATAACAGTGAGCACATAAAGATAGTAATTCCTGGTAAGTTCAGCTGGAAAGGTAGTCTGCATTGCATTTGATTTCTTACAGTAAACACAACAGTGTTCATATTTACTAAACATCTACACTGCTCACAGGTGTAAAAGACAATTCATTTGAGATGAGATTTATTCTGTCTCATGATTTCAGTTAGTGCCATAAATACCCATGCTAGACATTACTGGCACAGTGTAGCATTCTGAAGTACATCCCCACGATATCTAAAGTAACAAGCAAATAATAAAAAAAAAAAAAGTTGTTTTACTCTATTTTTGCCAGAATTTGCAATAATTACCATTAAAATTACTTTAAATACTAAGGCTTCCATATGCTCTTCAGTACAACTGCTTTATTGCTCTAAATTCTTTTTAAATTGTGAAAACTTATACTTTAAAAGTAAGGCTATGCCACCACATTAAGAACTATGTATCTGAATCCAATCACCAGTTGGACCAGTAAGCCTTTTTCTCTTTGGTAAATCTTGTTTTCATGCAAAAATAATTATGTCAGAGACGACTGTGTACAATGGCACACTGATTACTATATTAAGCCTTGACTGCTAAACAGAAAGGAACAGTCCAAAGAAATCACTCATCACGGTCAGTGTTGGCAAGAATTAATTCACTGCCAGTATTCATAAAACACCAACTAAAGATGTGCTGGAAACGGTAACGCCAATCTCAAATACCCAAAGCTAGTTTTGTAAACAGATTGTGAAAGCTTCCCCAGCTCCCTTCCGAGAACCTGCTCAGCTGTATTCACCAAATAACAAACGTGAATAAAACCCCCTAATGATACTGTACTCATCCATCAAAAAACCCAACCGAGACAAGTGGAAGGTTATGATACTGGCTTAAAATGTTCCCCAGTGATCTTAAAGGTATAAAGAAAAACAGTGACAGAGGATTTATGAACCTTTCTGAGAATATTTATTAACTTGGTCTTATCTTACCACTTCGAAGCCCACTATAAATAGACATTGTACCTTCCATACTGAGTCATTATGCCTGGTGGGAAGTAGGCTGTGTAGCAGCCCCCAGAATACTGCTCTTCACACCAGTTCTTCTCTTCATAATGCACTGGCTGTAAAACAGATATTAATCCACTCAAGGAAAGGACAAAGTCCTGAAGAAGCTAATAAAAGAACTAAGGAGACAGCAGAGAAGAACAGCTTATGATTTGTTGCATGTCAACACCTGACAAAATGAGCACATTTAACAAGTCTCTTAATGCAACATGGATCTGGCACAATAAGCCTTTAGTTTTAGATGCTGCTAGCTATTCTCAAAAAGACCTAGCTAATCTGGCCACTGTAGAACAGATTAATGATAATCTATCAATGTAAATTTATGCTCTGAGCCATGTAAAGCAATGTTAACCTCTGGTATACACATGTATAATGCTTGTAATATATACATTGGATACAAATATATACTGTTCAAAATGCAAAGCATGGCACTTGCATGGTTCTGTCTACAATATCATGTTTAAAATGATGCAATCTCGAGACTGGTGTCTACAACATTTAAATCATGTAAAATTGCCGTTAAAGGGTAAATGGCATTGATCACATACACTAAGTGTGAGATCACACAAATCCTATCAGGTATTTACCATTACAGAGAAAAGGCGGCAAGGAAAATGCAAAAACACCCCAACACATTCAGCAATGGATCTTAGCAACTAGTAAGAGAGAAGAAACATCATGATCAACATAGCCTGAGGGGGAAAGGCAAGCCTGTCACATTTGAAAACAGCTGAGGTTTATGGTGGTAAGCACTGTGAATGCTACCCATGAGGCTGTACAAGAACATACCTGCCTTTTAAATGTTTCGGAAGCTCATTCTTATCCTCACTGTCAAGCACAGCCCAAGACTTACCATAATTCTCTCCACTCCTCTAGAAAGGGCAGCAAGTGCTCCCATAGAGGTACCTTTTCCAAAAACACTACACAGTGCTGTGGCACAGCACTGCTGAATTCCAGTTTCATTCTGCCCTTCCCAAGCTCAGCAAGTCTGACAAGAGATGCAATGGTTTTGATTTTGTGCTTACATGTAAAGCTTCCTCTGATCCCAGAACCTTTGCGTAGAGCTCACACAGCCTCGTCTTCCTGCAAGAGAAGAGCAACAGAAGATTTCTGTGTGAGGAAAGGAGAAAACAAGCCACCTCTAGTATGTCCTAGTTCCAAGAGAACAAGGAGCAGTATCGGCTTGAACTTCACGTTCCAGCTTTTTGGGATCTATCTTAATTAGTCAGCCTCTGGGTCACTAGAAATAAACTCCTGTGCTGTGTAAGTGCTGGTTTTACCAGCATTTATGCAAGTTTTTCCCTGAAGATACCTCTAGCAGCCCAAATCCATACATTATCTGAAGGTTCTCCAGCCTGTCAGGAAAGAAAAGTAGTAAGTCATAGCAATTTTTTGTCTTGTCACATAGACTAACTTACGGTTTGTTCCTACAAAGATGCAGGTGTTGATAGACGGAGGCTCTCAGGGAATCGGTACTTTATTTCTGTATCTATAAAATTTCCTCCTGTTTCAGTTTATGAGTCTATAAATCCATGAATATACCTCATTCTGTAGCAAACCCCAAGTGCAAGTAAGTTTCTTCCTACAAGTCTTACTGTTTACTGTTAGCTGCACACCAATTCCCAAACACAAGATCAAAATGAAATAATAATTAACAATTGTGAAAAACAAACATCCAAACACAACACTGGAAAGGTGTTTACTTCCAGAAGCAAATCCTGTGCTTCACAGAAAGCCATGCTGGGCACAGAAATAAAACAGTCCCAGCTCTGTAACTGTATGGGCTACACTTGCAGCTATGTAAGTACACAAGGAAACCGTACCCGTACTGCTGTATGAAGCAACCCAACTATACAGGAGCCCAGCCATACCCATGAGCAGCTGGACTCAAAGAATGCTACAGAAAGGGGATGAGGACAAAAAAAAAAAAATAATAAGGAAGACCTGAAGGGCCTTGAAGAAGGTGCCCTCCTGTGTAGGTTGGGGCTTGAGCAAGAAAGTGAAGGCTGCTACAGTTCAGGAAGAGCCATGGGGTGATTTTGCTGCTGGCACATATCGAGCCCAGAAGCAGCAGAGAGGACAGAAGCAGCCCCTTCCTTGTGCCCTGGGGCAGAGGACAAGGGTCAGCCTGCTCCAGAAGCAGAAATGCATGGTGACACAGTGACTCAGAGGAGGACTGCAGGATCTATCTACGAACATCCTCTCTGCAGTCAGAATCCAGCCACAGCCATAACAAAAGGGAACATTTCTTCCATTTCTCTCTCTCTGTCTCTCCCTAAGTGAGGTGACCACTGTGCCGCGCAGACCACCAGCACCTACCCAGTATCTGAACAGAATAAAGCAATTTTCAAAGCATGATCCAGCAAAGCCTCTGCTGAGGTCTGCCCACCACCTCTCACAAATGCCCACCGGCTCCTGATTTCAGGGCAGGTCAGCACCACAGAGCTCCACAGGGAAGTGGGTTATCACCTTGGGACCTATCTGCTTTTGCTCCTCCCAGCACCACGACAGGGATGAGAAGGACCCCTCTAGAGGTGCCTGTGCCCTGCCTTTTCTTCACATGTGACTTGCAGACCCTCCAGGGAGCCTGTAAATGGCATACCAGAGGCTGGTAGGAATTCTCATGTACGGCCAACTGCAGGGCTCCAAGGAGGTGCAAGTTCACTGCTGTTTGCTAACTACATTGCAAACAGATAAAAGTTAGTTTAAAATAATCCATGCAGAAGAAAATATTAAGCTTCAAGTCAAGGGCATCTTCAGACTCTTCAGAAATTTCAACCTTGGAAGGAATTATTTATCAATAATAAGGTATTATTTGTCAGGAAAAAAAATATCACAGAAAAGCAGTTTCTAAAGGATTGCATTGTACCAACAGTAATTTATCACTGAGGATATTCCCACAGTAAGAGCAACCCTTGCAGATGTGCTGGTCTCTCTGCAACATCTGCACTTTTTGTCCTTGAATAGTTTAAATACATACATATTTATGGATTGATGGTTAACGCTAACATTGAACATATGAAGCACACAGCAAGTAAAATCCTTATTTCTTGTCTTTGGAGTCAGCTGTGAAATTGCCACCAGCACTAGATAAAAGGAATGTGATGTCTGGAGCTACCTAGGTAAGGTCCTGTTAAGAGTTGCACTGTGCCCTGAGTGGAAGAAGTGCACATGCAGACACTCAACCCTTTTCCCTGGTTTCTTATTCCATGGCACTCTGTGATGCTATCACCTTCATTGCACAGCTGTGAAAGGTAGGGTACAATCTAACCACTGGAATTACTCATTGGCACCTTGGAAGACGAGCTGGATGGCAGCAGTGAGTTTTATTCTCTTCAGTCTGGCTTAGGCTGTAAAATGGTTTCCATCCCCTCCCACAACTGCTGTTCCCAGCCATGATTTAGGACAGCTGCCATGGACTCTACATCCTGTTCTTCATACGCAGGGATTACCGAAAACCTTACCCTGTCATCAACGCAATAAAGGGAGAGTCCAGCTTGTGTTGATAGGCAAGCACAGCACCTCAGCGAGATGCACTCTCTGTAGGGTGCCACAAGAAGCCTGTCCGCAGAAGGGATCCCTCCCTGCATAGTCCCCATCTAAACAACACAAACTGGTTGCACCCTGAGGGTACACCGGGAGAAGGTCCAGGTTTGCACTCTGCCTTCTGAACTCCAGTTTCTACTGGAAGGAGACTTGTGCTCACGTACAGCAGATGAGTTGCAGCGCAGCCCAGTGGGTTCCTGCCTCAGCTGTCTGTAGCCAGGACTACAGAAGCCAGAAAGCTACCCCTGCAACAGGGTACCTCTGCTAGGTACCCATGTAAGTATATTTCATAACCATTCTTTACTAAAGCAAAGTCCTCCTAGTCTAAGGTTTGTTCCCTGAAAGACAAGAGTTCAAAATCCTTTTGTTTAAAACTTGGCTGTAAGCAGCAGCAAGGTTAGATAATTGTGCTAATGCTTCTGAAGCACACAGGAAAGCAACCTTTCCTTCATGGTACTTCGCAAGCAGCCAGGACAGCCCTTCATTTCACAGAAGCAGCAACTGTTCTCAAAACTGCAAACGCTTAGTTGTATCCAGTGTATTGACACACAGTGTAAGACATCATCTGGTGTTTAATGATATTAAATCGATGGTTTAAAATACTGGGCACACTGGATTTCAGAATACCTACACTACCACTATTGTCAGTCACCTGCTTGGGGTCTATCTCAAAGCCTGAGTGCTGAGGAGAAGGCTGCCTTGTCCGTTCCTGCCAAAATTAAAAGTATTCTGCAGTACCAGGCTGTCATTTCAAAAGACTGGGACATTGACAGCCCCACTTACACCCATTATCCACAGACTGCTAGACTACCTGCAAACCTAATCCGAGATGACTACATCTTCTCTAGTTAGACTAGCTAGTACTGGAAAAATGTTTACTTGGACACCGTATTTCTTGTGGCATGCTTTAAAAACAAATCCATTTTCTCCATGTCAAAATGAGGCTCTCATACCCACACTCTTTACTTGTAGCTTTAATTTGATCAGATACTGTGAATCAGTGTGATGGAAAAAACTCATTACTTTGTAAATTCTATTTTAGTAATAAACCAAAGAACTGTACTGTATGCAGAGATTTGTTTCAAGAAGACAGTAAAAAAGACTTTCATCTGTGCCTGAGGGACATTTTTTCCCCCCATAACTAAAGGTGGAGAGCTGCAGGCAGCTTTTTGACCCCTTCATGATGCTGGGGTCTTGTTCATGGCAGCTACAGCAGCCTCAAGGTTCTGCTAAGTTACAAATACTGAAAGGATCCTCCAGGGTGATTAGAAAAAGAAAAAAAAAAAAATCAAGCACAGTGGCCAAACTTGTCTTTTCCAACAAGCTTTCAAAGAGCTCAGTGCAGTTGCAGGAAGCCAGAGAAATAGCAGGGCAGGGCAGTGGTGGTGGTGTCAGGGGTGAGGCTAGCACTGGACCCTTCCCACTGAGGGCAGCAGAATATCTACACTACTTTCGTATTCAGCAGCTTAAAGCAGTTCTTTTGCTAGAGCCATATAAGCAGAGCAGCCCTGCTGGAAAATGAGAACCAGGACCACAGAGTTTCCCGAGGGCAGGGGCTACCTGCCACATCTGCTGCTGGTTTGTGGGAACCCTGTGGGGCCTTCATCCAAAAACAAGCAATACCTTCTTCCTTAAAGTGACATGTCTGCAAACTGTCACAAGGTTACAGACACATTCCTTCAAATCGGGGCATTTTTTTCCTGCTCTGGTCATTTGTAACAAGATTTTGATGCAGATTCCATGCAGATCTCCAGTGTTTGTGCTTACCTTTCTTCTTTTGTGAGACCTGTCAGCCTTCTACATTTCCGAGCAAGAATGAAGCTGTAGGAAGACCACAAACAATTTACTTCCATTATGTTACTACATTATTTAAAATACCAGTACCCTATGATGGGATGCTGCAATTCATAGTATTAGCTTTTGGGTCTCCATCCAAAATACCCATTTCACCTCGCTGTACAATGTTATGTGCTTTGCCGGCTGCTTGAAGGACTCACTGTGGAAGGAATTACTCTGAGACTCAGGTTAGAATATTTGTATGAGCTGTTTCCCAATGACCTTAATTTTACACAGCAGTGGGTGCAGGCATATAGCAACAAGAGGTGAAGCCTGGGATTGAACTGGAAATTATCATTTAATAAACTTTCTAAGACTGATCATGCTTTCTGGCTGTTTAAAGAAACAGAACAAACAAACTATAATACTAGAAAACAATTTTTCACTTAAAGAACTGAAAGATTTGGGGGAGGTAAAATATTTGGAGAAAATTTTACATTCTGCAACAACCCCTTTTTTTCTTCTCCTTCCTTTCCTCTTCTCCAGTTTTGTACTTTGCCACAGAAAAAGGCCAAAGGTGACAGTTAGAAAAAGAAGAAAAACAGAATTTAATTTTTTAAACTAGCAATTAAATCATAGAGATAACTTTTTTGAAAGAAAAAATCATAGAATATATTCACCACACACTGAGAAACTCAACCCTTTTAAAGTATTAAAAAATTACTATTTTAAAGTGTCTCCCTTCAAAAGTAGCAGGTTCAATTGTTGCCTCTAAAACAAAATAAAAAGGCATTAAATAGACACTTTCTTTGTCTCTTACCCTATTATGGCAGGAAAGCTGCCATCAGGCTTAGTATCATCAAGTGTTAAACCAATTGCAGCATCCTCATCTTCAATGATCATGGTACCACAATACCCTGTTAAGCACAAAGTGTAAAAGAAGTTAGGATCCAGGTAACCAAACGCCGGAACAAGCTTCCAAGGAGTTGTGAAATACTCAGAACTTGAATGGAAAAGCCCTAAACAACCCGACCTAAATTCGCCTTGCTTTGAGCAAGGCATGGGACTAGATGATGTCCGGAGGTCCCTCCCAATCTCTGTCATTCTCTGATTCTGATTCTAATACAGGGAGAAATGAAAACAAAGGAAAACAAAATAACCAAGTGACCCACATCAAGTAACAAAGATTAGCACACAGCTCCCTTGCTGATCTGCAAGGCGGTGTAGTGTGGTGTTGCCTTGAGTCAAAGAAGTGCTAGATCTGAGATGTGCTGAAAATCAACAATACTTTTCAAGCATCTTTAAAACAGAAAGTCAGTAAAGGAATCTCCTATTGTTGAATTCATGATAGAAAAATAAATTATTCTGTAACCCAGTTAGCAAGGTAATTATTAATTGCACTGAAACAGATTGCTCTCAGATTCTGAAGATGTTCAAGCGCCACTACCACAGTTGTTTCCATATATGACATTTATGTTCATACATTGTTTTGAAAACACAGTTATTCTTACAAGAAGGGTTTGGAGAAAATAAATTGTTCTTAAAAGAAGAACAATGGTGTTAGCAAAGCACAGTATGCATACTAGTGGTTCTATCAGGAAATGGGAGTCACCTCTTGCCAACCCATCCCAAACCAAATAGCCAGAATATGCCAAGATACAAAAGTCTTAAAATCATTCACAAAGATGAAGGATGGATGACATTTGTACACAAATGCAGATGTGGACTCATAAACCAGTGATGAGAAATGGGTGCTATTACACTGCATTTTGTCTTAGATTTGGTACGTTCTAAAAGAGAGCTGAGGAATCATGATGGAAGTATTCAGCATGTAAAGAGAGTTCAGGATGACTAGCTCAGATGGGGATCTCTGTGTGAGGACACCTTAAATTAATCCTGCCCAGTGCACGCAGAAGGCAGAATTTCTACAGGCTGATAACCGATGGTATAAAACCTCTTTCCATCACACATCACTTGTACCTTTACATTACTGTACAAGTGGGAGAGACTCATCTCATACCCAGGTGCCACTAAAAGAAAAGGAAAGGATAACAAAGAACCAAGGCAATAAGCAACAGGAATGAGTTATCCCTTCATGACAACCTCCTTCTTTTTATTTCCCCATCCACCCTCTCTTCTCAATCGATCTCTCAAGTTTCTCAAACAAGGGATGGCAAAAATGGCATAGAAGTGTATGAAGTCTCCTTCTAAGGTTCTGCATACTCTAAACTCAAAGTCTGCTCCGTTACCATGTACCCTCTTTCCTCTCTCTGTCACTACTATTCCTTTAAAAAAAAATGTAATACCCTTCTTCCTCCAGAAAGTTTCCTTATAGTACACAATGCACTTGATGACGGAACCCATGGGAATTCGGTTGATGAGCTGGTTTCTCATTGGGGGCAAAGGTGGGTTGAAATGAATCTTCAAACCAAGAGCTGGGGGAATGGCACTGATCACATATTTGCCCTGGAAAAGAAATTATACATAAGCCAATATATTATCCACTACTTCATTCTAAACATACTGCTCTAATGATCTTGGCAGACACCTGGGCAGGCTGCAAGGTGTATCTTCTGAAGCAATTTTGGCATTTAGCATAAGAATTGCAAAACTGAACCCTCACAAAATCTTGCCTGTTAAACAACAAACAAACATTATATAAACAGCCGTCTGTTTGAATGATGGGCAGCTGCTCTTTCTCCAATGGTTTAAAAAAAAGCACTATGTTTTAAGAGTCCATTGGTCTCCCTTCCATCTGGACTCCTTTGTTACAACTTGGAAGCAAAGCCTGCAATGTTTTTCACAGAAAATCTATTACTAAGCTGCATTTTTTGTTTACCTTACAGTTACCCTCTAATTTGGAAGGTAACTGAACACAAAGATGAGACATTAGCAAAGGAAGAGTTTGAATTTACACTTTGCTTTTCAGGCATCACTTTAAAGCTCTATCATTGCTATTTCTTTGACACAATCAGGAAGTGTGACTTCCTCTCAGTCAGTTAAATCTGCTGCATTTTTGTACAGGATTTTGGAGATGTTGAAAAGGAAAAGCTAAAGTTTTTCTAGCTATCCCAGCACTAACAGTTGCTTAAATGTTAAAGGTTTCAGTACCTCATATAATTCATGATCTAATGTTTCCACTATGACACTTTCACCCAACTGGTCGATGTGGACAACTGGCTTCCTCAGCTTCACTCGGCTTCCCAGGCGCTCCATTATTTTCTCACTTATCTGGCCAGAGCCCCCAACAAACTTCCTCTCCTGAAACACAGAAAACAACTCAGCAAAGCAGATTCAGCAGACTGGCGCTTGTGAAGGGTGTATCATGAAAAACATTTTGCTTGGCATTGAAAACAAACCCCATTCTTCCCATTGTTATCAAAACATTTTTGGGAAGTTTGGCAATCTCACCAGGAAAACACTTCCGTGTAATTTTCTCTTTCGGTGAGCTCCTCAGGTACTTCCCATTTTTGACCACCAGCCAAAACTAGAAGTATCAGCAACTCCATGAGAAAATCCCTTCTCACGTGGTCTCCAAATGGATTTGACAGGTCTGTGTGAATCAGCAAGACTTCTGAAAAGTGCTTAAACTTTTCAGCCCTTCTCTGAGTTCACTCTTACCCCTGCGGAGGTCTGTGTATCAGAGGTAGGACCCGTGATCCTCACAATAAATAACAAGGTATAATGACGTAGCTCACTCCAAAAATGTCTCCTGCAGTATATAATCTGATTTAACTTAAACTCAAATTACCTCTAACGTAATACAGAACTCAAACAATATTTTATTAAACATATTTGCAGTTACATTATCTATCATTGTTGACTATATATGAATATTTATGCATTTTAACATGTTTTATTGAATTTGTAATTGTAATTATTTATTATTAAATAATTTGCATTTCCAAAAATACAATTGTTTCTCATACAATTAGTAAATTTTGCATTTCTCAAGTAGAAGATCATTAGCAGCGTCTTTACTTCCTTGAAATGCAAAAGCAGCACTAATGCACCAGATTTCAAACTTTTCAAAGGAGCAACCTATTTAAGCAGGGGCGTTCAATTTCTTCAGAATTATTTTAAAATCTTAAGAATTGTAATCCTTGGAAGCTTGCATCTTTAGGAACCCAGCTCTGGGCTATATTTTCAGTATTAATGTGGAGCACTCTACAGATTTGTGCAGCTAATATTGACATCTCCATTAAGTGCTTCCAAAGTGGTAAGGCTTGCTTCAGCCTCATGACAGAAACAAGCATAAGTAAAACCTTATTTTGTCAGCATGGATAGGCAAAGTACATGTTCTAAACAGAGCCCAAAAGGAAGCCAGAGTCAGGATACAAATCTGCTGATCCCGGGGCCAATGCCTTCAGCACAGGAACAGCCTTCAACACTATTTTGCAACATCCAGATTAATGTGTAAATGAATAGAACTAGTTATCAATGTGCTACTGGCTCAAAATCATGGACGGCTCAGTTTGCCCTCTGAACTAAAATAAACAAGCAAAAGAATGAAATCAAGACAAGGCCTGTCACGAGCCGCAGAAGGTGATGGCTGACAGTACCTGTCCTCCATTGGTCGTTGAGAATATCCTTGCTGTCCCACCACACTGCTTCACATACCACAAAAACCAAAGGGCAGAGACCTCGTGGGGTTCAGAAGTGACATCCACATTCACAAACAGAGTTGCAAAACTCTTGGCAGCACTGCAACAAAGACAAGAAAGTGAGTTAATTTAAAAACTGAAGAAGGGTGACAAGATTGTTTTGAGTAGGGGAGAGACTGTCTTTGGCAACCTCTTCTTTCACTGTGGGCAAAGGATTTCTTAATTTCAGTTGAAGTAGGAAACTATCAATTTCTTTTATGCAACATTTTTCAAGTAACCCTACAAAAAACTGCTAATCAAGCACTACTGTATTCCAACTGAATTAGGGCTTCAGGAGACACAAGAGCCCATGAAGGCTTTTGTCATTCTATGTTACTAATACAATTTGCTTGTCACCCTAGATTCAGAGCACCTGCTAAATGCCTGTCCCTCAAGCACACAGCACAAAGACTATTCAACAGTTGTCATAAAAAAAGTTAGTGAACTTTTCTAAGCTAATTATCTAAGCTCTCTGGGTTAGTCAGCATCCTCTCACTGCCTGTTCCTCTGCTTTGCTCAGGGAGGGTGCTGCAGATGGAACACAAAAAGGAAAGAAATGTAAGTAGGAAGCCAGAAGCAAAGAAACAGCATATACACATTCATGCAAAAGTCTGGCAAGAAAGGGGAAAGGATACTTTTGGTTCCTCAACTCAGTATTTTAAATAGTGTTCTGGCAGCCAATGGTGATGAACACAGAACTGGAAAAGTGGCCTGTGTCTGAAAAAGGATCATTGCTTTATGAACTCTGGTCGGTGCTTTCACAACAGTTCTACTGAAAATCACTGTATAAACCTATACAAGATTCTGGGGTGCACTAGGACAGAGTTAATTAAGGCTCAGGGAAACATTCCTCCTGTTAGAAGTAAATACTTCCTCTGCCCTCACTCTGAGGAGGAATTTAAAGGGACATAGACAGGACCAGGAGATGCTCTGCTTAACTGCATTGTGATTGACAGGGTCTGAGATTCTATAGGCATTTCATATGCAAGGCATCAGGCAATCAATAACTTCCAAAGCCAGTGCAGAATTGACTTAGTTGCTTCTTTCCTTCTGCTGTCTTTGAACTTTCCAAAAAACAATACCCCCCCAAAAAACCCAAAACACCCGCCCCACCCCCTCAGAAATACGGTTTCAAACAGCTGTAGTTCTATATAGAAAAAAGGCATCTTCTGTCCTTTCTAAAAATGCAAAGTCCCACTGAAGTAAAAAGCTGACCCATTTTCTGAAATATGGGTGCATTCTGGCTTCATTCTTGACAGACAAAAATAATACAGAAAATATGTATCATTTTTTGTCTGTATAAACACATACTGTAAAACATGATCAGCTCTGAAAGATATTTTGTCTAATGGGAGAATTACTGCATGCATTTATTAATATTTCATAAGCAGAAGCTATTAGATGGTGGTTAAATTCTCCTAGTTTCTGCCACCTCTCATTGCTTTTCAGCGTTTCTGTTCCCCAGTTTTTCCTGGGATTTTACCTAGAAATGGCAGTATGATTTCAACCAAGAGCACTTGGGGTATTTCCAGCCTGCAACTCTAGCCAAAAGCAAATTGGTACAGTCTGTTAGATGGCAGGAAATAGTAGAAGATTACCCTTCTGGATCATTACCTTCCAGGCTGGGAAGTTTCTATGGCATGTTACCTACATCTTGAACAAACTGAGCAAATGAAGCTGAGATGCACATACAAAATCTGAAAAGCATCTTGGAATTAAGGGAGGCTGACAGTTATGCCAATATTCAGGTAAAATGTCAAGTCTTATTCCATCAGAGTTTGAAAAAATCGCTGTAGTCCATGAGCTATCAGACCCTGAATGACTACTGATGTGTGGCGTTTTGCTAACTTGTATAGTTCCTTACCAAATCAGAGGTTCAGATGGCCAGCAAAACTAAAAGCATACATTTCTATGTGGTTTTACTAAATATGGACAGTGATACAAATGACAAAGGCTTTCTATATGCTTTTATGCAATTGTCACTCTTGTTAAAGCAAAACAACCAGAAGATTAAAAGTTTTTGGACAAGAGCCTACTGTCCATTAACAATGATGATGTTTCTCTCTAGAGGCTGGCTGAAGCTGTAAAAATGCCTCTGTTGAGGACAGTGTCAGCTTGAGTGGGTGCTAGCAGGCTTCTGCACCAAGCTCGTGCAGGCTCACGGCAGCCGTGTGTCAGGTGCTTAGCAATTCTGAAGAGGTTGCTGTAGAAATTGAATTGATTTACAGCGAGGCAGAATTAATGATTTTTTTCTTCAGTGCGAAGAAAACCAATCAAACCGCCGTTGAATGGCAAGTAAAGAAAAACTGCTTTGATATATACATAAAAACAGGAAGCATTTTCAGTTTCCCTAGTTGGTATATGGTACAGCAGTTAAACAATAGAATGATAGGTGTTAAAGTGATTTAGTGCTATTTCAAGACAAACGTTATTTTTATAGCAGTTTGGTAAAATCAGCTGGTCCAGCACAGAATAAATGTGTGTTGTTCCATCAAGTTCGATTCAAAAACCTGCTGTAGCCAGAGCATTCCTCTCTTAAAGGTTAGCCACACAGTAAAGAGAAAAAAAGTGCACGTTACAGATGAAGGTACTACCCATATCCCTCCCCAAATACATTTTCCTTTTACCTTTATTCTAGTCTAAAAATTTAGGGAAATAAAACAGAATCTACTGTGTGTGCTGACATGTGTTGTGGTCCATTATTACAAGATTTTATCACCCCATTTCTTTAAAAAGGCTGTATTCTAGTGGTAGTTATATCTGTTTACACAGCAGTAACACTTACTTGGAGCTCTAAGGTATATGAAATATAAGCTATTATATTTTCTATCAAAGAGTTTCTTACTTTGTCCAGCAAGTTTTATCTATGAAATCTTGCATAGTCATTTTGTCCCATTCTTCTGCATGCGGAGCCTTCCATGGAGCTTCACTGGGAATCTAAGGAGACATAAAAGAGTATTCATCATCAAATGAATGAGTAGCATAAGAAAGAGACAACAAACACAATCTCATCTTTACATGGTAATTCAGCCTGCAAATTCCTGGCAGGTAATATAGTGAACTTAACAGAGGATGCTTTTAGGGGTTTTTGTTGTTTGTTTGCTTGTTTTAAGATTTTTTTTTTTTTTGTTAGGAGATTTAGAGAATAATTTTAGAGTTACGAACTTTGCCTAGAAAGGCAAACTACAGTGCTGGGGAATGTCTCTCCCATTCGTCTATGCAAGTAACGGCAACCTCTTCCCAAAGCCCGGTAGCTCAGTCAATGAAAACATACACTACTGGTAACAAAGTAAAATGGGCAAGTTGAAGATGAGGGCAGAAATGGGCATACATTTGAGGTCTACAAGCCTTTTAAACTATTACTTACCCAATCGTCAGGCAAAGTGCTAAAAATCACATGCATAAATCCTAATGTTCATATATTCAGAAAAGCAAAGGTATGACCGCAGGCAGCCTCAGCAGCATGGCCTTCAGTAGAGCCTGCAAGGATGCCACTTATACACACACTGACCACCAGCGCACACCAAAATGCATGGCACGATGCTGCTCTTGCCAGTACCAGGTTTGTTCAAACTACAGTAGCTTTGTCTGCATTTTAGCCCCATCTTCACTCTGCCCCTCATGGAGGTAAAGCTGAGCTGAGACAGTCAGCTACAATTGCTCATGCCATACCTCCTTTCCCATTTCATCCATGGTCCTCCATAAGTTGTTGTAGTCCAGGTAGGCCAACGGATTCCACATAGGAGGAAATGGACCTTTAAAGGGATAAGACTTACCCTACAAGATGAGAAACAAAAACATAATCAAAACTAAACTCCCCCATAAATCATGGCTTCTATGCATGGGAAGCTGCACCAAATAGTTAAGCGTTCACTGGAAGGAAGTACAAATTTAATCAATACATGTTAACAGCCTCTGACAGATTGTGTCTGTGTGCACACACAGAATGAGAGGCAGTGGGCACAAACTGAAACATGGGAGGTTCTTTCTGAACATCAAGATATACTTTTTCACTATGAGGGTGACCAAGCACTGGCACAGGTTGCTCAGGGAGTTTGTAGAGTCTCCACCCTTGGAGATACTCAAAAGCTGCCTGGACACGGTCCTGGGCAACCAGCTCTAGGTGACCCTGCTTGAGCACGATGTTTGAACATGATGACCTCCAGAGGTCCCATCCAGCCTCAACCATTCTGTAATCCTGTTATTCTGTATGTGCAACTGAAGCGTGATGCACAGTTGATTTAAGTCAGTTGTGTGCAGAACTGATACTGCTTTGTATCTTCAAAGCTTTATACTGGGCACTTCTGCAGTAGAGTCACTAAGATCAGACCAAAAAAGTGAGATGGAACAGCACCGCACAACTGAGATGAAAAACTTGCTATTTGTTACTGAAAAAAAACCACCCCATATGTTACATTTTTTTCTCCTAAATGTTCATGAAAAGACTGAACTGTTAATTTTATTTAGTGGGCTTTTTTTTCCTTTCAAAATCAGACAAAAGCAGCTGTGATGAGCTTTACTACACACTAAAATCATAGCTCAGAGACCTTCCTGGAAAAAAAAAAAATGGTTTCTGATAACATAAAAATCCCCAGCCCTACAGAAAATGTAGCATTTACTATTAATGACTCATTTTTCCTATCCAACACCTTAGCCATAAATTCCAGAAACCAATAGTGTGACCAATACAAATATTATAATTACATTGTTACATACTTAATACTTAAATGTTACATATCTCTATCTCCACTACTAGATATTCAGAAAGTCTAGCTTAATTATGAGTACAAGCCAACAGGTAATTTTAGAGCTATTTTATTCACATGGGATCTTTCTGGCTGACTATATGGATGGCAGCATAATAGTTTTTAAAATTCAGGGAAAAATGCTCATTAGCATTATGTGGTTACTCATTTTTTCACAGTGTATTCTGGACTCCATAAAATAGATAAACAATACAGGCCATATTGTGTGCCACATCTGATTTTTCAAAACTTACATTAAATTACGTATTTAAGCAGGCAGTGCATCAGCATGACTGTCAGTTGGTGGAAGTACTAAATTCTAATAGATATTTGACTCAACGCCACACCGATTCATCACTAAAAAAATATTTACACTAGCTTAAAAAGAAATACTGCATCAAGATTTAATTATTGAACCAGTTATAACAACAACATTGTGTCTTGCTGAGGAGAAGTATGCAAATACCACTTACAGAAAGGAGTGGCAGGCTTGATCTGATTTAGCCTCTTTATTAATAATGTGAAGGAAGGGACAGAGATTGTATTATTCAAATACGCAGCTGTTTACAAGCACCAGAAGAGACAGTAAAAGGGCACAAAGGGATCCTAAAAGAGTAAAAACTCGGTCCAGAAAAAACATAATGAGATATAACCTAGGAAAATGCTGGCTAACAACTTCGAGGAATTCTAATTCAGAGAGAGAGATACTTCAAAAGCAGTAAGACCAAAAATCAAACATAAGGAAAAGAATAAGAGAAAATTAGTTTACAAAAAAAAATCCCAGCAGGTTAGAGAAAGTGAAGAAACAACTGCTTTTTCAGCTAGTATTTGTACAAATGCAGAACTCTAATAGAAACCTTGTCAGAAACAACAAGGTAATGAAAGTTAGAAAGTAAAGTGTGGGAGGAAAGGATTTCATTCTTTGGTACATGGACATATGGAGAAGTAGCTGCAAAACAACAATTTCATTTTGCAGTGCTTTTGAGGATAGATTATGGTTTGTAAAATGCCAAACATCAAATTTTAAGAAGTTTTCAAACAGCAGTTTTGTCAGAGCCAGAGTAGATCTCCAGTCACTCCATGAACCAGAGGCACCAAGGCTGAAAACCTAGCGTCTTCAGTTTAAGAACGGACATCACAGCACACGTTCACAAATACTCCAGAAAATAGAGGATTGGTTTTGGTTTTGGGTTTTTGTCTGTTTGGTTTTGTTTTGTTTTCATTCAGCATGGAACAAAAGTGCATTTCTACAGCTCTTGTGCTCAACCATACTAAATACATTAAACTGCAATCAGGAAAACACATACCCCTGTAGATGGAGATTAACTCAGCAAGTTCCATTAGAAACATTGGTCCTGACACAGACATTTGGGTACTATCAGGGAGTCTCTCAATATGAAATTAATTTGAACTGGGGCATACCTCCATACTCTGCTGCCAAAGGGCTATGAATGAAGAGCAAATGCTCTCAGACTCAGTACCTTCCTACCCCAGCTAGTAACATCCGAACCATGTTACCTCTTAGCCTTTTTGGGCACATTAAAATTTTGTAACGAACTCCAATGGCAGCAAGAAGTCAGTTCTACTGTGCCACCTTCTGAACACTGGAGCCATCCTTCACTACTCTGAACACCATGTCGGTATTCCAATGACCAAGCAGATCAGTTTGGTTTTAATTACCTCGCATTTCCCAGATTTAGGTTTATAAAAACACATATACTGCTGTGCTCAAAAAAACAGGACAGTATCAGACTTGGTTATTCCAATAATTGATTTTGTTCTGAGCTTCCTGCTCTGCCAGAGGCAGTCCTGAGTTATCCCCTCTGAGTTAACTCAAGTCTTATGAATTCCCTGTAGTGCTTCCTCATGAGTGCACAGCTAAGAGACACAGAAAACATGTCTTTGTTTCAGTATTCTTCTATTTCACTGCATTTGAACAGCTGAAAGGGAACTCTTAGGTATGTCTCTTGTGCAGAAATCTGGGATGACAAGTCCCATAAAGCATAAGAACAAAGTTCAACCTGGAAAAATCAAAACAATCATCAAAAGTTAGGAGTCTCCTCTGAAAGTTACTTTCAAGAGCTCCTAAGACTTTACCTAAGGCCTGATCCATACTTCCTACATAGACAAAACTCCAGGAACTGTCAGCGTTTTGTTTGAGAAGAGACTGCAAGACTAGGCTTTACACAGAAACAAAAATAGCAGTGCTACAGAAAGACTACACATAGCTCTAAGCAGTTTCCAACAAAATTAAACGTTTCAGCTCTACTTCTGATGAATTTGCACTTTTGCAAATACAACCACCTTTTTGATGTTTAGGCAAAATTTGCCTATTTCCATCATACTGTTGGGAATAGCATTCTCCATTACTTCCTGGTTCTTTAAAATCTCTAAAGAAGAACACAACACAGATGAAAAATATGCCCCAAGATGCTCAAAATATTTCCTTTTCAAATATTTTAATACCAAAATCAGAGTAGTATAAAAGCAGCAATAATAACCACCTCTTCTGATCATGTGACATATTTTCAACACTAGTATATAAGGCTCAGAAGTATTTCTTACCTTTTTTTTCTTTTTAAGGGCTTAACTGTACTTAATACAGACACATACATTTTTTAGAAACCATTTCATGATGCCACTTGCAATGCTTCCAAAGACAGAACACCAGCATCAGCAGTTAGAGGTCTACCTGCTATTGTATGGGTCACTTGCTGCTTACAAAGGCTGTTGCCACAGTATGGGCTACAGCATACTGAAGAAGCTGAAACTATAGGGAGGAAACTCATGCAAGCCAGCTGTCTCAGGAATAAACAAACGGGGAAATGAGAAATCCAGTGTTTCTCACAAATATTACAATTCCCAGTAGATTTTCTCATCCATCTGTTTCACGTCAACCAATGTTTGGCTCAGTTATACTGGACCCATGTAATATAAGTAGTACAGAAATAAACTTTCTGCATACATCAGCTCTGTTTCAGGTCAAATAGTTGACATTAGAAGTGGGTTATTACAGGGAGAAAAAACCCCACAGCATGGTAACTGAGTATCAGTAGCCCCTTGAACATCAGCCCCAGCATCTGGGAGGGCATAGGGACTGGATCCCACACACTTTCTCCTGTCAGAGTGAGTAGATGATTAGCTGAGAAAGGACACACTCTGCCAGGAAATACCACCAGTACCTCAATGCAGAGTAGGATCTCAGGAGAAAGTCTGCTTTTGCAGGCACAAGGCAACTTCATGCCCCCCTAAACACTACGTACCAAGGCAGTGCCTGAGTGGGATGCAATACTGTGAATTGAAGCCCCTGGTGCCAATGATCCATGCATTTTTTATAGCACAGTATAAACATCTTATAAATACAGTCAGCTTTCATTGGAAGAAACAAGATGGTATGGTGCATTCTCTGCATCACTGCATGAGCACAGATACTCCCTCAGCGAAATCGTCTAAACCTTGGAGTAACTGATGCTAACTTCACCAAGATGTCACTCTGCATGTTAATTCACAGTTACATAGGTTTATAGGCACATAGTGCCCTCTGCTGAATCACAGCACTGGTACCTCACGCATGCCTTGGTCTCTCAACTTAAAAACCTAGTGTCATTCATGTAAAGCACAGAAATGTTAAGATACAAAGATGTGAGAAGGAAAATAAGAAACAGAAAAGCATCACTTCAGGCTGTAACTCTGTACCTGTCTCTGACACTCAGTTTTTCATCTGCTGCCCTGTGGGAAACTATCCTTTCAGTTTGGTTTGTGGGAGTGGTTTTTGGTTTTGTTTTAACCCATAGCATCTAACAATATGTGTCTTTGGGGCTAAGCCTCTTGTGTAATCATAGTTCTTAATAAAACACAGCAACTAGCTGGACCAAGATGAGAGGTATACAGGACTACTTGGAAAACTGTTAACAGTGTTGAACTTCATTAAAGTTCCCTTCTTTGAGAACTGTTCAGGAGCTCACATGCTCAGCTGTTTACAATACTGCCAGGTATCCTACAGGTAAAAAGATATACAGCTTAGAATATATAAATGCAGCACAAGAAACCCTGGATAATTAATGGTGCAAAGCTACAATATTAAGTCACACCAAAATATCCTCCAAATACCTTTCAATATCTAATTTGAGATTATCAGCCATGGATGCCAGAGTGTTTTGTGAAATTTGGTCAGCAAAAGTAATTCCCTTTTAAGTGTAGCACATCTAGACATATTGGCTTGAAACATGCATCCTGAAAAGGAAAGAAGCTAATTGGGAACAATATTATAGGAATGATGTCCATCTTCATTCTGCCATATCAGCCATGCAATCCCTTGAATACTTGTCTTTCCTGAAAAAAAAAAAGGCAGAATGAGAAGAAAAAAGCCAACACTGAAGCGATTTAGAAAGGGAAATTGAGGATCTGTTCTGAATTTAAAAGTGAATATAACTATTTGTTCCAATCAGCTGAGAAAAGTTAACTGAGTCTCCTTCCTACTAGAATGGGATTTTTTTTTTGGTTTGGACACTAAACCCATCTTTCCAAAAGGCATTTTGGTGTCTTGTGAAACACAGATTTATAGGGATTTTGTTTCTAAACACTCTTTGAAACCAGGCCTGCGTGTGGCTTTCAACACCTAAATTAAACCTACCAACAAAGCAGATAAAATCAAGAGAAAACTTATCAGTACTTATAGAATTAGTCTTAAAAAAACCTTCCTTCCACTCCTAAAAGCAGGTAAATGGGCAAAAAGTAATGGGAACAGGAGAAAAGAGGAGTTTCATTTGGGAGAAAGACATTAAATGAGCATGTGCTCCTAACATTTCTGAACATATGGTCAGCACACATGCTCTCTCACAACTAAACTACTGCCTTTAAAGCAAGAGTAACACTGGCCTCACTAGTTTTGTTTCTGAGATACTCCAGGTTATTAAATTTCTTACCTAAAACCAGTGAAACCTCACATAAAATTTTACAGACGTGTGAAACCCAGTATGCTCAGCCAGATGTTCCTGTATGAAATACACATTTCTTTAATTGTTTTTCTGTAGACCTCAATCAACTTCTCAAGGGAAACCAAAATTGGTTCTTACAATCAGATACAATTGCTTGTCTCCCAGCAGCCTGAATTAAAGAAGCTAGGTGGGAGCATAGCTCCTTTTCCTTATCTCCAAGGGAACAGACCCTGGAGTCTGGGAGAGTTAAGACTGAGGAAGTTTCTTTCCATTCGGATTTAATTAAGAAATGCATACTTTATTTCCAGTTCATTTCTCTTACCACTTTCATCCTCGTGCTACCATTAGGTCACAGCTGCCAGTCTTCCAGTCAATCTGCTTGATCCATAAACATACCTTGGAAGATCTTGCTTTACAGTCTCCTTTGACAGAGATCACTTTGCAGATTTGCTGTATATAATCTTGCTTCTTTTAGGCTGCTGTAATATAAATATTATCTATCTTTTTTTTAATTAAAAAGGCCTAATTATGAACTTCCTTCTTGCAATTACTGCCAGGCGGCTAGCACAAAAAAGGAAAGATGCCCATTTATTTACAGGGCAGGTTCAATGAGATTGAATCATGACTCATGACATGAATCAGCCACATGACATGAATTCACAGCGAGGACATCCTTTGTGGGAGTCTGGAAGATGCCATCACCAGCCTCAGCCTATCCAATCCTCAGACTCGCTTTTGAGGCTACCAGCAAATGTGATTAATGATGCAGCATCTTGTGACAGGAATGCCCACATCTTCAAATCTAGTAAAGAGTTAAAATAACACAGATGTGCATTCCAGTAATAACACCTACCAAGGCCCTGTAGTAACTTAACATCTTTGAATTTACTTGGCTTCCTTTTCAAGACACCAGATGCCCAGCTTCTAAAAGATTCAGAAGTATTCTTCTCAGTTCCCCAAGGTCTTGCTTACAAATTGTCAGCAAAAAGGGGAAAAAACAAAAGATGTGATGTCATTTTGCCTTGCTTAAACTGATGGCAACTGAGAGTCTCACAGACTTTTCATTCTCTGACTGCACTCTAATTAAGATACACAATGAAAAATGAAAGCATTTTTACCTAGTTTTCCAAAGATCCCTTTAAAGCTCATAGGCTCTATACTGCAGACTATGACAGGAGATACTGTCCTTGGATTTCCAGAGAACAGGACAAAGGCTTAAATAAGGCACATTGTTTAGCTTCAGCACACATATCACTGATATTACAGAAGAAACACCACTCAGTTCTATAACTTTAGATACAGCAGTCACTTATCCAGCTGCTAATTAAATCCCAATACAACATGACCATCACATTTTTTATTCATAAACAAGACCACATCTAACCGCATTTTAATAAGCACAATAGTGCTGAAAATTAATGACACCCAAGAGGGCTGAAGAATTTTTTTTTTCTGCAGATCTGTTGTAGATCAGTATGTAACCTGGTGACATTAGCACAGGTTTATGGTCCTAGTCAAAAGTACTGCATATATAATACTAAATATTCACCCTGTTGCAGACAGGGTTCACATTGGTGTTCTTCCCAAAGATGCCAAATGTACATACTTCTATGAAAGTGATGCTAAACTTGAAGAGGGCAGGACATGCATTCAGACACCTCTAGCAAGAGCTGCTGGCAGATGAGTATGAGGAAACTCCACCCTCTTACAGGGAACTTAATTGAGGCGAAGAGGTATTGGCAAGTTGCTGTCAAGAAACTGTCCAGTGACTTGGGAGGGGTTGCTTCATGTGTCACCCAGCATTTTATCCTCTGGATGCGCGCAAAAGACAGACCCCTCCAGGTATGTGCAATGCCAAATGTTCCTTTTGGTACTAAGGAAACAACTAGCAGGACTTAATTCAATTATAGCCACACGAGGATTGTTTCAGGTGTAACACACTGTCAAAACAGCCAGCTATTTAAGCCAGCTGTTAGCGTTATCCGCTGGCTGCAGAGACAACACAGAGATTAAGAGGAGTAAGTGTTACTACCACTTTCTAGCAACTATGCAATAATCTGGGGAACTCCAGGAAGGATCACAGTATTATCCCATAGCAAGTTCTGGTGGAAAAAACATCCAGAAAAAATTACAAGGAGCAATAATGGCAGTGGGGGGACATCTACCAAAGACTAATGATGCTATTTTGACAAACAAGCTTTGTTGGTCTAACGTAGCCAGTAAGGAGTCTTGTTGCCTTTCTGTGTTGCCAGGTTTTCATGCAAGCTCTGCATCAACAAAAATGGGATCAGAGGATGTTCAGATGGTACCACAGCAGGACAAAGAGTAGATCATCCTTACTGTATATGAAGGAATCAAGTTCTGAAAATATTAATTTGGCAAACCAGTCATATAAAGAAATGTTTCTTCACACAGGTTTAGGGTAGCAGAGTAAACCAATTCCACAGTTATCTTACTTGGCAAAGGAGCCTGTGTTACACTTGATAACATTGGTAGATTTGTGTTTTACAATGCAGGAAGTTTGCACAGCTATTGGGACTGCACAAAAGTGAAGAGCAAACTGAATTAATGAAGAAAATATGTTGATAATTAAACCTTCACAATAACTGACATGTTTTCATATTTCAAGACTTGTTTCCAGGGACTGTTAGATGGCAAAGGTAAACGTTACCTGGACTTTATGTACTTTGGTTTCTTTTCTAAAACAAAAGCTGTCATTTTGGTGAGGAAAATAAACATACTGCAAATTTACCTATCTAAGGCAAGGTCCTGAATCCTCTCTTGGGCAGCTAAGGAAAAGTCTTATTTTAAAAGTGTTTTACATCTGCCTACCAGTCCAGTGGGAAGACTGTTAGATGATGACTTCTTAGATAGTTCTGCTTTTGCTTCTTAAATTTGGATTTATGCACCTAACTTCAGTTATGCTATTGAAAAGCAGTGGTGTTTGAAGCAGCAGTTTGCCTACCAAATACTACTTGCATAGCTAGACTAATTTTTCAGCTAAAGCTGATGAACAAGTATTTACACAAGTGAAAAGAACATATTGATGTCCTTTCAAAGACCATGAAAAAGGGTGCTTAACAAGTGGAAGGAAAGAAAAAAAAATGTAGGGCAAGATGTAGGGCAAGAAATATAATTTTGACGCTCTGTGAAAATATCACACACAATATAAGTGAGACCAAGAATAATCTCACAATAGAACCTGACATTAAAAAAGATTAAAAGGGAAAAAAACACACAACCCAATCACGCTGGTAAAGCCTAATTAGCAGAGACCCACCCAGAGATCAACAAAATGCATTCTTTTCATTTTGTAGTACAAAGAAGCTGCATATATTATTTGTATTAAAAAGCCTCTAAAATGAATTTAATTAACTATGAAAGGCTTGATTTTGCCTTTGGAAATATGTAAAAACAGCAGCTGATTTTACAAGATGCACTGTGATGCCTACTTGTGTAGTGAGAGCAGAATTAAAACCTTTAGGTTTCATTGCCTCTCTGGGTTCAGATAATTGTGTGGTCCAGAATTTAATTGCATTTGGCCACAGTCACAAAGCTTCAGTCAGCATGTGAATTCAAATTCACACAGGGGTGACAGACCTTTGTATATTTTGGAATCTAGTTTGCACACTGTGACTTGAGAGCACCACTTAGATTGTAGGGAGCACACGAGAGCATTGTCCATTTGCAGGGAAAGCATGGGCAAGCCACATGGCTGAAAGTTTGAGACCTGTAAGGAATGTATTACAGATAGATGAAATGTAGAAGGCTGAAGATTATTACGCTGGTTTGGCCACACAACATTGCATATGTCTACTACATAGTGCCCATGCTGCAATTATTTAACTGTGAGTAATTCTTCAACAACGTTAATACTTTTTCACAGTTGTATAAACACAAAACCAAAAAAGAAATAAAAGATTTAAAACAAATGAAACTAGGAGATTCAAAGGAGGTGCCACTGACTGTGGAACATCTCGTCTCTTTACCTCCTGCTTGGCTACCAGGGAGTCCTGGCACACACTTCTCTCCCTCATCTCCTCAGGAGCTCTCCTACAGGCAGTCACATTGGGAGCCTGAGACCACAAACTGTCTAAACCCAACCTGCAGGCTCCTAGCCTGCCTCGGGAGCAACTCAGCCAGCAGGTGGAATCTCTCTGCTTGGAGACATTCAATGCTTGACTGGGAAGGGCCCCAAGCAACCTGACCTAACTATGAGGTAAACTCTTCTCCAAGCCCACAGCAGAGTAGGAGCCTCCAAGGGTCCCTGCCAGAGCCACTTTTGCCATGGCACTATGCCTTACACAGAGCCAATCTCACACATGCCTGTCAGCACTCAGACCAAGACACCTGCTCGCATCAAATTGCCACGGATGCTTCATCCCCCAGCATATGTAAGTGCATAACCTGTCATCTGTGAGCATCTCTGTAGGTCTTAGCACAGGCACATGAGTGCTGGAGCAATCCCAGGCCCTCAGCCTCCCTCACAGCTCCCCCAGGATCCGTTTGCACAGATGCTGGCGTTAACCAAAGTAGCAAGCACCCTGTATCTCCAGGCTTGGATGGCTTGAATGGCTCCAGGAGCAGAGTGGCTTCACCCACCTCTGGATTTCTGGATACAAGTCACACTACTGTATAGATTCCCGGGACCTGTGTCCTAACGCCTTAGTGTCCCAATTCAAGGCCCTTTCTACACCCAACATACAGACAAAGCCAAGGCATGCCCCTCTCCAGCAGCCTGGGTTACAGCCCTGAATGCCAGCAAGTTTCCTCCCTGGGTAGGGAGGAAAGCTTAGAACCTTGATTAATACCAGCACTCCTCATCCTGGGCCAAAAAGTATCCACAGATGATGGCAAAAAGCTATGTGCAACCTCTGACACTTCATGCAGTAAGACACTTGTGGTCAAGAGAAAGACAGACTGTCCTTGACAAAAGCCCAAACTTTTACTTTTGTGCCATTTGTTTTCCTCACTCTAAAAGCCTATTGGAAAACAATAGGCTATTTCAACCTGCATAGTCTTACCAATATCTCCTCACAAGCTTGATTCCTAGAGATCCTAAAAGAAAATAGGGTCTAGCTCACCAAATAAGCAGCCACTTATTTGTAGTTAATAAGCTAACAATAGATCAGGCCAACATGTCAGCTTCAGCTTTGGCTTCAGTGACTTCTGGCAGCATTCTGGAATGCCTCCATGCTAGGCCAGCAAGGTTGTCCTGAGAGCTGGTCATCCTGAATGGCCACGTCACTTGTCTTCTAACATTAAGGTTTCCCCTCATGGCATGACCTCCTATTGCTGTTGAGGAGACTCTGAAGGCTAAATAGTGTGAACAAGCAGAACATTTTGCTTTGAGGATGACGACAGAGGCACATGAAAGAGAACAGTGTGGATGTACCCACCAGTTCTGCCACAGCAGAAGTAACTGTGGACAGTCACCACAGCAAATCCCTTTGAGAACATACTTTCTTAGAACAATTGTGTTCTAAAAATGAGTGGAAAAAATATTGGAAAATATATGACAGAACACCTTTTCTCTATTGCTGTTTTTAAATCTGTCAATGTTTTCTTTAACCTTTGATCAAGCACAAACTACTGTCTCACTAGTATTTTGCCAGTCATTGCACAATGGCTTTTCATAAGCATATAATGAAACTCAATGTTATTTTCCTCAGGACTAACATAAAAATTTTCCCTTCTGTGGGAGTGCAACACTGCTCTATATCAGAAAAGGAGAAAGGATGCTCTTTTGCAGAAAACATATTACGAATACTAAGAATATGCGAGCTTTTTAACAGCCTTGCCATAGCTGTCCTGTTTCAGATTGCGAACAGATAGTTTAGATCTGCCTCCACCAGAATGACTCCCAGAGCCTTTCACAACGACTATTACAATGCCTTTTGCTACTCTGCATGTTAGCTTTCTCATCAGCAAAACCAGACTTAACTCTCACGTTCTTTCAGTTAGGATAATAATTGTCACTGGTTAGGAAGTCCTTCACGAAAAAAATTTCAGCCTGATGGAAGATACTTCTAGGACTTCTGAAAGGGAGTTTTAGACACTTTGGGCAGTGTATATGAGAGCTGACCTGTACCAAAGTGTTTACATTGTTTGTAAACAATGAAGCTTTTTGAGAGCTTTTAAATAAGAGCTCAGACCTGAACCAAGGCATCAGCTAACAGGAGGCACCTACAGGGTACACATGTAGATGTGCATGCATACAGTAATCTGTAGGAGTTCTTCATTACCAACATACATATTTTCCTCCCAGAAACTCAAATGATGCATATTTAAACAGGCACACTCCACTGTAGCATGAATGGAAAACAGTGAGAAAGGAGATCACTACAACTTGCCTGTCTACAGCAGCACACTTGAGAGCATCTTACCTTGACATGATGTATCAGGTGCTCGTCTTCATTCACTTTATACGTCTCTATTCCTAACTCTTTAGATAACCGCAGGAGACGATTTTGTGTTGGCCCCACATACGCTCCTCCAAGATCCACATACTTAACTTGATTATTCTAGTTTATCACAAACAACACACAAGGGGGTGGGGGGGGGTGGGGAGAAGGATTAAAAAAATATAAGCCTTATGTAAATAGCACACAAGTTAAAAGAGCAATTCAGATTAATTCTTTAAATGAAACACTACCAGAACATTTTGGCCAAGATTCCTCCCCCCATGGAAAATTTCAGTTCTTTGGCAAAGTTCTCGGCAGTTACTGAAAATCTCAGATAAGGAATTCATAACTATCTTAGCTGGTCTGTTGTTACATTACAGCCTGTAACACAAAAGGAGAGAGCCTGACAGGCACAGAGAGAAGGCCAGAGACATCCGTGCAGTTCTTGCTCAGTCGAGCATCTCACCAATGACTAGTTCAAAACAGACTGTACTAGAAAGTAGCACAGGTAAGGTTTTCTGATGGACAAACTGGGAGGGGGTCTCCCAGGTCCAGGCAGGGCAGAAGGTAACAGATTGAAAGGAGACATGCTGGTTCTAGTTCCCAGCCCTCCCTGCCATTCCGCTAGCCTGTGTCACTCCTCACAGGGCTTGTAACGGTTCAGCTCAAGGCTATGGTTGGCCTTATGGCTGTTTTTTCATAGACATTTCTCCTGTGTCTCTCCCCAGGAAATTATTTGGAAACTTAACTAATCATGTTCTCCTTCCCAGAGGAAAGGACTGATGAGTCCAGAGCCTGCAGATAACACAGAAATATTCTCTCCCCACCATCATGCCAGTCTTTCCCTACTCTTGCTGTTTACAATATCAGGAAATTTCCCACCTGCTAGTGCTCTAGAAATTTTCCCAGAAGTGGGTCCTCTAGCAGGAAAGATAAATAAATATATTTATGTACACTACTCATATAGTATGTGTATACTATACACCACACACGTGTATGATTATACATATGTATAGTATATACTGTATGTACGTATAGGTAGTATAAATGGGTTTGGAGATAATTACCCTTACAGTGAAAGTTCTTCCACCAACCCTGTCATTGGCTTCCAGCAACACCACATTCAAGCCTGACTCAGTCAGCAGTTTGGCTGCAGAGAGACCTAAAAGATAACAAGAAAAACAAGGAATATTTCTGTATATGCGCTGCATGGCTTTTGTGACTTTACGTGTAAACACTTACGTAGGTATCCAACCAAATCCTGAATTTTTCATTGAAATACTTTGCCAGGGGGGTAAGGCAGAATTACAAAAAAACACAGTAATCATGAAATGGAACTGAAGCCACATATTAAAACAGTTTGTGGTCAAATTTTATATGTACTGAGCATCTTTTGCACTCCATGCTCAGCTCTTCTGATGCATAAGCCAGCACTTGTAATGATAGTCATTGAGTAAGGCAGAGAACTTGGGCTTTCTGTTTTCTAGCATCAGCGTGTCTTCTTTTGTAACCCCCCCCCCCCAAAAAAAAAAAAAAAAAAAAAAAAAGAGAAGTGAAGTTTTATTAGGACTGTCCTAAATTTCAAAAGTTTTCCTGTAGCTTGTTGTATGTGTCTGCTTTCCAGTTTGAATATTTTGAAGCACATTAGCAAAGTTCCCACAAAGCCAGGTCACAGGTTTCTTCTGAAGAATGTATGGTCTGACTCAGAAGAGACAAAATGTGTGCTTGTGTGTGGCAACAAGAAGAAAAAAATATGGCTAAGTCTACCCCAAAAAATTGTTTCATCCCTCAGCTATTTTCTTTATAATACTTTTATTTCCATCTTGCAATTCTTTTAAGATGAGACACCAAGAGAGGGAACAATGAGAATACAGAAGGGAACATATCATTTTAGTTCCAATGCCCTAAATCCTTGATTGCAGAGAAAAATATTAACATCAGGCCCTGCAGCAAGTGTGTCAAGCTGCTATAGGAATGAAGAGAACAAGAAAGGGTGCACAACACAAAGGGAATACAGCCCACAACCTCTCAACTTAAGATCACCTCTGCCTTTTACTTCAGCACACGAACTGAGATTTGTATAAACTGGGGTTCTTACTTTGGCCACGTGTGAGTGAATTTCTAGTGGGACAACAAAGTGTTATATTCTAGAGGGTTGTGTCATCTTCTTGAACTGCTAGGATGTGTTGGATAAAGTTCAGCACAGGCCAAGCAAGAAGCCTGTGGTGGGATGACCTTGGCTGGACACCAGGTGCCCACCAATCCACTCTATCACTCCTCTCCTCAGCAGAATGGCAAGGAAGAAAATAAGATGAAGAAAAAAAACCCAAAAAACCCAAAGCTTGTGGGACAAGATAAAGACACTTTAACGAAAGCAGCAGCAGCAAAAATGGTGCACACAGTAGCAAAAGAAAACAAAAGAAGTTATTCTCTACTTCCCATCAGCAGGTGACTTTCAGCCGCTTCCCAGCACACAGGGCTTCAGCACACATAGCGGTTGCTCCAGAAGACAAATGTCGTAAATAACAAATGCCCCCCCCCCCCCCCCCCCCCCCTTTCTCTTAGCTTTTATATCTGAGCAGATGTCATATGGCATGGGAATATCCTGTTGGTCCGTTTGGGTCAGTTGTCCTGGCTATGTTGCCTCCCAAGAACTTGCCCACCCCCGGCCTACTGGTGAGTCACGGGGAATGCTGGAGAGCCAGCCCTGGCGCTGTGCTGGCACCGCTCAGCAGCAGCCAAACCACTGGTGTGTTATCACCACCCTCCTGGCTACCAACACAAGCACAGCACCGTGAGGGCTGCTGTGGGGCTCAGCCAGGGCCATTACAAAGCCATATACACATCATAGTTCAGCTATCCTTTCTGGCTCTCTGCTTTGCTGCCATCAGAAAGTAATCAGTTTCTTCTCAGTGCCCTAGTACATGCAGTTTTTGAGAAGGATTTGTCCAAGCAGACTGTTCCAAGCATAAGGCACCCATGGAAGAAATGGCAAAAGTGCTGGCAGGAAAAACAGATGGCCAGAGCTAGCATGGCAGGACTGAATATAATGATAATGAAGAAAATACAGCACCCCTGGATAGGGAAAGAATATTAATGAGAGCTACTAAAGGTGCTACAGAACATCCTGGTCATCAACTAGTGGCTTGGGAGTAGGAGAACCAGGTCCTGTTCCCAGCGGTGCAGTGGACCTGCTGCACTATGCTGGTTAAATCACTTAAGCTTTTTGTTTCCTCATCTGTAAAAAAAAAAGAAACAACGATATAGACCTATCTGTCTAAAGGATCTGACATTGTCTGAAGAAAAGCAGAAGATGTTTCCATTAAAAGATCATACTGTCCTGCTTTTATTTCTAGTTTCATGGGCTTATTTATCTTGGGTTTTCACATGAGTGTTAGTGAGAAAACCAGTAATGACACTGATAAATGTCTTTCCATACTTCCTTATTGAGGAAATTATATTGCAAAAACATCTGGCTGGATCAGTGGCCTCAACTACACTCACAAATATTTGAAGATACCAAGGAAGAACAAAATACAGAAAACAGTTATGGTATGCAAACACAAACCAGTCCTTCAAAAAACTTGCCAAAAGAGGTTGGGTCCTGAAGGAAAAAGAGTCCACAAAACTCCTAAATAAATATAGCTTACCAGTTTGTTTCTTTTTAAAAAAAGTTGCTCTTCAAAAAAGATAAATGTTTCAGTACTTGGGATTGGATCAACAGTAGTTATTAATAATTTAGAGAATGAATGCATAATCTGAAGGATGTTGTCACTGCAGGCTTCTGTTGTCTTATGCTAACAGGTACTGACTAATCAATTAATAATACTCAGTTACCAACACTGATTAAGGAATATGAAATTTGACTTGCTTTATTAAAATCTAATGAATAAACATTTCAGTACAGCTGGGAACAAAGGCAGTTTAATTCCCAAGAGCTGAACAGACAGAGAAGCTTGTGAAAGGATAGCTCTCTAGACTCAGATGAAATGCAGCTGATTCACAGCGATCAGCCCAGATACCACCTCCTTGTTTCCTTATGCACCTTTCATCCACCCTATTGCACCTTTCATCCACCCTATTGCACCTACGTACTATTTACTCCCTACTGTTTGTTTTGGAGCAGGTGCCACTATTTTTTCTCCCCATACATTCACAGATGTACCTGTTAAAGACGGGTAACAGTTTACCATTTCCTGATGCAAATAAAAAAAATCCAAACAGTGTTGAGGGGAGGATCAGGCTCATTACTATCTCGCTGCCATCCTCCAGCAGCTCAGATCTCTACAGAGGGAGGGATGTGTCCTTGGGGTTTGACCCTATAGTGGAAACCGTGCAGTTCACAGGGCTCCCAAACTAAGCACTTATTGACCACTTCTTTTCAAGAGCTAGTGGTCCACCCCCTTCTTTCACCTACACGACAGCTCTGTTCTGGTCCAAAGTTTGTTGGAGAAATTATGCAGATAATTGCTGACAAAGGCAGGAAACACAGTCAACCTCTAGCTCCTCCCCTTCCTCACCACAAACGTGTAACTGGTGAAAAAGGTGGAGGAAGCAAAGGCAGAGTCTCAGGAGGGTCAGATGGCACAGTGAAGAACCAGATCAAGTCTTACAGCACACACAGTACAGGATAAGGCAAGACTGCTGTCACAGATACCACATTACAGTGCAGTATTGACAGGTGAGAATGATGCTATTTTTGGTATCTCACAAATCTGGAATCACAGTACTGCCACATCACCCCATAACTGTTCCCTGGAGCTGGACTCAAGACCCCAAATGGGCTCTTGAACTGTTACTATAATAACAGCAAGAGGACTCGATGCTGCACAAGGAGAGCTCTGAGCCAAAGTGATACAAAGACAGATAAGGTGCCAGGAACAGCAACAAAAACATATTGAAAAGGGAATGAATACTAGCACATGAATATTGGGGCACAAGGTCGAGGTTTGCTTTTCGAAAACCAAAAATTGTTGCAGGAAACTTCTACAAACCACAGCTGCTTTTCTAGGCAAGAGTCACAGCAGCCTCTCTGTGCTTAATACTCCAATTGCTGCAAGCAGAGCAGGCACAAAATCTGTGAAGCAAAACCTGGAAAAATCTATCATACATGATATACGATCTCTTCTTGAGAAGTGTAACCCTTCACAAGTTTCACATTTCAGCACTGCCTACGGTTTACCTCTTTGATCCCTTGCACATGACTAACAAAAGGCAGATCTTTAATATTGCCCCCATTCCCCACAAGAGAGGCAAACGGGCACATTCAAATACAAAGTTCATCCAAAAATGTGACTGATGCTGTTAGTGCTCCCACTTTGTGCATGATATTTTGCCACCCAGTGGCACCTTCCCCTCCTCCCAAGAAGCATTTCAACAGAATTAGATCTGAATTGCAATATAAGGGCTCAACCACTTTTGCCACCACTTCACAGAGGACAGTAATTGGGTCCAGTTTCCACTGCAGGTCAGCTTTCTTCAAGGAGCAACAGAGCGCCAAATATATATGGCAGAAAACATATGGTTAAGCAGCCTCAACTGCAGTTCTGCTCAGAGAACTGATAGGCAGATAATTAATGCAAACAAAGAAGCAAAGATGATAGGTCTTATTTGAATCCCCTGACTGAAAATACCATTGTGCTTAGAGGAAAGCCGGCAAGACTTCATCCGTCACCATAGCAACCTGGTACTCAAGCACTGCCACTCGGAGATACTGGTGAGAGATTGCCTCCCCCAGAATTTCACAATGCAACTTCAAACCACAAAAAACATTTCTCCATCGTGCAGCACTGCATTCACACAGATATTACTCAAATGTAATAATCACACTAATTATTACACTTCACCTTCAGTTTATTATTTCATCTTCAGTTCCAGCTTCTTTCCTCTGATACCTCTGTACCTGCTAAACATCTTAAATCGCACCATCTGATTAAACAGCTTCATTATAACCTCACTTCCTAACATTAACAGCTTTCTTATATTAAGAGAACAGCTAATTAAGAATATATTTTTTTAAAAACGGTAAAATCTTAAATTTCTGTGCGAGGGCAGAATCTAAGCACACATTTGGAATGTAAGGGCAGAATACAAACACGCATTTGGACTGAGAAATTTGACAAGTCATGTTTTTCATCTGACCCCCACATATTATGGACTACAATGAAGCCCTACAATCAAACACATCTGACTATCTAAAAAAACATTTTAAAGTAATTTTTTTAAAATCTGATTTAAATTTTGTAACACCACTCTTGATTTTGCCTGGAATCATCAAATTTACTGAAATACCCCTTTTACCTTAGCATTTCCGCAAAATTTTCACCAGAAAGGATATGATTGGAAGTTGTACCTCTGATACATGTCCAAATGACACGTGTCTTTTTCCATTTAGGTTTCGGGTGTTGGTTTTTTGTTTTTTTTTTCCGTAGAACACTTCTGTCATTCTCTGGACAGCTAGGCAGCCAATACACAACAGTAAGGCCACCAACAAGATTTTTATTTCTTCCTTGGGCTACACCCAATTCCCTTACAGCATATGAGGGACAGGGCAGGTAGCTTGGAGGGGTTTAGGTTATAAAGCTGTAAATAAAGTTTATTTCTGAAGGCGTTCCTGCAGTTCCTGAAGTACTTTCTCTGTAATATTCACTACTTTATCATGTTCCCCCTATATTTATTATCTCCTTCCTCAGAAAAAAAAAATCTCTTCTCTACATATGTAATTATAAAAATAATCTACAAATTCTAAACTCTAATTCATGTAGGGAGCAAAGAAAGAGCCTCTAAGCCACTGCCATTCATTTACTAGTGTCTAACAGGGCTGTCCAAAAAATTGTTTACTTTATCACCTTAAAAATTTCTCTCTGAAACTAAAATTGTAAGTTGAGCAGAAATAAAGGCTGCCATCGTATTGTACTAGCTTGCAGGTCTTACTGTAGAACTTCCATGTCTCATACCTGTATTTCCTCAGAACTGTAAAATTTGCTGATTTTTCTCTCTCCTCCTTTGTATTTTTTTATTTTGACACCAAATGTATGTTTACAAAGTACTGCCCAGGGGAGTTTTAACATTTATAACAGATGTCAGACACTTGGGCTCTGCACACAAGTATGGGCTGTATGTGTAGATTAGAAACATCCAACACTTAAACAGGCAAGAAGCTTATATACCTTTATACCTTTGTTGTGCTTCCACAACTTGGATATACATGTGTGAACAAGCTCTACACTGGCTCGGTTAACTGCTGACAGCATCCCCCTTGACATCATGTGTTTGAGCAGTGGCTAACACCTGGTTTTCCCAGTGTATTTGCAGGTACAACAGCTGCACTGCAAGTCATCCTCCAGGCAGTCAGTCAGCTGAAGGCTCAAGCAAGTCTGCATGAGAAAGGGCTGCCAGAACATACCTTGTAAATAAAGGCAAAACTGACGAGTTTCTTGAGGACTTTTTCCTGGCTTTCAACTGTTCAGCTACATCTAAATAACTGTCTGCCGAGATGTCAAGTAACAGCTGCTTCTTCACCCAGAGCCAGTGGGCAGAGCAGCCCACAGCACCTGAGCCTGAGCACCCTGATGGGATCCAGGGCAGTAAACAAACACAGCATGAGGCTCAACAGGAGGGATCTGTGACAAAATGTACCTTGGAAATGGCATCATACTTTGCCGCAGAACAAGCACAGCCTTGAGGTCAATGGACAAACTGTGGCATGTAAAAATGTTTCACAAGACTGATAGCAAGAAAAGGAAACATACCATATAAAACAAATAAGAGCTGAGTTCAGGGTCACTAAAGTAAATGAACTCAAGTATTTCTTAACATAATTAATAAAAAATATTAGTCAGACCACCTTTGTCCATGGACATTTAATATTTTGAAGCTGTTATTTTAGAAATGTCAGGATTTATATTATTATTATTCTTGATCAGGAGACTAAGTCTCATTTTGACCAGAGGGGCCAGGAATTTAATTTCTTTTCTTAATGAAAGTGGTGAGTCTCACAAAAATCACAAAACCTGAACTAGCTGAAATGTTAAGAAAAACCAGCAAACCTGTAAAAAAAACTATAAAAAGTTACAGAAGCTAGTATTGCTGTGGGATCACATGGGAAATACAATTTCCCTCACTATTAGATTTCTTGATATGGCAGCCTTACCTACCATCTCTGATGCTCAGAAATACATACAAAATGCATACAGCAAATAAATTAAGTTGGCCAAAACTGATGCACTGTACCCAGTGAAACAAAATCCATCAACCCCTTTGTTACTGATCAACACAGCTGCAGCATTTGACCTAGGGCAACAGGAAGAAATAGAGGAATATGCCCCAAGCAGTTAAGAGAAATTGTGGGGGAAGCAAAAAAAACACTCCTTTGACCAGGAATACTTTCTGGGTAAGTGCCTAGCATCTAAAAATCGGATCAGTTAAGATCCGGTGGAAGAATCCTGTTTGCTGTTGCTTAGACCTAATTACGCTAAAATTCAAATAAAACCCCTCTTTGTTTATACTCAGGGTTCTCTGACTTCCTTTTAAGAGATGTCCCAAAACCACCATGTTCGGTGCCACTGGTGTAATACTGTTTGTATGCCACTGCGACACTGAAGGGATGGAGGGCAGAACAGAGAAGAAGCATGTTCTTATCTGCAGCTAGGCAGCCATTTTGCACCAGTGGGTTTTCTCCTTCAAGTCTTCTAAAGTTTCTCTATTGCATTACTGTGTTAGAAACTGCAGTTTAATAGCATTGCTTTTGTTTGTGTTGGCTGCTCTAATGAACACAATCCAATTACTGCTTTGCCACTGAGAGATTGAATCTGGCGCTGGTTACCTTTACTTCTGTCACTCATCATTAGCCAGCTAAAATGTTTTAATTGAAATAATGGCTTGAGACAATAATGCTTGTAAGGCATTACAGATAAGGATTGTAAGCAAAATAAAAAAAACAAAGCAACAAAGAAAAAAGCAAAACCAACATTGGCCCAGGGTCTGGGTGACTTAAGGTGATACAGGCATTTTTTGTAATTTTCATCATGTTATAGAAAGGTCAAGGGATTTTGCTCTTGGGAAGAATACTATCCCTTTATAAATTCGCGAGCATGATACAGAATTGTAATGGGAGCAGCACAACAGAGACAGCTAAAAGCACACTGCCTGAAACTCAGTTCACATCAGGCTGGCACACTGCTATCAAAAACGGTGAGCATGAACAGTGGTCAGTTTTCCTGCTTCACTGATTTCTTAGTCCTCTGCAAGACAAGGTACACAGCATGCAGACTGCTCCAAGAGTTGTCTAGGTGACAATACTTCTGAGAAGCACAGGGCTACAAACCTGAGATACCACAACCTGACAGTACCTCTTGTTAACTTGGCCCCACACCTACAACCATATGCTTTCAGGGTGAAGGTAACCTTTTAACTTCTCTAATTTGGGCCACCTTTACACAGGTACTTTAGATATCTGACTCAATTTCATGGAAGAAAGTACAAAAAATATCATTCAAAATCTAAAAACATGGTAGAGCTGGGTGTCTGTACATTGTCACTCTTGGATATTCTCAATGTCTTACCTTCACGTGCTGAATAGTACAGTGCAAGGTATCAAAGCAACTCTTTTTTGATACAAGTATTTTGACCATGGGGGGAAATACTCTCCGTTCTTAAGCTGTTTCACTGTGCAGCAATGAGTGTGATTAAAATTAATATCACTCACCTACAACATTCAAGAACTTAAAAAATAATAAAACAATACAATTACCATTTCACAAACCCCCAGGAACAAAAAAAAGACATTATCAATCTGCCTATCTGCTTAAAACGTACATTTACGTAAAATATTTGTACAAAGGACATAACATTTCTGCCTAGGATACAGTGCTCTATGATCAAATATAATTTATTTCGGTTAGCCTTTCATTGTCTAGCCAAGGCAATGAGTTTTGCTGTCTGAGCACTGGTTCCGTAACCTTGTCACTGAGGTCAGTATGAGCGTCCCCACGAGTTAATGTGACTTTATGTAAGCATAAACTCTAGTCCCAACTTTCTGTGATCTCTTCACCCTGGCAGTGCTCTTAGATGATTCATCCATGGTGCAGGGAGCAGTATTTATTAAGCAGAGTTCTTAAAACCAACATTAAAAACATTCAGTCTACATTTGCCCCAGGCATTGTACCTGGTTAAGTGATACAGAGCCTGGCCAGCTATAAGCAAAACAAGCAAAGTGGTGGTGCCTTAAGCTCAAGCCCTGCCAAGCATGGCATGAAGACAGCTTTTTGTGTTTGAGTGGAAACCCAGCACCTTCAGTGCAGTGGTGCCCAGGCTCAAGTGCTGAAGCCACAGTTGCTCTGTCCTTGCCCAGGGCTTCCCTTTAGTTTCCATTGCATTTTTACATTTGACATTCCCAGTGAAACTTGAGATTGACAAAACTGGGCACTCCAGCATTTCAAAGGATAAGAATTTCTAATATCAATAATTTACTCAGCATTCTGTTCATTTTATGGACTTGTCAGGTCTTACACATGGAGCAGTACACCCATTCAGTGCCCACCTCACACTTCGAAAGCAAGAGTCAGGAGCCTGTTTCTAGGCTTCAATCAGGTAAAAAAACCCAAACAAAATAAACAAAAATCCCCCAATCAAACACCAACACCACCCCCCCACATTCTGCATATCCTTTTGTTATCATCCGTACTGCAGTATTATCTCACACTTTCAATCGCGGGGCCTCCCTTGGCTTAGGTCATCCCTTTCTGCTAGTTCGTAACCCAGCTGCCTAAAACCACAACAGACAGAGGGAAGAAACTAAGGAGATAAAGAGGACTGAGGAGGCAGCGGTACAACAAACATACCATAGCACTGAACAAAGCTTAGCACAATGAACTGGCTGAGGCACTATATGGGTAATTTACTAAAAGCATCCTTTTAGGCATTACTATTATGAAGACATATACAAGCAAATAAAATACCAGTCAGATTCATTCTGAAAAAGTTTTGCCTTCCATATACAGCAATGTGGGGGAAAAAAACCAAAGCTAGGTCTGGAAAATTTTGCAAAATTATGCAACAGTTGCCTCAGAAGAGAATTGCTTATTTGTTTTGCTGTCTTGCATGTTCTCCAGCAAGGAATTCATTTTTCAGTTGCCCAAGAAAAGTAAATGCTCAAAATACATAATTAGATAGAAGATGTGAACTCAAAAAATAAACACACTATAATTCTCATCTCTTGATGTTAAAAAGTAACATGATTTTCCAGATTTCTCAGTATCTACTAGCGTTCACCTAGAGAAGGTAATTTCTCATGGCAGCTAGCAAAGCCCTCAGCAGAGCCACCATGCCTTCATTCCATGGCTATCCATTTTGTTTCACGTTTTCCTTGATCTTCAGCTAACTATTTTTAACAGCTAACTCAGCTGCACCTAATAATTATGGATTTATATTGGACATATCTCAGTGTCACTCAAATATCCACCAAGCCATGCACCAGTGACCCTCTGGAAATTCCTATCATCGTCATGGCACACATATACAAGTAGGTAAGCACACACATGCACACACCACTAGCTTGAAAAGTGTACAGGGATTTGTGAACATTTTATCTATTTGAGTAACTGAAAAACAAAGATGAAACCCAGCATTTCCCAGCATCCTGTATAATCACTTTACATGCCAGCCAGCTCTTTGCTGATAGCCCAAAGAGACCACTTCATTTCTTGATGGCCAGCTCAGAATGAGCCATTCCCTGGCTGAGATACCAAAGGCTGAGTGAGAACATAGATGTGATTCAGAGAAGGCCAAAAGGGAGCTACTGAATAAGATTTTCAAGTGACTACAAGTGACTATCTTCCCTCCATCTCTAAGTGCAGGCAGGAGAATGCTTGAGCCAAACAGCTCATAAAAACATCAGCATTATGAAAGAAAAAAACCTCTACCATTAGATTTATACTGTTCTGATATGTGTGGGGGGAAAAAAAGGCAAAGGAAGAATAAAGGAAGAGAGAAGTACCTAAGATGTAAAATAAAAGAATCTACACTCTTTCCTCTCCTCATTTGTGCTCACTATTTAGCTTAACTCACTGATTCAACCTCTGGCCAAGGTAGCCTCAAAAAAAATTAACTTATATTGGAAAAAAAGAGGTGTCTTGCTCCAATATTTAATGCATTCAAACACAGATCTATCACTCAAGCAAACAGGGTGCAAGTTTATATGCAAGCTACCCAGGAATCATGACGCATAGTATGAACCGGTTGTTCAGTCGGCTGTTGCTGTGTGCAGTCAGCCAGACAGCATTCAATGTTTTATATATGAATTATACCATCAAGATAAAGACCAGCTGGCTGGGAGGCAGGAGGCTATACAGGCATCTCTCTGCCCCACCCCCTTCACTCCCAGCTGAGTTATATCGTGGAAACTGAAAACCATGAAGCTGAATAGTACAAAGTAAGATGAACAAGTTTCAAATGAATTAAAACTTCATGGAACTCTTCAACCACCTGAAACATGCTGAACACTGGTTGCCACCATAACCTAATTCTTGTAACTGCAAGATGCCAGAGGCCGTAATGAACCACAGCCAGGCTCTTCAGTGTTAAGCCAGTGTTAAGAATTAGCGCATCTATGATATATTTTGCCATACACACCAGTTACCAGAAGTAGTGCAGGAGGTCTCACACTTTCTAGACTGGACAACCCTTTCTTCTGGGAATGGTCTGCGCTTTGTGTTCCCCCGTCCTGTCCCCTGCTCTCCTTTCTTCTACACAAGCACACATAGACCCCCTATGAAAATCCTGATGCCCGTCATTTCCTTGAGCAGCTCCTTGCTCTCCATCCATAGTTGCTACTGCTCCTGATGCCATCAAGAACCCATTCCACCTTAAACTGAGTCCATCCAGCCGAGTCCCATGGGGCTGTGAATGGCATGGGGACAGCAGCCCCACATGCTTGCTAGTGAGGTGGGAACATCAGTCTGGCAATAGGGCAGCATGAAGAAGGACATTGGAGAGAATCGATGCGGGACAAGAAAAAGAAGTGTTGAATTCCCTTGGGCAGCTTTGTCCCTGAAAATATTTCACTCTCTTTGGAAGCCTGGTCTTCCCATAAATAATATTATCACCATTTCTTACGTCAATGAAAGTCCTCTGTGGCTTGACAGGCACTTCCCAGCATCTTCTTTTTTGCTGACTTATCCAGAACTCAGGGTCTCCACAACGATGAAGACCATTCCTCTTTCTATTCCCTTACAGAACTCCAGCCCCAAATATTGGTCATAATAATGGTTTGTGGAATAAATGAAGTTTCTAAGGGACTTCACAGTGACATTACTTTTAAGCAAGTTGTTTGAACAGAAGACTAACAAGACAGAAAAGGCTATGCAAAAATACAAGTGCATAGGTGGGTTATTTAACAGAATGCCAGACATTCATGGTTAAAGTATCAACACTGACCAGTGAAATCAGCAAAAACAACCTTTAAACAAGGATCATACAATGTAACAAAATATAAATCTTGGATACAAATCAGTCCATAAGGAAATAAAGCTAGTGAATTACATGAACGATCACATTTTGACAAACCATCTCACAAGGCAGCAAGAACCTTAATACCTGACATACGTTTACAAGGATGAAAGAGGTTATCAGCCCAGAAAGAAAATCATGTTAAGTTCAAAAATGGCTGTGTAAAAATTAAATTATTGAAACTGTAATGAGAGGAGTGGAATTTCCTCAAGAAATTGAAGGCGCTGGCTGAAGCTCTGGAGTCCTCAGTACAGGAAAGACATAGAACTGTTAAAGCAGCTCCAGAGGAGGCCACAAATATGACCAGAGGGCTGGAGCACCTCTCCTGTGAGGAGAAGCTGAGAGGGCTGTGGTTGTTCAGCCTGAAGAATAGAAGACTCTGGGGAGATCTTACTGCAGCCTTTCAATACTTAAAGAGGGCCTGTAAGAAAGATGAAGACAAACTTTTAAGCAGGGCCTGTCACAACAGGACAAGGGGTAATGGTTTTAAACTAAAGGAGGGCAGATTCAGATTAGCTATAAGGAAGAAATTTTTTATGATGAAGGTGCTGAAACACTGGAGCAGGCTGCCCAAAAAGGTGGTAGACGCCCCATGCCAGGAAACACTCCAGGCCAGGTTGGATGGGGCTCTGAGCGATCTGATCTAGGTGAAGATGTCCCTGCTTATTGCAGGAAGGTTGGACTTGATGACCTTTAAGGGTCTCTTCCAACCAAAACCATTCTATGACTCTATGAATGATGACTGATTTCAGAAACATAACTGAGAGCTTTGTAAGTGCATCAAGACAGTCTCTGTAAAGGAAAACCAAAAGAAGGTCCTCAATCCGCTATGGCATTGCTCAGCAAACTTTTGTAACCATGGTAAACTTCACCATTGTATCAGTGCACTCTGTGAAGTAGCTGCTATAGAACTGACACAAAACACAAAGGCAAGCGAGTCCTGTTCTGGGAAGGGGCAGTGAGACAATATGGCATTTTATCTTTAAGTGACAGAACTACTTAACTACAGTTGTCAGTTCTGCTACAGAGAAGGAAACTGCGCCAGTGGGAAACGTGCCAAAATTATCCAGATTGTTTACATACAGAATAGTAACTTCTGAAGAATAAAAGCCTTCTCAACTGACTAAATTATGAATAAGGCCTAATTCATTGTCATTAACTGTGGTGTAAGACATGTAAGTACAGAGCAAACTTGGTTTATGATACTACAAGCAGCACTGCAAGTTTACCTGTGGGACTATCAGCTCACATTGCTCAGGCTGCCTGCTTAGGCAGTACAAACATGCCTACTTCACTTTTTGCCACAGTTCTCCACCTTTTGATAATACCACCCCCACTCACCAGCTGTGCTTAAATCCTTACATCCTCCTGAGATCATGTTAGACAGCCCAAACACTCCCAGGATGGAGCCAGGGCAGCAGGCTGCTCCTCACAGCCCCTGCAACTGCAGGCACTGCTATTTGACCTGGACTCGCATCACAGTGTCATTTGACATCTTACTGTTTGCTGGAGACTGACCCTGAGGTTACTCGCTACAGGGGAGGAAGCATGCTGAATTATGTGTCTTCAAAATTACTCCTGTCCTTAACAGCGCCAAGGAGTAAAATGAGGAAATCAAAATTCAAAAGTACACAGAATGTGATCTTTTGGTAATCTCTTGATGCTACAAGTATATTAAAGAAAGAAAAAAGTACACAAGACAGAGGATGCAGGTGTACATCCGCTGTGAGGATGACCAAGTAAACTATTTTTAACTGTGTCATCATGGAAGAAGAGCACAAAATTGAAATGCTTACTCCTTCCATGTTACTACCTTTGAACTGCAAAGACAAAAATATCCCAAGACAGGAAGTTTGCAGTGTCTATGTTAATAAATAGTGCAGAATAGCAAATCTGCAGAGTAAACAGTTGTATTCTGAACACCCAGTATCCATACTATATACATTAAAGGGGCTTTATTTCAGAGTAGCTCTTGTATGACCCTACAGGCTGAATCCCCATTAGGGATTGAAGCTCAAAAGGTGAGCTCATAGAGCATGTCTTCCCATTTGGTTTTATGCAAAAAGGAATCCAACGAGTATGCTCTAAGCCTGCTCTGTGGTGCACACTATAAAGCAGTAAGTAGCATCAATCAGATTTGCTCAAGGTACACACTTGATCTGACCAATACATTAATGCAGATGAATACGTACCACCACCAGCAGTGTGATTAGGTTCTAGTCAAGTGCTAGACTAGACTGACAAATCTACCCAACTAAAAGCACCACTGAGGCTCGTTGTCCAAGTAAACAATGCACTGAAATTTCTTACATAGTACTTTCAGCCTCTCCCGTCTCTACTGTTGCTGTCAAAAGAAGATGCAATTCAGCAGTAAAAATAAGAAGATCCTGTGGACTTACATAAACTGCTACACACAAACTTGGGGTCTCCACCAGTTATTTCCATAATAGCTACCCAGGAATCCCTTGCCCAAATTTTTGCTATCCTAACTGACCTTTTTTTGCTCTTTCCAGGGTGGTTTTCACATTTTTCTGAACAGACTGAATGAACTTTCCCTAATAGCACCCTTTCATAATGATCAATTAAGCTAATGGAAAAGCTCTGAACCTTGGCAGATGAGATAGCTCCTGCAGGTAGACTGGAAAGCTTCTTATCAAATCAACTTTCAGATCAATCAGGAGGCATCAGTCAGTAAATTAAAAGTGCTGTCCCTGCTGCCTAGGCTACCAAACTATTTCACAACATTATGCAGTTGCTTTCTGTCGTGTTTACTGTATATTGCCTTTTTTTTTTTTTCTGAAAAAAATATCTAGAAATCAAACGGGATGCTCCACCTAACTGCCTCATACTCCTTCACAGTAGCCATGAGAATAGTTGAACACAAAAGGAAGAACCTCCTGATGGCAGATACAGAGACATATGACTGAAAATGTGAGCTAGGAGCTTCATCATGTCAACTGACAGGGAAGTGCCCTGGATTACCTTTGCTGCAGTGCATCTCAGAGAGGGTGGTATCCCTCGGAAAGGGTCACAGTCCTTCCACAGACACATCCACTCCATTTCACACATTCACAACTATTTAATCCATGCCCTCATTTTGTTTTGATCTGGGTTTTTACCTCTCCAAATGGGCATCTAGTATAGGAATCCTAGGCTAGTAACGTTCTCCAAAAATAGTGTCTCATTTGGTAAACTATCTTTTCAAAGGAGGACTATTATGACATTGTATATTACTACCACAGAGCAAAACCAAACAAGTTACTAGTGAAGATTACGCACCTCATGTATACTTTTCTTACATCATATCCCAGTTTTGTTTTGAAAAATAATTTTGCCCTCTGCTTCAGTCTATTTTAAAACAGATTGAACATCTTCAGATAATAGCCCCCAAAATACCTAACTTGGTTTTGTTTGTTCTGTTTTATTTTGGTTTTAAAGTAATTTGAAACTGGCTCACAGATGCAGTGAGCACTACTGTAATTATACAGCATATTAGATCGTCTCATACAAATACAAAGCAAGGCTTAAGAAAAAAAGTACAGAGCACAGTGACATCTCAATAACAGAAGAATAGGTATCTAAATATTTTAAGAACCTAATGTCTGAATAGAAATATTTTATCTTACAGTAGGCCACTAAGTAAACTTAAATAACATTCACCCTAATTAAGAAAAAGCTTCACCTTTCAGGGAAAAAAAAATATCTGAATTTGATTTTAAAATCTGTGCAACAGAAATTTAACAGAAACATTTTCTTAAGTAGGACTGGCATAACATTAAGATAAAATCTGATAACTTCTTTGAAAACAAAAAAAGGGAAGAGGTCCTCATGGCAAAAGCAGGGACAGGAAGGCACTTTTGAAAACACATGGAGAGTTTTAAAACTAAACCTCCAAACAGATTCCAAGATTTGATTTTAAGAAAATTTCATCATTGGTGTCTCAATCAAGAAGATAAGCAAGCTTGATGACACAACCTCATAGTTTTCTCATAGTCTTTTCCGTCCTCATGATTAAGGAGCCCTTCAAAGAGAAAGAGACAGCTCTGAGCAAACAGAAGAACCTGTCATGATGCAAGTTCCAGCTCTATGAGGACCTGTTATGTTTCTGATCTAAATATTCTTTCATACCAGGCATACTACACACTGTGTGTGGCTACGTGTTTTCATATACACATTTTTAAGTTGGGAAATTTTCTTCTAAAATATTCCTTTTTAATCTATACCATTCACAAAAATTTGAAGGCCAGCAGGTCGAGGGAGGTTATCCTCACCCTCTACTCTGCCCTGGTGAGGCCACATCTGGAGTGCTGTGTCCAGTTCTGTCCTCCCCAGTTCAGGAGAGACAGGGAACTACCGGAGAGGGTCCGGTGGAGGGCTACAAAGATGATTAGGGGAATGGAGTATCTCCCTTACAAGGAAAGGCTGAGAGAGCTGGGCCTGTTTAGCCTGCAGAAGCGAAGACTGAGAGGGGATCTTATCAATGTCTACAAATATTTTAAGGCCAAGTGTCAAGAGGATGGAGTCAGGCTCTTTTCAGCAGTACCCAGTGACAGCACAAGGGACAATGGGCACAAACTGAAACACAAGAAGTTCCATCTGAATATGTGGAAAAACTTCTTTACCTTGAGGGTGGCAGAGCACTGGAACAGACTGCCCTGAGAGGTTGTAGAGTCTCCTTCTCTGGGGACATTCCAAACCCTTCTGGACATGATTCTGTGAACCTGTTCTAGGAGAACCCGCTTCAGCAGGGGGTTAGTCTAGATGATCTCCAGAGGTCCCTTCCAACTCTGGCCTTTCTGTGATTCTGTGACTTCAGCAGAAGTTTCACCCATAAAACAGAATCTACTCCTTAGTAAATCCTCCTGTTCCTCAAAGGTCTTCAATTAGCATCAACTGTATTGAGATGATCTGAAATCTTCAGAGAAGCCACAGACTTTTCTTGTAGACTTGAAATAAATTAATGAAGACTAAATTTGAGTAGATTTTCATTACATAACACTTAAATTAGCCAGTTCTTTAGGTTTATTCTTTGCTTTTCAGCAAACCTGCAATAAAGGACACTGAAAATGATTCAGCAATTAACTTTAGATAAAACATCAGCCCCTTCAGAGGAGAACAGTGACTTCCAGGGTTGTGAAGGGCTCTGCACTGCTATTCCATTATCAGGTTTTTTTACTCTTTAAATTTTAGACCCTACTAATCAAATCTGTGTAAAATGACAGGCAGAACTGCTGCCAAAGAGGCTCAGAATACTGCAAAGGGACAGCTTGCATTAACCTAAATAAATAGAAAAGAGAAAGCTGAGTGGCATCTCTGCAACCTGTTTGTTCACATTCTCACATCAGCCCAACAACTTTTTTTTTTCTGCTTTGCTTACACTGTAGCAGCTAAGTTGAGCACACCTGAACATTACCAGAGATTTCCACTGGCACACAGCTGTGCACCAGCTGATGCCTTCCTCACCTAAAGGCAGTAACAGTACAGTCTCAGGTGGCTCAAAAACAGTGACTTTCTGAAGGAACGCACATCAAATCTGGAGCAATAACAAACCTCTAAGGAGCGACCCATTTTAAAAATCACATGGTTCATTCTCCAGTGGACAGAAGACGTCTCTGTAGCAGTTTGGCATTTAAGCAGTTTTCAATCAGAGCAGGGAGATAGAAAACCATAGTTTCACCACCTGACTGCAAGGTCAATGATTTACAGAGAAGTGTGCAGGCAAAAGACAGAGGTGGATCAGGAGTGGTAACTAGTAGCTAAACAGAAGTGACTGAAGAAATGTGCTTACTCATTAATAATTTTTGTGCACGTGTATTTTTCCAGCCTCTGTGTGAGGGCAGGAGAAAAGTTGCTACAGCATGAAACCAAAGTGCTTTAGTGAAGATCTGGTGTAAAAAGAAGTAAATAGAAAAATGGTTCCTTACACCCCCTGCCACTTGCTGCTGTCTGCAGGTAGCAAAGAGTGAAGCATACCATATGGTACAGCACTGCTTCTCTGTTCCGACTGCTCTTTCAAAAAAACCTGTGTGGGCTGTGCAGGCCTGCCATGAAAATATTCCCATGGCAACCATGAAAAACAAGGGTATATTAAAAGCTGTTACACTAACTCATTCAACAGAGGAAATATAGCACTATGGCCATACAAAAATACCACACTGGAAATGTTTCGGTTTAGAAGGCATGAATAGTTACCACTGGTTAACCTTCTGTAATTGACTTCCACTGTGAGACATGGTCTAAGGCAAAAACTAGCCATACCACTGGGTTCAGAATCAACTGTGCAGTATAGAAAAGCAATGGTTAATTTTTGCTAATCTCATAAACATACCTGAAACATTCAATTATTCGGCAGTTTATCAGAGAATCATCCTTAGGAAATAATGCCAATGATTTTGTTCACTGCATTTTGTATATCATTCAAATTGCACACCTTAATATAATGGTTAAGCAGACATCTAGAATTATATATAAAAAATAGTTGAAATTAAAAGCCATGTAAAAAAAGGATTAATAAATTCATGTTTTGTAACACATCTCGAGTAATTTGTTTGCAGCTTGGCTAAAGATATTACTTGGATCTGTGGATGTATGCATACTTATTACGCACTGAGGAGATTAACATACAGCACAGGAGCTATCACACTGCATAACTCCCAATGTTAACAGGCTAAAAAGCAACTGTTTTGATATGTCAATGTCAAAGACACAGGAAAAAAATCATCTACTGGCCATACACAATTTATTTGGCATATGTGTCTGAAAAAAATGCATGAGAGAGAGAGATTCACTCTGGGCAGGCACAGAGGTCTTCTAGCCAGGATTAGGTTAAAAGAGCAGATGGCCACTCCATGCAGGATGGCTTACAGGCTGCTGTCCATTCCTGCTGGACTGATCATGCTCTCAAATCCGCACCTGTCTGAGTGAGGAACTAGAAACTTACTGAACAACACAACTCATTTCAGGCATTTTTCCTCTAAGCGTCTACCTGCTCTAAACAGATGACACCCCAAGATTTAAATTAGTCGTATGTGACTGTGACCAAGAGCCTCTGCACAACAGCTGTGGGTCAGCGCAGCCACAGCACGTACAGCTTCACCTGCCCAAAACTTCCAGGGTCTCCAGTAAGGATTACACAGGCTCAGGGGATGCTGGGGCTGGACAGTGGAAGAACCAGAAAAATAAAAAAATAATAAATGAATAAAATAAAAATTATCGAAATGAAAAAAATAATAAAATAAAGATTAAGAAAATGCTGCCTGCACCATGCGGCATTCAGCCTGAATTATGGGGACCGGACTCGGCCAGCTCCGCCGAGCGGGTCGGGACGCGCTCGCACCTCGGGCTTCCCGGAGAAGGGCCGCCCCGGCCGGGGAGGAGGCGAGCACCGGCCCCGCCGCCGCCGCGATGCTCCGTCCGCCACGCCGGGACCGCCGCCCTCCCCCGGCCGGCCCGACCGCCCGCTCTGCGGGGCACCCGCGGCGACGGCGCCCGAGCAGGCTGCGCCCCGGGTGCCGCCACCCGCCCGGCGATGGGTCGCCCCAGGCTCGGCGCCTCAGGGGCTGACAGGACCCCCCCCCGCCCCGGGCCGCCGGACCCACCTGAGATGCCACCCCCCGACCACGACCACATCGTAGCTCTCGGTCATGGCTCTGCCCCCGCACCGGCCACTCGCTGCCTCCCGCGGCGGCTCTGGGCTGGCTCCGGCGTCGCCCAGGCGGACCCCACCTCGCCCCGCCTCGCCGATGGACGCCACTTCCCGCCGCGTCATGCGAGGCCGAGGGCTGGCGGCGTCGCGTCCCGCCGCGCACCGGGGGCTGCGCCGGGCCCGCCGGGGTGGGGGGGCCCGCCGGGGTGGGGGGACCCGCCCGGGGCGTGGAGCGAAGGGCTCCTGCTGAGGGACCGCTGACACTCCGGCCATGGGTGACCCCTCGCACCGGCCTCACTCACCCAGGTGAGAGCCACAGGTGTTGCTGTTTTCACTCCTGCCTCCCGGAGGGTCTGGAGGGGCAGCATGGCCCTGGCTGAGGAGCGCAGTCCCCGAGGTGCTGCAGCCACGGGCTCACCATCCTCCGCTCCCCAAAAGCCATGGGAATGTTTGAGTCTGTTTCTGCACCCTCTGCAGCCACCCAGAGGGGACCTTTTGCTGCCAGGGCTGGTGGTACGGACTTTGGAAGACCAGTTAGTGCTTTTCTTGCATGTCACTCAAAATGAGCTGCGCCTTGTGCCAACACAGTTCATGATGCTCCATGGTGGCATGCATCAGTGCTCCTCCAGGTCGGCCTCCGCACAGAGTGGTCTGCTGTGAGCGCCAAGAGACACACACATAGGGAAAAGGACTGGCTCATCCGGAAGCAACAGTGTCATCAAATTCACCCGGAGCCTTTAGGCTGGTCCCCTACACACCTAGCTGGTGTTTTCTGTTGCTTTGGTTTCTGCTTTACCATGGGGTTGTCTCCAGGATAACTGGCTTTGGGGATGGTCAAAGCATGCAAACGTTCCGTCAGGCCTATCTGTACAGATCACACCAGGAGTCATGTCAATCACACCTGAACTTCCACACTCAGCAGGCTCAAGGCAGAAGGCACCCAGCTCCAAGACTCCTCCGAGCCAAAGACACTTGTTCAGTCTGTGTCATTCTCCAGTTCCTGGAGCCACACATCGAAAGAAGCAGGCCATGAGAGTCTGGACGGGATTCCCTGTCGCTCTTCCATAATACCTAAAGTGGTAGTTTATGGTGTACAGACACAGGGGCAGCTGTGATGGGGGTCACAAATATTGATGACAGCAGGTGCAGTCCTGCCTTTTGGGGGAGAATGGGAGGGAAGAAAATGTAGGGGTCAGGAAGCAGAATAAAAATAGGTCTAGATCAACTGTTTGGAAAGCTAATGATCATTCATGAACCCATCCTTTTACTTCTGTGAACAGTTCTTTCTCTGTGCGGTTCCTTGTGTCCTGCCTAGGCATTGTGTGGCACTGTGCTGGCGGACATGGACCAAACAGTGCCAGGAGGTGTGCTAGCAAACAGAATTGTCCCCCTCTACTCGGCACTGGTGAGACCACACCTCAAATACTGTGTTCAGTTTTGGGCTCCTCACTACATGAAAGACATTGAGGTGCTGGAGCTTGTCCAGAGAAGGGCAACGAAGCTGACAGTTTAGAGAACAAGGCTTGTGAGGAGCAGCTGAGGGAACAGGGGTTGTTTAGCCTGATGAAAAGGAGACTGAGGGGAGACCTTCTTACTCCCTAAAATTACCTTTAAGGAGGTTGTAGCGAGGTGTGTGTTGGTCTCTTCTCCCAAGTAACAAGCGATAGGACAAGAAGAAACGGCCTCAAGCTGCACCAGGAGAGGTTTAGATTGGATATTAGGAAAAAATTCTTCACTGAAAGGGTTGTCATGCACTAGAACAGGCTGCCCGGGGGAGTGGTAGAGTCAGCATTCCTGGAGTGTTTTTAAAAACGTGTAGGTGTGTCATTTAGGGACATGGTTTGGTGGTGGACTTGGCAGTGCTGTGTTTACAGTTGGACTCAATGATCTTAAAGGTCTTTTCCAACCCAAACAATTCTATGATCAAAGGGCACTACCTGAGCTTGTGTCCTGGACATGCTTAGTTTGCTAGGACATGTCCATCCTCAGTCTCATGCACAGTGGATGATACTTTGTGGGCACTAAATTTGATGTCCAGTGCTAATGCTTTAGCATCTTCTTGACACCCCAGGATGAAATACCCATTACCTTAAAACTATACTGTCTATTGGTTACATTATATTTTCCACAGAATTCTGGAATGGTTTGGGATGGAAGAGACTTTTAAAAATCATCTAGTCCAACCCCACCTGCCATAGGCAGGGACATCTTTCACTAGATCAGGTTGCTCAAAGCCCCATCCAACCTGACCGTGAACATTTCCAATGAACAACTTCGCTGGGCAACCTGTTCCAGTGTTTCAGCACCCTCACCATAAAAAAATTCTTCCAAAAAAAATAATTTCCATATGCTTCCACTGCACTTTCCTCCCTATTTCTGCTTCCTCTCTTATTCCCTAAAGATGTGCTCTCCATACTTCTCCTGCCCTGTGTTTGATCCCTTTTCCAGCCCTCTTCACCTGAATATCTCCTCTCCTTGTATCTTACCCACTCTTTCTCCAGGGTGTGTGCTAATAGACAGATGAAGTCCAGCCTTTAGGATGAAAGCCCCTCAAAATCTGAAGAACTAGTGAACTAAACCCCATGATTTCACTGTAAGGGGAAGGTTAAAATAAGGATTCATTTAAAAAAAAAAATCCTAGAGGAAGAGCAATATTTAGCTGAAAATAGTTTATCACTTTTCAATATCTGAAGTATGAAATTTGCATTTGATTTACCTGATATCTTTATTACTTTGTGACTATTAGATTAATAATTGCAGCAGTGATACCCAGAAAACATGTGCAGCACTTACCTTTTACGGGGATGCGATTCCTCCATGATCATGAGTATTTTCTGTTTTGGCTGGAAGAAGGCATGCCAGAGGGGCAAGGGATGTCAGAGTGCTAGGGACTGAGCCATCATCTGGGGGTCGGGAGGAAACCAGGTCACTTCTTGGAATATACAAGGAAATCCATTACAAATGAAGGGCACTGCTGCTTTTTATACGCTTAGCAGAATGCTACATTAATATTTCTGAGGTTCAGGCTGGTTGCTGGTAAAAGGAGAGATCAGGGTAGATAGGGAGAGAAGAAAAAGGAGTAAAAGAGGAAGGGGAGAGGGCAGTGGCCCTGATTAATTTGCCTCTTTGTGCACATTTTTTTCATTCACTTTCAATTTTCTGAATGTGACAAATCAACCAATATACTTCAGAACTTGAACTGAATTTCTTTCCGACGATGCTGGTCCTAAGAAGTAGTTAGCTAAAACACATAATCCTTTTGATGAGGTAAGCAATAAGCTGCACTGCCATACATAATGTGTTTAAAGTCTAGGATACTCTATTGTAGACAAGATTTCAGTCTCATTTCATCACTGTAGTTATGAATATCATGACTGCAGTTAGGTGCTGTATCTGGAACTGCAGTTCCAGATAGTTTTAGGCATTCAATTCTATTTTGTGCTGGTGAAATCTGTTTTGATAAAACTAATATTTTGCTTTAAAAATTATGAAAATTTGTGGAAAAAAATGTATTGCCCCATACCTTATTTTTCTCTATTTCTCTTTTTCCTTATCTGAGGTCTGTTCAAGGTCCTTGCCTAGCTGCTTGCTTACCCTTTTTGTGTACTTATAGATGTGATGTCTTCATTGTTAAGGTCATATATTTATCAGCTTCTTAGAAAAGAAAGCAGTCTAATGAGACCATCTACATTTTTACTTTGATTATTGCATTTGTACCTCGAAGATATGTGAAGACAAGAAACCTTTGCCTCATTAAAAGTGCCATAAATATTTCCCTCTTAGAACAGGTTTTCTGAGTGGTTCTTGCCCTGCTTGAAGCAATGGTACATGATTGATCATTTACAGGGAGAAATTCCGTATCTTTGAGATAAGTGGTTAATGGAGAAGAGAGAAAGAAGTCTTTCCAAATAATCTGAATAAAAATTTATTGGGAGGCTGATGAGGCTGAATTAATAGAAGATGACATTTTTTAGTTTCTGCTCAGAAATACATATTCTTACTCTGATTAAAAGAATCTCTGATTCAAGGATGGTTAAATCAAACTCCAAGATCTCTTCCTACTGTGAGACATGCAGTTATCAAGTGGCTGTCAGAAATAATAGTTGTAGAGATTATTTCAAACCCTATATGAAACACTGAAAGGTAGGGGAGGCTATTCTGAAAGCAGAAGTCTGTAATTTTATTTGGGCTTTTGTCAAGGGTAGCTATGGCTACGTCTGTGTACTTAAATGCCAAGTGCTGCAGATTCCTGATGTCCACAATATGTAATACTTATTCCTGGGATTCTTCTGGTTCCTTTTGTCCTTCTGTGCCTCTAAGAAATATATATTTTATTTTTTTTTAATGTGAGTGTTTGAAACAGAGGGCTGTATTGCCTGCAATTAAGGTTATGTGGTGCATGCCCTAGAGTCACATGAAGGTCCATGGGAGTGTTTGGAGGCGCAAAGCCCTCAAAGGGCTGCTGCTGCAATACAACAGAGCAAGCATCTGTGTCATTAAGTCTGGTTTTCTGTCATCATGGGCACATTATATAATCCTTCTAATGAATAAATCTAGCGCTCTCTAGAGCAGGCTAAAACTCTCCCAAAGCCAGGTTGGTACTTTTTCCTTCCTCTCTCCCACAGTAAGTCTGTTTCAAAGGTTCATTTTTTAATCTCAGTAGCTTCTCCTTCCAAAATGTTTACACCATGATGCATTTAAACAGATAACATATTCCCCTTTCTGCTGTTCTGTTTACAGTGTTGATGCTTATCAGGCACTTTAGTACCCTCATTTGCTGATCCTAATAGCTCTTTTATACACCTGTCTCAGTCCAGAAGTATCTATCTTCAACATATATGACCAGAATGCTATACATAATCCTAATAAAGCCTCTTTAATGGCAGAAAGGGACCTACAGGAAAGCTGGAGAGGGACTTTTTACAAGGGCATGTAGTGATAGGGCAAATGGTTTTAAGATGAAAGAGGATAGATTTAGATTAGAAATTTGGAAGAATTTTTTTATGATGAGGATGGTGAAACACTGGAACAGGTTGCCCAGAGAAGTTGTGGAGGCCCCATCACTGGAAGTGTTCAAGGTCAGGTTGGATGGGGCTTTGAGCAACCTGATCAAGTGGAAAGTGTCCCTGCCTATGGCAGGTGGGGTTGGAACTAGATGATCTTTAAGGTCCCTTCCAACCCAAACCATTCTATGATAAAGATTTGTTTTGTCTGGAACCATCTTTTCTAGTCATATTGGGATTCTGTTTCTGGGTTTTATTATTTTTGTCATCCCATGCGGTTCTAATTAATTAAACAGATAGTTTTCTGCCTGGATTTTGGTGCATTATTCTTTGAATGCATAATGTTAAAAGCAAAGCAAACTTTCTGAGAAAACAGAGCAACTGAGAGCCTCCACATTTTCTCACCTTGGAAGACACCTCATCTGAGACAAATTATATTGTTTACATAAATTTTGTTAGGCACTTAGATGCTGTGGCAATGAGATGGCGTAAATAGCTATATTGTCTGGCAGAAAATGTACTGACAGCCCTGGACTAAATTTTGATAAACTAGTAGAAAACTGATGGAGTAGGGGTCAAAGCCAAAGATCTCCACATTTACCATGACTTAGAGGTAGAATTTAGGCACATGATTCATGACTGCAGCTGGTAAAAACACAGTGCGGCATTTTAGATTACACATTCTCTCAGCTTCTGCTCCTTAAACAGCAGTGCATTTAATAAGCTAGCTTTTCATTGTTTGTTATGTATTTCAGTCTGTCCTCGTCATACACAGCAGAAAAGTCTCTACTTCGGGAATTTCACTGTTGAAATTTCCTGTGGGCAGGTAATACATGTTGATACAACCTTTAATCAAGGCGTCAGAATGGATTCCTCCATTACCTGCAACTATATTAGCACCTGCATCACGAGGGTGCTTCAGCAACAGCGATATGAACAGAGCCAAGATTTCTTCTGAATTCCTGGATGCAAACTCCCACTGCACCAGATCCATGTCAGTGAGCCCAGGGCATTCATCCCACCCTTCCCCATCACGGCCACTGTGCCCTATATACAGCACAGGGAGGAAGCCCGGGACACAGGCAAGGTGGAGTCCATGGCACACCACAGGAAGTCCCAGACCTTCGTAACTGGGGTCAGGACACAAGGACCTGACAGGTTTTGGACTGTTTAATGTTCAGGCTCAGGAGCACAGGTAAGTCTAGGCACAACCTTAGGGCATTGCCATCACATACAGAGATACTGCAAAGAGAAAGGTAATAAAGGGATTGGTTGTGAAGAGCAGGATTGCGTCTTTCATCAGCAGTGAGCATACACTGGGACTTGGTGTTTCAGGCACCTAGTGAATTTGCTGCTTGTACGTCATTACTAGTTTATGGTGCAGAATCTCGAATGCGGCTTGCTACCTCTCTAATCTGTAATCAGGTCATGCTATTCTTCTGGTGAGTACCTTTGTGTAGGCTGGATACTGATGTTACCAAAGACAGAGAGGCTTAAATATATTTTTACACATATATTTTACATAATTTCAGATGTTTCTAAAGCAATCAGTGCAGAAATTGTGAAAACACATGTCAGTGCTTTTGAAATACTGTACAATTGCATAAGCGTAAGCTCCATGCCACACTTTCCAATAAAGGAAAACTGCTGCAAGGAGTCTCAAGAGGTTTTCTAGTCTGACCCTTTGCCCTACAGCGGCATCAGCTATGACCAAAATGTATCTTGATTAGCAGTGAATGTTAACTGGAAAGGCTAAATGCTAATTGCAAAGATTTTTAATTCAATATGCAACAGTCTGACATTAATCTAGAGCTGATAAGCAAAATTTTAGTATTTTATCAGTCAGATGCCATTCAAAGTAGGACTGATCATAAAATGTAAAACCTACAAGAGTAGGCCCATTAGTAAAAGTGATGAGTGAATGTGAACACTTTACTCCTGAGCAAGCAGAGCCATAGCAGAAGAACAGAACAAGGGTCTGAGTTCCATGGCGCAGCCAGACTGGCAGCTGCCCAGGGCTGGGGGCCAGGATCATGGAGGCCCCCCGTGGGAGGGCACCAGGGGCAGGCCCTGGCAGCCCAGGCCCATCCCACCTGCAGCCCAGAGCGGCGGGGGGCACTGGGACAGCCCCAGCCGTGGGCATCAGGCACATCCCTGGGGATGGAGATGGGCTGAGGCTGGGAGAGGCCATAGGCCCATGGGTGGGCCTGGCTCAGTGGGGCCCATGGCCGGGCAGGGAGGACTGTGGGGAGCTGCAGACTGGCCCAGCTGTGGCATCTCTGGGGCAGGGGGCAATGGCTCCAGGGGGGTGACATGATGCCCTGGGCTGCGGGCAGGTGGGGGGCCCTGAGCGGCTGCCAAGAGCCAGTCAGGGCTGGTGGTGCCCGCAGGGCCTTGAAGCTGAGTGAAAACTGCATTGCATATTTTCAGGTTAGACAGAAGGACCAGCAAAATTAGGTCCCTACTGATACCATTATCATTAAATACAGGTGCACAGGCTTCTAAGCCACAGCATTAAAACTCCAAATAATTTTGGCTTGTTTCCTATTAGCCTTGTCTATTTAGACTTAAGGATCCTCCTAGTCAAAAGCACCCATAATGGGTATAAAGGCAGCCTCCCCTTCAGTGGAGAGAGGCCATATAGGGTCTAACACAATGAGGAGCTCATCACATGTCCCTTCATTAGATCTCATGGAGAACCCATTCTTCAAGACTTCTTGTGTAATGAAACTCCAAGAAGGAGTGGAGGAAAGTTGATGTGATGTCTCAAACCATTCCAGACAGCCCTACTTCATAGTCTCTAGTTTCCTTTCCCATTCCTTGTCCTAATGAGCCTGCTTTTAAAAATCTGTGACTGATGCAAGCACCGTTCTGATGCAAGAAATAATAACAGTTATGGTAATTATACAAGTATGTGGATACTTACTAATACAGATAACAAAGAACAGGCAGGAAAAACCCCTTAAACTACCATAAATTATTTTCCCAATGTCAAGCTCATCCTTCCACTATGCTAATCTCTTCCTGACCATTAGCTACAGTTCAGGCTGGTCCAATTTCCTATTGCTTTTCTCATTTGCAAAATTGTTCTCCAAAAGAAATCCACTATCAGGTTTGCAGTTATGTTCCCTATTGGTGACAGCAGCGAAATTCCTTCTTATACCTCTAAACAGGCAGTGCCCTATGCAATATGCATTAGCATACCTCAGAATACATAAGGAAGTAAAACACTTTGGTCCTTTTAACAAAAATGACTGCCATGTCCTTTGCTGGTAACCTAATCTGAAGAGTTCCTGAAGAGACAGGTTATGCCTCTCACTTATGTCAAATGTTTTCTAGGTGAATAATGGCAGGTGACCTTTTATTTTTTCTTAATCGTGCTGGTCCTGCTGCTTCACATCTATTGAAGTCATAGCACACTGTTTCTACCTGTCACTTAAAAGACAGCTCCCTTTCAGCCTGGCCACTGCCAGTCTTCATTAATTCGCTGCTAACCTATTTAATCTGAACAGGAGTCAAAAGGAGTTCCTAGGTTTACATTCCTCTGGTTTTTCATCCTCTAATTACGTCTTTTCTACTGTATTTTTTCTAATGCCTCATTCACTAATTATTGGCTGTGGTGAAATAAACCAGCATCAGTAGCAAAACTCATGTTCTGCAGGAAAAAGCATACAGGAAGATACTCTGGAGGTTCCTACAATTCAAACTTGGGAAAGAATTGAAATAATGAACAGGCTATCATTTATTGATATGGAGGTCATTATGCATGTGTTATGCATGTATGTGGTAATGCTGCTGTGACTACTAGAGAGATGTTGTTTATACTTCTGTGCATACTTCCACAGTCCAAGATGGCTCTGCAGAAACTGAAGTGGCTCCAGTGAAGAGCCCTGAAAGTAGTTAGCAGATTGGGAAATATGCTTGCAAGTGAAAAAAACTAAATTTAAAGAGGAGGACAATTAGCCAATCTACTTAGACTAGATAAACTTTCAGATTATTAGAACTAGTGTACTAAGTCCCACTCCAGGTATGTACTTAGTAAGCAAAGAGCTACCCAAAGAGTTCTCAGTGAAGATGACAGAAGTGCTAACTAATACTTCTAACCTAGATGAAAAGGAGAAATCAATACAAATCTTCCCTGGAAACTTAACCACTCAGGTTATTTTATATACCATAGGATCTTGTCTTTGTATCTAAAAAGCAGCAGAAGGTTGTGACTTCAAGATGAATTGTCTCCTTGCTCTTCCATGAAGGCTAGAACTACCTCTGCAACGGCGTGTGTTGTCCTGCTCATTCTCCGTGCCTTTCATTAGTGCCCCCCAGTGCCCTAAAGCAAAGCTGATACAGCTTCCTGAATGGGCATGGAGAATCCCTTTACATGGGAAGACTGAAGCCTTGCTAATTATTAATGTCATAGCACAGATTTTAAGCACCCACAGACAGCATTAGCTGTAGGCTGGACCAGAATCAAGGTTTTATCGTATAATTGCCCCTTGCACCTTTGGTTTTCTAAACATTCAAAATCCCGCATTGCAAATCGCTGAGTTTAATCCAAATCTTTCTGTGCTAAATCCTCTGGGGTCAGGACTTGACCCTGTTCTTTGAGGCTTGAGGTAGATTTTCCGTACTTACGTTATTTTTCCTTTCTATTGTATACACAATTTCCATTCTTTTCAGACCTAAACTTTCTCTGAAATCTTTAATTATCCTATAAATTCCCAAGGCCAGCTCCTCATCAACTTTTCTTTGTATGCTTCCTTTAACTCATTTCCATAAAAGACAAACCTCTTCCAGAGAATTAAAAAAATACATATATATGCACTGACTACATGCAGAATAGTTTAAAATCAGTAGAATCTGGATCTTTTTCTTTCAGATCTGGATGTTTTCATACTGTCTTCATGCTGTTTTCTAAGTATTTAGGTCTGTCTTTACCTATGGTCTTTCATTTTATACCCTGCTCCTTTTGAAATGCTGGGTTATTTTAATAAGCCGGACTTGCAAAGGTGTGTTGTTTATATTAGCACTTCTCTACAGTGCCGCTAGGATCAGTCATAAGTCTCTTTGTTTTCTGCAAAATGAGCCTGCTGCATTCACTTTATGTTTATAGATCTCCTACAGAAACCAATGTTACAGTTTCAATGAAATTAAAATATTTTGAGTTTAGGTACATCAGAATTTTAACTATTGTCACATACAGATGCTGAACAATAGTTTTCAGATAAAAATATTATTTGATCTCCTCTCACATTTCTCATGATCAGTATTATAGTTTCATGAGGTAGCCAGCATGTAGTTGGTGTTACAGTGGGTGTATTTCACAAAAGGTAGATTTTAGAAGAGGTCAGTACTAGACAGGGTTTTTTTAAATGCTGTAACTTTACAGGGATGAGCAACCAGCTGGAAAGCACCAAGAGATCTCATCTCCCATTTTTCAGCTCAAGGAGATCTCGTTTCTTGTTGCTGGTGACTGCATGAATGGAATTGTCAGGGCTGAGAGCAACTTTAACTATTTTACCCAAAGACCTCGCCTGCTTCTGGCTCTGTCTTCATGAACTAGACCCTTGAATCAGAATATCATTCAGAATCTAGGCTATCAACAACCTTCCAGGTTGCGGTGTGAAAACAGAAACCCACCATGTTCAAATACCTGGCCCTACTGTCTGCATGCTTGGGAGAAGAACAGCAGTGATCATCTTCTGGCAATTATCATCACACAGCAGATGGCAGAAAAAGCAAGGTGAGCCTTCTGCGTTTTCTCTTTTGGGATTAAAATCTGGGTCCTGAACCATCACATGAATTTGACTGACTGCTTCCTTTCTGTATTCAGTGGCCATTGCTTTCTCTCATGTCCTTCTGGGGAACGATTAATACCTTATGGTGATGTGTAGACCTTTGCAACTCATTATACGCAAGCACTTGCAGTAGAGTACTGTGCAAGGCTATTTTCATCTGCTTTGCTTGTTCAGACCGACATCCTTTTGTTTTAAATGTTCTATTAGAAGTTCAAATGATGCCCTGGAATCATCCACACAGGGATTTGAGTCTGTGCTCTTTGAAGTCTTGCCTGCTTCCCTAACATCCTTTCGGTCTATCTTTTTTTTGCATTATTTTCTTCTGATTCACCATTGTTGGCATTCTCTACCATTGCTGAGTGGGCCTGATCGTCTTCATTGGCATTACCTGGATGTGTCTGCAATATAAGCATAGTGGTCAAGGAAACTGCTATGATGTCTTTCTGAATACAGTAGCGTTGCTTATTGCTCTTGCTTATGTTGTGCATGTGGCTAGTTCAGTTGTGGGCTTGTTCATCCTCTATGTCTCTCCACCAGTTTGAAGACAGGTCACAAAATAAGTTTCATTGTTTGGATTTTTTTAATATTGCAGACTGTGATGTGAGGGGCTTGTTTAGAGCCATCTGCAACTTCTGCTACTTTTTTTTTTTGCTTGGCCCATTGCTGATCACCAAGGTATTTTGTGATCGTGTTCTGCTGACTATTGGAGTCAGTGGAGAGATTCATACTGGTGTCAGGGACTGATTTTTGAGAGCCTGTGTTATGTTTTTTATTGCTGTTCTAGAATTCCTGGGTTTGAAAAAAGTGGTTTGCTTTTCATGCATGATTTTAGATGGAAAGAACATCAGCGTGTGCAAGCAGTTCACTGAAGTTAGACAGACTGTTGTCTAAGCCACACAGGTTTCTGGAACTGATACTTGTCCAAAGGTACAATAAATATCTCATCTTGTAATTCTTCTGGCAAACAAACGTGACTTTTAAGTCATGTCAGTCAAGTGAAGCAAGTGAAGCAATTCTGTCAGTCAGATCTTATGAATTCACAGTCATAAATGCCTTAGTACTGATGTAAAAATTTAATAAACCAAGTATATTAACATACTTTCATACTTGGAGAATACGTATTGACAATACCAGAAAGAAATGGCCTTTTGAATATTAGTTAGTGATTTCAAATACCCCGAGTTCATTAGAATAGTCAGCATTTTGTCTGGCACTGATTGATGAATAAAAATAGTAGAGAGAAGCAAAGTAAACACACTATGATTAATTAGCAAATCTGTGTGGTATTTCTGGAAAAAATCCTGACATTTTCATAGGAGACTCTGGGGTTGGAAACACCATATAACCATGAGGCTCCTTTAATGAAGGAATGTATTCTGAAGTGAGATTCTTTCACGTACCTGTATCTCTTAAACTGGCACACAGTAGTCGTATCTCCTTGAACACTGGCTTTTACTGCATTATAAAATAGCATTCCCTTAAGAACCAGGTATATGTTTTCCTCTGAAGAAGGTGTTGCACAACTGCTGGGGTCTGGGCTCTGTAGGCTCAGTCCTATGGTGAGTGGCAAAAGATCTTGCAGAACCTAGCCAGTAGCCACTGAATTATATACCTGGGAGTCAAACTCTTAAAACCCTCTGTTCTGCCCTTGATCTGCCTCTTCAGGAAAGCCAGCACCATTTTCATGCCCCTAGGAGATAAAATTGTCTTCTAGGTTCAGTGCTATTGCAAACTGTGTTGCAGAGCTTGTCTAGCCAGTAGTGCCTATGTTTACCCTGGTTGATCAAAAGGTGAGAGGTAGGCTTGCAGGTTTCACCTGAGCCCTGCATTGAGGGAGGGCTGGGGAAGGTCTCCTGAAGCCAGGATGGCAGCTGCATACGCACTGTTTCATGCAGCACTGATACTGAACACATTGGTAATCCATGTGAGGAAATAGTGAGACATTGGCCTAAGAAGGTGTAGAGGAACTCAGCAAAATAATCAGTGCTTTGTTCACTTGAACTGTCTTTCTGGCCACTCTGAATGGGAAGGGAGACGGCAGTCATGCCTTAAACCACAATAGACTCCTTCCAGAGAACTCTGCTCTTTCTAGAAGTTTGATTTATCTCTCCCAAGATCATACCTAGAATTTTCCATGTCATGTTTTCCTTTGCATAAGCCTTTGTAAAGTAAACAGCATTCAAGCTTTTTAAACTGAGTTGTGAAATTTTGTGTCTACTTCTCATCTTGCGATATGGCGGTGTTGCTATACCTACTTTCACAGTGGTTTGCTATGCTTGGAAAAGGGGTTGCAGATATACAAGACTTTGGCAATGAACAGTACATGGGAAAGTACAGGTAAAGCTTAGATGAATGACATTACCATGATAGGAGGTGAAGATAGCACAAATATTGGCACAGGTACTCTAGAGGAGTGCATGTAATGACATTTAGCTGAACCAGACATGAAATATTGTCATGACAGCTGTCTGATGTTGATTGATTTCTTCACTGCGAATAGCTGTAATTTGTTTTCACTATCCTCTGACGAGTATTCATGATAACAGCCTGTGCAAGGTGTCCTGAGTTCCAGATGCATGTTGACCAATGACCACAGAAACAAGTATGGCACCTGTGAATAAGACATGCTCTAATAAAAGTAAGCACAGGGATTCTGCAGACCCAGAGCACAGTTCCTCTGTGGCTAATCTTATAGGCATACAGTAAGCCTTATGTGGCCAGGGTACTCACTGTTGGATTTGAGGACCTTGGGGATTTCAGAACGTGGCTCTGAGATTTAGATCTTAAGATGACATTGTGCATTCAGAATAATCTTTTCCCAAATTACCAAGGTTAAATATGATGTGACGGGCAGTAACTGCATAACTCCTTTAAAGCATTTTCCTACATTCATAGCCTGCTGGTCTTCATTCCACCAACTGTAAAATGCACCCTGAACAAGGACCTGTTCCAGAGATAGTGGTGTTGCATATGAGCCACCAAATAATGTAATCCTGAATTTTAAAGGCAATTATTCTTCATACCCTGTAAGTGAAACTGGAGGAACTGTTTGTCTTCAAAGCCTAGTGTTCTGTGAGACTGTGGCAAGTGATGTACAGATGATCGTGGAGCTAACATCACCTTCATAGTATTTCCAATTAAAACAGAGCTGAAGATGCATGGTTGCCTACAAAAGTTCTAAGTGGTGACGTGGGCCTGAGGGATATAAAATGGGGAAATCACCAAGCCAGACGCCATAACCTCTGAGTGTTGTGGAGGGGTGAAGACAAAATATAAATGAATATTAATGTCTGGGGACAGCTTAATGATACAGCATAAGATTTAGATTATGTCATTAATTCCTAAGTAAGGAACAACATTCTTTGAGGGGAATTGTTCTGATTATGATTAGAAATGTTTAAAAAAAGAAGGCTTTTCTGTTCATAAATGTATGTCTGTCTTTGGCTGATGTGAAGGCCATATCTCAGTTTTATCCAACAGAAATAGCATAGAACTTGAGTGTCTTACTGTGAAGAAATACTTCCAGCACTTCTAGATGCAAGATAGAGCTTAAAATTTTATATGTTGCACACAGCATCATATAGTTCATTTCAAAAGAGCTGTCACTGCATATATTCACTAGTATTAGTCACAGACTGTTGCAACTTTAGTTTAATTTCAACATTATTGGTGCTCTGCAAGAGGAATTCTTGGTAAATACTGGTAACAAATAAATACTGAAAAGAAATATCATAAGATTAACAGTTTGTATCACAAACCTCGTTATTTGATAGTTATTTAATCTTATTAGCATTCTTACCTGTGTTCAGTGTAAAACAAACTGTATTGTCACTACTTGCTTTTGAACAGGCAAGCAAAAAGGTGATATGTCTCAGCTGTGTTATGAAGTACCTGTTTTTCACGTGAACAGTGTGGTCTTTTATTGCATTCTTTTGGCATTGCTTCTGTTCTAGCAAGATTCCTTTTCTTTTTCCAATATCTAATCATGCTCCCATCAAAGTATCAGTCCCTAAGGGAGAAGGCAGGAAGGGAGAAGTACATATGTTGCCCACCAGGAGACAGAGAAGCTGGGTTTATTTATAATGAAAGTGATAGAATAACCTGGTTTAAATGTATGAAGCAGCAAAATGGAAAATCTCAAGTTTTATCAGCAATGAAGTTATTTTTTCCTCTACGAGTCTAGCTTTGGTCAATTTGTCTGATACTCAACATTGATTCATAATCCAGCAAAATCAGAACACCATCTCAGAATACAATTAAAAATTATGTTCTGTTATTACTGTAGTCCTATGAAGCCTCAGAGCCTGAACACATGTCCTGTACTTCGATCTTAGTACAGAAAAATTTTCAGAGGTGGCATTTGAAAAGGCCATGGCAATTAAATGAGATAGAAGCAAAACATTCTGCTGGCTGGTGTGTGCTTCTCCAAAAGGTTCATAACCTTACTGATTTCAAGACAAATTACAGATGATGTAACCTTCAAATAAACCATGATAATGTCACCTTTCAACATTGGTCATGTTCCAGATCATAGTTATTGTCCAAAATAGTCTGTCCATAGCTCATACATATTCATAAGCTGTAAGGGGCATTTGTGTTCCCCAGCAGAGTATGTAACTGAGGTCTCTTTGTGACCAAAGGATTTACACTTGATACAAAAAAGAGAACTCCCCACAATCATCCTGTTGCCTTGCTGCCTCTCACACTCCAACCAACTTGTACAATACAGCTGGGTGGTACTAAACACCAGGCAACATGAAGATGCTCATTGCCTCAGATGTCAAAAGGTAGCAGAGGAGCCAGTGCCCAGCAGGCTCTTGCTGCTGTCTGTCAGTGCAGACAGAGGAAAGAAACATCACAAACCTTAAAACCAGACAAAGCACAGTGTGGCACACCTTTATATTGTATGATGAAGTACTCTGATGAATCCAGAGGATGAAGAATCGGGCCTCACTCCTTCCTGGTGGTTTTTGTGCTGTTTTTTTTTTCCCCTACTACCTTATCTTTGAATTCAGGAGAGGGCATTTTAATGCTGCTTTTCTTGAAAGTCAGTTGTTCCAGGAGCACAGAAAAGTAGGTAGAAAAACAGGGAAGACAAACAGAACTCCCTCTTCAGCTGGGACTGTGGGCATGGGGAGGTGGACAACAAAAAGAGGTGGAGAGGAAAGAATAATCGGCTCTTTTTCAAAGTGGAAGTATTTGCTTTGATCAGTTCTAGTGAAAAACAGGGTTGGTAGAAGGTGATACTGCGTTACAAGGAGTCAGTGAAACTGCCCAGGAACCTCCTGAACTGGGATCTCAGAGCCATAGTTCTTTAGCAGAGGCATACACACAGCAAAAGTCACTCAGGGAAAGGCTGAGGTTCCTCACACATCCTCACTTAACCTTTGCTCCTGGCCAACAGCAGTCTCCCAGGAGATGACTGCCCTTACGGTGTAACTCCATGTGCCTATTCTCTATGGTACCAGCATTACTTATTTTTTTTTCACTGTAGTTACAAGTCATATCTCTGTGCCTCGCTACTACTACCTTCTCCTCAAAATATTTTCTCTCAAGCTGCATTCTGAGGCTTCAAAACATCTTTTTCCCTGCCTTTTGGCCATCCCCTTTCCCATATGCCTTCATGATTATAAAGCCTAAGCCTTCCTGTTCCTTTATTCAAAACCAAGGTATTTTATTTCTTAGTCTTGACACTATGCTTTAGACCAGCAGCATATCTGTTTATTGCTGGGGCTTTATAGTAAGGAAGGATTAACATTGATACCGGCTGTGTCAAGGACCTGACTTCAAGCCTCAAGAGATTTCTAAGCCTCCTGGCTACATGACAAGCATTTTAAGGTCTTTGGAAAGTACTGAGTATAAACCAGCACAGGAGTACAAAATGTAAAACAAGAAGAAAAGGATGAAGTCACTTTTGGAGAGAGAAAGTGGGGAAAAAAAAAAAGGGTAAAAGCAGATGCAGAGAGGTATGTTCAAGACTGGGTTAAATCTGCCTCAGCTCTACAGGCATCTGTAGTGAGAGCTCATGGTCACAGCTGCAAGCTAAAGCTAGATCTCCTCTTGCCAAAGAACAGTCGCAACAACTAGGCTACTTTAACCTACACGTTAACGAGCCAAATGTTGAGAGGCCTGTGCAGGCTGCCCTGTTATGTGAAACAAATTCATGGTGTATTTACTTTCTTTAAGTGTTGCAGCTTTGCTGCCTTTTTAGCTCAGTTTCAATGGCAGCTTGCAAGTGACTTTCCTTTTCTGCTTCCCAATCAGAGAATCACTTTGATATAATTTTTCTGCAGCAGACCCTGCAATGAGGATGCATGCCTTGACCTCCTCTGGTTAGTTTAGTGGCACAAATTTTTTACCTCTTTCCTCAGGGGTCAAGCATCATTAACTTACCCAAGTGAAAGATACTATACCTAAACGGTTGTGACACGCTGTTACACACAGGGGCATGGAAGGAGACCTGAGGAAACCATCTAATTCCTTGCACCATCCAGAGGTAGGATTGGCTATACCTAAACATTTATCTGAACTGCCCTTAAAGGCATCTAAGGATATGTCTTAACAGCCACCTATTTAAATTATTTCCAGTCCTTCATCGTCTTCTGTGTAAGAATGTTTTTTGGGTTTTTTTTTCCATTATGGATACTAGAAATTTAATCCCTGCAGCTGTTTTTTTTTTTTTTGCATATTTTAGTATTTTCAGCAGATTTTCCCTCAGCCTTCTCTTCTCTAGGTTATACAACCCACTTCCTTCAATTCTTTCTTACAGGCTGTGTTTTCATGCCCTTTGATTATTTGAATTTCTCTCCTCTATACTTTCTTTGGTTAGTGAACTTCTTTCTTGAGCTCAAAACTAATCACACTGTTCCAGCTGAGGCTTCACTAATACTGAATAAAGTGGAAGGATTGCTTCAGATACCTTATGATGCCAGCCAGTATTGCATCTATTTTTCTCATAACAACATGATGTTATTGGCTTATGCACTGCTGTGACCCACCACACCCCCCCATCTTCTTCTAGTGAAGGTTTATATTTGTACAGCTGATTATTCTTTCTTGTCCACTGTGTTTTTTCAGGTTTCACCTCTGTTTAAGTAGTAGCTTCAATTTGTCACAATTGATTTGAATACTAATTTGTATTTGCAATCCCTCCTGCTTAATGCCACATGCTAATGTAGTAAGCATCCTCTCTATTCCATCACTTTGGTCATCAGGGAAAATTTGAAGGCCCCCAAATGATGTAACCCCCCATTTTGATAGCATTTAGTAGTAGCTACTCTCCGAGAGTAGTTACCTTTCAGAATTTCTATCCAGACCATGTTTCCTCATTTTATTTGTGAGGATATCACTAGGGAGACTAAGTTAAGAATATTCCTGTGACTCCTATTGATCTCCACAGCTGCTGTGTGGTTCTTCAAGTTAAAATTGTCCTTCTTTTTTTGTGTGTACATTATATTGATCTGTATCTGTGACTTGCTGCAATAAGAATGACAGTAAATATAATAAATTTAGTAAAGGAATTGCTCTTTTTTTTTTTTTTGAGGAAAGAAGTAGCAAGTTGATTCAGCTTGCAGATTGAGACTATGTCTACCTGTGACAAATTGAGATTGAGGATATGTCTACCTGTGCAACAGGTGTTTAACCTCCTGTTATAAGCCACAGGCATCTAGTCTGGACAGACAGTTCAGTCTAGAAGGCTACTCAGCTCACCTAGGCATATACACTAATGCCTAGTCAGGTGAACTGAATCTAGACTCAGTTGTGTCAACTGAATCTCTACTGACTGCAGCAGGATGTTGGACATCGGCCTGATTCTGGGTGCCTTGATCTACGAGCCAAATCCTGCCTGTTAAGTTCTGTATAACACACAGGATGATATGTATTTAGTATATTCTAGTCATGGTTTTGGTACACATTTTTACATTGCAGAAGAAAACAAGAAGGGTAGTATTTACCATGCAAACAGGTGTAATGCTGTGACGCTGGAATTTGTTATTGCTGATCTCAGTAACTACTACTGGGTAGTAGGTCTGTCATGTGAAAGAGAAAGTGAGTCTTCCTAGCCCTAACCTATGAGATCATCTTAAATTACTAATGTTGCTTGCATTTATAGTAATCTGGCTTTATCCTTGCGGGGGGGGGGGGGGGGGGGGGGGGGGGAGGATAGTCATGGTATTTCATGATATGTCATGAAATGATAAGAGCATTAGAGCAATTCTGTTGTTAACATGTCACCACTCTAGCAGCAGGGTTGGGAGAGGCCACCTGCACATTAACCCCGCAGCCCAGGCTTTCTCTAACCACCAAGCTTTTTAGTTCAACAGCAAATTAGGGGCAGTTGTTATTAATCTAACTTTTCTATTCACTGCCAGGGCTTCAATGGGGCATTTGACGCCTCCTGATCTATCTTTGATATCCATGCAAGACTCTCACCACCTCACAGCTGGCACCCTCAGTGTAAAGTTGCTTTTGTAAAAGTTTGCCATCCCAAACATCTGTTCATCCCAGGAGGCTTGGGAATGTAAAAACATGATGGGAAATGTTTAGGGTTATGTCAGGCTCTTCTGCGATTGTGGTGTGATATTGTTGGCAGCTTCATGTATGCAGGTTTAAGGACCATTCCCATCCCCTTCTGCTGTTTAGAGCTGTCCTCCAGTGCTGTTTTCATTCTTCATCCTCCTGAACTGACACAGTCCCTGCTTGTGATGCCTGGTATCAATTTCACAGTGTGAAATGAACACAGCTTTTACAATGTCATAGCACTATCAAAACTAGCTGGCTTCAACAAGGTCTTTACCATCACATACCAGGTTAACTTCAATAAATAGTTCGCACTCCTTGCCCCTGCACAGCCACCAATCCCCCACAAGGTTTCAAAAAACCCATTTACCATCTGTGCTGTTTCTTCATCTTCTTCAGGCCAGTCCACCCTGCTTCTTGCCTCCACTGCGTCTGAAATCTTCCCTCTCCAGGCTCCTTTTCCAGCCAGCCTCTCCTCATCTAGACCCCCTTTTTCTCCTGGGGCCTCTCCTGTATCTGGGGTGTTCTCTCTCTTCTCCCTCTGCTTCTTCCAAGTCCCTCTTCATACAGTCCATCCCTCTCATACCCCTTAAAGCTATTTAACTACTTAACAGAACCAGCCACAGCTGCACCTTATCCAAGTCAGCCAACCCATTGCCCCTGAAGCCAACCCACAGCTGTATATTATCAATGTTAATTAACCCAGCTTCATCCCTCTATAATTCCTCTACGTTACAAGTCTGGCTTTGTTAGACAAAATTTTAAGCCTTCACATGTGACTTAATTGGTTTGGGGTTTGCTGCTAGCACAAAGCTTTCTTCCACTGTTTTCTGCCTGTTCTCCAGCCTGCCAGATCTCACAGAAGGTATGGCAAGGACTGGGAACCACACACTTTGCTGTTGATGCAGACCTTCCAAATTGCCCTTGCTGAGCACAAAACTTGCACAGAAGCCTGCTTTTTCGTGTTTCCCACTGCTTCTGCAACAGCCCTCCTCCCAGTCACACAGCCTCCGCACTACTTTCCCACAAACCAACACAGCCTTCTGCGGCCATGCAGCAAAATGTGCCAGATGCGTCCACTGCCCTTTGCTCCTGGGTGATACTATGTCCGGTTCTGGAGCTGAAGGTCAATGGGATCCTTTTAGATTGGGATGCAAGGTAGACCTGAAGGGAGCTTCCCTGGCTGTGTGGACCTACACAAAGAGTCTTTGAGACCATACTCATCCTGCAATGGTGGTAGCCAGGTGCACACATAACCTCCAGCCTCAGTAACATAGCCTAGACAAGGTGGATCCACCAACAGCTTTATGTCCTGTATTCACTAGTCAACACTGTCTCCGCAGGAGACAGCTTTTGAAATACATCATTTTTCAGCTTGTGAGGAACCTGTCTATTAACCTGAGCTATGAAAAATCAAGAGAGTGGCTCTGCTTTCCTGGTTTTCTCCTTGCAGGGCTGAGCCAGGTCAGCAGAAGCTGCAGTGCTGCTCTTCCCAGGAGCAGTAGTAAGTGAGTGTCACCTGAAGGTTCAGCCCCAGCTCTCTCCCAGGAAGGGAAGAGGGACCTGCAGGTATTTCATCATATATGAGCCTCACGCTGTGCTCAAGCTCCAGGGACAAATGTAGGAGCAGCCATTAATGCCCTTTGCCTCCATTGCAGCCAGGTGTGCTGCTGACCTAGCATCATTTACCACCTTTTATTTTATTGTGTTCAAGGTCATTCATGCAGCTATTTTGTCTGACAGCAATGTCACTGTTTGGGTTCAAATGCATAAAAATATATTTGTGAATATAAAAAAGTAGATTTATGTGTGTCTCTCTCTGTTTCTTCTTTAAATCTCATTGAAAGACTATAATATAATGTCCCACAAAGCTGTGATTATCCAAGTCTAGAAACCATAGCTTTTCCCATCCTGTAATAAGCACAGTCTCACCCTCTTTATCTCTCTGTCTCTGTGTGTATGTCTATGTGCACATAAACATACACCTGTATCTACTATTACAGTTTAAGGGGAAAAAATCACAAAGTAGTCAGTAATGAGTTTCCAGCACCAGGTCACAAAATAGCCCCAGTGTTCTGGAGTTTATGGTGCCTGCAGATGAAAAGCCACAATTAGCACATCATTCAGTCTTTGAAACAAGATGCAAGAGAGGAGAGAAGTCTTCAGTTATAGAGGAGGAGGATGCATATATTTCCCCCCCGTTGCTGTTTCCAAATTGTAGAGTACAGAGGAAGGGAGGTGGACTACTGGCTCCTCATTAACCAAGGCCTTACAGGCAACAGCAAATACAAACAAAGAAACAACATGGGAGAAATTAGGAAGCACGGGGATGAGTTGTCCCAGTGCAGGGACTCTCTTGTACTTCAAAGGGAATGAGATATGTGAGGCAGTAGTAACTCTAGTCCCTGAAGTGGTAATATTTGAACATATCTAGCTCATATAAAATTAGAATTGCTTTTAAGTCTGCACAGTCTTGCTGCAGCAGGTCACAGGTTTCTTCTTCCAGCATCCCATTCCCAGTTACAGTGAACGTTTGGACAAGCTCTGTATGTGACAATGTGGAGATATATCTGACATTAGCAGTGGCATCCCAGCAGCACAAGTTAGAGGTGTGGAGTGGGTGAAGAGGACTAGGGCAGGTGAAAGGCATGAAGAAAACTTAAATGAGTGTAATTCTGAATTTTCCTCAGTTAAGGGCAGCAGACTTGTGATCTGATGCTGAGGACTGCCAATATCCTGACCAGGTGTACCGCAGAACTGGATTCTTCCCCTTCTCTTCCCTCCTCCATCACTCTCAGGCAGGAGGCTTTGTGGCGCTGGCCGGGGTTTGTTCTTACTGAAGTTAGATTGCGTTCTGTGTGAATGAAAGTGGAGTTAAGCCAATACCGAGCACCTTTGAAAAATCCCACTCAGAATTAATTTAGTTTCTATTCAATTAAGTATTAATTGTGGGATCTCTTTAGAAGAAGAAGATCCCTTACTGTTATTTCAGCAAAGTTTAGAATATGGTGTCTTAGTTCCCCCAAGCATTGTCCGCTGTAGTTCATCTTCTGATGTATTTTTCCTACAGTTACAGCCTGTAGAAAAGAACTACATTTTCAAATATAGTTCCAGAGATTAAGAATGGCACAATTTCTAAACACCATACAAGAATTTTGTGAAAGTGCCAATAATCTCTTTATCAGTACTCTAAAAGTATCAAAACAAGGGTTGGGAAGGCCTGCTATTTAAAAAATGAGACCCATAACAAGCACAGATGAAAAGAGTGAATGTAGACATGCTGCTTCATATGGAGTCACCCTGATCCCTTTTATACAAGGAGCAACAGAACTTTATGTCTGGAATATTTATTTGGCTCCAACAAGTGACCGCTGGTGTGACTACAGAGAGCTGTATCTGAGCAGTCAGCTGAGGGACTTAGGTGGATTTGGGTGCCTGCTGTGATCAGGAGAATGATGAGTGATGCAGGCCACCTACTTGATAAATTTTGTCCCTCTTGCAAACAGTGGTGAAAGACAGCTGCTTTCCAAGAGCAGCAGAGAGGGTCTAGGAGAGGTCTTTGCTCCTCTGCAGCTACCAGGCTCTCAGGGAGTGGTAGAAGGCTGGGAAACTGAAGAGACATGCCTGTGAAATAGAGCCTTGTTTTGTACATGTATGTACATGAGCCTTTTATATGTACATATACATGTACACAGGAGTATAACAAAAAGATGAAGAGTTATTTCTAATAGCACCAAACTGCTTCTTACTAAAGCTATGTGGCTGATTGCTGTTGTGAATGTTTGACTTCTGCAAAAGCATGTTTATGTCATTTTCAAGTACATCATTTCAATACTTGAAATAGTTTCAGTGCATTTTCAATACTGTTGTGTGAATTCTGCAAATCTAATTTCCAATACACTCAGATACCTACCTGGAACATTTTTGGCCTCAGAATTTCAAACAGAAGTCTCTGACCAGCAGAGACTCTGCCTTTCCTACAGGGGCTACCTGGAAACTTGTGTCTTCATAAAACCATTTGGCATACAGAAAACTCAAGTCCAAAGAGGAGCTTCATTTTTCTGCCAATGCTGAGAACATGCTCAGCTCAATCAAACTCCACTGCATTTACGGACAACTGCTTTGGTGTTTTTACCATCCCATTTTTGCACAGCTCCCACAAGAAAACATGCTCACCCAAGACAGTGGAGACTGATTCCAGGCCTTTTTTCACTGGAACAGGCGGTTTGATCCCCACCGGTTACAGAGCTGGGGACTGATGCTTTCAGGGGAGAGGACCTTCCACCTCTCTTGCAGAGTATCAGTCATTCTGGAGGCAGAACCAGACCCAACAAAGCAGAGTCTCTAGTGCTTAGGGTAGGGAGCTGGGAAAGATGAATCCTGGCACATCACTCCCTGCTGCTGCCCAGATTAATCCTCTTTTTTACATGGTGATTGTCTGCACTACACAACATCAGTGCTAACCTTCATTAGTTTTTGTGCCTGGAAAGACGCAAAGGAACAGAAAATTATGAGGTCTTGTGATTCTTGTAGAGCTTGGAATAGCAGTTTTGCATCCAAATGAAAACAGCTCTAACTCAGGATTTGCTCTTTAATTCTTCCTAGAAAGAAGATCAGATTAATATATGTAGATTATTTGGGAATGTGATTACCTGATTTTATTATTTCATTTTCATGGGATGTACCATTGGTTAGCATCTAAAGGAAGTATTAATTCTGACTGAGATAAATGATGTTATTTTGTCTTTTCATACATATTTTTGATTCCTAGACTGCTCCCAAATGGTGTATTAAAAAAAAAAATTAAAAAGGCAAAACAAACAATTTTGAAATATGCATTCTTGGTGCAGGCCAAACAAGATTACTTAATCTCATTAGTGAACTCTGATATTTTGTATCTTGATGTACATAAAGCATCTTCTTCGTATCATAGAACCACCAAGAACCATTTTCTGTGCATTAGCCTGCTTACAGACATAGTTTGCAGACTAGGGATTACGTGTCCTCTCTCTTTTGAACCATAAATAAAGATGGTGACCCTTTGCTTGCAAATTAAAAGGGATAGACTCACTATCTGGATTTCCAACTAGCTTCTTTGTATACCTGCAACACAGCAAACTTAACTGGGTTGCTACTTTCCAACACTGCTGCACTTTTGTAAGAGTATCTGTCTCAATACCTGTTAGCAATAATGCAATCTATCTCAGAAGGCTGTCAGCCACTTTTACCCTGGATATAATATTTTTTATTTTTTCTAAAGCCCTTATATTTGAAACTACAGAGTCAAAGAAAATAATACACACACTCTCACCCCCGACCCCTTATGATGATCTTTTTAATGGCATTTGGATTTTTAAAAAATACTTATGGCCCAAGTTAGAGGAAAAATTCCTTGCTAAACAGAACTGTGTTTCCTAGAGGGTTTAATCCTGTTTCAGACAAATTCGGTAAGAAACCACTGTCTTTAGACATGTAGGACTATGCACTGGAAAACCACTCACCCACAGAAGGGAGCTCAGAGGCATCTCTTTTCTCACATGAGGTGCTAAGAACCAAGGCTGGACACACAGAGCAGCAGAGCATCAGACTGTTCCTATGAGACAGTAACCTCTCCCCTTTTATTTCTCTTCTCTTTCACAAAGATATTCTGTTTGAAAGCTACGCAGTCCTGCCTGAGTTTCAGGGCTTCATGGTAGGTCTGCAAGGACTTGATGAACAGGTCTCAGCTAAGGCTCATGTGAAGGCCCAGCACAGGCTGTCGTGTACCGTGGACATCAGCGAGCTTCACTTCTCCGTCATTGCCATAAGCATTTTGTCAGCAGCTTACAAAAGCCCTGACAAAGGCCACTGAGAGACAGCCAGGCTTGGGATCTCTGGTATGGTAGAAGTCCTCCAAGCTCAGATGGCAAGATGAAGTATAGGGGAGGTCAGTGGGGACATACCCAAGAAAGCAGCGAGCTCTTCAGTTTAAGATTCATATAAAGCTTGAACCAGCAAACTGGTTTTGTATCTCTACAGCTTTAAGTGCTTAACAGACCCACTGAAGCTGGGAGCAGAATAACTAAAATTTGCTAGGTCATGGGCTCTTTTATTCCGGAAAAACACTGATTATTTCTGATAGGCACAAAATGCAGTGGCATTATAAGGCTTTTCTTACAATCAAAAGGTACCAGCAAAGGTTTAGTGTTTCCCTCTGGTCTCTGAGTACAGTCAATCCACCTGACACAGAACACCACCACTGCAGGGACGGCTGGCTTTCAGAAGTAAGCCAAGCTGGACTCAGATAGTTAATCAAAAGAAAAGAGGGCATAGGGTAGTGACAGCCGAAAGTCTCAGCAAACCACAGGATGATCACAGCTGAACCAACCTTTCTGCGAGGGAAGATGGTGCATCAAGGGTGAGATACGCTGACAGGAGAAAAGGACAAAGCTTTCTTATTCAAGTCCCAGCGAGAGAATGCTTTAGGAAAAAAATAAGCCCCACAACATTACCTGGACAGCTAGACATTGCCTTCACTGTTGTTTAGTTCAAGAAAGCCTTACACAGTAGTCTGACTTGAAAAACAGAGCTTAAGTATCCAGAGTGGTGTCAAGCTAAGAAATCAGGAAGCATTTCATCTCTGAACACCATTTAGACTCTCTCAGCATGAGGCATACCATGTAGTTTTCACCTGAAGCCTCATTTTCTTTTGCTTCAATACACTGCCTGAATTTTAACAAGGGTGGCACTTGTGTTCTTCATTCAGCACTTAGTTGCCTAATATACTGATAAAAAAGTTTCAAAATATGGATTTATAACCAAGTCAGGGCATTTGGTTTTGAAGAATAGCTCCTCCTTTTCTTAAATGTTAATATGAAGATTGCCTAACAAAGCCAAAATGAGAATTTTAAAGTGATTCATTGCTTAATATCCAGTTCTAGCTGTTTACAAGTATGTTTTGTCTTGTCATTCATAATTTCTGTTATATTCCTTCCATGCATTTATTCAACTCAACAGTTAAATTAATGTTGAATTCACCTCAACATTTATGCCTGGCAACAGCCTTTGCGGTCACAAGGCGATGATTTCATTAGAGGAACCAAGCAAATGTGGAAGGAATGTGGGGTGTGAGAGGGGAAAAAAAGGTTTTGTTGAAACACAAATATCTCCTGTGAGACTGATTTGAGCAATTATAGCTCTGGCACCGTGATAGCAAGGGGATGTGGGAATAAATACCAGCCAAGCTCTTGTCTTGCTATAAATATTTTCTTTTTTGCTAATTCAGCTCAGGCATGGTCTCTGCTTAAACCCCTCCTCTCTCCTTACCAGAGGACTGTGACTGGGGCCATGCTGCTCTGCCACATTCTGTCCAGCCAGCAGAGCCGCCTGCAGCCATACCGAAGTGCCACCAATCGTCACCTGAATTTCACATCACAGCCCCCAGCATCCCATTTTTCACCAGCAAAGGAGGCTAGTAGCACGACTGGGGGGGATGTGATACTGGATATAGCAATTACCCTTCAAACATTTCCCATTCCTTAGATAACTGCATAGCATTGTTTGTGCGCAGCAGTCTCTATACTCACACTTACAGGTCACACATATTTCGCAGTGTAGTTATTTGGTTATCATAGGTATTGCTGGTGTTTTGGGTAAGGACTGGAATTTTCCATATATAATTAACAGTAGGGAGTGGTGCTTTTTTGGATACTGGGATTTTTAGATGCTGGAGGTTGAAAGAGAGTGGAAAAGAGATGCACATATGAACTTTCTTATAAAGTAGTCTGGTGATAATGCCTGGCTCACCCTCCCTTCACTTGCCTTTTGATGTTCAGACCATGCATCAAATGTGAGAAGAATGACTGACAGTGCTGAAACAGTGTGTGGTATCTAATGAGCTCACTGGGGCTCATTACTCCCAGTTTTGACATTTTAGTCTAAATCCCTCAGTTTCTAACAGTTTAATTTACCCTTTTGTTTGCCCACTGCTCTGTGTTGTTAAAAACTGGCCACCTCCAAGTCATCTCCGAAAGACAGACAGTCCTTCCCGTGTATCACAAACCTCTCTAACTGGTGTCTGTGGGTATACCTGTCCCCCATTGCTTTCTACTACTGACTGCCGTCCTGCTCCAGAATTTGGCTTGCAAGGCCAGTGTCTGTCACCTGCCCACCTTCACATCCCATACATACTCGCCATGAGGAGGCAGTGGCAAAGGAATTTGGCTTGGCCCAAGCAGCCACAGTAGCCACTGCACAGACCACAGCACGACTTCTGTCCCTGGCAGACGCTGAGGATCCCCTGCCTCGAGCTGCTGTGCATGGCATTTGCTGCAGACAGACTGGATGGTGCTGAACAGATGGACCGAACACTGCGCTTGGATAGAACTTCCCCTCTTTGCTATGGAGCCCTAGCAGACATCGGTGTGCAGGGGAGCATCTCCAGCCTGTCCCAGAGAATAACCGTGGGGCTATGCATGTGGGTGCTGCTGAGCACATGAAGCCATGAAGATGACTTCTATCAAAAAAATGGCTTATGAACATCACAGACATATTGCTGACTGACTGGGTATACTGCCATTTAAAGAGACAAGAACTGTAATATAAAAACTGTCAGGTTGTTTTCTTGCAGTCAAAAGAGACTATGACTGAACTTTCCTAAAACCTCATGTTAATGGAGGAGGGACAGATTTTCTCTGCAAATACCAAATATCATTCCAAAACTTGGGATCCTTTATTATTTTGAGATCCTTTCACCCTATCAATCACTATAATTCATTCAGCTCCTCAAGGCATTTATTTCTTCAATGATCCTACACGTGAAAGCAGTTCATGGCCTTGCTTGCTTCTTACAGAGAAGTGCTGGCTACTCTCTTCTGCAGGACTCCATAGCTCTGATGCCCTGACTGTGGGACACATGCCCTGACTGTGGGACACCTTCACCTACAGGTGGTCTGGGCTTGCACTAACCCCACCACAGCCTCCGACATCCTTGTGTATGCACAAAGGATGCATGGGTGTATGGACCAGCCAAGAGCTGTGCCATTTCCTGAGCAGCTGCCAAACTGGATGGTGAGTCCACCAGGACTCCAGGTAGCAGGTCACTAGGTAAATCGAGATACAGTCTTTGTGATTGACTGAGTGATGCTGGGACTCAGGCTCTGCCTTAAACTTCCTATGGGCACCTCAGTGTGATTCCCCTGTTTTTGGGATTGCCTGTCTTTAAAAGCCAAAGTGGTACTCACTCCATGGCCTAAGAGGTGTAGATGAAAATAAGTCCTGGGCTTGGTCGTTATTTTGGTGGCTCTGGCTCTGTACATCAACAGGTCTACTCAAGTTAAGAAAATACTCCATTTAGTACGTGTCATTTTAATCTTTGATTAGTCTTTATCATTTGAATAATGACTTTTGTGACAGATGTGATGTGTCACATTTCCAGGCCTTTAGAGGGGAATAATGAGTTTCATGACCTTTCACTTCTCAAGAGTTGCTCAGCCACTGAACTCTGATGCCGCACGCTGCAAATAATAATTTCAGCTGGCTAGGGCTGGGTAATCCCAGCATGACATTTTATATCCAGTTCACTTTTTAATGATTTATTTGTAATTTCTGCTAAACCACAGTTAAAGTTATCCAGCACTTGGCTGCTAGATCAGTAACAGATAACCCTTGCCAACAACACAGTTTGTTTTGAAGGCCAATATAACTAGGAGACTGAGTATAAGTTGATAGGTTAAGAGGTTGTATGTGGGAACTGATGCCCATCCTCTGTCCGAACGCCAGCTTCCAGAGCACAGTGCTGTCATCCCTCTGGCCTTCCTCTCGTTTCCCCTGCTGCCCGTGGCCTAAAGTAAAAGCACCTCTCTGTAGTCAGAGCTGAGCCTGAAAAAGAAGAAACTGACAAAAATACCCTTTCAGAAAAAAAGAAAGGCTTCTTAAAAACAAGTCCTCGTGCTTTTGCCTTTGTCGCAGCCCACACTTTGGTACTGGCACCATCCAGGGCCCTGGGATACTTTACACTAGCTCTCAGATCCAATCCAGCCTGCTTAGTCCTGTCCTCGCTGCAATCGTACGCTGGGAGAATCGGCCTCACCTTGGATTACTTCTTGGGAGCCTTCCCCAACACCAGCACCCCAGTCCCCTCTCAGCTGTGGTAGGTACATCCCTAGGAGTTGCACTCCTCACAGTGGCAGGAGAGGATGTAGCGGTAGGTGGCAGTGAGCCGCATGCCCCCCGAGCATCGCAACCGCATGGCCTTCAGCTTGGAGGTCTGGGGCCGGCAGCAGTGGCAGGTGGAGCGGAAAGGCTGCTTCAGGACGGTGCTGAAAGAAACCATTGGCTCTGAGCGCGACGTCTGGCTGCAGCGCCCTTCACAGCGAGCCAGCAGCACCATCTGCGAGGGAAAAGAGATGGATTAGGAAACACGCTCCCATGGCTGCCGGCACGCAGCTAACACCAGCAGATGGGTACCTCCTTCCAGTCTGGCTGGTCTTTCTTCACTTGCTACATCTCCCCACCTTGGAAAGGGCACCCAGCCCCACACAGTGCATTGCCCCTGAGCTGTGTATGAGAGAGCAGAGAAGGTGATATGGGCAGGAGGAAAAGCAAGGCTTCTCCTGGAGTCCCAAGCACCAACACCAGCAGGGACTACAGGGCCTGGTTTTCTGAATGCTGACCTCGGGGCTCCAAATGATCCCAGCAAGCCCTGCTTTCCAGGCATGGTGAATACAACTCTGATTTGCTGACCCCAGATTTGTGGCAGCTGGACCCTTAAATCATCAGCTAGACTGATATTTCGGTTGGATATTTTCCAGTGTTTTGACTGTATATACTAGTGATCAGCAGAACTGGTCCTGAATGTCTCAAATGTTTAGATACATAAATGTATAAAGCAGAAATATAAAGATGATGCTCAGTTTATTGCTTCTAAAGAACTAAGTCCTTAGCTCCCTCCTTTTACAAAGATCGCCTTGAATTTGTATTTACATTTATATACATGCGTGTGTATATATATAATTGCATCAGTTATATCTGTATAAAATGCACTGCATAGCGTAAGGCAGTGAAAATGTGAAGAAGGTGAACTCATTGCTAAACATGAGGGTTCACTAGTGAGATTTTCCAAAAGCAATGCAGGCTCCATGGTTGTTCTCCTCCTGAGTTCAATGTTTAAGCTGTGACAAAAACAAGGTAACTTGCACAACAGGAGGCACTATGAAAGGAAAGCCCATGGGAAGTCACCTAATCCCCTCCCCAACAACCCCTTTTTGAGCAAAGGAGCTGGGCAGAATCTCCTAAGCTCTATATAAAGCATGGAAAGGATCTTTTAAAGCTCAGGAAATTATGTGGTTAGAAATAGCTGTTACCACCTTGATAACAGGTGAGTGTTGGACAAGTTTGGACAAACTCTTATACCTCCATGGAGAATGAAATATTAAGTCCGTATCAGCTAATTCTGCTGAGCCAACACAAATTTCAAACCCAACTTATTGTATCATCCAAACAAGTGCAAAATGTGGCAGAGGTGAGAAAGAAGGCAGTAAAACAGTCCTAAGACTATCCTATAACCAAGGAAGAAAAGTACCTTTTAACCACACTGCACATATCTTATGTTTTTTTTCCAGACAATCTCAAAGGATAACTACAGATGTGACAGCAAATATTTTACATTAAACCTTTTTGAGCTTCTTTGGCTACAAATGTTCAACCAGCTGCAAATCTCCATGTCTTGCAAGCAGACATGTCAAATGTTTAATTTTCTCTAGTCAGTCATGAGGAAAGACGAGAGAGAGAGTATTCCTGGTATCAAGTAGGAAATACCAGCACTGCCTTTGCCCATGGGAAAGGCATGGATCATGCATTGTACAGTGCTTAAAAATCACTCTTCCAGGAGTACTTGCATGCTAAATAGTTTGCTTGCAAATGCATTAATATATTGTATTAATACATTAACAACTACACTTCCATTCAACACAGACAGATCAAGATCACAAGGAAGATGTCTTCATGAGCTGATGATCTGGGGTTGGTACCATCTTGTTTCTTGGTTTATGTTACTTTCCGACAAATTTGCCATCCTTCATGATCTGTAGCATAAATTTATGGTCCCCTTCCTGTGATGCAGCAGATTCATAAGCAAATTCACATCAGCTGTTAGTACTAATATGGTGGGAAGGAAATTTCTGTGTACTGTTGAGCCACACCCTGGCTTTAGACATATCAGCTACATCAAGCTCCTTAATACCAGTGTCTTTAGTGTATACGAGCACAGGGAAAGGAACAGTCGTTACAGAGTTAACACTCCATTACTGACAAATAAAGATCCATTTTTTTCCCCTTGGAAAAACACTTCCCACAGTGACAGGCAGACAGCTGGTGAAGGGCTACACAGGTATCATATCCTGCATGTATTGCAAAGGAAAGACAGCAGACTGGGACATTTAAAACAGTTAGTTTCCTTCCCAGCATCTCAACAGCTCTTGTTAGGTCCCCCACGTTGACCAGTTCACCAAACTTTGTCACAGGCTATTCCCAAGCTGAAGGGGAGGGTGAAGAGCAATCCAACAGCAAGTGGCAACTGCTTGAAGTTTGCAAAGACAACGGAGCTAAACTCTCCTCAGGGGTAGCAAAAGGGGGCTGTCCAACAACCACAAGTTGCTTTTTGGGAGGTTCAGAGACCTCCAGAGTCTCTTCAACCACCATTTCATTGATTCTGTGATTTCAGCCCAAATATGACAGCACACACTACTGTATGGTGGAGGTGATTTCTAGTGATTCATGTTTGCATATGATTTCTAATAATTTCTGTTCCTTCTGGAGCTGGAACAGTTCTGGTACTGTTACCCTAAGCACGTTTTATGGCACACATCTGCTCCTGTATTTGCAGGTACTTTCAGAAATGCCAGGACAAAACCCCCCAAACATCCAAGGAACAGGATTAAGGACTACACAAGAGTTGCGGCAGTGTAATTATAGGGTAGAATTATCTGATGTGCCAATATCTGTGTCTCAATACATTTCTTATGAATAGCAAGCTTTCTAATGCAAAACCAGTCAGTATTTCTTCAGTGTGCAACTGCATTTATAATTGCTTAGCAAACCTTGTCTTTAAAAACATGTTTTAGTCTGTGGAGAATCCTTTTAATTTCAAATTTTGCAGGCTATATAAGCTTTCATAAGAGTATGGTCAGTATTCATATCAAGTAAAACTACACAGTGTTGATTTTATGCCCTGTTTTTGGATGACAGTGTAAACTTTTACAAATGGCACAGCACCATGGGTATCAAGTTACATTTGCAGGTTAAAAAATTTTCAGACTTCCCATTTTGATAGCTCTCTAAACTTCTGGGCTAACCTGAAGTCCTCAGCAAAATTTAACCTCCTCCTCCTCATAAAGCTGGAACAGCACCAGTGGATTCTGGCAGGTGTGCAAATGAGCTGGAAATAGCTTGTACTTTAAAAGCTTTGCTTTGCCATTTAATCAATAGCACCAGCTGCTTATTGCATCGTATACTATAGCACAATAGAGATTATCGCCTAAATAATTAGTAATGCTATGATGGCATAGCACAGTAATACAGGGGGTGTATATATAGTAAAAACGTGTGGGTATTTTATAATCTGATACGTGTGCCTCTTGGCTCCCCTCGCCCCCTGCACATGTGAGCTTGTGTGTGTCACCTTGCGATGCTGGGTTCAGAAGCACGGAGTGCTACAACGTGGGAACCACAGGGGGCTTGAGTGTGTGAGCAGCTGGGGAAGAACAGGTTTTCTTACTTAAGAGTCCACTGTCTCATAGGTATCTGGAAGGGCACGAACGAGGGTAACCTGAGTATGAGGCAGTATTTGACTCTGATCATTCAAGCTATATTCTGGAAATTCAGAAGTTGTAAACTGGTTTGTTAGTAATGGTGTTTGTAGTCCTCTTTTTCTGCACTTCAGCAACAATCTGAGGCCCAAAAGCAGATGGGCTGAGATGCATGAGAACAGACTTTCACACAGTATCCATGGTCTGGCTGCAAACAGGCATTACTGAAGATCTCCTGAGCAACTTCATGAGTAAATATCTTCAAACATTTGCTAAATCTTTCTTTACCTGGTCACTGTCTCTCTGGGATGGATTCTTTAGTGTGAGGCTGTCAGTGGTAGCACATTTCTGGCACATCTAGAGGAAACACTTGTGACAGCCGGTATTTAGGAGACACTGGTTGCAGCAGCGAGGCAATCCAGCACATCGATGAGGACCAGGTCAGGCAGAATCCAATATGGTCAGGAAAGGCAATACCTCATGAGCTGATACAGACATTTCCTTGAAGTCAAACACTATTTTCCAGGAACAAATGACCTCCTTCCATCCCTCTTTTGTGTCTCTTTCATACATTCTTTTACTATAACAGACTACATTTCCAAAGGTTTTGGAAACCTGTTTTCAACATCTGTGTGAGGTCACAAGCAAGAGGGATTTTAATGATTAAATTACACTGGGTGGATGTTTCCAAATGTAACAAAACTACTTCCCATGTGGGTACAATTGGCAGCCTCCACAGAGAAGCATGGTGGACATAATCCTTTTTTAACCAAGACTGACAGCAAACATAATATGTCTTGCGATTTCTGAAGCCATTTTTAACTTCTGTAATTCTATGCTGCACTAAAAGGGAAAACATACAGCGTGAAAAAGGATGGCTCAGTGGAACCAATATATCACGCCAAAAAAGGGCAGAGTTTCTGCTTGACATCAATTGTCAGTCCAAGCTTCACAATGGAAACTCAGTGGAAACAAGAGGTACCACAATTCCCACAGCTACTCCCGCAGAACCTTCTTTTTTTTGACTTGTTTATATTTTAACACAATATATATAGGAACAGACATCGCATCTAATTTTCATTAGCAAGTCTAATATTGTTCTGTGTTTATATGCTAGATCCAGAACAGAAGCCATATGTCTACCAGGATGATTCAGAACTCTGAGACCTAAAAAAAAAAGAGCTTGATTTAACCATCAGAGAGAAGTTTTCTAGGAAATGTCAAAATTGCTTTGCTTTGTATGGAAACTGTTTTCATTTTCCAGTTCATGAGGAAGTCCATACAACTCGCGGTATTGTTAAAAAACTGTTCTTGAAACCATTGTGGAATTTGGAAAGCCAAGAGACGTGATAATAATTTCAAACATGATTTCCATTAAAGGCTTGATTTAAAAAAAGTCACTGACATTTTTGCAGTCAGTTACAAATGTTTGTGTCAACAGCTTTTTTTCTCAAAGCTCAGTTTTGAAATAATATGGTTTTCATTACAATGCATTCTGTGTTCTCATTTCAATCCGTTCCACTCTCCTAAAGGCCTGATTGCCTTTCTGTGCCATTAGGGGTGTCAAGAAATTGTGCTGTTGCTGGGTTTCCTTCCTTCCTTCCTTCCTTCCTTCCTTCCTTCCTTCCTTCCTTCCTTCCTTCCTTCCTTCCTTCCTTCCTTCCTTCCTTCCTTCCTTCCTTCCTTCCTCCCTTCCTCCCTCCCTCCCTCCCTCCCTTCCTCCCTTCCTCCCTTCCTTCCTCTTTTCTTCAGAAAAGTAACCCCCTATCCAATGTCTGTGGCGGTGAGTTTTAAGAAAAATCCAGAGGATGGTGATGGTGATGGTGGAGCAAGAGAGACATCCACACAGTGAAAGGGCTTTGCTGGGGTGTGCAGAAGTGTGCCAGACCCAGCGGCACATCCCTGCCATTGGGCAACAAACCAACAGAGCCCTGGGCAGGCGCAATTGCAGCTCCGGGTCACACGGACCAGGGAGCAGCCCACATCTAATACAATTATCCTAAAAGTCTCCACCAGGAGAACCAGCTGAGGACCAAAATCCCTTGGACTGTATAGGAAGCAGTGCCTTAAGCATGTAAGAAAATCAGGGCCAGAGGTGAGGCACAGACTGACTGCAGGCAGGAATGTGCGGAGCTACGGGACGGGGATGCCCGCTGGGGCAGCAGCCTCAGAGCGAGTGCCCAGCTGGCCCAGGGACAGGAGAGCTTTGCCGTGGCAGTGGCTGCTGGCGAGCTGGTGGTAATGCGGGCCCAAGCAGAAGCAAAGACATCCTTCTGTGGGTACCTGCTACCTCTGGGGAATAGGGGCAGGTGGGTGATGGCCTGGGGAGAGAAGAGCCCTGGATACGGCAGTCCTCTGCCCTAGGATGGAGAATCCCTGTCCTTCATGCTCCAGGACAGGACCTGAGGGGCTGAGATGGGACCTGTTGTGTTTAATCTCTTATGTCTGAGGCAGTGTGCCCAGGTCAGTCATACTCTGCATTTCTCAATGCCCTAGTGAGGTTGCCACTTGTTACTCATTTGCTCTTCTGGGTGTAGAAGGCCAGAGGAGGATCCTACCCAAAGCTGGAGACCAAAGGGCTTCTGGAGGCTACCTACCATCTTGCCTATGCTACGTACCGTAGCTCCTCCTGCTCTCTGGCAAAGCAGCGAGCTGAGAGCGAGAGCCAGCTGGGTGGAGCATTGCCCTCCTGGACCAAACCCTCACGGTAGCTATGCTTCTCAGGTTTAGTAGGTGATCTGAAGTACCCTGAGAGGGGAGGGCTGCTAGCACCCCATACCAGTAAGTAAAACCCACACACACACCTACACTTTTCACTTTTGCCTCTCACTGGAGTCAACTGCAATAAAATCAATTTTGCACAAACAGATGCATCTCTGCAGTTCGGTATGTTAATGCTAGATGTTTCCCAGATGGTAGAAGGGTCTAGTCTAGGCTAAAAGCAAACTAAAAGATCTCTCCTGAATCATAAGTAATGCATGATTTACTGTTTGAACTCAGAAGCAGTAGGGCAAAAGTCTCTGATGCCCCACTCCTGTGGATCAGGCATGGTCATGCCAAGCTGGGCAGATGGCACTGCTGTGAGACTGATGTAGGGCAGCTCAGAGTGGGGCTTTCCCCTGTGCCCAGTTCCAAGGCCGCCAGCCCCGCTCTGGTGAGCAGGCTTAGGGCAAGCCCTGCAACAGGCATACAGCCAGGACATCAGACGTCCTGGTGCACAGGGGATGCACAGAGCACCGAATGGGTCTTATTTTCTGTTGATGGTTCTCTCTGTGCTTTATTTTAAATTTTATGGCCTGCTTCTACCTGTGGTATGACCCCCACCCCTGTGCTGATCATGGGAAACCAATAACTCGTCCTGCACACAAAGGCATCTGGTGGTCTCCACAGCCAGTGCTGCATCCATCTGAACCGTGTGGATCCTCTCACCTTGGAAATGCTCCCAGGATCACCACTGCTGGGGTCTGCCATTAGGCAACATCACAGGCAGCCCTCTTGTCCTAAACCCCAGCATGTACCAGCCTCCCAACACTCTTCTACCCAATGCAGGGCGGGCAAAAACATTGACACTGGCATTTGTTCCCTTTTGTTAGTCCAGGGATGTGGGTGCATAAGGCAAAGCCACTTTCTGCAAGACAGAGGGATGGTCCAGGCAGAGACTGTACATCTGAATGTACGCTGGGTTAACTCAGCTGGAATAAATTAGGACAAGACGAAAGGGACCAGCAAGTATTTCCCCATTGTTTATCCCTGTTCTTATTCTCCATGCAATGAAATAAATGACTGTAGGCTACATGTGCAGGCTGCTAAACCATTTTGACACAAGATTTTTCAGGCTTGAAATCTCAAATGAAAGGCAATCTTGTATTTCCTTTTGCTTCTAAGCCCTATAGTAAACATTAAATTGTCATTCTGCATGAAAACAAAGGCCTTGAAACTAAACAGGGAGAAAAGATATTAGCAATGTTTTTCACATGCTTTTTTCATTACCGTTTTACAGCTTGATACTTTATCTCAGTACTTCGCCCCAAAAGTTTTAAGTTTACGTACTGGATTAAAGACTGCCTTGAAGGAGGGGGTGACTGAGGTGATCTAAAGTTCCAGACTAACCCATCTCCTTGGCAGTTGAGACCCCAATGTGGTCCTTTGATTCCTTTCATTTACTGCATGTTAATTATACCATCGTGATGTGTTTCTCCTTTTGAAAAGGTGAAAAGAGAGTCAAGATCCTTTCTCTCCAGTCCCAGTTCTGATGCACACACTCAGCTGTCTCTACATCTGTTCGTCTTTGCAACTAAATTTTGTAGTAAGGAATCTGTGCAAAGCAAATAATACAAAGTGGCTCATTCTAATAACTCTGCCAATGCAGCATCCTTCTGCAAGAGGGTGAGGGAAGCCCTTACCTTTGAGCTACACTTGTAGAGTGGGTGGCTGATGGAGTCAACGTAGTGGTGCCTCATACAGCGGCTGGGGTCGGAGTCGATCATGAAGGAACTGTCTGTTTTACTATCCGCATCTCCCATCATCGCCAGGAGCGAGAGCACGGAAATCGAAGCTGCAAGTACATGATTTCCCATTGTCAAGGAACTTCTCGCCGATAACAGCAGAGGGAGGTAGAGCATTAAAAAAATTCCAAATACTGGCAGCCAGTTCCTTTCCAGGATGGTGAAAAGTCTGGTTTAAGTGTCTTAGCTGTCATTCTCAAGTTGAAGTTTGCTGAGATTGTAATCCGTCAAAGAATCTCCTGCGTAGCTGGAATAAAAACAACATAAATCATGAGCCTGACCTAAGGGACCTCTGGAGAAATACAGACATGAATAATATTAAGGCACACAGGATTTTTGCTAGCCAAATATATGCTCTGAATAAGCATCATTCTCACAGTAGATAGAGTATATGGCATTAGGAAAGAGATGTCAAGGCCTTGTTACTTTAAGCATTGCTTTATTATTTTGGTGGGGAGAACCTTTTGACTTTTAACATCATAAATTGTGCAATGCCAATCTTTTTCATTTGGTGATGTCCCTAATGGGTTCAGCTCAACACTGGTCATTAGTAACACATCAGAGATTTCTGCAAATTGAAAGTACTGTGTATCCACTCGAGGTGTCAAAGGAAGGCAAAGCTAGGCTGCCTCCTGCATTACAAATGGCAATTTCTGGCTTAGGTAGCACACAGAAAGGCTAGGGACAGGTTGAGCCCTGCCTCTAGGGGCTACATGTCGGTCTCCTGCAGCTGCTCTGGTGCAGGCACAAGAGGTACCCCCCAGGACGGAGGGATGCTGAAGTTCTAAGCCCAGGTATAAGCAGAGTGGTCCCCCAGGGAGCTTGCCTGAACACCAACCTGCACTGCATGGAGGACTGCATAGGTCTCTGGCTGTCCTGCCCTTCTCCTGAATACCAAACTCACATGCACACAGGTGGGCACGCTTTACTTTCTTACTTGTCAGGCTGCATTTGTCTGTCTCTTCCCTGTTAATTAAAAAGCAGCATCTGAAATATACGTTATATTCCACAATATCCAAGTACATCCCAGCTATCAACTGGCAAAAAAATAGGTGCAGTTGGAGTCATGGGGATCTCCACCCAGGCATCTGGATTTCTGATGCTTGTTGGAGATCAGGAGATACCCCAGAAAACAGGCACAGGACAGCCCCTGAAATGCTGCCCAGAGCTCTGTGCCAGCAGGGAAAGGAGGGCATCTCCCTCAGCTGCTTCATCACAGCCCCTTGTTCCTTCTCGTAAAGCCCATAGTCTCAAATGGGTGATTTAATTTGGCTTTTACTACAAACAGCTATGGCCTGAAAGAGCTGTGAATTAGCCATCTAAACGAAACTTGATGAAGCAGAGGATAGTCACAAGTAAAGTTAAAAGTGCAAGGACTTTCTGAAGAAACTTATGATAGAACAGTTTCCCGGTCACACAGAAACGCTCCCCCACAGCCTTTCGCCTATCTAAAGAGCTGATGTGTGCCTTTATTGCCTTATACAAGCCGCTTCAAAACTGTTTTCTGCTTTGCTGGTGATCCTCTAAACCGACTGAAACACATCTCCCAAACAGCCTGACATTATGAGGCCTCCCCACCAGAGTGCTTGATGATTTGTGCATTGCTTTATAGCTTGCTCAAACACTTTTGTGAGAGGAGTGCATAGCAGTGAGAAACATTTCCACAGTTCTTCCAAGTTGGGAGTCGGGACTTGTTGGTCTGAAGTGGCATACAAAGTCTCACGCTGGGAAGAAATGTAATTAGGGATGCTCTGTGTATTAGACATTTTTTAAAGCCTTTTTTTGGTTTCAAGCTATTGTCTAAGTAGGATAGGAAAAATGATGTGACTGTGGATTTAATAGACAATATATTTATTTTTTTTCCCAGAATCTGACTTATGACCTGGTATATTTGCCTGAAGCAATGTTTTTCAGTAGATATGGCATTAAAATATACTATGTCTTTGCAGTATAAAAAGCTTAAACAACACAAAACACTTAAGATCTCAGATACATTTAGGCACAGTCTCATTCATGTTAATAAATATCCCTCCAAACATTTTATCAGGGTGAGAGAGAAATCTCTCAGTCATGGGGGCTGGGACAGACTCCTTCCCAGAAGTGAACTGTAGTGCTCTGGTTCATACAGATGATGCCCAAGGATTAGCTAACAGGAGGAGTGATGCACTTTTTAAAAAACATTTAACCTTTTACCTACATTCTTATTCTTTTTAAAGAGGCTGACCAAAACATGCTGCTTGGCAAGCTCTTTCGCCAACATAGTTAATCAGTATTACACACCCAGTAATTCCCTCTCTGTCCAAATAAATTTATTTGATATTGGACGGTCTCATCTCATGAAATATTACGTCCAGGGATCCCCATTTCCCACTCTTTCTGTCCCACTGTTAATATTGTGCTTCTATATCTTCCTATGGTTTTGATCAGTATGATTTAATACAGGGAGAGAAATCTGGAGTCCTGGCTCAGTTTTCAAAGGCTTATCTCTTTAGCTTTCTTCAGGAAATAATTGGATGACATAGAGTCTGCCTCATGAAAACACTCTGAGAAAGCTGGAAAGAAGCAGGGAAAAATGTGAGAAAAGAAAGACTTCTGTACCTTCTTCAGGATAAGCACAGCACAATACAAAAAGTATTAACACTTTCACAGACTTTTAAAACTACCCTGAAACTTCTGTGGCAAAGAAACGTAGCAAGCTTTGGTAAAAAAAACTTTGAAAGAAGAAGAAAGTACTGTTATCATGTATTTGTTAGTAAAAAGAGAGACCATGGATGTATATGTGGCCCATCTTTGGGAAAAAACTGTACAGTTGTTGATAGGCAAAACGAGTGTGTAGGTATGGGAAGCAGGACTGCAGGCAACACTGGACTGGTTGCACATGCCAGTTTCTCCTGACATACCTATGTGGAGTATACATATACATTTATGTATATAAGTTAAGTACATATACCATATATAATTGAGATATGTGGAAAAAAATCTCACAGGGACATTTAAACATACAGAAGTTACTGTGTAGATTTTTGATCCTGTAAAAAAAGTCTAAATCTCAGGTACATCACTATGATGAGATATGTTGACATGACATTTTCTATTTCCAGCTGATATTGTGCAATGGCATATCACTTTACACTCACATAGTTTTGTTTTGTTTTTTAAGGTTGTATTCCTTTTGAAATTCCAATTGAAATTATAAAATCCTAGAAAGTACATGATATCAGGAGTGACATATGTAGCTTCCAGTCTATCCTTCTGTCCATATCCAGAAGCAAGTACACCTGTAATGATTTATCATTATAGCTGTACTTCTGATGCCATTTTGTTTCATTTGGAAAATGCACTTTTTAAAATCAAAATTAAAAATTTGACATATTTTTTTTTCTTTTATTTAAGCTGTTTTTTCCTCCGTTTATTTTCATGTGAAAACCTGCAGTAAACAGCTCATCTGCCAAGCTAGCAAAAAGGAAGTTAAAATGCTTCCTTTTTACAGCATCCTATAAAGAAAAAGATGCAAAGGTAACTTCACATGCTCAGGCTGAAAATTTGCTACAAAAATATTTGGCCTAACAGTGGATGAATATCACTACTGGCCATTTTTTCAGAATTCACTGATGTGGTCAGAACATGTTTTTAGTAATAGACTTATAGTGTCCTTTCCATATAACTAGTTTTCAGGAATTCATAGAGACATAACATGCTAAAAGCTGTTACAGCTGTTATCTAAAACTGCTACAGCTGTTACCTAAAAACTTCAGGAAAAAATAGAAGATGTCCCAGAGAAAGGCCATATGAGCATGCAATCCAAGACTGTATTGTACACGAACATAGGGGCAGAGTTAGGGTTATTTTTCCAACCTTATGTTGTCATTCACTGCTTTTTGAATACTGAAATAAAGATTTCTTATCATAGTCTTAATATCATTTAGAGCGTGGTGAAGGTTAAGATTTTGTTTTGCTTTAAGGACAGAAGAAAATTCCATCATCTGGAATTATTTAGCCAGTCACTTTGTGAGAACGTAAACAGAAATTCCCTTTTTGCTATGTATCTTGGAAAAAATAAAGAGCTGAGCAATTCTCCAAAGGTCTATTGGATCTGCACCGCTTTTACCCTGGAAGGTAGGAAGGGAGCAATGGAAAAGCTCATTTATGGTGTACTTCTACTTAGCTGTTCCCTGCTTCTGAGCCCCCGGAATTAGGCATGCACGTATGTTCAGCTTGGCCTTCGTTTGCTGATGCATTTTCTATGTTCGAGACTCCTGCTTGATGATGAGGGTACAATTCAAGCCACTCAATGCCTTTTATGTTTTGGAGGCTGCCAAAATCCCGTTGGAGCAGCAGTGTGTATATATAACTAAGCCTGGCCTTGCATGCTGTGCATATTTAGTAAACACAATTACTTGGATCCTACCGTGTGGTTCCCTCATTCTGATTTTGTTATGTAAACAGAAGAGTTGCAAGACTACTCAGTTTCTCCAAACTCCAGCCCTAAAAAAAGTGTTACTAACCATATATGTGTGTGTGTATATATATATATATATATATATATATATGTGTGTGTGTGTGTGTGTGTGTGTGTGTGTATATGTCTGTATTTCACCACTGCTATTCTAACAAAAAAGCCACAGAGGTCTTCATGAGACCAAAATAGATTTCTCAAGGACTTTATCAAGGCCAGAAAGATGACAGTTTGGGGGGTAGGGGTGTGTGTGTGTTTGTGTTGTTCTGCTCCAGGATCTGGAGTGTAGTGGAAATACCTGTGTTGGGTAAACTACACTGTCAGGTTACCCCAGGGTTTGTTCTGCAGAGTTAAACTCCCCACTGCCATGAGAAGGGTCATGAAAGGGACTGGGCATGGGAAGGCAGGGAGGAGCAATCTGTGCCGGAGATATCTTCAGCCTCGGGCATGGTGTAGCACTATCCCCACTGCTGCTGCCTGGCCACCATGCCAGATGTGACCCATGGCAACTCATTGCCAGGATTTCTGAAAAACAGATCTGCTTTCAGGGAACTTGGGGAGCCATTGTTTCTGCTCCTGCAGTGAGTCGCCAAGACCTCAGCTGGGTGGTCGGCTGGGGAGCCCCTGTGTGCAGAGCTGCCCCATGCTTGGCCACAGCTCCCAGATGACAGCAGCAGCTGGACTGTCCTTTGGCCAGGGCTACCCTTGTCAAGGGGTATCCCTCTCCCAAAGCCCTGCATTGTTCTGCACGTCCACAGCTCAAGTCTTGCTCCAAGGCCACATCTCGGCTGAGACATTAAACCCCTCCCTGGAGTGGCTCTCCAGCCCTGTGGCCACATGGTGTGGTGTGGTCTGTTCCCAGACCTCCTCCAGCCTCCACAGCACTCAGATGGTTTCCAGCCATGCAACCACCCACAGCATGCCCGGGATCCTCTTTGGAAGCACTGTGTGCTATGCAACAAAATTGTACTGGTGACTGTCTTAGCAATTTAAAGAGAACAGTTTATCTAGTAGGAGAGACAACCTAAGAAGCTGTGCCTGATCATGCTTTCTCTTGAATCAGCTCAGAGGCTTTATCAGCTCCAGTGCATGTCTTAGCTCTGTAAATAAATGTAATCGTCTTCTCATCTAGTTCTTTCACTGTGGCCATTTCTGTTCCAGCAGTGAAATAGCTGGCCTCCTGTATATGCTACCAAAACCCTCGCTCGGCTCTGCAACCGCCTTTCAAAACACCTGACAAAGTCACCGAGCGGCCATGTGGCAGCCGGGAAGCAGCAGGTGAACACAGGGAACACCAGTTGTTTGTGAAATGCCTCCATGCAGCATTTGAACAGGTTTCTTCCCCTCCCGAGACAGGGCAAATACCAAACTAAATATTTTGAGTGAGATCCTTACAGGTCTAAATAAGTGAAATGCTTCCCCGAGGCCTCATTGTGCCAAAAGAGGGTTTGCCCTGCTGACATCCAGCTGTGCTGAAGCGTATCCCTTTTGACACCAAAGGGAATGTTCTCACGCACCCTACGGGAGCTCCATCCACCCATCACACAGCAGGTTGCAGGGCAGCGTCTGCAAGGGAGTACACAAATAACCTGCGCTCCCAGCCAGAGCTGGTGGAAGCTGGTGGACACGAGAAGAGGGGAAGGAAAAAGGCAGTAGAAAGGAAAACAGGCTCAAAAGAAGGGACTTAAGCCTCTTCATCTGGGTGTCCACAGGAGGGAAGCACATCTTCTGGTCCTATGAGGCTGCACTGTCCTACCACCTGCGAGCCAGCAGCTGCAGAGCATTGTCCCATAAAACCCAAGAAGATAAAACAGACGCTACCTCTGCGCAGTCAGAAATGTCAAACATGCTGATGGTAGTTGAGAGAAACTCCTGCACATCATTTTCTGCTGTGGGGCTTCACTAAGTCTTTTAATATTTCAGGAGATGCTGTGACTGTAAATAGAGTGAAAAAAGTAGGAAGACCGCGGTATCTGAGGCATAAGAAACAACACAGTAATTGCAGCACATGTAAGGGAAGAGTGCACCACTGCAAGCACCCCTGGGAGCATCGGCACGCACGGGATGAGCACACATGGGACTGGCTCCCCCGGCTTTGCTGGGGCAGCTTGGGTAAGGCCCCCATAAGTGTTCATGCGGCAGGGACCCGGTGCATGAGGTGGAACAAATTAAGCTGAACAGCACTTGAGCTGGCTGAGCTTCCCTTTCCTTTTGAAGTTTCAAAGAATATTTCCAGTCCTTCAGGTAGCTAGGAGAGGGGGAGCTAGCAGCGCCTTCCTGCTAGGCACTTGAAATAACAGACTAGTGGGTACTGCAAGTTGGAGCCCTGCCAGCAGACAGGCACAGGCCAACATGGAGAAAAGGGTTTTAATACCCTCGCAAAGAATAACTACTGGTGGACAAAAGAGCACTTGTATTTTTATTCTTTCCTTTTCCTGCTTCCAGGAAACTTTAAATAGATTGATTAGGGGCATGCATGGGATCTCTCTCTAATGAGCTAGTAGAGCCATTTAATGGCGAGGTGATGCCAGCCTTGGATTCTTTCTTTATTCTTGTGTCTCCCTGAATATCAGCGTAGTCATGGTTTTAAGTCTGGGAGAGGAATTGAGAGGAATATAGTTTTCCACTTGCTCATCCAGAGGGTGCTGTATGGGATCACTCCTCAGTGAAGCACCAGGCTCAGAGCTGAGCTGTCTGGGTAAGGCTGCCCACCCCTCTCAGGAGGCAAACCAGCAAGGGTGGCTGCTGGCTAAAGTGCAAATAATCCCAGCCAAGCATTAGCTATAGGATTTGCTTCAGTAATTACCTCTACTGTAGTCTTATGACCCAACATAAGGCAAAACGACTCTTGGCCAGATTACAAGTTGCTAAGAGGTCTAGGGCATTCGGGCATGTGTCCTCTACCTGTTGGAGTGTGTTCCAAGCAGGTGGGCAGGTTTTATTCTGTCTTTTATATATTTTCTAGAGAACCCAAAGGACGGCAGTTATCAATAAATGTAGGGGTCGGAGTGGGTTTCTTAGTCTTTAATACTAAGCAAAGACATCCCTGCCACAGGGACCAGCAAAGAAGGCTGGAGACAGCACATTATTGAAGGGGATATGTCCTCTTTTCTGACCCTAAGGGCAAAATTCAGACCACCATCCATATACCTCAGCCTCTGATAATTGGAGAACGTAAATACTTGGCTCATGGTAGCAATTTTCTGTCTTCTAACAAGGGGAAAAGCGTTCCCCTAGGTCCCACTCTCTCTGAGCAGTGCTGCTATGACAGTAATGCGATTGTCACTGCCGTGGTATGCTTAACCTTTGCCAAACCAGAGCTGAGGCATTAACTCAGATCCTCAACTCACATGTCTTAAAGGGCAACATAACCTGTGCTGCCTCTGCACTGCTGGACTGATGCAGTTTGCAGCTCAGTAATAATAAGCACATAAATGTGATAAGTGTAAGCCATAACAATGATTGATGCAAACAGAAAAATAAAAAAAGAGAAATCAAAAAATAGCAACGTGGTGGAATTCCTAGGACCAGTGCCTCCATGGCACCAGCAGCCTGCTACCCTGACACCAGCAGAAAGGCTACACTCATCCGTGGTAGGAAGGATCTCCATGCCACGCAATGGAATTCCAGCAAACGGGACAAGGACTGATGGTGTCTGGAAGTGGTAGTGCCACTGCCACCCAGATAATAGTCTGAATTAGATTATGTGAAAAAAGAAGGAATATATAGACAGCCAGCTGCTCAAAGGCTTACTACAACCTTGCTTTTATTGTTCTGCTAAGTTAGAGGTGGGGCATCAGAGGGATTCCTGGCATACCACTACTGAGAAATTTTAATATGTTCCACACTGACACATATAAAAAGGAAATAACAGCTGATCATAGGCAGTGGAGGCTGCAGCATCTCTTCATATGTATGCACAGAAGCATGGGCAAAGTGGGGTGCTCTTGGTCAGGAAGACTCAGGCACTCGAGCTAACCTGACCCAGCTAAACCTTTCTCCTGCCATTGAGCTAAGTTTCAGTGAAAGGGCTGTTGAGTGGAAAGCAAGACAGCAGAAAAAAACGGTGATCTGGGCACGGCTACTCACCCCATCCCGATATACCAGTATACCAGGACATGGAGAAGGGCAGGGGAGCTGAAAGGCTGCACTGATTTAACACTGATGAAAAGAAACACATGTTTACACAACCGACAATGATCCGGTGGAACCAGATATCACAGAGGGCAAAAGTTTAGCTGGGCTCAGCAAAAGGACCTGTTCTGTATGGGAGGGTTACAGTTGCAAGGGTTTTATTTTTAAAGAGTTTTTGGAAGGGTTATAAACTCTCAGGACTCTGAGAGTTCAGTAGATGGGGTTAGGGAAAAATCCTTCACCACAGCAAGTTACCCTGTAGCTGCCTGCCACGGGGTCTGTATGCCTGTCTTTGATGTGGCCACTTCCAGCCACACTGAAGAGGTGGATTGCTCAAATAACATGGGACTGGAGCACAGTCTTGTGTAGCAAAACTTTTCTAAAACTCATAGAAACAAGCCTTTCCTCATACTCAGCAGGTTATTAGAGGCAGAGGAATCTGCAGTATTCGTAATGCGACTATCTAATATTTATAATTGTAATTACAATGATAGCAAAGGGAGGGGGGGGGAAGAGCTTTTTTTTTCTTCTTCTTTCAGTTAAAGAAATAATCTGCCAGACTTGATGCAAAAACAAATGTCTCCCTGGTTTCATGCAAGCTTTTCATAGAGTCAGCTTCCTTCAAGGTCCAAAAGCAACCTGGAGCACTTCCTAGCGCATCTGAGAGCAGACAAGCTAGAAAGAGGACACAGTCAGCCCCAGGGGAAGTGGGGAATGAAGACAACTCCAGGGGGACTCCCTGTCAAATGAGTCACAGTGGGCACCAATGCGAGCCCTCAAGGAGGTGTTTTGCTTCATTCCCACCTGGGCAAAAGAGTTTTCAATCCTGGCAACTCAAGCAAGCAAGAGCATACAGATGTTATCACAAGCCTCAGTGACATGTGAGTGACTGTTCCAGTGGGGTAGATGGCATTTGTGGAGATCAGCCATGCATAGGTAGCTACCTGGAGTATTGCTACTGCAAACCGTACACAAGACTATCCTTAACAAGTATCCTGCTCTGCATCGAGGAATCATCAGTGTACATACATCTGATCAAAACCAGGTGCTGTACAAACCCAGGAAACCTACATGGGACACTTTCAGGTAGAGATCAGAGCATGTAACTAGAGTAATCAGCATCAGCCCCTAATTATACCCCTTCAGTAAATCAAATTGCATTTTATTTTGTAAGCTTAAAACATCTATTCCTTCCACATTTGCTTTTAACTGGAAAAGCTGAAAGCATCTTCTTCTAATACCATATTGCAAATAAGATTTCATTATTCCAACAAAAGCGTGTCAATGTATATATGAGTCTTATTGGAACGTCCTGATTCAGGTTGGTAATTACTCACCAAATAGTTGTATTTAGGTCAAGGGAATTATTGATATGTAAAACTGCACACAGATATGAGTAAGGACGCACAGCCTGAGCAAAAGTGAGCATCATTAGTAATTCAAAAGAAAAAAAAAAAACCAATCACAGAAGTCCTAAAATGTAGATGTTCTTTTGCTGAGGGACAAATAACAGCACTGTGATTATTACATCCGCATTTATTGACACCACCAGGCAGCTGAGCTGCTTCTATTAGAAACCAACTTTGCAATGAGGAACTGATTTGAAATGAATTTGTTCCCACTGCTGGTTTTAAATAGTCATTTGCCTGTCCTTTTCCAATGTGCAGAGTTCTCACCTCTCAGCCACTGGGACAGTTACAAAGCTTTAGGAACTGATAGTAACATTTGACATATAGGAAACAATTTTTCATCTTCAAAGAGCTGCAGAAACCTTAACAAGTTACTTGTCATGCCATCTGTCCCAGGCAGAAACAAGTAAGATGTCTTATGGGGAGGTTATGGGAGAAATGTAAATGAACTTGAAGGGTAGGATAAGAAATCTGCCTGTCAGTCCCACAAGTCGGTCCACACACAGCATCTTGCAAATTCAGATTTGCCACAAGAAAATTACCCCCCTCCCCCATCACAAACTCTGGGCGAGCCTGCTTTACTGACACTACAGCAGCAGATTGGTCTTCACATGGATCACCTTTGTTCCTCTGGTTTTTGCTGCAGACCCATTCCTGTGAACTTTTATAGGATTAATTTACTCACCTGAATCCTAGCAGGGGGACGGGGCTTTCTTCCTCAGCCAGGCTCTCTCGGAGCAGTGTCCGTTCCCGCGCCTTGCAGCTACACTACACCGACGCTTTATCACTGGGCTCATAACAGTGAAACTCTTCTTTTGTCCCAAAGACACAGAGAATAGTTATGCTCGTGCCTCTGACGCTGATACACAGTGGAATGATCTGTCAGCAAACAAGGAGAGCCTCCCCCTCTCCTTCGGCAGGCAGTCTGGGGTTCTGCAGCATCCTCCCGTGTCAGCTACCGACTGCACAGCCACGCTGCATTACGTGTCGTGCTGACGGGGTCGGCTACCTACTAAATATACCGCTCGGCGTTTCAGCAAAGGCAAACACCGTGGCTTTCCTCACAGGTTTCAGCCAATCAAGAATGTATGTTAAATCTGTCCTAATCCATAATCAGCGCTGCCCAATCCATAAGAAAGCTTTCCAGAAGTTTGGATAAATAATAATGTGCAAATTCAGAGTGCTCCTGCAAAGCATGACACAGAAAGCTAGAAATAAATATTGCCTGTTGTTTCAAATTATTCTAAGCACTCTGGCAGATGACTGGCAAGAGAACAGCATGCATAAGTAGTGATAAAAGTAAACAGTCCAGCTTTAAACTAGCAGGCTTGCCTGTGTTCATACAGCCCTATTGTAATGGGACAAAGAGGGTGCTGCCGATACCGGCGCGCTCTCGGTGAATTCAGGGCAGAGTCCAGCATGCCCATTCACTCCAAAGCCATACCGCTAGGACCAGCACAGAGCTGCAGACATGAGCCCAGCACATGCACAAGAATAGGTGTTTAACCAAATCACTCAGAAGCGCACTGGGCTGCCTATCTGATTGCATACAGGCATCCTTCAGGCAGGACATGTTGTTAAATATGCAAGGGTAAGAAGGAGACACAGGTACTAGAGCTGTGTCAACTCCGTATCAATATATTTTAATTTTTAAAAATGGTACAAGGACAACATGTGTTTGTCAGATAGAGAGATCAAGCACTCAGTTTAAGTCCATGTAGTATGCAAAATCTGAAGCAATCTCTTATTTGTGCGCTTACCTTTGGAAAATGCACTGCTCCTTCCTCCCCTCCAACTCTTCGGAGAGCTAAAAAGAGGTCCTGTTACTTCCAAATGCTTTTGTTCTTCTGTCCCTCTGTCACATGGCTTGCCTTTTATATTTGCAACACACAAAAGTTAGGGCTGTTGTTTAAGAGGGAGAGGGAGAGAGAGAGAGGGAATGTCAAATGGAAAAGTGCCATTGCAGTCATATATCAATCAGGGCAGCGGCAGCAGCAGCTCGCTGGCAAATGGGAATTCCACAGAAATGTGAAGCTCTTGTTATCTGAGAAATCACAAAACACCACCAGCCAAGCTCCCTCAGCAGGGACTTCTTATTATTGGCAAGCCAGGAAATAGAAGGAAATGTAGGCACTTTTTTTGTTGTTGTTATTGTTTCGGATCTGAAGATACATACGCTGTGGCATATGTAAGCCAGTGGAATATAAATTCTGAATCAAATTCCTTCCTAAACAAATGCATTGCGTGCAACATAAAGCAAACCACTGAGAAGCAAGGTAACAGAGCTAACTGAAGAATCTGAAAGTAATGATTTAAAAATTTGATATCTGTTTGCATTTGGAAAATATCCATAGAAAACCTACCTTTTCCCTGGATTACTCATTAATGTCCTTTTTTCTGACAGGTTTTTCTTAAATTTTTTTTAACTGTGATTGATCTTAGATATCCTTAATTCAAGCTGTGCTGCTTCACTACAATTGGTCACCTAAATCATCTGACATTCTCTGCCTCTCCAGTTGGGTAAGCAGACAAGCCTTTTCTGTATAAATACTTGTCTGCAAATTTGCAATTCCAGTGCTGCAGATAACCTGCCCCGAAATTCTGAAGTTTCTCTCAAAAGAACTCAGAAGTTTGCTTACAGAAGCAAACATTGTCTTTCTGCTTTACCCACCTTCCTCTGAAGAATGCCAAGTTTGAAAACAGCTATCTTCAAACCTTTTATGTAAGTACTGTGGTTTTATGCAAAAAAAAAAAAATAATTCCCTGAGGGGCTGAAGGCAGACTCCATCCACTGGAAAATCCCACTTACATCATGCACATCGCAGATCTGGATGCACCAAACCCTACCTTCCGCTTCCAGAGAGGACCATGTCTCGCTTCCCTTTGGAATGCCCCCTAGTCGTCCTGCGGTGTTACGGGAAGCACAGACCTTAGCTGGTTAATTAAAAAATAGGCGACATAGCTGGCCATTGACAAGCTGGATCTGTTCAGAGGCACTGGCCAGCAGATGGACGGGGTCCTGTGTCGATTGTGTTTGAACTCTAAAAGAAAGTTGGTATTTGATGGATGATGTTATTAGCTAAATGTCTTATGTGGTATAAGATCAAAGAACAGATGGAAATTATGCCTTAAAAATAGAATAATCTAAAAGGGGAATGGCTTGTAGATGAGTAAGCATCATGGAAACAATAAAGGAGACATTCTTTGGCTTGCTTTGCTGCAGAGCCAGGTTTGGCTGGTGGGATAAACAAATGATCCGCTTAGGACCGAGATCCTCAGGATGTGAGTTTTGCTGCACATTTTTTCCCTCACATTCAGTGTTTACATTGTTTTGTCTCTTAAGTCAACCCCAGGTTTCTCTCACCGACCATATATGTACCAGCTCACTCCCTCCCTCACAAATGCCACCACAGTCACCCAGGGTGGATGAGGGGGGTGGCAGAGCTCACCAGCATCTTTGCCTCACTGTAACTGGGGACTGAAATATCGCTGAAGCTCTGGCACTACATTGTTGGTTGATATACTACACATAACATTTTTTTTTTAGTTTAGCCAACACCTTCTTTTAAAATTAAGGCTATTGTCCCTTTGGTCGTTGTGCTGCCGAGTTTTCTTTCTTTTTCCATGGGCAAGAAAGTGGCTTACATACTCCAGCTGCTTGTGCTAAGGACCTGCCATTGCAAGACAAAGGCCTGGCTAAGTAGCTCCTGGATGAAATCCCCCAGGAGACAGTAGATACCCTACTTAAAGTCCTTACTGAAAATAATGCTTACATTTTTTACTGGTGCAGCTTAGGTTTCTTATCTTTGCATCATCTACAGGTGACAGTAGCTGTATTGATTGTTTGTTGGGTGCTAAGCATACTTTAAATACTCAACAATTATCAGTAATACCTCAATCAGTGGTATTTTTGAGGAGCAGTGCTCAGCGGTTTGCTGCCACAGCTACAGATTCCTAATACAGGAAATTCTGCGTATATTGGACTAAACATTTTTTTAAAAACTAAAAGTGGCTTTCAATTTTTTATCTTCATCTTCAAGACTCTATTTGGCTGCAAGTGGAAGTTAATCGGCAGTTAATCAACCTCCCAGGCTTGTGGCTTGTAAACTGACGGTCTCATTTGTGGCCTTCTGAGTGAACTTGCACATGATCACAAGCACAAAAGTAGAAGCATCGAATGTAGCCTCCCCCCCACCTCAAGAACACTATGAGCCATAACTTTTTCATAGCTGTTCATAAATCTTCAGCCTCTCTCAACCACTGTGACTTAATCCCACCCATAAAACCAATCATTTGAAAGAAACAAATAAAAGTGGAAAGCACAGGAGCTCAGAGCTCAGTTTTCAAAGATGATTAGACATCTGAGATGACCCTAGATATGAGATAAGATTTCCAGAAGATCTAAGGTATCCTGCTCCCATCAGTTCTGATCTGAGTTCCCTTCAGAGGAAGTTTATCTCACTTAACAGTAATTGTCTGAAAACTAAGTTTAGGCTCTCCCAGCAGCAAATGGAGAGTTTCCACCCTGAATTATTTTCAGTTCAGGACAGATTCAGGTCAGCATCTGTAACAGTTTTTCTTTTTGTGAACAATCAAAGATATTCTGCTGACTCAGTTGGACTAAATGTCTGGGAGTTTAAATAGATAAAACCAGTGAGATAAATTCCCCCCCTCAGTGGCTCAAGTGCAGTTTTGAAGACATGGAGATCCGCATTTGTATGGAGTTCTACCAACCTCCCTGGTTGCATCCCCATGAAATGCATTGCAGACCTGCAACCCTAATTTGCAAGTTTCCTTATTCCACCACTGTATGACCTACAAGACTTATCTTTGACCTCAGAAAAGCATTGTACTACCATTACCTGCAATTCAGTGGAACTGAACTGTTTGCCCCATTGGCATCATCAAGTACCACATTGTTTCCTCAGAAGAGCAGGATTTCACCTCTCCATCATGCTCATGTTGTAAAATGCATTCAGGCTTCTGCAGCAAAATCAATCTTTCATTTTCTTCTGAAGGAGTTTCCAGTGCTGCCATTTTGTAGTCTTCCCAGGCAATTTTGACATTCTGAGACAGTGGATAACAGACCTCCATATCGTCAAAAGTACTGTCAGAACAGGCACTACTTGGTATCTGTGCTGGCTGTGTCTCCGAAGACCATGAATGGAGTACACATGCAAGGATATTTTAAAGTGTAGATGTATATTCACACATGGACATAAACATGCACACTATTGCTGCAAGCAGTTAGAGGGAGTAGGATGCATAGGAATACGGTTCAGGAAAGGACGATGCTTTGTTCCATTATTGAACTGATAAAGGGTGGCTTATATTTGGGGCTTGGCTATCAGTATTCTTTTCATAGGTGAGAATGTAGGAGCAACTGAAAGTATTGTAATGGTGGTCTACAGTAACAAGCCACATACTACTTATAGAATTAATATATATTCTGTGCAGACAAGAGGTACCCAAAATTCTTAGAGGAAGTATTTTTTTATCATTTTAATAATCAAAATAAGTATTAGAAAAATAATATTGTCACTAAATAAAATTATCAATGCAGGAGCAGGTGGCGCAGAAGTCTGTTCAGGCACTCAGTGTTTTTCATCTCTTCCTTCTCCCCATTATGCATTATCTCAGATTTATTTCGCAAGGATATTAAAATACCTAAACATATATTCTTCTGTAACCTAAACAGGCCTCTTCATTCAATGTTTCTATGTATCCATGAATACGTGTTGTTAAGACACAGTACCTGGAAATGTTTATTCAGTGCCTTACACATACACTATTATTACAGCAAGGCTCCCTTCATCTAGGGCATAAGGCTGCCTCGGAGAAAACTGAAAATTGGGTCTGAACTGTCTTCTTATTCATTTTGCAACAGAAGTCAGAAAGACGCATTACCTGTAGACCATACTTGGCCTTTAGATTGACCTGAAAACTTGTTTGCAGCAGGATCAGAAGTTGGTGTCCCCCTGGTTCCTTCAGCAAGGAGTAGTCAGTCAGGAAGGGCTCCCCCGCGGCGGGCTGCCTACAAGGCACAAATGGTCTTGGACTATCAATGCTTAAAAAAAGCAAGCTGAAGAGCCTGACAAGGAAAACAATATGCCCAGGAGATATCTTGGATGAACAGTGGCTTGAACATCTGTGGGAGAGAGGCGGGTGGCAGTCAGGTGGGGGAAGGCTGGTGTGAGTGATCCAAGTGCACGAAGCTGCTGCTCTGCCTGCCTAACAAAAGCTGCTGCCTGCTGTCTGTCACACTTGAGTTCCTCTGCGCTCACCACAGAGCCATGACGAACAGTTTGTGTAGGACAAGTGAAGAAGCCTGGATTCCTACACAGTTTTAAGCCTATGCCCCTCATGGTTACTCACTCAGGTTTTGCCTCTGCGTTACCTTCAGCTCCCTGACCCCTGCACCTCTTGATGATGTCTAATGCCACACCTTGCCCTTTGCTCTCTCCAACAAAATTTTCAACTGCTTTTAAACCCCTACGAGACTGCTGGCCGAGCAAGGGGCAGTGTGCCCTCACTGGCTGGCAAAGACATGCTCATCATCCACCAATCTGTGGCTTCTCACCTCCTCAGGCTGCCAAGTGGTGGATGCTTTAGCTTCTTTCTGCAGGACAGTAACAGGATGCAACACCCATGCCTAAGCACCACAGCTCCTTACGTGTCCAAGAAATTGTCTCGAAACTTAGTTTTCTCTGCCTTGCTATTAACATCGGTTGAAATTGGGCAGCTGATTGAAAAGCCAATGGGAGAGACTAACGTCAGAGCAGGCAGACAAAAAGGCAAATTGATCCTATGAGAAAATCATAAGAGAGTAAAGATGTCTTTTTTTCTACCTCCAGACTGCTGTCTGGTGTCCTTTGCCACTACTTTATATCTAACAGAGAAAGAAGAAAGCTACCATGTTTCTCTGAATCTCAGCAATACCGATCAACAGTTCTGTAGACACCTGTGGGATTTACCCACCCTTCCTGAAGTCAGACATCTCTGTCCCAAGCTAGGCTCCTCTTATTGTCAGTGGAAACCACAAACAGGTACTGCCCAAAAGGCTGTTCGCTTGCTGTTGATAGGATGAGGTGGAATTGCCTTTTGACAATATCTATTTATCTCTATTAATAACAAAGGGAGCTGAAAGTGACTAGTTTAGGTTTAGTCATCCAGCTGTTTGATGCCTTGGTGAGGGTAGAAGAATTCCACCTTCAAGGATGTTTCAAATTATAATATGTGGTAGATACATGGCATACCAGATAGAGATATATACCTGTACATAGGTCGATGCTAAATATTTCGCCTTTTTGTCAAGGCTACAGGGAAAGTTTTGTGTCAAAGAGCATGGGATAATGACACTTGATGTGCAGTGTGCAATTTGCAGTGTTTCTTCTATCTGATAGAAACAGAAAGAGTCTCTCCGTAATGACTTGTAGTCGGTCAAACGTTTATCCAAGTGTCAAAGAACAGTTATGATGTGTCCTACAGGACTCCCAAACTACATCATAAAAACAGGCTGTATTAACTCCAGTCTCTTGTAGGAAGGAGTTACGATCACGCTTCCCAGGTTTCCAATGTGGAGCTTGGGACCTTGGGATACAGCTTACATGTGGTGTCTCTGGCAATTTCTCCCATGCTTCTCCATCATTTCCTTCTCCACCTCCCTCTGTGGGTGATACATGGTGCACACTGGGCGCCACAGTGGGTCTCTCTACCCCAGCATCCCAAACCACAAACAATATTTCTGCTGTTTCCTGCCCCCCATGTTCCTCAAGAGGTCAGAGTTTGTCAGAAAGTTCTAAACAGCATTCAGTGGCACAACTGGCAGTTTTGCCAGAGTACAAACTGTGGGTTAATGTTTCTAAATGTGGTTTAAAGTAGCTTCCCTCAGCAAGGGTCAGATCCTGAGGGCTTCCTCAGGATGGTTTGCACAAGAGAGAGAAAACACTAAGGTGGCAGGAGTATTTCCACTTAGTTGAGAAGGTCATCGTTGCCTTCGTCAGTATAGTATCAGGTTTGTGATTTGAACATATCCATAATGACAAAAACATTCCCATAAATTCACTTAGAGCTGCAAAAATGGCCTGGCAAGATACAGCCAGATACTAATAATGGCAACCTTATTTTGTTGCAGTCTCCTGCCAATACCCACATGATGTGATTTTCTTGCAGTAAAAATGCAATATGCAAAGTGGAGGAGACATTTTTCTATGTTATTTACTATAAAAAATTAAAGCAAAAAATTTGTCTACCACCCAGATTTGTGTGCACACTCCCTGTGCAAAACTTCATGTTTAAAATGAAATTCAGCCCCAGCTAAACAATTTGGGTTAGAACTGCAGGGCAGCTTGCCGTATGTGAAGTTGCTGAGAAGAAATGCTATTTAGAGCAGGAAATTGGTGATTCATAATTGACATTAACTCCAGTTACCCTCCAATGTGCATGCTGTACTTCATGTGAAATTATTATAAGCAAAGAAAGGCCATTCCCTTGAGCAAGTTCAAGTTAATGTTTAGGAAACCATTTAAGTTATTATTAGGACAAAAGTCATTACAGTGGAATGGTCGGATGCTCAGACTGCACCCTCAGCTGCAAAACCTGTGCATTTTAATACCTCCTTGCAGGTAGCTCTTCAGACATAGGATTATTTTGACCAATTCACTGAAATCCCAGCTTCACAAATATCCCCAGTCAAAACTCCCACCTCCTAAACAGGGCCAGAAACAAATCCTTTTTTGGCACTCCCTGTGGGCTGCTTTCTAATTGCACTGAAATCTGTGATAGTCTCCAGTTTTACACACACAAGTCCCTTTGAACTCAGATGAACTCTTGTAGCCCCAGCAGTTGGGAGCAAAGCCACAAGGACACGTCCGTGCACAGTTGCATGCAGACCCCAGCTTCAATGCAACATATACTGGCAGGTGCCAAAATCCCAGAAGGCAGCTTGCTGCAATTCAGACTGCACCAGGAGGCAGCCGAGGGATGGGATCCTCACCTAGTGAGAGCAGCAATGTTCTGTGGCTTTTGGTGTAACCTGTGACCTCACACTAGGTGCAAATTTGATGCTACCACTGCCTGGTCCTTGGCAGCTGGATGCTTTGCCTTCTGGTCTCCGCAGCAGAAGTGAAGTTCACTGAACTTCCTCAGAGTACTGCAGTTTATTCAGTTCAAATGAACATATGAACTTAATTAGTCCACCACACTGTAAGCCTAGAATACAGAAGTAAATAGATATTATTATGGATTTTGATGTTAGTGAAGTTTTGGCATCTTACACAATTTTTTATGACTTTTTCCCGCCAAATAAAAGTTAGAACATCTTTCTGCTATAGAATATGCCTCAAACTGCAGATGTAAATCAGAGGCAGACTTCAGATACAGAAAGAGAGTAAATACTCATACAGTTATAAATTTAAGCACCACTGAACTTGAGAAAAGCACTTTAAACCACTGCCTCAGCATTACCTTTAGAAAAGAGTGATTTGGATTCCTCTATACCAGGAGAGGAGCTCCGCAGGCCAGATACTGTGTGTGACCAAGGACCTCCTAAGAAAAGCCAACCACTTCTCACAGCTGGTCAGGCTCCTGGGGCTGTGCTGATGCAGGGGATGCTCAGGGCACAGAGGGGTGACAGGTCACAGAAAGCCAAGGGGTTCACCATCCTCCTTAGCCCCAGTTTGGGCTTTGATAAGCAGTACCTTTGAGGGACTTTTTGGGAAGCAAGGACAGCAGCACACAACCTTGGGAGCAAAAAAAATAAGAAAACATTCTTTATGTAAGACCAGATGTGGTGAAAGACCTGGCAGAGCTGAAACACACTGGAGCTGAAGAGGACACCAGAAGAGGGTATAAACTGTGGTGTGCTGAGAGTGAGCACAGCAAGGGTAAGAGAAGTTGCCAGTAAAAGGCAGAAGAGGCAGGAGAAAAAGCCATTCCTTGGTGTTTCCAAATACTCTTCAGTTCTGCCGGGTAAAGAAACCATTGTAGAAATGCAAGTTCTGTATTAAAAAAGCTAAAAAGTTGAATAGGTTTTCAAATAGAGTGTACAAAAAGGAAAGTTTGCCCTCAAGTGGCAGGGCCAGCACTACATCTTCAGGAGCTTCAGGAGTGCACCCTGGCAAGAGCCTTCCTTGCAATTGCTGCCTGGGGCAGAGCCTGGAGACTACTGCAGGAAGCAGAAATAACTCTGGAGAAAGGAATTGGGATTTGCCAAGCACAGGAAGACAACCGGAACAGATTGAGGCTGATGTGAGGATGAGAAGAAACTCTGAAAGAGCCCTGAAATGGCAGGACGAGTCGAGTCTACTGTGCCGGGAGACACTGAAAGAGCACATATGATGCACGTGCCTTGGCAAGCTGCAGCTACACCCAGCATTTGGGAGAAGATGCAAGAATTGCAACAGATTAGGTTGTCCGAGGAAGAATCAATCTGAACCTAGGGTGCACAGCATGGGTGAGGAGGATGGTGACAACACCATTACAGGGAAAGGGCTTATTCACAGGAACCATCAAAAATGCTGTGGCAGAAGATAAGAGGACAACCAGCCTGTAGGCAAATGGCAATAATCGATTTTCAGCTGGACAGAGCTGCACAAGCTGATAAGGTGTCTGACAAGGTTACAAGCACTGAAAAAAAATGCTACAGGCAGCATAAGGTAAGAGAAGAAAGGGCTTATAAGGGTTGTTCCCCACTGAAGGAGATAAAGGCATATGCAAATGAAAGAGAGAGCTCATAACAGTGTCAGGGACTTTTAAAATGTCGCATCCTTGATCTCACACCCAGAGTGAATGCACTGGGGTCAGAACAATAGTGGAAAAGGCTGAGGGACTCCGGGGAGTAGAGGTGGCCTCTGCAAAGTGCTGAAGAGCAGGAAAGCTCCTCATCCTCCCCATCTCTGCTCCAGGGCGGGTGGCTGGAGCCTTTCACCCGCCGCCTGGGGTGAGGGCTGCCAGCACACTGCTCTGGGAATCAGCAGTCCAGGGAGAAACGCAGCCCTGGGGGCACTCCACACCCATCCACAGGAGGAAATATTGCTTCCTTAACAAATAAGGAAAATGAAGTCACTATGTGAACAGAGCACATCTCCCTCTCCTCCCAGAGGGGAATGCTTTTAGGAGATTGTTGATAACCACACACTACACCTGACACACCAGGCAGTGCTCTCAGCCAGGAGCCAGTACTGAAACACAGGGTGCATTCAGCATCCTCCTTTCAGGGATGCCCTTGCCTCACTGCCCGGTGAGGCAAACTGGGAGTGTTTCTGAGGAAAAGAAACCTCTCAAGAAAAGCCACCTTTTGACTGCATAAAGCTTCCTGGTCTCCATACATCGTATTGCTGTTTAAAGGGAAGGAAATCTACAGACCTGCGCTCAGGAAATGGCACAGCCTCCCCGGGCTGCAGCCAAGCTAACAATGACTGCCAATTCCATGCAAGAGGAATCTGGTGCCTGGAAGGGGGAATAGCACAGTGCGGGTGCAGGCAGATCCTGGTAGGGTTGAAATTGTTACTGATACATCTATCCCAACAGATAAGGAAAGGATGCAAAGTATCCTTGGGATGGTGACCTGTATGGGGAAACTACTCGCAGCACCAGCAACCTGACCAGGCTCAGGGGCAGCTCTAGCCAGCGCCCATGTATATATTTCAATAAAGACTGTGAAAGAGGAAGAGACTTTTAAAGGATCCTTGACCCTGCACCGCTGTGAAGGTAAGCTTAAAACTAAATTTCTCATAGGCATCTCCAAGCAGAGGATGAGTGAGTCCCCTGCCTGGAGATCATAATTTTGTGCATCATGCACAAAGCACCAGTCCACAGCACGGAGAGCAAAGGAAAAGGGACACCCGGATGCCACCGCATAGAGCATGGACTGTGACTGCCAAAGGCTCTGCCCAGGCTCTCACTCCACATTTCAAACTGTTGGCCAGGATGGAGGGACCGGGTTTCCCCACTGCATAGCAAGCATTAAAGGGAACATTTTCAGTCCTAAAATAAATCTTTAAAGATTGAAGGACACAGTTCTAGCCCACTCCTTGGCTCTCTTGCAGGCCACCCCAGCTGGCTGCCTCCAAGACAGACCCCCCAGAGAAGGAAATGGGACTTACCAATGTTGCTATGAGCCTGTGGCCTTGGGGCTGGGACTCAGGAACATTAATTGAAAACCCTTGGAAAGTAAGTGGAAAGATTTGTTGTTTGCCACAGACATTGTACCTGATGTAAGAATATCTGACAAGGGCATAGACTCATAGGGACAAGTCAGACCCTGAGGTATGGGTTTGGAAATGCAACCAGCCATCCTTGTAAGCCCCTACCCAGTTTGTCCCATTGCAGCAGTCTGGGGCTGAGCTCCAGAGCTCAAGACAGCCAGTGGGCTTGCTGCTTCCTAACAGCACCATGGCACTGAGGTCAGACATCTCAGGCAAAGCCAGCATCTTCACTCAACAATGAAAGGTTCTTCAGAGGCTCAGCAGGCACCACTGATTAGTACTACATTGTCTATATGGCCTGTCAGTCTGACCTTGGTACTGTGGAAGGTTATGGAGCAGACCACTTTGAATGCCATCATGTGACATGTACAGGATGACCAGGTGATCAGGCCCACCAGTGTGGGTTTATGAAAGGCAGGTCCTGCTTGATGAACCTGATCTCCTTTTATGACAAAGATGACCTGCCTAGCGGATGAGGGAAAGGCTCTGGATGTTGTCTACCTAGACCTTAGTAAAGCCTTTGACACTGTCTTACACAGCATTTTCCTGGAGAAACTGGCTGCTCATGGCTTGGGCAGGCTTACTGTTCACTGAGTGAAAAGCTTTGGCCAAGCCCAAAGTGTGGTAGGGAATGGAGTTAAGACCAGTTGGTGGTCACAAGTGGTGCTCTCCAGGGCTCAGTACTGGGGGCAGTTCTGTTTAATATCTTTATCAATGATCTGGACAAGGGGATCAAGTGCACACAGTAAGTTTGCAGACCACAAGATGCTGGGGGAGTATTGATCTGCTTGAGGGTAGGAAGACTCTGCAGAGGGATCTGGACAGGCTGGATCGATGGGCCAAGGCCAGTTATATGAGGTTCAACAAGGAGAATCGCCGCGTCCTGCACTGGGCTCACAACAACCCCACGCAGCGCTACAGGCTTGGTGCGGGCAGCTGGAAAGCTGCCTGGTGGGAAAGGGCCTGGGGGTGTTCATCAACAGCCAGCTGAACACGAGCCAGCAGTGTGCCCAGGTGACCAAGAAGGCCAACAGCATCCTGGCTTGTACCAGAAATAGTGCGGCCAGCAGGACGAGGGGAGTGATTGTCCCCCTGTACCTGCATCTCGAATATTGTTCAGTCTTGGGCCCCTCACTGCAAGAAAGACATGGAGGTGCTGGAGCATGTCCAGAGAAGGGCAATGAAGCTGGTGAAGGGTCTGGAGCACAAGGCTTACAAGGAGCATCTGAGGGAACCGGGGTTGTTCAGCCTGGAGAAAAGGAGGCTTAGGGGGACAGCTTCTCGCTCTACAACTGCCTGAAAGGAAGTTGTAACAAAGTGGATGTCAGTCTCTTCTCCCAAGTAACAAGCGATAGGACAAGAAGAAATGGCCTCAAGCTGCACCAGGAGACGTTTAGACTGGATATTAGGAAAAATATCTTCACTGAAAGGGTTGTCATGCACTGGAACAGGGTGCCCAGGGGAGTGATTGAGTCACCATCCCTGGAGGTATTTAGAAGTGTAGATGTGGTGCTTAGGGACATGGTTTAGTGGTAGACTTGGCAGTGCTGGGTTGACAGTTGGACTTGATGATTTTAAAGGTGTTTTCCAACCTAAACGATTCTATGATTCTATGGTATTAACTTCTGTGTTGTTGCTTCCTCCTTGGTACCTTTGTTGTTTAACCTGGTAGGAAAGAAATAGGAAACTTGTTTGGGATGCTTTTCCAAGATCTAGCTGGAATTATGGTTGTGAGTTGCATACTTCCTTTCTGGGCTATGCCAACCACTTACAACTCAGCCACTGCATGAATGAATAAATGAATGAATGAGCAAATTAATTACACAGGTCTTTGTCAGGTTCACTGGTTTCTGAGCTTCACAGACTTGCCTGTGACTGCCAACAGCTCTGCACTGACTGGTTTAGAACTGGTCTAAAGCTCGTACAAGCTCCAGTTATCCACTTGCTCCTCAACTGTGCCTTCACAGTTACCTTGACTACACTGAGACCCTGGGTAGCTATAACGTCTGTGAGATTAGGTTGAGCTTGCAATTTTCTAACAGCCTTTAACATCTATTTGCAATGACTGTAAGAGATGCTTTGAAACTTGAACGCCTCATCCTGCTAAGCTCGCACCTTCCATTTCAAAAGACCACTTTGGAAAGTAAAGTGGCAAGGCTGTAGCTCTCATTTGCAAAATATGAAGTCCTGCATTATTTCCATCACTGAGACTTCTAAATTTACACCAGCACTAAATTTACCCTTCCAGTTATATAGTGATAGTATCTAATTTGGTATTTTCAGAACTTATGTATCTAACAAATCCAATGAATGGGATGGCGCAGTTGGATTGTTTCAATGCTTAAAGCATAGTGCTGTAGGATGCTGATTTCTCATGGTAAGTTTGGGAAGGAATCATGGCTGTGCTCTAGGCTTTCTAAAAAAGCCTGCAGAGTTTGGGGACATGGTACTTGGAGTTTATTGTACTGTTGTTCAACACGAAAAAGGGATGGTCAGTCTGTAGGAATTGTTGTCACTTTGTCTTTTGTTGTTGTTCTGGCTTAAAACAGGTGGCCTTCAAAATTAGTTATCAAAAGAGAGATACACTCATAACCAGCAAGACTGATCATTTTAGTGATGCTGAACTGTGTGCAACACAATGTAATATTGATGCAGCAGCCACAGAGCAGACTGTTAGCACGATCAAGGCACTGTGGAATGTGCACAAAGCGCACCTCAGCGTCCCTGTGTGGGCCTGAGCTGCCTGTCTATGGATTTGTCATCTGTAAATGGTCATGCAAATTCACCCTTCTGGTGTATCCAAGATGTGAGCTAACACTGTAGGGCCACACTGGAAGCAGGTCAAGCCCATTCAGCTATCTGGAGGACTAGGAGCTGTAGTGCAGACAAGACACATTTTTGGTACTATGTCTTCTACACCTGCTTACAGCATGGTTAGATTACATGGCAGGAGAAATGCCCATCCTCCTTTCTTCATCTGGATCTACCCCTTGATGACACTGGGGGTGAATTGCAGCTTCCAGATCTCCCACAGGATTGAAAAGTCATGGTGACAATCTACTCAGAATGTGTTGTAACGCCACAGCTCTTGGGCAGGAGGGCTTTGCCACTATGGCAGGGCAGCACAGATACCAGCCCTGGATATGGAGGGCTCTGAACCACAAGGCTGCTCCCAGGAACAGTCCTCCCCACAAGCCTGGCTGGTCCTCACCACCAGCATCCCCCGCTGGCCCCTGTTGGAGACACAGAGCTGGCTGGGTGGACCTTCCCCTGGTGCAGCACAGCCATGCTTAAGGTTCTGCGATCGATGTAGTAAGCTATGTTATAGCACGACACAGCGTGGCACAATAGTTTACCGATTTAAATGAACCAAATGATGAAGAGCAAACAAAACAGTTTTGCTTCTTCAGAACAGAACTTCTCAAAATTATTCAATCTGAGCCTTCTGATAAAGAAAAGCAGTATGATGATTTATTGATTTGGTTTGTCTGGGGATTCAGGTTGTGGTTTTTTTCTGAGGTTGTTACATCTTCACAGAACACTCAATTTGCGTTTATACTGCACTTTCCTGGAGAAAATGATGCTGTTAGAAAACAGAAATTATATCTTCTGGAGTTTTATAACACTAAAATTACAATTCAGACTCTCTGTAGTTGTAAATCAAATCCTTTTATTTCAATGGTCTAGTCTATAGAGCCTGAGAGGCCAGCTCTGTCTATCCAGTTTGTAATAAATTGAAGAACACCTTTGTTCAGCACAGCAGTCTCATACTGCTCATAACACCCAAGCATTGATGTCTCTATATAAACAGTTTAATTACCATTGCCAATTCTAATTTTCCAGGTGAAGGCAGCCACCTTGCTAAAATACAGAAATCATTTATCACCTGCCATGAAAAACAGTTTGTTGGCATCCTCCTGTGCAGGGAGACATGCTTTGATCTCAAAGTATTCCATCTATGGTGTAGTAAGACAAAGCACCACTTGCTATGAAGTTTGAAAGACTGTATAAAAAATAATTTATGTACATTACCATCTTGTCTGACACAGGAGCATCACAGAAGAGAGCAAGAAGCAAACAAAAATTGTAACTTTTGTGGTAGGTACATATATCTCTAATTTATGACAGTGAGCAAGTAAGATAGTTTATCTTCAAAATAAACAATTCCTCCCAGGAGCTGTGCAGTGACTTTATTTATATGGTCTTAAATGAAAAGATTGTCTGTAGTCAACAAGTCAACATAATGCAACCAAATAAAAAATACAAAGATCCAGAAGATCTGATAAACCTATCTGGTAATTCTGATGTGTACAGAGGACCAGAAATCTAAAAATAAGAATTAAATCCATCAGACAACAGCTAATTCATTTGCAGATCTTCAGCCGGTAGAACTCCAGCAGCAGCAATACTTTACCACCCTCCCAGATGCACAGGAACAGGCAAGAGCATCGCCTGGAGAGACAAGCTCTACTGCTCACTAACATCTATCACCATGTCCAAATCTCTAATGCTCCAGAATGGGCATCCAGCTGGTGGCGGGTCCCAAAAGCAAACCAAAATCCTCCTGTTCTTTAGCAGTTTATAGATGGGCAGGGGTCATCTTAAAAAAGGGGCAGAGAAAAAAAAGTGATTGGTGCCAGAGGAAGCTGGTGAAATGGGCCTGGGTTTTGGGGCCGCAGTCCCAGCACGGCTTCACAGCCACTGCACCGTATTGGCCTGGGTACAACCCCTCATGGCACCCAGAGCATCAGGATCCCACACTTCCACTCCTTTATAGACACAGCACTTCTTTAGGGCAGTGCTTTTGAGGCAGAGATCAAAGACATATTAATTGTAATGACTTGGGGTATTCCCTTGTCATCCTGCTGTGACCTTCAAATTTTTTGGTTTTATATCCAGGGTTAGGGGGTGAAGTTCCCTGATAAATAACAAATCCCTACTGGGCATCATGCACTCTGCAACACTCAAAGGTAAGACACATCAGGGGCTTGTGAATCTCATTTGAAAGTTTTCACTCTTGTCTTCAGCTCATGCAAAGGTGGGACAATGAACAACCCCTTCAGCCCTTGCGCAGGGAAGACTGGCTGAAGCATGGTCGGGCATCATGCTTCACCCATATGAAGAAGTGGGGGTCTGGCAGGGTCAGCTGAGAGTATTGCTCCCCCAAAACTTACCTCTCAGCTTCAGCCTTTGTGCCCCGTGCCCTCCCTAGGGACACACAGTGGGGCATTGCCACCCACAAAACGATGGGGCAATTTTGGCATTTGGGAACTGAAACCACGTGTGAGAAAGGAAAATGCAAGGAGACGGTTGGAGCAGCTCTGACTTGTGTTAGACAGCAGTGGGCTTTCTCAGGAGGCCACTTGTCCCACAGCCCAGGCAGGGAGGTGAGAAAACACTTATGCCCCCTCCCAGTGTGTCCATGGAATGCCTGCACTGTCCAGCCACCTGCTGGGCACCAAACACCAGGAACCAGAAAGTGACTGCCTTTGCAGGGCTGTGGGATCTTCCCATTTTGAAAAAGCAGATCACTTACATACATAGGTCTTGAAAGGCGGGTCCAGGGTTGGAAGTTTTCAGGAATCATTGCATGACTTCTTTTTAACTTAGTCCATTTGTACTACCATATTACTCCCCCCAAAACAAGCTAGAGCCTTTAGATCAAATACAGAGATGGAGTAACTTTTTTTTTCTTCCTTTGCAGTGTAGTGGCTGAGGCTGTATACACAGATCAATGTACACTTCTCATTTAGATTCAAGTACAGTAATTGTTAGCAAGGGTTACTCAACTCTGAAAAGTCTACTTTTTTTCTTGTTTGTTTTCCAAATGAAGATTATGTTTTGGTCCCTTTTTTAATGGGGAAAACCAACCTATTTATTGCTCTTTTCTCACTTTTTTCTCCCCTCAGTAGTGAACCCCAGCCTTAATGCAAGGAATTCAAAGAAAGCTAAAGTGATTTTTTTCATGTTAAGAATTTGTCCATACACTAAACATGTTTAAATATCATCTTCCATTTTCTGTTATGTCCTGATAAGTTATCCAAATACTGTTCTGCAAATTTGCTCTCAAGAAAAAAATTCCAATCTGGTGTATTTCCTTCTCCCCTATTTCTTGCTTTCCATTATCGTTTGAAATTTGTTGTTAGAACTTCCTGGAATGGGAACAAAAATGATTCAACTTATTGCAGGGTTGGAGAGAAAAGCGATTGGTGGGAAAAGGGCAGGGAGATAGTAAGAGCAAACAAGGGAAAAAAAGGTTTGTATTTACTGAATCTCTAACTTTCAGGTATCCAACCTACAACTGGTATTGCCAGCCAAGCCCGACATTTCTACATTTTCTTTTGACGTTTGAAGATTAAGTACATCATGTTTATGTGCGATAGTACCAGCAGACACTTGACTCCGTTCTCTCCCCACCTCTTCAGGACTTGTCGCCAAAGTGATACCATGGAAACAGCATCGCTGAGATGGCAGGGAATATGTGCCCGTACAGGAGACCACTGCTATTAACTAATCTTCTGATTTAAGGGAGCATTGACATAATCTCCAGCCCTGATTTCCTTCTGGTTTGAGCAGTTGCTCTAGATCTGCATGCATGTGCAAACCTACCTGATAGACATGTGCTTGTTATCTCTAGAGTTGTATTTTATTTGCCCCTTAACATTTTAGTAAGGATACAATTAAGGATACCAGTTAATGGCTGCTGTTTGCTTTATAAAGTAAACATGAAGCAATGGACCAAGTATCAAGTCCGTAGTGCTTTACTGAGGTGTGATTGGAAAAACACTAGAAGTCTACTTAAAGGTACTTCACTTTCTAAAGGTTTCTGAAATGTATCCAAGACTGGCTTGCAAAAGCAGCATATTGACATTGCCTTTATTTATCACTTACCTTTTGATCCTGCTTCTTGTGGCTACAAGTTCATTTCAGCAGCTGTGCTTGATGGTAGCTGAGAACAACCTCAAGGCTTTTTTTTTCCTGAGGATTCCCATCCTGTGTAGCAAATGAAAACAGATACATGCCAGACATGGAGGGAGGGAGGAACAGCAGGGAGGCAGGGATGGAGGGACAAAGAAAAAAAAGAAAGAGAAGGAAAGAAGGAAAAAGAAGGAAAGGGAGGAATGGAAAGAAAGAAAATGAAGACAAGAAAGTGCAAGCTTTTTTATAACCTTGATTTAACACACAGCCTGTGCCAAACCTGTTTTACGGAATATGTTTCCTTGGGGGCTTATAATGTAACGACTACAGAGAAACCAGCATGATCTGACACAGCATGAACTATTCAGCAGCCTGCTAAAAATACGAATAGCTCACAATGACAGAAGTATCAAACTGTAACTGCCTGGAATGTGAGATTATAAAATGTGAGATTATAAAATATCATGATCCAGATTGAAATTCAATATATTTGTTGAAGTTTTCAGCAAAGGCACACAGACTATTGGAAAATTGTCACTGCATTCCCTACAGTTCATAGCAGCGGCCTTTGGACAAGGCAAGAATTTGTAAGTTTACAATAAAATAAATAAAAACAAAGCAAAACAAAACAAAACAGGGTGGGGGGGGGGGGGTGGGGGGGGGGGGTGGGGGTGGTGAGTCCTGATGGCAATCCAAAGTATTCAAAAATGGAAAAGTAATGGTAAGCAAATAGTCAAAAGCCAGCCCTGGAGAAGTGAACAAAGGCAACTGCAGCCTGTAACACTGATGTCTCAAAGGCAAAAGGCACGTTACCCTTACCCAGAGGGGTCTTCAGAAGGTACTTTGCTGCAAGGCAATGCCCTTGCATAGTCTGTGCTGCCTAGCGATTGCAATATTTAAAGGGATTTGCTATCAGAAACTCTCTGATGAGGTAATTTTACATGCACCAAGTTAAACAGCAAAGAGAGAACTAGCCAGCCTGCCAGGCTAGCCACTAGGGTTAGTGAAGGTAAGTAACAGCACGAAAATAGCCCTATTCAGGTAGGCAGTTGAACAAAAGTTTGGTCTGAGCACATTACTTAAGCATTTTCTTAAGCAATTTAATACACTGAGGTCAGTTTAATGAACTTCAGCTGCTATTCATCCTGCCACACACAAGTGTCCTCCATACCATAGATATGAAAGCAAATACGATAAAAGGAAAGATGAAATAAGAAAAGAGGTGCTACTTACCTGTGCTATGCATTTGGTCTTTTTTATGGAGCCATTTGTAACCACTCCTAAGCATGGTTTGTATTAAGGCTGGATCACAAATGACACCTACCATGCAGCTGTTTACATCTGGCTCACAGGTGTTGGATTGGTGTTTGCCAGAGGCAGATGGATGCCTTAGAGGGACCTTTCAGGACTGAGATGCAGAGCCAGAAAGGAGGGAAAGGAGCAGGTCTTTACTGTTCCCTACCTTTGTTACCTCCCTATTAAGCCTCCTCTTATGAAATACAAGTCAACTTGAACAGAAATACTGGTTGGAAAACTCTCCCGATTTTCCTCTAAGGTAGTGAAAAATACAGCAGTGATTACATACAGGAGTACAGGGCAAGCTGACTAGAAAAAACAGAAAGCATTAACAATATTGTATGGCAATTCAGGTAAAGCCTTCAGCAAAGGATCTCAAGGTAAAGCCTTTGGCTGCTCTGGAATTGCAGAGTACATTGCCCTGACTGTGTATTCTGCCCCAGGGGCCAGAAACAGGTGCATTAGACTAAAAAGCTGTCAAAAGCTCCCAGGTGCCTGGCAGTGTAGTTTGCACACCCAGCGAGGAGCCCTCTACATGGCCATTAACTACCCTCCTGTGTGAGGAAGAGCTTAGCCCTGCAGTACCCCACAGGCTGAGCAGCCAGTCCTGGTTTTGAAAGCCCATTCACCATCATCTGTTCAGAGACCAGACGCTAGGTCTGACACTTGGCAAACCTACCCAAACCTGTCTGGACAGCAGGACTCTTGCCCACCTGATAATCTGAAGCTGGTGAAAAACATGGGCTGCATGAAGGATGCACCACCGTATCTTCCCATCATTCTCGCATCATTCATGAGAGAGGAAAGCTATGGGGCGGGAGGATGCAGGAGGCAGGACAGGAGCAACGAGCAGGAATTTGCCCCTTGCACTACCAGCTTGGCACTTTCAAAGCCAAGTATGTCTGGGTTTGCCAGGGCAGTTTCGTTCAAGAGGAACTATGCAACAGACATGGGCGTAACAAAGAGACCTTTGTGAACACAACTGGCCTGTAGCACAAGATAAGGACTTCTTTTCAGGCTGGCTGCCTGGAATACTGAAGGAGGACGAACAGCTTCTCAAGTCAGGACAACATGACTGAACATCCCAGTATATCCCCTAGCTCCCTGCCTGTGCAACTCCCCATCAGCCTTGCAGCGACTTCTTCCTCCGTGGGAGGATTTGAGCAAAAAAGGGGGGGAGATGTGGGAGGTCAGGCAGCAGGCAGGGCAGGCAGCTCTTTGCATGCATGCACACGTAGCACTGGCAGCTGGGAGCCTGGCTGCTGGCGGAGCCCAGTCAGCTGCCTGGCTGCAGAGTTTGGGAAGCCCTGCGGCGCACAAAGGTTGCACTGAGACAACAATTCTGAATTCAGTGCTTTTGCTCTCCTGAGCCAACACCACACAAAAAATCCCCCCAACTTTGGCAGATCAACTGCTTCCACCTTTCCTGAAGAATTATCTCAAGGCAGAGAAAAGATCCTTAGCCCTTTCTTGCACAGAAAACTGAGGATTTTTTCCATGGGCTGGGTAAAACAAAGAACCCCAAATTAGCACCGTTCATGCTACCATGGCCAAGCACTCTCTGTACAAATAGCATCCCTAGTGAGAGCATTGCAGCCTCTCTTAAGAACGTACAAAACAGAACTAGTCACAGATTCCCAACCCAATCACACTACCAAACTCACTCACTTCATCCCTGATCCCACCAATATTTTTTTCAATAAATTCAGGCCATAGGCACCCAGTTTACCCCAAAACACACCAACTTCTTTATAACTCACTTCACAGCAGATTTTTATTTTTAAATAACTATATCATCAAGCCTATGTTTTAATCAACATTCAGAAATCACATGTTCACCATCTGGATTGGAAGCCTGTACTTAGTTTTCAGTTCCCATCGCATATTCAGTAATCAGCAATGCCATCAAGCTGTCTCTGAAATATTCTTACACCTCTATCAACTTAGTGGGCACCATCATTAGAGAAGTGACACACTAAATCTTCCATGCACAAGCATGCCTTCAGATCAACACATGTATCTCCACTGAGCTTGCAGCCTTTCAAAACATATTACGTTGCTGTGTTGCTGTGCCATACAGCAGACTGTCAGGGACCACCAGTCACTTGGAGCAGAGCAATGACGGCAATGATTATTTCGTTGGTGTAAGACTGCGTTTTGCTTATCAAAGAAACTGTTCTTACCTTACAGTGAATGAAGAACCAGAAGCTTCTTCAATTCAGAAACCCAAACCAAAAGATTGACTCTACCCCTTGGTTTTCACATACTAAACCCTAATGGAATCCACATGGAAAATCAGCAAGCAACAGCAATCAGCATTAGAAGACCATATGTTTTGAAAGGAATTTCCTCTAGCATCTAATTTCCTAATGTTTAAATATCCCCCACCCTCAACAAGCTCACAATTAGAAGCGAAACAAACTGAACCCGCTCTTGACAAATGAACAGCAACAAGCAGAAGAAAAATCTGTAAGCCCATCTCTGGAGCCACTGCCACGACTGCCCTCTGAGCAGCCCCACTGCAGTCCAGGCAGCCTTCACATGCTCACGGTGAAACATGACACACACTACACCCATGCGCTACAGGGCTTATGGAAACAATGCAGTTGGACAACACATATGTGCTGGAGTGAGCTCTGCTGGACAATTAATAAAGGACCATAGCATTCAGTTACTATGTAGAGAATATTTTTCACTAAACCTTCCCTCTGACCTCTTGGAGGGTTGTTCTGAAGGATGGCTTCTGATACAACTCCAAAAGACAACCCTGAAAAGGAAGATGCTTAAGTCTACTAGAGTAAAAAAAAAGTTATGGACTCCACAGAGTCCATGTCTCTAAGGCATACTTTGATCTTCCTTCTGTCTAGCTGAATGATGCTCATTCCACATGGGCTGCCCGCCAGCCTGTTTCCCCCTGCTTTGCTCTGCAGGAACAAACATGTTATCACTTTCTCCTTGCTAAAACCCTGTCTTGACCCCACAGGCTGCAACAGCCCTTCTTCTCTCAAGTTAACTGATCAGCTAGCACAACTGCATTGAACAAAGAATTATTGTCTCAAACCTGTGTTTTGTCTGGAAGGTGCTGCTGCAGCTTTCTGAGTCCTGAGCAAAGAGCTGTGTGTCCCCCAGGTTCCCTGTTCGGGTTTTTTCCAGATATCAGCTGGTCTAATGAAAGATGTCACGTCTGTCCGTAAGCCTGGTGAAACACATGTTATTGCACTAGCCTTGCACACACCTGAGCCCTTCACCCCCCAAGAGGGTATGCAGGCTGCTGTGGGAGGAACGTGCTGTGCGTGTGCCACAGACCTGCTTTGTTGGGCCGCAGGCAATGGAGCTCAGCTCTTCTCACGCCCACAGGCCTGTACGCAGTGAGAAACGGAAAATACCCTTAGATCAGATAGGAATGGCTAGACACCCTGCCAAAAAATTCGGGATGGAAAGCAAACTGTGACTCAGAGAGCTGGGGCAAAGTCGCTGCTCCTGCCCCTTGGCTCACAGGGAAGCTGTGCCCTCCTCCAGGGGCTTGGCTGCACTGGCTGTGCCTCGTGGCACCCACAGCGGTGGTTGCTCTCCCCACTGTGCGTATTCCCTTGTCAACGCCTCCTGCGCAACCTGGTCTCTGCCCCCTCAGTGGGCCAGCTGGGATCCGAGCCTGCGCCAGGAGCATGGCAGCCCCGCCTGGATGAGCTTCTGTGCCCCTTCAGCACGGCCTTGGCTGCAGAAACAGCTTTCCTGAAATGCATGTGAGATGTAGTGCTCTAGTTGCTTTCAGGAATGTGCCTCTACCCAGGATTAAGTGAAATAAATGTTACCTGGTTTCCTATCTGTTTTCATGTTGGCATATGCACACCTGCCTCTAGCCCTGTCCAATGCTTAGACCTGGCAACTGCTTCTAGTTATTAAAGAGCATCTCAGTTTTACAGGGTCATTCTTCACTTTTCAAGAGCCTTTTCCTTAGAGGATGGCTACATCTGCCTGCTTGCATTCCCTCCCTAAGCTCACGGATACCATATATAGAGTTACAGTTCCCTACAGAGGCACTTCAGAGACCATCCTTGCATTGCAAAGAAGTAATGTTAGTAAAAAGGGGTCATATCTGAGGAATAATAACTCCTGCAAGACTTCCTTGGGTGTGTTACCGAACTAAAGGTGTCCAAATATTTTTTCTGTGGGACTTGGGTGAACTGTCCCCTTAGCCACTTCATTCATATTTTCTTTGGGCATATTTTCTTCTCAGTCATAATAGTATAGCTTCTTTAAATATTGCTTTTCGGAGCCATTTTTGTTTCATTTCCAAGCTACTGCTTCACAAACTGGTCCAAATTTTCCACTAATCCTCACTGATGCTGCCAGTGGCACCTGCAGAAAGGTGCTGTCCCAGAGTTCAACCTGCAATCTCCAGTGGGCCCAACAGTGCTGATTTTTAGTGGACCATGTTATTGTTCTTCCCCCACCCCAAAACTTGCAGCCATCACATTTCCTGGGCTTCTGCATATAAGAAAACTCCTGTTGGCCTTAAGGGAAGAGACCAGCTCTTGCACTGGGAGAGATGGGGACCTGCAAATGGCTTCCTTGCCAGCCCATTTTGGTGTGCTGTGAAGGAAGCATGGGGCGTTCATGGCTCCAGAATCAGGGCTCTTCCTTTTCAGTCTTGTCAGCAAAACACATTGAGCAGGTAGTACTATCCCCAACAGACTTCTCCTTACAGCCAAGAGTGAAGACAAGCTTGAAGACTGAATGGGACAGCAGCATACAGTAGGACAAAGTAGAATTAAACTCTGTCCAACTTTTGCTGGCTGAGAGCAAGCTCATAACTGTCCTCAGTAGCATAATCCTTCCACCCACACAAGTGGTTCTGGTTAACTGGATCCTTAATGATGTCTTGGTTTGTGCCATCAGAGAGTTTGGCCCAGAAAGTGTACATTATTGTAAAAACCACAGGCAGCTTTTAAAAATGGCTATGGATAGGTTGTGTACCTTGGGCATTTCTGAGAAAGGTTCAGAGGCAGCTCCTCTGCAGCCACTAGAAGCCTCAGGGCAGCTGCATCATGCAGACAGGCAAAGAAATTTGCACATCACAGTGTGTAGCTGTGAGAACGCTCCCCAGATGCTTTTTGCACAGGAGGAGTTTGACAGCACTTGGGGCAGGGGCAGGACGTTGTAGGTGACACTGAATGAAATTGTCTGCTGTTGTTTCCCATGGAAAAAGGAGGCAAGGAGACACAGACTACCTCAGTTTCCAGGCTGGAGTTGCAGTTACAGTTCACTACTGCGCAGACAACTTACTCATGCGAGAATAACTGGTTTGTCACCTTTTGAATATTTATAAACTCTGCATGTCAGGATCCAGATGACAGCTATGTGTGGAGTCCTGCAAATATAAGGTCTAGCAGCCAGCAATGGTGTTTTGGGATAGATTTTTTCAAAAACTGGTGCCAAACCTTTCAGTTGCACTTGCAGTGTGGCACTTTCCAAATGAGTTGCAGGTGCAAATAAGACCGTTTGAATTTCTCTTTTCCTGCCTTGCATGAAATTCAGCTGGGGGAACAGCCCTCGGAGGTGTTCATGGCAGTTGTGGGGGGCGAGTAGTCCTTAGGGTGGGTGCAGAGTGTTTGCTCCCCTTCCACTCCCTCCACCAGGATGCCTTCATTTCTGGGTGATGCATGTCAAGAGCAGCGCAGAGGAGGGGACAAAACCTTTCCTTGTGAAAAAGCTTGCTTAATGAGCCCTGAACAGATGATTTGTACCTGCCAGGACTGCAAGGAGGGAAAAAAGAAAAGAAAAGGGAAAAAAAAATGTCATCCAGTGGATCTTGAGAGCTGTCACCACACCAGCAGTGAGTCACCAGAGCCGTGAGAAACATGTTGCAGCCCCAGCCAGGCAGGGCCAGGCCAGGCGCGCTCACCGCTCTTCGGCCACACGCTCGGAAAAGAAAGGGTCCCAGTTTCCAACAAACAAGCCATGGGCAGGGCGCCAGCAGCCTGATTTCTGAGCGCTGAGAAGAGGGAAAGGCTGCTCCTCTGAGAAAGGCTGGACCCAGGGGTGTGAGTGGGTCACTGGCGATGGAAAGATTTAACTCTTCCAGGGTTGCTCTTGCAGAGAGTCACGAGGAAGCGAATGTGCCCAAGCAGGTACCAAAACTCACCAGAGTGCCAAAGCCTGGCTTGCACGAGGTGATGAAGCTCACTTCTATCAGTCTTTGCCATCAAAGGACTTTACGCTATAACTTCAGAGCAGACAGACATCTATTTAATAATTTGCAGTATGGTGCCAAATCAAAGACACAACAGCAGTTGTGCTATCCCCAGACATTTAGACAAAGACTCTTACCAGATTTCACATGGTGATATTTCAGTCTCCATAACCCTTATGCAACAGTGTGGGCAATACTGCGCAACAGTGCTTTATAAAATTCCTTATTCTAAAAGTTATGGACCATTTTGAAAAAAAATCAAGAGCCAGCTTGTGTAGTGCTGCCAATTTGCTTTTCCTCTGCAGCCAAATGCAATTGATGCTAAATTTCAGACATTAATTTTTAAGACTGTTTCCCCCCCCTACTATGTTTGTTTCTTGGATGTGTATGGGTGTGCTTTGATTTTCTTACTTCTTTTATCCATCCGCAGACCACCCGTCTGCTGCCTTACAGACCAGCACAATGTGCATACCACAGACTGAAAAGCACTTCGCTTTCCTTTCCGCAGCCTTGGTATTACAAAATGCTAAGAGTTAAATTACAGCTTTATATTAAGAAAGAGCAACTGTAAAATACTAAGAAGCTACCTAGCATGACATCTCTAGCTGGTTATAAAAGTAACACTAAAAAACAGAGGGGCAAAAGAATATTGCCTGCTTCCAAGAAAATGCAAAAGAAACTTTTTCTCCAATTGCACACACTTCAAAGCAATTTGTACAGACAGGAGGGGGCTGATGTAATGTCAGAAGATTGCACTGTGCTTTACTAAGGGTATGGAAGAAAATGCATAAGAAACAAGGAAAAATTATTACTGATCAGTTTGTTAGGTCCTGCTGAGGAACACAAGATTCACACAGTTGCAACAGCTATGAAGAAGTAACCTGGATAAGACTTAATGCTTGATCCCTTATTGCATCCTACAAGTAACCTAGTCCCCTCAGGCTTGCCCAGGCTCCTAACCTTCATCTCTGCTGTTCCCCGATGCACTCACATCATCTTTTCACACTGCAGAAACTCTGCTCAGGGGTGCTCCATACATTATGGATGATACATGCCTTACTGCACTGTGCTTAAGAGCCTCGGCATTCACTGCTCAGGAAAGCTCGCCACATGACCCCGTGCCCTTCTGCAACTACCCATTAAAACACTTATTCGTCACATGAAATTATAAACTTAGGTGGCTCCAAAAATAGGCAGTGTCATTTGGTTTGGAGCTGTGAACCTTTATGCTTTAGCATCGGCTGAGTAAGCAGTGAAAAGACTGTTCTTCTAGGTTAATATGAAAAAATAATGTCCAGAGTGGAAGCCTATGCAGAGTAATTTGGCCTAGAGGTGCTTGCTCTCCACTTTTCTTTTAAAAGAAGATGATTCTGGTATGAGTGGTGCCAATGCGGCAAATTTGGGAAGAATTAAATACCAACATGTTGCTTCATCCCATTTTTAAGTAGCTGATAGAACAAAATTTCAAATTACTATAGCAACAGGCTTAAACAATACTCTGGAACTTGTCGATATTCATTCCGTGATCTAATAATGGTTTGTTGACTGTGCTACTCTGCAAGGCTACGGCATTAAGTAAGCACTTCATTCTTTTAACATATGGTCCCCAGGAAAGAAATTTTCTCTTGTGCTTTGTACTCTGCACTACGGTTAAGTGCACCAGCAGTAAGATTCATAAAGAAAGGCATGAGTTACCTGTGATTAAATCCCATAGCTTAGGTGTGGATTTAAAATTTATGGAAATAAAATTATAGACATAAAAATGAGGTTGCATAGATCCAGATGAGTGTTAACAAGTGTGAAGGCCTGTGAGAGTAATGCGTTACTTTACTATTATTATAACATGTGTTTATCTTTAAAGAAGGCATCTGTAAAAGGTATTGCACAGGGATTTAAGTCATGTGGGTAGGTGCAAGTAGTGGAGGATTAGGTGGCTGGGGGAACAGGCTAAGATCAAGGAAATTACATCATTCCTAAATTCAGAAAACTCAGCAGTGAATCTCAAGGGAGCTGGGGAGAACTTCAGCAGAAGACCTTTTAGAAGAGGTGAACATGAGGATGTTGCACTATTTTTTCTAATTGGGGTGTGGGGTTTTTTTTAGGAGCTAACTCCCTGTGACACTATCCAAAAAAACCACAAAAGACAGCAGTTCCATTGGTCAGCTCAGGCAACTCCCCCAGGCTCATGCACAGAGACCCACCTCTCACGAGACAAATTCAGCTCCCAGAATTACACAGCAGATTTTGACTGGACTTACTTGCAGCAGCCTTTATTGCCGTGACACCATTTTTGCTATGTGTTGGAAAGCAGCAAATTGCTTTTTGGGAACACGTGGCTCATGGGAAGCTGGATGGTAAGTGCATGTACATCTACCTGCGGGACTGGCTGTGTACTCCTTGCGTACTGCTGGTGCTCCTGGTTATCCCAGGGAGAGTGCTCCCAATAAGCAAGGGGTGAATGATTTTTGAGATTCAGTATTCACTAACTGAGGGCAAAGAATGTTGCCTGGCTTTAGAAAGGAAGAGAAAGACCACCTGGGGAATGATAGAGCAGTCAACCAGAGTCTGACACCCTGAAAAACACTCAGCCAAATTATTAGATGATCAGTCTGTAACTCTCAGGGGGATAACAAGGGGAAGGGAAAAAAACTACAAGAATTTGTGAAGAGCAAATTATGTCAAACCAACTGAATTTCCTTCTGTGGCAGGGTCACAGCGCTGATGGGTAAGGGTATGCTGTAGATGTGATATATCTTGGCTCCAACAAGATTTTCAACAGTGTGAGGCTGGAGAGGCCTGAGCAACACTTGCACAGACAAAACTGGAATTCAAAGCAGTCCTGACAAAATAAAATAAAATGCAACTGAAATCAGCAAGGTGAAACTCCACGAGACAGATGTGGAAAGCGGAACTCAGGAAGGAAAACTTGGGTGCCCAGAAGAAGGACAAGCTGGTGAGATGGACTGGGCTGCTACACAAACCAGTCTGGGGTCAGAGTGAAGCGGGGAGTGAGCATGAATCGACAATGTGATACTGTTGGAAAAAAGGCAAATGCCATTCTGGGACATGCCAGCAAGCGCTGTAAACAATTACTTTGCTCTGCTCCACGCTAAGCAGCCCTGAGCAGCAGCCCTGTGCCCAGACCTTGGCACCAGGCTCTGCAGAGGATGCGGGCAGATGGGAGGGCACAGGAAAGAGAGCGAGAGGCACTGCAAGGGACTGAAAAGCATAATTTATGGGGAAAAGATGAAGGAATAATTTGTTTAGGCTAGAAAAAGGGTTCTGTCTTAAATAATGCTCAGAACAATATTAAATGCTGAAATTCCCAGACTTGCTGGCATGGGGGGGCTATGCTGGGGATCCCCAAGAGATTTCAGGCACGGAAGTGGGGAGATGGTCCAAAATGCTTGGGAATGAGCAGGCTACCAGGGGCAATGCAGACACACCTGGGCTTGCTTCAGAGCAGGGGATAGCCCCACTGACCTCCCAGACTACCCGCCTGCCCTCCCTGTCTATGGCTTCACAGTCCCACCCGCTTCTTGACTGAGACTGAAACCCACCAGAGTTGCCAGCTTCCATTGAAACCCCTGCTCCGAGCCTGTATTGCTGGTCAAAGGAGCAAAGAGGACCGAGTTCTGTGCCTTACGTTGCAACGTATGACTTTCTTAGGCAATGCTGAGCCCCAAGGGTGCTGTGATGGGCTTTGGGCATGCAGGGTGGGAAGGACAGGACCCAGCTGACAGTCTGCCTGCCACACGGCACCCCAAGGTGTTTGGAGGGGCATGGAGCAAGCATACTTTATAGCAAAAAAAAAAAAAAGAAAAAAAAAAAAAAGAAAAAAAAACCAACAACAGCAAATCATTTCTGGCTATAGAGCAAATGATGTCTATGGATGGTTTAGCTCCATGAAATGAGTGAATCAGCTGAGAAAGGTTGGGGTGGGGGGTGGGGGTTATTGCTGTTGTTCAGGGCTCTTTTCCTATGCTCAGATGCCAGTCTGGAGGGTGAGGACAGGGTATCTTCCCCACAGCATCACTGGCTGGGTTTGTCTCTGCCAAATACCACTTACTATGGAGTGGCAGGGTTAGGATGTGTCTCTGGTAGTTGCCAAAATCATGCTTGCTTGCCTTTGGAAAACAAAAATCCCACTTATTTTTTCTGTGCTTCACATGACATGCCTCTCTGCCTGGGTCTTTTTTGAAAAACTGCAAAGCAACCATGAAGGTTCTTTGTCGCTCATGACAAAAAGCGCGTGGTATGCAGTTTGGCTGAGTGCCACACTCTACAGACCAGCATGTCCAGTGATTGTTCTTACTCATGCACTGCACCTTGTCTTCTTTTGTACTGTCCTTCATTCTTCCCTCACCCATATATTTCTTTCCCTTGTTCTTCTTCTGAAAGAAGTTTTTTGATAGAGGATTCAAGACTCCAGCCACCCTGAGTGGTGAAAGGCTCTAGCCCTCAGCGATTGCATCATAGCCACTGCAGTGCCATAGGAAGCCCATCAGGGCTGTGTGGACCCTCAGGGTGCCGGTGACAGACTCAGGCCCTCACTCTGTACAATGGTACCCATGGAAAAAAAGACAGTCTTCACACATCATATTTTGAGGCACAGTCTTCCTCAACCAGGGTGAAGACTGGAAGATGACATGCCAAAATTGCATGTTGAGCAAAGCAATTTTGTACTGTAGCATGCAGTTGTGAAACAGCAAGAGCTTACCCTAATAGTAACTGCCCCCCTGTCAGTGGCACCCTCTGCATCTGTTCTCTGTACTCTCCGCTTGACTGCTGACCCCAAGGTCACTGCAACTGGTTCTACTGATAATGTGCTGGCCAGATTGGGCTGCTGGCATTTCAGTAGAACCTGCAGGCAGCAACGCAAGGCAAATAAACAACAGGAACTGAGCTCCTGCAGGAGCCTAGACTTCTCTGGAAATGAAAAGGATTTTTTTTTTTTTAATTAACTTCTGGATTTTTCATCAGCTTGCTGTTTCCAGATTCAGTTTTTGAGTAGCTGTCCTCTACAGTCCAGAACCGGATCATGCCAGAGGGTTACACTGCTCTCTGACAACAGTCCAGCGCAATGCAGGTGTAAACCTTCCTCACCCCCACAACACAGCTCATACCAGAATACTTAGGACTTTCCGTGAGCCCCCCACGGCCAAGCAGTAAATCTGCAGAGCCAAAGACGGCATCTTACCCAGGGCAGAAATGTCTTTCCCATCAATGAAAATGATTTACTGCATGTCTGCTACATTTCTTAAGTTGTGCAAATCGTCATATTTTACTGATAGCACATCCTTCTGGGACTGCGCATCCCTTTGGTTTCCCTTGGAGTGTTCCCATTCATACATGGAGACGGGCAGAGAGAAGTCATTCCGTCAGTGAACTGAAAGATGCCCCCCTGCCCTCAGCCCCATGACTTCTTCATAGAGAACAGAGTTTCTGAGAATTGGAAAAGCAGCATGTGATAGTGCTTTGAATGCCTGCTGCTTTTCCATGCCCTCCTCTGTTTTTGTTTCCTGGGGCTGTACACAACCTCCAGTAAAGAAAAGATTTTGAGTAACCCTCTGAAAATCATCCTCCTCTGTGTCCAGGGAGCCAATCCTGTGGGACAATACCAAGAAACAAAAAGCACTGTAGGCTTCCTAGTCAAAGGAATGCTCTTCAGCTTGCTCACACATATCCATGGATGATAGAGATCAAAAGAAAAAACAGACAAGCATCTCAGTTATTCTAATCAATACAAATGCTGACTCTTACAAAGTCCATTGATTGAGGTGCAACGTCAAACTCGATGGGGGCTGGGAGTCTGTGAAGCTGCTTTGACAGTCCTGCCAACACCACTGCCTTCATGTTCTGGGTTATGAAACACTGCAGTTGCTCCAGGCTTAGTGGGTTTGCTTTGTTGTTGCATTGCAAACACTGGACTTCACAGTATGCTATACAGAGGAAACACGCAGGGGCCCACTATTCAGCATCTGAGGATCTCACCCCATGATGTGCATTAATATGCCAGAAAGAAATATGAAGTTGACAGATACATTCAGTCACCATTATATGAGTCTTCTGTTCCCATATTGGCTCTCAAAGGCAAGGCTGTCACAGACAGGAAAGCACTGGCTCTTCAACGACCATATGCATTGCAAATAAAAAATTTTATAAAAAAAAGAAATGTTACTAAGGTCAGCATATGTTTTACCACAGGTCTTTGCAGAGCAAATGACTTAGAGTAAGTGCTGCACATAAAACATTATTATGTAAAATAACATGTATTATGTGTTTTCATTAGCTTTCTGCATAACCTCAGGATTGAATGGTGAAAGTCTATAGTATAAATGTATTTCAGATAAAAGCCCATTGCAAGATGGAAGATTTTCCAAAATTAAAAATGCCAGTTGAATACAATATTCAATAACTTGTTTACTTGGGGTCTACAAACTTATTCATGCCAGGCAGACTTAGCAGACTCCATGATTCATGTAGCTGCATGGAAGATGGAGTTGACACTTCAGAGAAAAACCTTCCCCTCAAAGAGGCAGTGGAGACCAGTATTGTCTTTCTTTTTTAAGTACAATATTACCCTAGAAGGATGAAAAACTAGAGGTCTGCTGTAAGACCGAGAATCCATGATAATTTCCTAATAGTTGCATGTCACTAGTGAATCACACTTATTATACAAATTAGAAGCAGGTAACGTCATGGTTTCTGGCGGGACAGATGGATGGCATTTATGACTATAGATTTTTCCTGGAAAATGCTGACACAAATTGACAAAAATAAGTTCTAGATTATGTCCAGTGTTGCCTAGTTGGACTGGTCAGAAAAATAAAAAAACCTACCAAAGCGAAAAAACTATTGAATGTTAGTATTTTTAAGATTAAATGCTATGCTTTCATGACTGAAAACAGGCTTCCAGCTTCAGTTAAATATTTGCAATGTTTGATTTCAGGCACAATAAGCCATTTTGTTAAGCCACAAATTTATATATTTTTTTTTGCTCTTCTGTTCATCCAAAACACTTTGAATATTCTCTTTTTGGGGCAACCTGAAACAAACTGTTTTAGTTCTTTCAGTGCTGCCAATTAACTGAAAAAAAATGCCTTATTAGCCAAGCTCTATTTGCAGGTCCTATGCTCTGTTTTAATCCTGAAAAGCCTCTCTGTGTTTTCTAGAAATTCTGGTTGTTTCAGACAGAGCATATGTGTACATTTATCTGTAAAATAAATTCTGGCACAAAGCTCTAGTGTGATGGGAAAACCTTTTTTGGTTTAGGAGATTCAAAAGCTGCTTTGCTTTGTTTTGCCTCTTCAGTACCTAACTGGAAGGTGGGTAAGACTAACTTGAAGAGGACTTAAGAAGGATATTTTATTTTAACCCAGGATTATAGTCACTTTAGGTAATGTTGTATAAGAAGATCAAAGTTTAAAGACATTTTTTTCTGTTTCTGTCTGAAATTATATAAAAAAAAAAGGTCAAATCTCATCCTTGTTCTAGAATATTTACTGATGTCATGGATTTTTTATTGGTCATTTCTTACACGTGCCTGAGGAGTGTCAGACAATTCGAGTCCTTAATAGTTACTTCAATAAACAACTAGTCATTAAGTCACGTGGGTGCTGACAGAAACCAAAACCAAAACTATCTGTCGTAGTAACAGGAGACACACTGAATTAATACTGGGATACCTCTTCAGCAGGGGACCAATTCTGTCCAGAGAAGAGCAAACCATCTGACTAACCATCTCTTCCCCTCCAGCTGCCCCGTGGTCACTCTCTGGTTTTTGTAACATCACCAGGTTCCCAGCTGTCCCGTGACTGCCAACATCTTCCAGAAAAGCCAAATTTAGGTAATTTTTTAATTTGTAAGTCCCAGAAGCCACATGAGAACTGAAGCAGCGCCAAGGCCTTGGGCCCCAAGAAGCTAATAAGCACCAGGCCAGGGCTTTGCTCACCCAGGGGTCACAGACAGATCAGCTAAAGCTTGCCTTTGCATCAATGGCTGAGTGAAACAGCCGCCCGTGTGCCCTGTCCTTCCCGCGCATCGGCAGTGTTACACGCAGCTCTGTGGTATGGCCCCTGCAGTTGCCCATGTCGAAGCTGATGCTCCAAGGAGCAGAGAAGGAACAAACAATGTTGGTGCAAGGTGCTGTAAATAAAACTTGGCCACAGAAAAAACACCCCTTATGAACAGGAGCAAGGCTGATGTTAAAAGTAGAGGCTTAGAGAATGGTTTCTGCGAGAAGGGGAGGGTAAAAGAGAAATTAGGTGTGGTTATGTCTCACCTAAGCCTTGACCCCTCCAGATCATGTACTTTTTGCACAGTATTTTGTAGGCAAAAATGAAAGGTTAAAAATAAGCAGTTTTAAAGCGCTGGTGCCTGGCAGCATCTGTGAGGAGGTTGTATGTACAAGATGTCCATCCCCCCCCGGCAGCTTTTCTGGGAACACAGATTCATTCACTCATCTCTTCTCCTAACAGATAAAAATGAGTGATGAAAAAAAGAATGATATCTCCTGAATGGCAATTCTGACATGGAAAATACCTGATGTGTGTGTCAGGTATTCCCAAACTGCTCACATTCCCTGAAATAGCCAACAGAAGTAAAGAAGCAGATTAAAATGTGATGGCTGAACAAAAAACCACACACCTTTTTTCCTCATCTTTTTACATAGCTGCTTTAATAGAAGTTATTTCCTCTAGCACCCTGCAAACTCACGTTTGTATGGATACATGTTGCAAACGAACACTTCCCTTTCTCTCCATCATGGCTTCAATGACTGTATGGGAAGCAAGAGTGTGTTTCCTTTTAATCCAGTTCTTCTTCCAGTTTGACTCCAAGGTTTACAGATGTAAAAATTTTCTTTATCTGTGTTAAAAGTAGGTGAGTTTAATCCTGGTATTAAGAAAGTCTGTAGCAAAGCTCTTGCCGTCTTTTGAGGGCCAAGCTTTCACTTGCCGTGTTTTTTCTAATGAGCAGATGGACACTGTCACTCAGAAAGGAATTTTTCTGGCCTTACTAACTCCCCTCCTAGGAAAAGTCCTACAAGAGTCCTCAAAGTGCCACACAGCTGGCCACAGACAGGGAATTTGTCTGCTATTTATTTTGACGAGGCACAAAATATAGTTTCTCTTACTGCCTCAGAATTGTGCTGGCTGTTCAGGGGTGGCAGAAGAAAAAGCCATATTGCCACCCAGCACAGCAAGCCCAGCTTCGAACTGATGCAACAAGCACAGTGACTTCTTGGAGCAGAACTGCACATTATCATTTAGCTGGATGAATGCATGAGACAGAAAAGTTGTTCTTGATTAAAAACAAATATCGAGCATGGCAAGAAAATGAGTAAGAATAAACAGTGATTAAGTGTGATATGTCTGAAGGCTTCCCACAGTATAAAAGCCATATGTGGGAGGCATGAGCCTAAAATTAAACTCCTAACAGTATGAGTTAAGGTTTTGAAAGAGGCACCTGACACAATCACAGGGGGAAAGTCTGAGTAATTGGCTCATCAAGGGAGGTTCTCGCCACTTTCCCACGATTTGCACCTTCTTTCTTCTGCTGTGCTCATCCAAGCAGGAAAACACCATTCAGGAGTCGGACCAGACGAGCTGACTTGCTCGTCCCTCCAGCTCCGCTCATTTGAAGGAGTCCCTGTGCAGAGCTGAAGCAGGGAAACAGCTGTGGGCAGCCCCCAGCTAAGCCACAGCCCATTCAACACCAGCCCAAGCCCAGGTAGTCTGGAGCTGGTACGAATGCTAAGGTCAAGTTAACCCACCAGTAGCCTCCCCTTCTTGTGCTCAGCCAGCTAAAGCCCCGCACCACAAGCTCAAGTATGGGAGAAAGAGTCTATTTTGAAAACAGGCAACAGGTTTTGTAACGATCAGTCCCAGACTAATTGCAACAAGAATTGTTTGGAACAGGAATCAATCAACAGAGAGCCTTCCTCGCAAACAATGAGCTACTGGTTGCTGTCTCTGTGGTCGCCACTGTGGGCTATAACCTCAATGCCCTTGCAAGCTGAAAGGCAGAGTGGCATGTGTCTAAGCAACATAAATCTTTTACCGATTTAATTTAATCCACCAAATTGATTTCATTTGAGGATGCCACTTTTTGTTCATTTGGTGATGCTGCAGCCTTGGCTTCCACAAAAAGCCTGCACTTCCAACAGGAATGCCAGCTGGCTTTTCTGCTGCCAGGGTAGCCAGCATCCTTGGGATCTGTGTCATTTGCCACCCTTTGCCATGCAGCTGGCACTCCCGCACGCCCTCCCAGGGGTTCCCCACTCAGCAGCAGATGCGAGGAAGCCTACGGTTATTGGGAACCCAATGTCTCCCAAGGCTTTATGACAAACTGCTTGCACTGCATTCAAACCACTTTTTCCAGTAACTACACAACCAAGCAATCATTCATCCAGACCAAACTCAATAACTGTGTCTTGCTTTAGCTTGCAAGTCGCTCAGTTCCACTGGTTTCTTCCTAATTAGTCTTCATTACAGACCAAATCAACAACACCTTCTCTTTACATCACTGGTGAAGAAATAAACCAGATCCAGTCAAGGTACATTTTCTGGTGACTAGGGGATCCAGAAGTTTCAGACCCTCTCCATAACGCTGAAAGCCCAGTCTCTGTTGCCCACCACGTCGTCCCAAAACCTTTGCAGAGGGAGCCCACAGATCAGGCTGGAGGCTTTTCCACTCCCTTTGGGTGCGTGCAAGGAGACTGCCAACACTCTCACGGCCACCTTTGCTCCTGCAAAGATCTGCTGTGACCACAGAAGAAATTCCTGCTCAAGCAGAACATACAGGGCCTTCACACAACATTTTTTTTGTAAAAAAAATGTCTAAATTAACTATACAATTAACTTCCTTTCCAATTCTTTAAGCTGCACTTCCTTAGGCAGGTAGCAGAAGCATGCTACATGGCAAAGTATGCAACCAAAGCATCACAAATATCTATTATTCACTGTGACCTGCTCTAGTCCAAAAGAGTAAGAAATATTTTTCAAAAGTTATCCAGAAAGTATTCTTGATTAATGAAAGCATTCAAAATAATGAGCTCTCTTGGAAATGTATTAAAAAGAAAAAAAGAGATTAAATTACTCAGATCGATTTCTGCTGAAAAATTATTAGCCCAGCTTTGTCAAGTACAGCCTAACTAAAAAGGACTGTATGATCCGCTTTGCTTTAATTGTGCTATTATTGCTTCTTGGTTTCCCAATTGTATAGAGCACTTTTTTTCCTTTGTTCAAGCTTCAAAGGATGCTTCACCATCAAAAACATCGTTTCTGAGCCAGCTAATGTGAGGATGACTACCTCACTCATCTTAAACACAGTGGTCAGCCAAAACTTGGAATCCAGAAGATTGTAATAAATTAGGAAGATGATAAAGCGAGTTGATTTATTGATGGCATCTGCTTATTTATCAAATTAGGGGAAAAAAAACAAACGCAAAAAACCTATCAAGACCTGTTTTCCTGAAGACAGGAATAATCAACATCAGTAAAGTAGTTCCTTGCAGGTACCGCTCACAAACTTTCTGGCTGGCAGCTGTTCCCAAAGCACTTGGCCATAACTGCTCTACCTTTCCATCTCCATCATCTTCTTCCATGGTAGTTTCATAGTGGTGTCTCTCATAAACTTCAGTTCTCATCAAAAAGCTAATTGATCCATAAAGTTCAAATTCCTGAGCTAGTTGGGGCAGGTCCACTGTGTCTTAGTTCATATATCTGTTGTCTCCTAAAGAAATTATATCACCCAAAACGTGCCTTCTGTTCAACCAAAAAGTTGCCAGGATCAGCTTTATGGAGATCTACAAAGTTACTTGCTTAAGATATCAACAAAGGCAGTGGCATAGTTAGGTGTCAGCTCAGGCAAGTTGAAATTGCTCAGATTTATTTTAGCCATATAAATATGTGCCAAACTGTGCATGCACCTATGTACGCACATGTGTATACACATGCACACCCACACACACAAATACACTGAATCAATATATATATATTTATATGAACAAACAGAACATATTTTCCTGCAGTTACACCCATACAGACCATCTGAGTTCATCACTTTTCTATCTACTATTTTACCACCAGACAGAAGATTGTAGATGTTAAAAAACTGCTAAACGCAGAACAGAAGAAACTAATGGATGCTGGGTAAATTAAGGTGTCTACAGCTGATAAGGAAGCTGAAGGTTTGTGGGGTTGCTGCTGTCAATTCTGCATTTGGCAGGACGGGGAGGAGAGGAAACCATACACAGATATGCCCCATCACAGGAACATTAACAAAAACTAAAAGAGAAAATTCTTCTTCCAACAGGACAAGACCATCTCCTATCAATAAGCTCTTAACCAAAACTGTCCTCTGGGGAAGGTCCTTCTTCTATTCCCAGTCCGAGGTCTCCTGTTATGAGATAGATATAAGATTTTATGACAAGCTAATGTTGTCCAGGATGGTAAATGCCCATATTTCTCACTTTCCCACCATTTCTTTTCTCTGTCCTAAGGAATCAGAGCATGGACAAATCCCATTGACGTAAATGCTGTGGGGTAGCAAGAATATTTGCCAACAGGCCATGCTCTGGAATGACAAATATGCAAGAATTAGCATGTATAACTCTCCATAAACATTGGGGTTAATCTCCAGGGTTTACAAGACTCTTTAAATGTGTTTTAATGGGACACTGTGCTTTACAGAGGACCCATCCAACACTTCACATATCAGCAAGGTTTACAAGAAGGTAAACTGAGCTGGGGTAATAGTTTGGATGTACAGCCAGGGCTCTAATAAGAATGCCAAAGTCAAAGTAATAAATGGATTTGCAAGTATAATACCTTCCCAAATGGCTGAAGAGCATTCCAGGTCTGGCAGGACAGTTGGAAGGGAAGAACTGCAAGAATTGCATTGTTTTCTCTCAAACTTTGAAAACTAAAGAAATGGATTGAATCACCACATTTTCAGGGCAAAACGATGGACTGGCTTAGACCTGCACTCTGCCAGCCTCACCCAGCCTGGGCAGGACTCGGCTCCTTGGGGAGTCCTGCTGAGGGGACCTGTGCTGCCCACAGAGTTTGGGGCTGATAAGAATGAGTAACAGTGGTTAGCTAAAACTGAAGAGAGTGTGGATGCTTGTGAGAACACCTACTATAGGAAAGACTGAGGCCCTGGAAAAACCTGTTCTTCTCCATTGATGACAAAAGCTTCTTTCTAGCTTCTTAAAGCCAGGTAAGATGAATCCTGCCCTGGGTTTATTCAAGCCTTCAGGTAGACTCCATCTCTGCAGTCAGAGCAAGCCATCAGCCCCAAGTACAATTTGGTTTCATTTTGGAGAATGATTTTTAAGGTGACTGACCTCAGCCTCACCATTATCATCCCACAAACACCTACAGAAGTCAGAAGAAGCCATTGCTAACAGATGACCAGTTTGTTTTGAGTTAACTTATTCTTTCTGTGCTTTTCACCCAGAATTGAATACCAACAAGAAAATAAAGCTGGGAAATGCAAGTGACACATTTCCATTAAATCAGTATGAAAACCAGCCAGACTATCCTAATAAACTTAATGAATCAATTAGGCTTTCAATTATTACAGAACATTGGCCCAACTTAGACTTTCTTTCTATGCGTCTGTAAAGACCTGAGGGGACTTTTTGGAGGGAGCCAGCCAATATCTTAGCTGCATTTGCTATTGTCTCTGTTTATCACTTGGCACAACCCCGTCAGACAATGGGTAGATTGGCAGTAAAAGGATGATTGCTTCATTATAATAATTCAATCTGCACTGAGACAGGCTGTCTCCTGTGCTACATGAGAAACAGCTAGAGACTTTATTTCATAAGCAAAATTACCACTAGCCATTTTAAAATGCCAAGAGCCGCTATCATTAGACTGTGGTTCAGCTGGCTCTGTTCTCTGGTGCAGGGGCTGCAGCAGCCTGGGGAGCCTCTGCCTCAGGAGGGAACCAACCTGGAGCAAAGTGGTGACAATCAAGAGAAGACACGACCATTTTTTTAGCACCAAACCAGAAAGTTCAGGAAAAAAATGTCTTTATAGACCAAGAGAAGACATTCTGTAATTGCTCATACAGCGAACTGGGAACAATTTTTGCTCTTTTAGAAACATGAGTTGACCTGGTCACTGTCGCTGAAATCTGGTGGGAGGATTCCCATGGCTGGAATGTTTAAATCAATCTTTATTATTTCAGGAGGATCAGCTGAGCAAAAACTAAGGAAGACTTGCACTGTTTGTGAAAAGGGTTTTGACCTGCTTCCAAGTTTTTAGCAACTTGGGAACAAACGTTCTCGTGTTATTAAGGATTAGCGTCCTCAGAAATGGTGTCTGAGATGGGTACAATCAGCATCAACTCTAAAGCCAGCGGGCAAGGGTAAATTTCGCTCCCTGGATTATGATGCATAGGGACAAAAACCTGCATTGTCATGGGTGCTGCAGCCTGTGTAGTGCAAGTGAGAAACCTCCCGTTGCACCTCCTAACATATTTACGGCATGTCCAGACATACAGAAGACACAGCATAACAAATGCATGCAGTGTATAGCATGTAATGTGTAAAACCTGGTGTGCAACATACTATCTGCTAGATTTTTTTCTTTACAGGTTACCAGCAGATCAGACAGTGAAAGCAGTGGCTGCATCATGGCTGGATGGGGTCATCATCATAAAGCCCCAGTCCGGACTGGGTGTTTGGAAAAGCCTGGCTTCAGAAAGCTGAAAATATCACAAGGAAAAATGCAAAGAGAGAAACATGGATGATTGACAGCTGTTTGATGGCAGCAGATCAGTGAGGACTAAGATTAATGAATCCTGGGTTGTGAGGAATGTCTTTCACCACTAAGTGACTACTGGTGTTTGGTACAGCTTGAGCTTGGCCAAAGCTTTGCTTACCGCTGGCTATTCGTAAGGGGTCCCTCTCGGGTGGGTCCTCTGATCTAGTAAGTTGAGAACCTGTACTAAAGGGTTACGTCCAGAGAAGTCACTGAGCAAAAAGAGTAAATTGATGGTAATTAAAATGAACTAAAAGCTGTAATTTATAGCAGTATGGTAAGAAAAAGACACAAGTAGACATCTGTGGTCAGCTACAGGTGGGATCATCAGAAAGTTACTACATTGTTTCTAAATGGACATGATAAGACCACCAATAATAAGCCCAAAGAAGTGCAAATGTTGAGTAAATATTTCCCATTTGTATTTGGGGGAAAGCCAGATAGTGCATTGCATCTTATGTAAGAAAAACAAGCCTTTCTTTTATAACAATAATTTCTAAACTTAGAAATTTTTAATTGGCAGTTCCTGAATAATTTGCATCCAAGAAGCAAAGATGTTCACTGAACCCCTGCTGCTGATTTTGAATAAGTCTTGGAACACCAGAGAAGTTAGAGATGTGAAGGAAAGATAATGTTGTGCCAGCACTTAAACAGAGTAACTATGATGACATGAATAAATATAGTCCTGTCAGCGTCACATCAATCTGAACAAAATAATAGAACAATTATTTAGGGACTTTATTAAGAATTAAAGGGGCAAGAATAGAATTACATTGAAATTATCATGAACTTATTAAAAACAGACTCTATCCAAATAATTTTATAATGTTGGAGCATGTGCAGGTTCAATCGGTAAAGGTAACAGTGCTGATGTAAATGATCCTGTTGGACTATTATCAACCGATAGGTCCTCAAATAAAACCGTCTTTGGGGAACTGGGCAATCTCATGAGCTGGATCCTTGGCCCTTCACTCTTTAACTACTGTTCCCTGCTGATGGAATTGGCAAATAAGACGAAAATTGAGGAACTGGTGAACAGCGAAGATGTAACACCTGATGTAGGAGATCAATCTGGTTTGCTCCGTAACTGTGACACAGCACAAGTAAGGGACAGCAAAGGGGATCGGTGATTCTGAAAAGGTTTCCAGATCCCGGTAGGAAGTCAGCCAGACTCAAGCTCAGTGTCTAAGGAGGCCAAGACAGCCTTTGGCTGTGCAAAGCAGCGTCCATTAAGGAGCAAGGTATCTTCTGTGTTTCATGATGGTGTGATGGCTCCTACAATTGTTCTGGTGTTCAGAAAAAGGGTCCTGCAAAAAAAAAAAAATGGAGAGGATTCAGAAAAAAAATACACTAACTTGATTAAAGAATAGAAAAGCGTGCCTTAACCTGAGAGACTCAAGAACTCAGTTTATGTACCAGGTCCAAAGGAGGGGGATGACTTGATACTAATGAGTAACGGTTGCACAGACAGCAGAGCTTTCACAAAGATAGGCTTTTTCACTTGTTGGACAGATGTTTAACAAATCTCATGGTCTGATGCTGAACTTAGATTCATCCTGACAGAAATAAGACACTGTTTTTCAGAGAGCAGAATAATCAATGGCCAGGATTCCTCACCAACAGGCTCCTTGTTATTTATCAGTTTCTAATAAAGCTTGGGGGATTCTCTGAAAAAAAAAAAAAAAAAAGGTACCGTAAAACATTGAAATTGGGAAATTTCAAGCAGGAAGAAACCGAGGTAGGTCCCATGGTTTGTACAACAACGAAGATCTGTCTAGAAGGCCCTCAAGTCTATTCTAACCTTAAAAGATCTGAGAAAATAGATTGTCAGTAATGACAAACACTTTCAGTGAGTCTTTCGTCCAGCAGACTTTCTCACCACTGAGTCAACTAGGAAGACCTTTCTTTACACAATAGAGTGCTCAAACAGTCCCAAAGTTACTGTTTGCTTTTACCAGCTAGATGTTCTTACAGACAGACAAAACAAGATGTCTCAGCTAGTGCAGCCACCATGTTTAGCCAAGCATTTCAGCAGTTGTTCTTTTGACCATCCTGTGAGCTTGGCAATTTCCCCATGCTAGTAGGACTTAAAGATCTTGCAAATTAGTGAACATTTAGTAGCAAGTAAGCTAGAGGTTCAAAACCATTTATGCCATTTCTACATACTCCTCAGCTCCTTTTGTGGCCTTGCAGAACTTCTTTATGAAGAAGCTAAATGCATCTCTTGCTGCTTATCAGCTAGGGAGCTGACCTGAGAGGAAGCACCTTTGTGAGCAGCTCTGCTGCAGGTGATGATAAAGTTTCCATTTGCAGGATTTGTTCTTTTAGTTCACGTGACCTTGCAGCCCATCAGTTTGACCAAGTCTAAAATCTTAAATCACAACTCAAGCAAAATCACCATGGCTTTCCTCCTTTTCCCATTAAAAATCTGTGAAACTACCAAGTTTTCCATGGCTTTTGCCCAAAACAACAACCTGCTACAAATTCATTGAAAAGTAATTCCAAACTTAACCCATATTAATAATGCTTCCAATTAGTATGGCCAAGTTTTGCAGTTTAACAGACTAAAAATTGTCAGGTTTCATGTCTTTTTGTGAACATTTTGTTCCACTTAAACCACAATTCAACAACAAATTATGACCGCCAAACTAAAGTTATAAAAAAAATTCCACCTTTGCATTTTGAAAACTCTACACTTTGGTGGAGTTCAGATCTGCAGTTTAATTTAGTCCTGTTGCATAAAGATGGGAGGAACCTGCTTCTAGATCCAGAATGGTTTCCAAGTCATAGCCCTACCCAGATCGGGATATTTGGACCCATATGCTTTTGTTTGGATCATTCCCTATTTTTTTCCTTAAAATGGAGGGCGTGCTCAGATCATCTGCAAGTGTTTCAAGCTAACATGTTTTCAGCTGTTAACCTCCCTTTAGCTGAATATCACTGCCCCTTGACTGATGTGTAATATCTAGCCACAGTTCCCCACCAGTGTAACGTGAAACGGGTTTGCTGGCCCACACTCATTGAAAGGAAGGAGTTGAGAAGGGTGAACACCTACAAAGATGCTCTTTCAATTGTTTGTGATCACACTGGCTGCTCCCTACATTTTTCTGAGGTTGGTTTCTTCCCCTAGCTTCTGCATTCTTCTCCTTAGGTATGATATTTGGAGACAGAAACATGGGCTGATGATGACTGAAACCACACTCCCCTGAACAGGATGGCCCTTGCACTTTCTAGACCAAAGTACTCTCTGGGACTGTGCTGAAAAAAAGATTTATAGTTTTTAATCTCCTCATAAGGTATGACTGTTAAATATGCTATAATATATAGGACAGGAATTAATCCTGAATTTATTTAGTATTTTTTTCTTATTTCATCTGTCAGGAGATTGTCATTTCAATTATTTATTAAGAAAATTATGTTTTTCAAGGTAAATGCATTACTTTCGTTATCTGCTTTCAATTAGCTGGGAATTCACTATGTTCAGCCAAATGTCCATTCATCAACAAATTCCAGATTCCTGGCAGTCTGAACAAATTCCCGATTTTCTTCTTTTATGGGTAAAATAAGTGAAGATATTCATGCCTCATACTAAATTATGGCTGGGGTTAGACTAGCCTAGAGGGAGGAGAAAACAACTATGGAAGGTCTTGAAATATATTAATAGATGTTTTGATAGAGGTAGAGTTAAAATATTTCACAATCTTTTTTTCTTCAGGTGCTTTGTTATGTTAACTTGTTGCCCTCCTGCCCTCCTTCATGGGCAACTTAATGAACTGAGCTGGTCACTCTCCAAAATATGTGCAACAGGTTGATGAGACCGTCTCTAATTGCAGGACTCTGCCTTCCACATGGACATGAAGGAACAAAAGCAAACTAAAATACATCCTGCACCACTGCAACTCTTCATGTCGCGTTCAACCCCTCCGATTAGTTAATTCACATTTTCAGTGCAAGGCTGTGTGAGGCAGCTCTGGCAGTGCCATGGCTGACCCAGGGCCACCTGCACACCATGGAGCATCAAGGGAGCGGTGAGCAAGGAGAAGCACAGTGGCCAGCCACGTGTCTGGGCAGAACAGGGTCCAGGCTTCTGCCTCGGAAATACTCCAGAGCTGGTCCTCCTTTCTCCTCCTGCAAAACAGGACTACCTAGCTGGGGGCCAGCCCACTGCTGGCACAGCTACCTGGCGAGTGAGACCCCAACCAGTTTCTCAGCCCAGCACCGTGCCATGCTGTGTGGCTCAGGCCACTGTGGCCAGTTCTCTCCCCAGCCAGCTGCACGCTGGGGAGAGAAAGACCCAGGCTCCAGTGTGGGAGCTGAGCTTCTTGCAGAGAGGTTCTTTAACCTGAAAAAGGGAGCATAAGCACTTTTTAAAATGCAAACATGCCTTTTTTAAATGCCTCATGACCAAAGGCACTTCTGCTACCTGCTTGCAGTGACACTCCACAGGGTGCTGGGCCAAAGCCTTTTACAGGGAACCACCCAGGCAAAGCTGGGAGAGAAGCTCTGCCCATGCCAGCCATGGGGATGGAGGGCAACCAGAAATGCTGCCCCAGGCTCTGTGCACGCTCACCACAGCTGTGGTCTCAGTTACTCTCCAGGCACTGCTTGCAGTGGTACTTCTGTGTGTGGTATGGCCAGCTCCGAGCCATGGAGAGAGCAGAGGAGCCGAGTGGAGTGATCCTACTGTCCCAAATGGCTGTATCAACTTCCTTCATCTCTGCAGGGCATCAGACCACATGCCTGAGGAGGTCCTGGGCACACCACAGCTCCTGACTGGGCCCTGTGGCCACATTCCTTCCCAGTGAGCAAGGAGGCAGGGAGAAGAGTAACTTCCCAACAGGCAGTTAAGATCTAGCTGGGATGCTTGCTAGGACTTAGGAGTGTTTTTTGTGAGATAGCCTTAAAATATAAGCTGTATTTAAAGCTCAGCTGTTTCCTTCCAAACTAGGAAGATTTTCAGTCATTTTAGTAATTTATTTTATCTCCTCCTTCTTTTGTTAGTGAAACTGCTATCTCCCCTGGCTTGCTCTGTTATTGTCAAAAATCATCTGTCCTGGTCACTTCCTCTGGGTTGCCCAACGTCATCTTGGTTTTGTGCTGCCCTTCTGTTCCCCAGCTCAGCCATCACTGACTCTCTAATTATGTTTACTTGGTCACCTCCTCTTTCCTCCTCCTCCTCCTCTTTCCTCCTTTCCACTCACAGTGGATACTTTCTGCTCCTTTTGTTTTCTCTCGTCAATGACTTGTGGTCTGCAATGCTTTCCTTACACTGTGGAGCAGGATTCTTCAGCCTTTCTCACCATATCATTCTCACAGGTCTCTCCCTCTCCATGCACGCTCTGAGATGGCGTTCTCTTGTGCACCATATTTTGCATCATGTGAATGAAGAAAGAGAGTCACTACTCTGCCTTTCGTTCGCCAGGTTGTGCAGAAAGCCAACCATCCCTACGTGGGACGATGCCTTTCCCACCAGACGTGGGAGAGGCAGGAAGATAAGATTTTTTTTCCCCTCATGAGATTTGTGTGCATCTCTGCCAGACATTGCTCTCCACACAGCAAGATGATTTGTGTGCATCTCAGCCAGACATTGCTCTCCACACGGCAAGATGGCTAGGCTGAGGTTTTGGGGTAAAAGCTATGCCTCCTTCACTTCTCGGTGACACAGAGCCCCAAAAGCCACCTCGCCATCCAGCAGTTCTGCCAACGCTGTGCCCCCACTGAAGGCTCTCCCAACAGGCGAAACCATTGCCATCTCTCCAACATCTGTCTAGTGTCCTATAGCCTAGGCAATCATGAACTCATGTGTTTATTTTACTGGTAGAATACACCTGCAACTTAAATATTGTATGATAAGCAGATGTTCGCTTCTATAAATTGAACAGCGTGCAAAGATTTATAGACCCCAGAGGTTCAGATTTAGTGAGTGGGAGCCAAGGTCACAACTGGACCTTCAGATTCAATAAATCTTGACATTACTGGAGCGTTGGGGGAGGGGAGGAAGGCATTGCTATAGACATATAACAATTTTTAAAGTATACCAGTGATAATCTGCAAAGCAGATGTAAGTCAGGCTGATTTTGATACGTTAAACTGACCCTGCCAGGCAAGAGATGAAATAACTCAGGACTTGATTTGGAGTCACATATGGAATATGGGAGTGGAAGTGGTGATAATAAGCCCCTGTTCATATGAGAAGCAGAGGCGAAAAAAGCTTCATGAAAAAAAATAAATGCTTTGTTTTCATGCTATAAGAAGGATACTGTAGATACCACCAGTGGTGAATTTATTCTAATTAAGGTACTTTAAATGATATATCTGTGCTGTGTCTTTCTTTCATGCAACGCACTAATGAAAACCACTGGTTTAGCCACAGAAAAACCAAAGTCTTGTGGGAGCAGAGTAGGTACCTGCTGCACCCCAATGGTGTCTCCCAGCTCAGGAAGCAGAGCCAGGCTGTGGGGTGCATTCAGAGGGCTGGCAAGGAGAGAGGCTGTTGGAAGTAATTCAGTCTCTAATGTCACTTCAGACCCTGGTCTCTTTGCTGAAGTTTTAAACACAAGCTGGCAGCAAGAATGGATGGGAAGGGAGGCAAGGCAGTATGGACAACCTGCGCTGATGTCACTGTGGAAGAAGGAGAGGCTGGAAATTGAGATTTAGGTAGTGAGGAAGGTTTGAAATGGGGACCAAAACATCCTGACATGGCTGTGTTTTAAGCGCCTTCATAGAATGGTTTGGGTTGGAAGGGATAGGAGCGACTCAGCAGCTGTTGCCTTGTGATAGGTGCAGTAAGATAGTGCTAAGGGTGTAAGTAGCAGTGGATAAAGTCTGAAACACCAGAAGCAGCCTGAACCGGCCCCTGCCAGACCAGAGCCCAGCCTGGGCTGTGAAGCCAACCAGGGAAGTAGTAGAAGTTTGTCTGCTCCAGACTCCACGCCATACCCCGTGATTCTCAAGTTAGCACAGTCAAAGTCAGCTTTCATCGGCTGACACGCCGTCACAGCCCAGGCTGGGCAGGGAAAGCCAGAGCTGCCGCTGATGTACATGGGGTGTACGTGACCAGCTCCTCCTGCACCCCCTCCACCCTGTGGGCACCCTCCTGCTCCACACCTGCAGTTTTGCAACTGCCCATGACATTTTAAAACAAACAGCTCAACTGGCCCATTGAGCAATTCAAGGTTACAACAAAAGCCCACATGCAGGTTTTCGATGAGCCATTATAAATTACGCTGGTGTTCTGGTGTTTCTGCCTTTCTGTTTAGAATAACTCATAGTGGTTTATAAGAATCATCTAACTAGCAATTTTTAGGGACTTCCGAAGCATGTAGTTCAGCCAAAAGCAAAGCAGAAAAAACACCACCAGTAAGGAATTCCCCAGTTACTGAACAATGACTAATAAATACGGATACCCATTCTAGCAGAAGATGGAGTCAGATGCAAACAAGAGAAAACAAACACAAAAAAGTTGTACTGACTTATTTCTCACTGAGGCAGATATGCATGTGAACAACTCCCCCGAAGTCAAGTACCTGAAAGCAGAGCTGTCTGAAGCAGAATGAGCTAGGAAGATGTAGCATTTGATGGCTTTTGTGGGAACTGAAATGAAAATTTTGGAGCCAAAGTGAAGTTATCGTTAATTGCCAGATACAATCTTTGCAAATGAGAGTGACTCCAAATAAGACTATGGGATATACCCTACCTGCCAGCTGTAATACAGAAAAATAGTCATATCACTCTGACAGCATGACAGGCAGAAGCACCAGCTCAAGATTTTCAAAGTGCTTGCACAAGGATGCACAGGTACCTGCATGCCCTCCTGAAAGGAAATCCAGTGGGAAAAGCTGGAGTTAGGCAGGGGGGTTTGAGGCCCAGAGCACTACCCTCTCTTGTTCTCACACTGGCTCAGTTTTTTCACTTCTGGGCACAGGGATCATTTTAACTCTCACACCCATGTATACAAGATATGCACATATTTTCCTTCAGAGGATGTGGTGGAGGTCATGGTTTGTGCAGGCTTGGAAAGGTCTGCCGTAACAATATTTGATGTAAAACCAACATTCTGTCAACTCGTCTTTCCTGTCTGACTGTGTGTTTTCTGCACCTAGGTCCCAAGTTACGGGAGGGAGGCACAGGGAGTGATTACTTGCCCCAGTGCCACCCAGCAGCCCCAGCCAGCAGCCCCCTGCAGTGATCCCAGTCACCACATCCGCTCGCCTGGAGGCTTTTTTCCCCATGACCACAAGCTCCAGGTTCATTAAGGAAAGATATTTCTCAATGGTTTCTCCACTACTCTTTGTGAAAGTCCTACACAACCAGGGCAATCGGGAAGCATTTACACTATTGAGCATTTGTTCCAGTTTTTACTTTAAACACTGACTCCGAAAGAATTCTGATTTCCATACGAAACAAGCACATCGTGGCCTCTTTGCTGGTGAGGCACAGACTGTGAATTTCCCAGCCTTGGAAGTTACAAAAGACAGCTCTGGTGTCTGCAACGTCTTTTGAGAGAGCCCCTGGTGTCCTTAATGAAAAATTCATTTAGTGTAAATCAATATTCAGCTTTATTGTCATCCTGTAGCAGACCGGGCTGCAGGTGAGAGTGAGTTTAGTGGTTACTATTTATTCCCACCCGACTACTAATCCCATTTCCCATTGCTGAAATAAGGTGTTAAAAATCAAAGTAATCTCTCATTGAAAGGAAGACATTCCTAACAGCTGTATCCTTCAAAGGCTTCAGCCTTTTCTTTCCCTTACCGTCTCCCTAGGTAGCCCTCTGGGACACACGGTTATGTGGGATGCCAACAGCTCGCTATTCATCACGGCCCTATTCTCCAATGGCCCATTGACTTTCAATAATTTATCACTCAATGTTTTGTGTGTTGCTGAGGAAATAAATCAGAACTGGGAGCACCAGATGACCCTGCATCACATCATACTGTGTTAATTTATTTTAAAAGGGTTTTCTCAGCCCAGCCATGGGTTGCAGGAATCTCCTCTGCAAGGAGCAGTGAGGACGGGGGTTAAAGTCCACTGAGCCAAGTGCGAAGAGCAGAGAGAGAGAGAGGCTTCAACGTGGAAGCACATGAGCTTGGAAACCCTCACAGGGTGAACAGGCGGTCGGCTTTCCAAGCAGAGCTAGTGGTGACAGTGCTCCAAGAAAAATACATTTAGTTCTTAAGCGTGTAGCTTTTGTTCTGGGCTCACAGTCTCTTTTTGTTTCTTGGACTAGGTCTTGCACCCGGATACAGCAAGTAAATATCAAGCCATAAATCACAAATCCGATGCTTGCTTTTCTTTCCTCAAGGTTGTATAATGTAATGAAAAAGATCAAATAAATGCAAAGCTATTTTATGCTACACATGCAGAGTGCAAAAAGCCCTGGGTCTCTTCCAATGACCCCGCAAGAATGATAGGCCTCCTGCTAACAAGAAGATCTATTTTTCTGAGGCATCACACAAATCCTCTCGTGGATTGAAGAGTTTCTCCTGTTCTTGTTTTCTTTAATGCTCTTGCAATACAGTTAATCTAATGTATGACAACACTTCATTCAAACCTTCTGCACATATGTATTACAGTAGTTTCATCAAATGTGCCTCTGGCAGAACAGGAAACACAAATTTCCTACGTTCCTTCCCAGAGTCCTGAATGCACGTCAACAACTTTTTGGTCCTTGTTGCCCTTGGTCATTTCTTATCTCCCCTTCAAAGGGGAAGAACCATGGCTGCTAACACACAATCTTGCCTCTGACGTTACCACTGGAGCACCAGGTTGACCCAACCTGGAAGACGGGAGGGTGTTGGGACTTCACCTTGAAGTTCTAGGACCTTGTTCTTGAAGTCCAGCCTTGCCAAGGTTGCACACTCTGTTCCTGCACTCCCTAACGCACCAGGGCCTGCAGTCACACCACCTGGTGCTCTTACAAAATCAGCTCCTAGTTACCTGCAAGGGGAAGAGCCACACCAAGAATGCGTGATTCTTCCTAACCCCATGAAACATTGTTCAGGGTAATCCCTCTTCTCTAGGATGGTGAGGAATTGTATAACAGGGTAGGAGCATTCCCAGTACTGCTGACGCATTAGCAGCCTCTCCGCTCATCTCTAAGCATGCAAAAATGGGACTTTAGAGCGTCACATAACTAACTGGCAGCTAGTTTTTGTGGTGAGAGCAGGGAAACACACTTTCTTGACACCAGCTCCTTTGCCAGGTTTCAAGTCTTTGCCACACCTCCATAGGAACAGTAACCTTTACAGGAACGAGCTCGCAGGTGGGATGTAAGAGCCCATTTCTGTCTCCATTCTCTCCTCCTCCTCAGAAGTTTCCATTTGCATTTACGTTTTTCCAAACTTGTAAAGTAGGGAAAGATATCCAATGTGTGTAATTCTAGCACGAAGAGCTAAAGTTTGACAATGTTATGGGAAACCATAAGCAAAAGCTTATAATGGGAAGCGCTAGGGAATCCTGTCTTTACCGAAGACAAAACCCCTGCTGTGCCTGCCACCAAGATTAATTCCAGATTTCCTCAGGTTCTGTGACAGGCACAGGGCCTGTCCCAGCAGCTGCTAAGCACTATCAGGTGTAACGCTCTCTTTCAAATCTCTCAGCCCTGGTATCAAGAGCATTATTCTGAGGAGATTTTTCCTGAAATCTTCATGAGACAACATTGGGAAATCCTGATTAGTCAGTAAGACCATTGTTTATCCTCCTGGTAAAGCACAGCTTCCACAAAACCAGAGCCATTCTCTGCTTGAAGATAAGCAAATGTTAGCAAAATGACTATAAATTGTGAGATTACTGGTTAAGGTTGCAGCAAAATGCAATTTGCATCTAAACTCTGTTTTCTCTCATTTACAGCCTTCTTCAAATGTCTTCTTTGGCACTAAAAACATTTGTCTCAACCTAAAAGTGAACTTTTGAGGGGGGTGGGGGGTATCTAAATAAAACCCCTACAGCTGTTTTTTAATTATCCAGGAAGAAAAAAATGCACATTTCCCAGTATAAACATTATCTTGGTTTTATTTTGGGGATTTTTTGTTGTTTTGTTTGGGGTGTTTTTTAGTTCAAGGAGAACATTCAGTTTATTTAGACTTAGATTATTTTATTTTATTTAGATGTCAGCACGGCACATCTGTATTTCTCGGTGAGACAGAGGAACATAAGAACTGCTCGGTGAGGTCACACCAAGGGCTGGTCCAACCCCGTATCCTGCCTCCAACAGCGGCCGGTCAGTAGCAGATGCTCAGAGCAAAGCACAGAGGAAACAGGACCAGCACCCAGGGGGGTCTCCTGGTGTCCCCGCTGTGCTCCCAGTGCGCAGTGGTCACAGGGCTTCCTGAGCTGGAGCTGCAGCTGGACCGCTGCATGTGACAGTCACAAACAGCCTGGTCCTCTCCAAATTCGTCTAACCCCCTTTCGAGCCCCTCTGCCGTCTTGGCCTTTGCAGCGTCCTGTGGCAGACACAGGCACAAGGCAGCCACACTGCATGTGAAAGCAATACTTCTTGCCCTCTTTTTAAACCTGATAATGTCCTTAGAAGACTCTTAGTTCTTACAAGAAACACTGAATAGCCTTTTTTCCTGAATACGCCTTTTTTTGTAAGCTGTGTCATCTCTCCTCTCATGAAAGCTTGTTCATAGCCCTCCTCATTCTTGGTTTTCTTCTCTCTGTACCTCTGCCTCTCCCATATCCATTCTAGGGGGGTTGAAATACGGCATGGCTTGGACTTGTGATTCATATGACAACTTCCTTTCCTGATAGTATCTAGTATGTAATTTGCCTGGTTTTTCCTACATTGCTGCATATCAAAACCATACTTTCATAGAATTTTCCATCATTATTCCAAACTTCTTTCCAAAAGGCAGCAGCTTGCTGAGAGCCAACTATTGGCTAAGCAATAGTCATTTTCTTACTTCCCCTCTGTTTCATTACTTTTTTCTTACAAGCACTGGCTTTCTCCTGACATTTTATCTCCCAGCCACTCAGCAGTGTGAGATCCTCCTGCAACTGTTTGCTGTTGGCTCTTCCAAAGAGTTTTGCATCATCTGCAAATGTGGTTACTATGCTGTTTATCCTCTCTTCCAGATCTTTGATCAATACATTGGAGTATACTACATTCATGTACACTGCTTTCTAGGCTAAAGCAGATCCGTGAAAGGATTGGGCCTTTTCCCCTCCGCAGCTTGGCTTTCCAGTGGGCCTGGGGCAAAGTACCATTTTTGGAAAGCTGGATATGCTTTATTGGTGATGCCTTGCTTAGTCACATATTTACTGACCTCTGCAAAGACTGCCAACAGATTTGCAAAGCCTGACTCTCCCCCACAGAAGCAACACTTCTTTCACCATCTATCTCACACACATGGGAGCAATCCACATCTGTCAATTCTAATCTATGATATAGTTTTCAATACCCTGCCCAGTATAGAAGGCCAGCACATTAGTTTGCAGTTCTCAGATTCATTCTTGAATTATTTCTAGGTGTAATCAACATATCTGGAATAAAAGGTTCAAATGTGAGCTTTTATTAATAATGAGAAGGACAACTAATATTCCCTGTTGTCATGGTTTAACCCAGCAGGTAAGCATCGCACAGCTGCTCTCTTACTCCCCCCAACCCCAGTAGGATGGGGAAGAGAATCAGAATGGTAAATGTGAGAAAACTCATGGGCTGAGATAAAGACAGTTTGATAGGTAAATCAAAAGCCACACTTGCAAGGAAAACAAAACAAGGAGTTCATTCACCACTTCCCATGGGCAGGCAGGTGTTCAGCCATCCCCAGGAAAGCCGGGCTCAGTCACACTCTATAACTGTTACTTGGGAAGACAAATGCCATCACTCTGAACATCCTCCCATTCCTTCTTCTTCACCCAGCTTTTTATGCTGAGCATAATGCCGTATGGTATGGAATATCCCTTTGGTCAGCTGGGGCCAGCTGTCCCAGCTGTGTGCCCTCCCAGCTGCTTGTGCCCCCCCAGTTGCTGGTGGGGTGGGGTGAGGAGCAGAAAAGCCCTTGGCTCTCTGTAAGCACTGCTCAGCAGGAACTAAAATATCCCTGTATTATCAACAGTTTTCAGCACAAATCTGAAACATAGCCCCATCCAGCTACTATGAAGAAAATTAACTCTATCCCAGGAAAAAACAGGACACCTGTAGACAAGCTCAGTTATCTGTGCTAGTTTCCCTATTAAAAGCATAACTTCTTCCACAAACTGGGCCAAAGTATGCCCACAATTAAAATCTTTGGAAAGTTGCCTCTGTTCCTTGAACAGAGTGTTGATTTAGTTTTTGCACTGCAAAATGCGCTGACAATTTCTTCCCCCATAAACTCCATTTTTGTATTCACAATTTTGCTCCTGTAGTCTCTTGTGGATCAAACATAATATAAGGCATCGACTGAACATGAAGAAGTTGTCATATAGTTTGGCATCTGCCATTAATACTGCGATCTGGGTTCACAATTAATTAGAGCCCTCCTACACTCGGAAATTCACTAGCATTATTTTGCCTCTATAATTCTGGTTATATTGGTACAGTGGTTGATGACCCAAGCTTGTCACTGTTTAAAGTTCTTCTGACAATGCCTTTAATGACATGCTTTAACTTTAGGTCAGCCCTGAACTGGTCAGGCAGTTGGACTAGGTGGTCCTTGTAGGTCCCTTCCAAATGAAATAGTCTAGTCTATTCTAAATCTGAGCTTTCCCTGTGCTCAATCCTTTCCTGAAATAATTGTGCAAATTTGTTGATGTTTTGGCATATTTTCCTTCAGCATTGCTACCCTCAGGTTTACAAAGCAGACATTTGCATACTTTTAAAATGTAGTCAAATGTATAACATAGATAAAAATATGTAAGTCTGTATTGAGTTATTTGTCTTTTATACACCTGAGCGTGTACATGTGCATGTGTGTGCGCAATACTGCACAAGCATTCATGTAGACATTAGAGAAGGTAAAGGTATGTGTACAGGAATTGTGTTTTATTTCAAAAAAATGCTAAATAAATCCAAAAGAGGTAGAAGTTAACTATTGCAGTGAAGGCATCAAGTGTTTATGTTAATGCACGTAATTAAAAATATGAAAGCGCTGTCTGTGAAATTAACGCAACCTATCAGGTGCTTTAAAAATAGGCTCCCACTTAAATATTTTGCCTACCCAGGGCTTCAGTGGGTATCACCATGGTACCACCTACGTAAACAAATGCAGATTAATGGAGGGAGTGTGGGTGCTTTCGCCTCTCTCCCTCAAAATTAGCAGCACTGTGGTGGCACTGTGCATTCCCGCACGATAATACATCATGGCTGCCCAGCCCCGCCTCCACCTTCGAGTTAGTTCAGGGCTGTGTTTGCCTCCGGGTAATGTTAAATTCAGGGCTTGTGCTTCAGGACTACTCATCCTCACCTCGCAGCTCTCTCAGCTGCAGTATATCACTCACAGGCCAATAACCTTAACCCATAGGGGGGTATCCCATGCGGCATACACTAATTTATAAATGAGAACGATATCTGAACGCGTCACATTTCAGTGAAGAAAAACAAACCTTATGGACTCTTTTAAGGCTGTGATAAATTAGAATGTGCATGGTACAAGAATTTATCTTGCACCCTTATTACAAGTATTTCCTTTCCACTGGTTAATTTAATTAAGAGGTGTCCCTTTGGATGAAAACTTTGTAAGATGGATATATTTTTCTCCAAGACATAATTCATTTTGAATGAAGAGGGGGAAAATCATAGCTCCTGAACTTATTAATAATGATCTAAATTAAAATACATTCCTGGCTTCCTTCAACGCTTACGTATGTTATGGGATAGCTGGGAGCAGAGGCAAGAGGGATTATTTTTGTTTTCATGAAAAGGTCCGGATCCCAGAAACACTGTCAAATGCGTATGGTGAGGAGTTAGTCACAATGATTACTTTGGCAAGGGAGAAAGCAGCAGAAACAAAAACAACACTGACCCAACTTTCTGTCAAAGCAGGGGACAGGGATGAGAGAGCTGGTATGGGATCGTTCTTCTTCCCTCCCAATGCCCAGGATCCCATCTCACTCCAAAAAAAAAGCCTCCCTGTGCTTGGCAGCCTGTGGCTGTGAAGGAGACTGAGGACAGGAGCAGGACAAATGGTCGAGCTGCTAGGAGTAGGTCATGGCCCAGAGGGGTCACCCTCCTGCACAGCCCCCTTTCCCCGTGATGCAAATCATCACCCAGCACAGGACACTGGGCCCCCAGGGGACACAAAACCCACAGAAGACCCCATCCTGGTTCAGCTGGCAAGTTCTGGGGAAGAGCAGCCATCCCCTGAAGGTGTTACTTGAGCTGTAGACCCAAAAAGAAAAAGGGAAAGATGAAGCCCACTGGAGGAGGTGCTCTTTAGGGTTCAGAGGGTGAGGATTTTACCTCGGGTCTGCCACACTGATCTTGGATGTGCCACTTTATCTCACTTCTTGGGACCCCTTCCTGACTTTTGTCTGACCTACTTGAAGGGTGATATCTGTGGATCACAAGCCAATTCCTGCTGTGTCTGTGCAATGAGACAACGAGGCCCCACACGCAACTTTGCTGACATACAGGCATTGCAAAGAGATGATGACAAAACCGCAACAGTTTTTCCGAAATGTCTGCTTTGCCTCTGCTCACAGAGCAGTTCCTAGTATTGTTCACTAGAAAGTTAGTTCCCAGCTCAGTCCCTAGAGAGGGGTGGGTGATTTTGTGCCTGATTATCTCTGCAAGAGAGAGTTTAGACACACAAATGCTTGGGAGACCCACCTGTTTTGAGAGGCTTCTTCTTCCACAAAGGCTGGTGTTTACAGCTTCCACCACTGCCTCTGTGGCATGCTGATGAGGGATGATTTTAATGATGTTCAAGGTTGAATAATAGATAAAGGCTTGTCATTTCACTTCCTCTTGAGGGGACAATTTTCTGATCAGTATTGAGTATTATGTCAATAACTCGTGTCATATTTTCTTTCATTACAGAGCCTACCAATGCACTGCTAGCAGACTCATTAACAAAATAAGGGGCATCACTGCCAGAAGAAAAGGCTACTCAAATGTAAATACAAAGTCTAGCAAAACATCTCAAGCATGTAAGCTTGGGCTTGAATCATTGCTGAGGATATAATTGAAGGGGTTTCTCAACACATTATTCAAATCCACGTTGATGCTGTTTTGCTTCCCACCCCACTCCAGCACCTGCAGAAACCTCTCTGCTGACCCCAAGACCCTTGGTGAGATTCAAGCCAGAGCATTTGGTCAATGCCAGCTCTTACATCAGTGACTGGCACCCCTTCATGGCTCACACATCCCACTTTTAAAAGAACAATTACGGCCATGCTGTGAGTTGAATGACAAAACTCAAAGGAAAATGAACTTGAAGATGTTTCCCTAGCAACTGTGTGCAGCAGTGTTCCCACCAGTCCAACATTACAGCATCACTCTTCGAACTGAAAAAAAAAAAAATACAGATTGAAATCTTTACCACTTAAATTGCAAGTGCAGCCTGGCAGAGACACAGCCTTCCTTGGTCACATTGGCCAGTACCCAACTCAAAATGCTGGCTTTCACCTCATGTGGAAGACCACTCTGGGTAAGGAATAGCAACAGTCATGAACAGAGGTTCAGGGAGCATAGCAACCTCAGGAACTAGCCCTGAAAACAAACAAACAGCTTAATTTCAGTATAGTTAAAAGAAAATAAATGTTTATTATTTCTTTCTCCTTCCATTCCTGATCCTTCTCACTACAACACTAGTGTAATTTTAACATGTGCTGTTTAACGAGTCACCTGCAACCATCTGACACACATTGGCTTCCTTGAAACAAAAGCCACGAGTTCCCTGTGGGCACAGCAAGGCTGACTCACCTAACTGTAACCATCTTTGTGCAGCTAGTCTTTCCCAATCCTTGCTTATCCTTCCTGAAGTGGCCCGACTCTGGGAAACCACATGCCCTGTTGCAACCCACTCTTTTTCTTTCCTGGCAGACACTGAGGTCCATATTTTCTCTCCGCTGTATTACCCAGAGCAGATACAGTGAGTGATGCAAATGGGGAGAGGGAAGAGGCAACAGTCCCATTACTATCGTAATAAACCCACCTATGTTTTGTTTATATTACCACCATTGTTTTGACTGACGTAGTCCAGTCTACTGGATGAGGCCAACTTTTTAGGCTGAATCCTGCATTATTCTCTTCCAGAAGGACAGTAACCATTTCCCTCAAGGATGCTATTCTGGTTTGAATATATAGGCACACAGGTGAAAGGCTGCGATGACATTATATTCTAAAATATATTTGCACTGGTACATTATCTATTAGTGGTACTTCTGAGATAAATGCAACATTATACCGTAACACCCCAAGAATTATTTCCACTCACTCATGCTGGAAATATCCTGTTAGATAAACTTGGGTTTCACCTTTTGGACCTGAAAATGCTCCCCAAAGATGGTCAGCCAGTTGCTTTGCTTAGCTGATGTATGCTCAGCATCACTAACATGGATTAAATATTAAAGTAATATTAAATCCAAAAAATTGTATCTCACACTGTGATTTATGATTTACTTCCTGCAATACGAGAGGCCTCTGGCACAGAAGCAGAGATGCCTCAGATGCCACCAACAGGACATTTTTATAGAAAGAGTGTGAGGGGAGAGAAGCGTTCATCAACATCTGTGCATTAGTTATGCAGCTCTTCCTCCTGCTTGTCAGGTGTTAATACTCATGCCGTTCACTCTTCCTGTAGTTCTCCATGTGCCATCAGTAGGAAAAGCTCAGCCAGGGGCTCTGCAGGGCAGGGCTAAACAGTCTCAGGGTATCTGAAAGCCTCAGCTGATGAAGCAGAAGGAAGACTTATGCGGTTGCCCTGACCCACGAGAAAGGGACCGTTGCTTGTTACCCAAGGAAAGTGGCAGGTTTGTGCAACTGAATAGAGCAAGTCAAGAGGGAAACGAACAATCAAAAAGCTGGAATCTCTCCTTGGTGAGGAGGCAATCCCGCAGCTGTTGGGTTTGCTTTGGGAAAACAGCTCTTCATTGCCTCCCGAGCTACATGCAGCAACTCGGGGAAGCCATGAGACCTGCACTACCCGCAGACTTTGAATGTTGAGTTTCTAACATCTCAGGAGGCTTTGGAGCATTTCATAACTGCATACAATGCAGGCAAAGCCTGAGAAGTCCAGTTTTCTTCTCTCTAATTCAAGTAACAGCCCACCCACATACTTAGATTAAGGTGTACTTCAGGATAATGAAAAGTCATTAATTCTCTTATTACGACAGTTTCTTAAGAAAATTTCCCTGTTACTCCATCAATTCCCTTCGTTGACACAGGATGGTAGAGATGTAGTAGATCAGGCAGACAATATAACATTTTTTTGTGCTGCAGAATCTCACATCCTGTCCCGCTCATCAACATACTTACGAGGCATCAGGAACATTATCTCATACCTAGAAATTATTCCTTTTCCCATCCCTGTGCAGTCTTGCTACTGTAACTTGCAAAACCTCCCTACTCACAGGTTGGAGCTGGCACTCGACTCACCATCTGTCTTTTCTGTCTGCAAGAGGCTTTGATCCAGCCTGTCATCTTGCTAGGAGCCAGAGCACGGCTCCTCCTGGCTCTCCATTCCACCAGGTGCTGGGAGCCAGAGCCTCTGATGCTGAAGCCACAGAGAAGACAGTGCAACGCTGTTACAAATGGGTGATTCAGATCACTTAAAGAATCACTGTCAAAGCTATCAGCAAAAGTCAATTTATTGAAATACGATGTTGTAAAAGTGCCACTTAACAAAGTTCGATGGCAAGGTTTACTCTACTACTGCACTGCACAATCATTTGAACAATAATTCAAAACTGCCAAGGCAGAGTCAAAGTTACCAAGGCAAAATCAGAGTTACCAAGACACAACATTATGTACAATATCAGTCGCTGACCAAAGACCTGCCATTGGTGAAAGGTCTCTCTGCCTTGAGGAGCAACCTTGAGAAGCGTCCCAGCTCAAGGGGAGATCACTGCCATACAGCCAGGCTGCTTAGCAGGGTGAGCTCAAAGGCAGCTCACTTAGGCTGTCATATTTATGGAATAAAGCGGTTGGCTTGTAGTCAAATTACATACAGTGGAAAAGGTGTGCATGAGACTCCTTGTACCCACAACTTTCTTTGTTCCTTGATAAATGAGTCATGGAAAACTCACCTGCTATTCATGTGCTAATTGCATGACGGATTGGTGTTCCAAGCTCATAGCCATTAATGCTCAGTGTCACTCTGCTCCTTTGTGGGTTTTCAGAGAACAGATTGGAACTAGAGAAGTTCTTGACCCGGTTATGGCTTAGGTCTTTACTGCCTTTGGAGCCTGTACCAAACTACTGCTAGTTTGGTTAAGGGGTTGAGTGTATCCATCACAGACCCCCATACCTGCGTATCTGCAATACTACATTTTAAGCTGGGATTTGCCAGGACCTGACCAAATCCTAGGACCTGGCTGCAGCAGCTGAAGCATGGGGACTACCCCAAGATGAGTAGAGGATTTTGTGTGCAGGGGTATGAAAGCAGCAAATCAATTGCCCTTTCCCAGAAAGTAAAGGCATAACCTGTTCCCACAGAAATGAATGGTGAAACTGCTGCGCCCTCAGCAGCGACAGTTCAAGTCCTTTGTGATTGCTTGCCTCCTAAAAGGAATTAAAATGCTGATTCTTTCTAATTCAAATATTTGATTTGTTTTGGGTCTTGGGTTGTCTTCATTATCTGGTTGCCAACAGAGAGTCAAAAGGGGCATCTCTGAACCTGCTGTGAGGCCATGAAGCTTTAGGAGGGAGTGTTATGTGTGGGGCAAGAGCAGTGGGCAGGCACATTCCTGAGGGAGTGCCTCCCTGTTTGATACCATTCTTATGGAAACTTCAGGAAGGCCAGTAAAATGCAAATGGCACAAAGCCCAAGAGAGAGCTATTTGCTCACTACTTACCACACTTCCACAGAACAAAATGTCTGAGTTTCTGCCTTTTATGAAAATGAGGTTTCCCGGGGTCCTAAAGGCCAAGCTCCCTCGTAGGCGTAAAGGTCAGGAACCAGCAGTGGTGAGGTGATAGACATGAATCCCAACAGCCACTAGAGACGCTTACTCTGGAAACAAACTCTCACACAAAAGTGGCTAGAACAGAAGACACGATGCAACAGCAAAACAAAAGAAAACCAACCGTGTGTTTTGTCCCAGGATGAGTTACCTACTGGGAGAGGGAGGGCAAGAGCAGTGGCTCTGTTGTGTGCCTCCAGCTTTTCATGTCCATTTGAACCCAGCCAGCTAGCAATGACAAAAACTTCCTGCATTTTAATGAACTCAAAAAACATGACTTCAACAACACAGGAAGAAAAGTCCTTCAGCAGCAAAGTGACTAGATAGAGGTGTTTCATTGAGTGATGATTTGCTAAGCAGAACGGCGCCCTACCACACTGCAAAATAAAACTCTTTTGGACAAAGGGTTCCTTTTTTGTGGCAAATGGCTTAATGAATCACTTCCCTTAGCTCCAAAGGGAAAGAGGCTTGATCTACAAAAGCTCTGCTTGTATTAACCTCCAGGCAAGCAGACGTTCTTCCCTAAAATTTATTTAGCTGTCAAAATGGGGAAAAAAAAGTCAGCAGCAGAAAGGTGCAAAAACTGTGAAGTCCAGGCACTTCGATGAGGATTTTCCTTTAAAAAAATAATAATTACGACAGAAAACCACACTGAAACCCAACTCCAGAGAATATTTTGTTCCCGTTTCTCCAGGAGGGAGAGGCAGGGTGAGGATACCACCAGAGCTTTTACATGCAATCCTTTCATGTAAATGATTTCAAATAGGAGCTCTTGCTCTTGCCCGCAGACAAAAGCAGAATGCATCGCTGTTGCCAGACCACCTGGGACACGGGGAGGAGAGGAAATTTCCAGATGGGTTTTAAGACAATTCATTTATATTTATACAGCCAAAATAAATGTTTTTTTTCTGAGATAGCATTTCCCTTTGCTCTATCTAGACCACCAAGAAAAGAGGGAGGCACAGAATTTCTATTACATTAATAGTCCTGATGTTTACGTTTTTGGCTTTTATGAACTTGTGGGAGCTGTTTATTGAGTCATAAACTCTACTAATGGGGATATTATCTCTAAATTATGTAAGTACTACAGTATTTGGGTTAGTTAAAAGAAAGGTTTAAAACAGTTACACACTTACAGTTTATCTCAATTACCAACCTGATCCCATAATGGGAATTTAATTGCTAAATGCTAGCTTATTTGCAGAAGAACTACAACACCACACAATATATAGCCTATATAAACATGTCCAGACAATTCTATATTACCTCCTTTCACTGCTACCTTCTGATATGGTGGGTTTTCTTATTACAATGATTTAATTCCTAAATACCTCAAATTATGGATTCCTCTTTGTCAGGAAAGCATTTCTACCAGTGCTTCATTTGACAGATTTTAGCATGTTGCCTGCACACACTCAAATGGCTTTGTGCAAAAGGGACAGTCCTTACGCATACGCTTAAATACTTTGCTAAATTACATTCTCAGAGAGCTCTAACAAGAGAAATAGTTCCATTTAAATCAACCCAGGTTTTCCTGTTTACCTAGCTGGAATGAAATTTGACCAAGACCCACTGGCCAGAGCCTGAGTCAAGCTCATTGAGGAGAGTCAGGTCCACGTGCTAAGCATGGAGCTGAGCTTCTGCTCAGCCTAAGATCCAGAATACCCCATGAGAGGGATCACAGGCATGTTCAGCACATAGCATGGACTTACACTCTCCTCTATCCAGTCTGCCCAGCTCAACCTGGACTATCCACAGCTGGCTGAAGCTCAGCCCTTCCTACACGTACTGTACTCCCTGCAGCATGGCTGCAAGGGTGGGGAGCAGCCAAGCGGTCACCATGCTTGACCACAGTGTTCCTCTAGCAATGCTGATGAACCCCAAGGGTGGGATTCATCTCACACAACAGCAATGCAAACATCTACATTTAGCTGGTTTTTTAAAATCCCTTCACAGTCAGTGCAGAGGGAGGGGCACTGTATGGATAACAGGCCTCCTGTAGATAGTCCTGTAAGCTAGTCACCCCTTAGAGATGCCCATCACCCTTCCATCGGCAAGGGACCCAGAGAGCTAGTGCAGGTGCAGACATCTGCACTGTAGACATCTGAAGGCAAGGAACGTAAGTCTCACCCATAAACCTCATGCTAATTTAGAGGAAGGGGTGTCCCACCCACACCACAGCAGCTCTGCAAGAGGTCTTCCTCTTGTCTTTCAAGCCAATGCCATTCTTCTGACAGATTTGCCTTTGAAAGTGGGAGCTCTTTCAAGTACTGTTCGGTGATACAATGAATTTTTTCTGATGTAGATCATTTCACCATGCTGCTTGCCAGGGATCTGCGTCAGATTTCGGAGAACTCTGTGAATCAGTTCCTTTACTTCTCTTTGTAATTCTTAGTATGAAACCAACCTGACAAATGAGGACAGTGAAGAGGACAGACAGATGGCTTGGGTAAAGGGCAGAGGAGGATAGCTAGTTTATTTGTGTGCAATACATACTGTAAGAAACTTCCAGATGATTCAGTAATCACCAGCTGTGCAGAGAAAGATTTTATATGGTCAGTCTATAACCTTAATATATCTATATTAACTTCCTTCCTTGTCTTAGTTGTGCTCCCTCACTGTTTTAGAACTTCACGTTGGAAACCGGTAGGGACATGGACTTCCCCCCACCCTCCTATCTGGGTTGTTTAACCATTGCCTAAAACATAAGTGCTGCTTCTGACTGGGCCTGAGTCACCATCCTAAACAAAAAACAACAATAAATCAATTCAGAGCAAACAGTAACTTTAAAAAGTCTTCTTCCAAGACAGTTTTCCCTCTTTCTTTCTCTATACTGCCTTCTAAAACCTTAAAATAATTTAAAAAATTGGACTGAGCAGAAATTGTGGTGGTTTTTTCTTCCTCATATTGTAACTTCTTCACAACCACAGTGCCATTTTGTCTTTCTCACTGTAATGGGGCTGCTGGCTAAGCAAATTCAAGGATGAAGAAATGCTACAAGTAAATATGCCACAGATAAATTACTGAGGGTACAGGACATTATTGTTTAAAGAAGTAATGTCTCCCTCCATGTCACTGAATAACCTACATATTAAAAATGGAAATTTCTTCTAGTGATTAGTTCCATGTCTCAAACCATGGGAACACATGGAAGGGCCCAGCAAGCAAAAGACCAGTGATCTAGTGATTAATTACTATTAATTAATTATTAACTATCAGTAATATATAGGCTGCTGTTGTCTGAATGCTGTCAAGTGACTGAAAACATCCAGTGTTTTGGTTATAGTGGAATTAGGATCCTGCTGTTCTCCCACAGAAAGTTCACCTTCAAGAGGCAGAAATGTCTTCTGGGCTAAAAGGACATTAAGGTAGAGCAGACATGGGAGTCAACTGAGCCCAAAATTTTCCTGTGAAGAGCTTCCCTGCCATGAAGTAGGAACAACTCCCGTGAGGAACAAATGCAGAATGAGGACTTCAACATCTTTTCATTTATGAACATGTCTGACTTTGGTACAAATAGCTCTGTCTAAAGAATACAGTAGATGCCTGTATGATGGGCAGAACACAGGAAAATACTGCCTAGTGGGGAAATTCATTTTTGTCCACAGATTTTCCATGGCTGCTTGTGGCTACCATGTCTGAGGGGCCCATCTGCTGGTGACCAGAGCCAGCACTCTGAACTGGACAGGAGCGGAAGCTGATGCAAGGCCATGAGCTAACCAGCACGCTACCTGCACACGAGGACTGGTCCTCTTTGCCGTTTGCAGCCTGCCATTTGCTTTCAGCAGCAGCTATTCCAGAGAACTCAAAGCCTCTTATTCTCAAATGCCAAGTTGAGGAAATAAAAATTAACACTGAACATGCAGCAAACCCCAGCAGTGAGATGGGGAGCTGGTACTGTAATGTGAATCTCTTCGCTCCTGCCGTGGACAGCACAGATACTTGTGGAAATAAGATATCTTTGGCTCCCCTACAGAGATCGAGAGATGAGATTAATGGCAACTGTGAGGGCTGCCTTCCCCTTTATGCCATGCATGCTTTAAAGCTGTGGCCTCCTGCCATCTTGAAACATAATCTTGTGGTATTGTCTTCATTCAGGCCCCTCATCAGCAATGTGAAAAGAGAGAAGAAGCTGGTGGCAGGATTAGAGGAGAGGTTGAAATATTCTGGGCAGCATATGCTGTAAGTCACATTATACAAAGAGTATTATTGGACTGCTCATTGGCTAGGGCTTTCCCTTCTGGAAGCGCTGCTGCTTCTAAAAAAGAAAACCTGGTGAAAAGTGTTTATCACACATCAGACCACAGCATATGACACATTGTGAGCACAGTGACAAGCACTGAAAATATTTTTCAGGCCCTGTCTGCCCTGCTCGTAGGAGATCTTTTTATGCTCATCAGGGTTATGCAAGATGCATGGGAAAAGAGGAGAAAGAGAAGTGAGAATAATAATTTGGAACAGTATTAATAAACATCCTAAAATTACCGTCATCAGATGACCCATCTCAGCTTTAAAACTGAGTACTTTGTTCTTGGAAGGCTGTTTCACATCCTCATTTTAGAAGTGAGAAACTACCTTTTGTTGTCCAGTTTAAAATTATTTGTGGCAAATTATACTTGTTTGTTCTTAAGACTACCAACATTCTTACCTAAAACATTATTTTCCTGGTCCGGCCTTAATGTTTTTACATCAAGCAGTCACATTCTCTCTGAGACTTCATTTTATGGCACTAAATAAGCCAAGCTCCTTTCATTTCCTTTCTTATCTCCATTCTCTTGGCCACCTTTCTAGTTTTTCTCTGCACTGGTTCCAGTTTGCAGTCACCTTTCTTGACCACGACCAGACCAGACCATGATTGACCAGACCTATACACAGGGTTCCACATGAAATTATAAGAAATCATATTTCTTGTACTGATTTTTTTTTTTTTTCTGAAAAGAGGCTCCTCCTTGTCCTATACACATAAAGGAAAACAAACTGAAGTGTATTTCCCATCTCTAAAAGCTACTTGGGAAGTTCTAAATGTTCAGAGTCAACCTTTCTTGGAAACCCTCAGCTGTACAAGATCTCCACAACTGAAATACCTTTCTAAAGTCTGGGGAACATTAAAAATTTACAAGGACAACTGCATTCATTTGAAGTGTCAAGCTCAGTCTTGGTGGCATGTTTTAAAAATCTTCCGCTTTGATCAAACTGGCTTCAAATGCCAAGTTATCGTTTTGGCTCCTGACACTGTTCCTGTGGTCAGACATTTTTCTTGTCATGTAGGAAACCATTTTCCTCTTTTGGATCAAAAAACAGTACATGGTCTTGTCTACAACTTGGAGCACTTTAACAAGTTTTCACAGTTTTCTTTCTGACCCCCTGGACACAGACACCACTTACCCATGTTATTGCAAACATCTTCCTAAGTAGCAGCAACACTCATAATTATGCCTTGCCTCAAGTCTTTTTTTGCTGACAAAAAAGGTAAAAAGCTGCCAAAAGCTTCATATTTTGCCATATGGAGGGAAAAGAATTACTTCTCAGGAGCTGGGGGGTTAGAAAGAAGACATATAATTAAAAATTTCATTTACCCTATCATGCAAAAATGCAGCAAGGTATTTCTAAATGGAATCATAATTCTAAAAGGGATCTCCAAGTTTCCAAAAAGATACAGATTTACTGAGTTAAGTTATTCTTTGAAATATTATCTTTCCCTCAGTTTGAGGACTTAGATAAGTTGAATTCTCAATGTTCTAAATCAAACACTTCCTCCCTGAATTGTAATTTCAGATTACAGAAAGTGCAGCCTACTGAATACGTGAGTTTCCCAGCCACTGGCAGAGGTGTGCTGGCTCTTCCCCTGTGGAATCACCGTGGATGAGCCAGGTCCCCTCTTCACGTCAGCTCTTCCACTCTTCAAACTAGGGTAATTCTTTCACAAAAGCATGCCATTAAATTCACATCTAATCATGGCTTTGAGGTGGCACATGCTTAAAATGATAGAAAAATGCTATCAGGAACTCCATTTAGTCATCATGACTTTGAGCAAAGAGAAAGGCATCAATTAATTTTCAAAGGGCAAGTACAGAGTTACTGCAAGAAAGCTGCACACTAAAATTGTACTGAAACACCTTCTCTTCATACATATCTCACTCAAGTAAACTTGGGTGGCTACTAATCTGAGTCATATTTAAAACAAAGAGCAAGAACTGGTAGCTTCCGTGCTGTGCCTGCAAAATATTTACTTCTACATTGGAAGGCTATAATTATCTCTGACACCAGAGCAACTTTATAGTGTGCTAAAACCTTTCTAGTATTTCCTCCAGAAAATAACAAACTTTGACACAAACAGTACCTAAGCATCACCACAGGGATACAGCAGAAACACAGACATAAACTAAAGAGCAAGAAAGGATATTTGAATGGAATTACCTTATTGCGCTAACATAGTCCAACCTAATATTTTAAGAGGTCATCCAAGAAACTTTGTTTGCAGAATGAAGCAGGGTTAGTCAGATTTTGCTGTTTGACTGAAAGATTTCTCAATACTTCTAAATTCTCCATATAAACAGACACAAGGATCAGAGGATACAGTTTTAATTATGCTTGTAGAAGTATGAAAGAGTACTGTTGATTTAGAAGGAGTTACAAAAACACACGAAGTATATATATCTATGTTGGAATAAGAAATTCAACGCAATAAAGCCTCTATCTGATCTTTATGTTTTACAAGGAATGTTTTCAATATCTAAGTAAGCTTTAGAGCTGAAACACTAATCCAAAAGTAGTGCCTTGCACAGATCAGGTTATTCTTCCTTGCCAAACAGATCATCCAGGAGAGGTAAGTATTTGATTCGTTTCACAGGAAGGAATGGTGGTTGTCCACTGCCGTCACCTTCATTCTGAAATCAGTAACCCAGAGAATATCTTAGAATATAATACTGAAAACAAAAATAATTAAAAACTGGTCAACATAAGATTGAATGAGCTGCTTCATTTTCATATATAAATCTGTGAAAAAGTGGACCTTTATGTAGCACATGCTCTGGAAATATTAATACATGCACATTTTTATCCATCTTGTGGAATATTTTATTAAAAATATTTTCTATCATTAGCCCTTTTGCAGATATTTTCAAATTAAATAATGCTATATTTTCTTCACTAAAATGCTTATACTTGAAAGTCTCTCAAGTCATCTAAGTCTTGACACTAGAAATCATACGAAATAATGAGATGAAGAAGAAAAATGTCAGCTAAATAAGCCCAACTCTGTTGCTGAAATCTATCTGTCAAATATAGGTACTGTAGCCCCAAAATATTGCTGTTAATTCACGGTTAAGTCATGAATAGAATGATGATTGGATTCTAAATTTGAACAAGATTTAAATCCCTTCCTTTCTCTGATTTTTACCATTTTGTATTGATCTCTTCATTAAAATATACTTGTACTGTACCAAAGATAGCCTAAGTATTGCAGTTAACTTACAAAACAATAAAGTCAATAAACCTCAGTAAAGTATACTGGCACCAGTTCGGGTGTAGTTCATTAAAACCAGTGCTGTATGTGATGATGACTGATTATAATTTCTATCAATGGTCTTTCTCGGGTTTTGATTTCAGCTGTAACCTTCCTCCCATAACTCCATGTACCATTCTCAGCTGGGGCTCTTAGGCACCAGCCACCCCCTGAAAGCCCATCCACTGGCTGTCCTCCAAGCAAAGATAATGTCTTCTTCATACCCAAACAAAACCTCATCTCTTATGCTGATCAGAACATACAGTTCACCACAAATGTCCACCTTAACCTCCTGCTTGTTTCACAAGCATCTTTTCCTCCACACCTTCAACTTGTGAAGGCTGTCTCTTGGTTCTGCCACCACTTGCCCCTGACCTTCACCCTGTACGAGCCATTTCCTTCCCTCACCTGCCAGAAATGAGGTCATGCTCAATGGCTAGATAAACCATTTCTGTGAGGGGGGGAAAAACGGTCAAACACATTCAACAGCAAGTGTTTTTCACCCTTGCTTTTTGGTACAGAGCTTAGCACCATCTTCAAGGCAAAAATCCTCTGGGTACAAGTTCCAATCTTCTTTCTGTGGTGCTGAGGCTCATGAGGCTCCTTATCCTGACACAATCTCCTAAGAGCAGTCACTGTTTAAACAGTGAGTTGTAACTTAAGCACAGAATTTTTCTGGAAAAACAAAGAATATCCACTGAACAAAGCCTAATGCACACTTTGAACCACAGGACTGCTGTATAAAACACATGGAAGGGCTTTGATTTTATCTGTACAAGATGGAAAAACTCTTCTCAATGACAAAGTGAAAAATAAACCACCATGGAAAGCAGCGCAAAGCAGCAGCATTGGGCCCTCAATAGGCATCACCAACAGTTTGAGATACTACAGGAGAAAGAGCTGGTAAGCCAAGCAAGAGAGAGGAGTCACGTTAATACCACTGTACCTGAGGAATATTGTTTTAAACACTGTCACTGTTGCACTTGAAATTAAAGGAATGCTATGTTTCTAAACAGTCTGAATACAATCAAACACATTCCATACAAGCATAGCAACACATTGGATAGGCCAGAAGAGCAAAACTACATGTTGCCAGAAGGGCTTCAGATTTCTTTGTTACAAAGTTTTTAAAAATCAGCATAATTGCCTTATGCAGCATCTATTTTAAAATGTTCCATTCAGCATAAGAAGTCATGATCAGATTAATCTCTGCAGTTTGTTGACACCACATTTTTATTTACCCTAAGTAGCAGGCTGGTGGAGACATACAAAGTTGATCCATCAGTCCTGCTCTTGCTGTATGCCTACCAGTGATGTGGTGTATTATGTACAAGTATGTATGGAGTTATAAAAAATACATAGCTATTTTCTGCAGTGTCGGTGAAGTTTAAAGTATTTCCTGACTATGTCAGCAAGTGAACAGATCGTTTGACATGTGACAGTGATATCTGTGGGTGAAGTGGTATTCACACCCATTGTTCATGGACAAAAACACCTGTTTCCCTTTTTTTTTTTTTTTTCTTCTAGAAAAACTTCACAGAGATGTACACCTATGAGGCATGGATGTGTTACAGGGTTCCTTGTCCCTGATTGACTTTTCTGCTTCATTCTAAACCTCCCAGAAAAAATTTATTACTTGAAGAAAACAGGCACAAATACAAAAATTTGAAAACTGTTGTGGTCTCCATTGGATAAAGCAATCATGTTAAAGCTGGACAAACTATATCAATGTACTGTACTGTTCCTTTGCTCAGATACACTGGTTTTACCTTAAGAGGAACCTTTATTGTCTGGAAAGCAGGGATTTGATTCTCTCTCCAGTTCAGCCCATCCACAAATTTTTTATATTCCACTTGCTTATGCTCATCTTCAAACCTAAGCAGAATATCCATAAGATGACTCAACATTAAAGGAAATTTTCAACAAAGTTGTATCATGTCACACCATACTAATATATTACCTTTTGGGTAATCATTTTTTACTCCTTTATTACCAAACACTAGCAGTAGTACAGAAAAACAAAACTAAACTGCCAGGACTTCTATATCATACATTCTATTCCATATTCTTATACCTTATTATTGTCTCTTATAGAAGAATCCAAATTCTTTAAAGTTTATTACATTTCAACTAATTTCATTTTACTTTTGAAGCATCGCCCAAACCTTCTCCAATACTGTGATCTCAGAACTGGTGACAAGCATAAAGTGAGAAACAAGTAGAGTGATACGAGAGCACTGTGCTATAACGCAACTGACCTGCTTTACATGGCTTCTGCAGTCATTTCCTAAAAATAAGCAAACTTTCAAAAATGCTGTTTACACACACCTTGGGATCAATTTACAATTGAAAACCACACAGCTCTCTAACCTATCAAATAATAGCCAGCTTTAAAAATCACGAGCCTTGTCATTCGGTAGTTGTTTAATGGCATTGTTCTTTATTTCTATGGAATAAATAAATTTGTGTCAGTTATGAGGCTCCCTTACATGCATGAAGATATATATGCTGCCAGCTAAGGTCTACAGGTACATGTGGAACACACTGTCTTCCTTCCCCAAATTTCTAAAATCCCCACAGTAATAAACCCCATGAGAGCAAATTCATAAGTCACATCATCCTTTTGCCACTGATTTGGATGAAACAGCTTCAGAAAAAAAGACCTTCATTCAGCAAAACATTTAGGTGATTAAGACACTTGGGAACCACTGTTATTTCAGTGGCACTAGTTAAGTGCTTAAAAGATACCTGCAAGGTGAAGCTGCCATGCAAATCATTCTTGAAATGAACAGCTTGACTGCTCTGCTATAAATACTGTACTAGCAGTTTCTCTGAATGACGTCTGTCTCACCTAAGACTATCTACATATAAAAGAGACCTGGTCTAGGTTTATCAGTACAACCTGGAAGCATCTGTGCTTCACTGGAGTCCATAGAGACAAATGCAGCTAGCAAGACTCAACACCTATTCTTGGGTGGGAAACATTAGGTTAAACAATTCTGTAATCTGGTGAGACAAACACTACTGCACAGGAACATCTCCAGGAAACAAGTATTTTAGAAAATCACTTTATCTTGCTCTTAAATAAACAGCACTGCACAAAACATGGGCCTCAAAACTCTTCGGTCACTGCAGAGGGTTCTGGTAAAAATTAAACATGAAGGTTCTTTAAGAGAGAATTTACAGCACAAACTTGGAAAACAATACCAGAGAAGAGGAGAAATAAATCCAGTGACAAAAATAAACTGCAATAATCAGCAACTCATCCTTTCCTTCTCCTCCCCCCACACCTTTCATTTAATAGTCAGCAGAAGAGATAATAATAAAATATACTGACAGCCATAAACAAGAGATGCTAGCGATAAACTGGAATGTTAAGTACAATGAGTTATGCTGAAGATTAAAGCAAAGTCAGAAAAGAATGCTACTGTTACTGATATTAAAGAGGAGTCTGAAACATTGCCATAAGAAACCCTGCTATGATAGCTTGCTTCTTTGTAATAGCTCACACGCAAGTTAACGTTTTCACAAAGCCTTACTTTTGGGGAACATATCCAATATAAAATAAAATTATCATTCCCAATTCTCAGGGGTTCTTGTTTGTTTCAGGTTTCTTACAGGTGGCAGTTGGGAAAAGGAAGTTTTGCATTAGAAGTAGCAAGACAATAAAATAGCTTATACCTCTTGGAAAAAAAATCTATGCACACAGATTCTGAATTTCAGAACTATCACGACTATAATTTTTTTCTGTTATTACATATGTGTTTATCTTTTGCACATTGTGAAAAGTCAAAAGATTAAATCTACTGCCAAGATGCAGAGCTGTAAAGCAGGATTTTAAAAAAAGAACAAGAGAAGATGTGTAACATACTTAAACTTTATGCTGAGGCAATGAAGTCAAGGGAAGCATTGCTTCTGCTTTCGACAAGCATTAACAAGGAGAAAAGTCCTTTGATGTGACAGCACTGGCAAACTGAGATGATAACATGGGCATGCCCTTAACTATAACCAAAGATTTTAATATGGGCAGAGGAAACGGGATTCCTAAATCTCGTATTTAAATAGCTACAGAAAGCAGCTTAAAATATTATGCTAGAATAATCCAGAAGGAAAAAAAAGAAAAAAAAAAATAATCTACTTTTCAGATCTTTTTGCTGCTGTGACTTATTGTATCAATCTACTAAAAGCACACACTTGCAATATGGCACAGAGTATCCAGATGGACTGTGGAGATGTTATCAATTTGTGCATTATTAGGACAGAGATGTCATGCGTTTCAGTGGTTGGAATTAATATGACTGAAACTAACAGTGCTCTTCAGGAAAGGAAATTTGATTTGTCTTACCAAGAAGATGCAACAAAGATCTCTTGAAACCATGCTTCTCTTCAATTTTGCCCTAGGACTTTACCAATGCACGTTATTTTAGACTATGAAAGTCACGCCCCCATCCCTATCATAGTTTGCAGAGCTTTTTTTTCTTTGACATTACAGAAATGACCCTACTTTTTGGCTTCTAAAAATGTATTCATAATGAAATACTCCAGATGTGTGAAAAACTGGTTAAACCACAATATGACCATTCCCAAGGGTACTTTCGTGAGTAAAGGCCACTTACAAATGTTTTTTCTTTCCCATCAAGACATCTGTAACACAAACATTTACGTGAAAAGTTAATGTACATGCAGATTTTTTTTAATTCCTTAGTTTTGAATAACATTTATTAAGACATTAATCTGATAATAATAAATGAGAAGCACCATGCTGCTTTAACCTTAGAGAAAATGTTGGGATTCTTCAGCGTGTTTGATAGTCTCTGTTTAACACAGGTATATACCTAAATCGTCATAAACTGTTCATATGAAAAGATTTAAAATGGCAAGCATGGATAAGTCTGTGCAGCTGATTAGGATGAATTAAGTAATGGCTCCTATCTTGTGTATACATTTGTTCACATCTTGAACAACTATAAATTGAACCAACAGTTCCTCAGCATACCAAATAACAGAAATAATTTAAGAGATCTAAATATTAATGGTAGAGAGTCTTTTCATCACAAATGGCCCAGGGAGTCTCACTCATCAAAGGTAACAAGCAGAAGACAGAATGCAGGAGAAAGATCTTGTGACCATTTCCAATCTTGCTCCTGCTACCAGGACTCTTGCTGTAGTTGGAAAAGAGGGTTTGCTGCCTGAAAGAACTAGGTCAGCCCTAAAAAAAGACATTAGAGGTAGGCAACTAGGTAAAAAATTATTACCCAGCCACAAACCAGGGTAAAGCTGAGCAGGCAGGAGTGTCCTGGCCTGGCCTATTAGTGACTTGAGAACTGGGATGTCCAGGTAGGAGGCGCATTGTTGTCAGGCATGGTTACCTGAAACACTAGGGATTCACTTCCAAACAAGCCCCACTCCAACATCCAACAGTCTCACCCTCATACCATTGAGAAATGAAGAACTACACAGCTGCTTTTAACAGAAATTAAGATACATTTTTAAAAATAGGGACATATGCTTAACAACTAAACTAACGTGGAACAATCAACGTGTAATACTTGTAAACTTGTCATCCACTTTTTCTTCCCTGCATTTCTCCTTTCCTTATCTGTCAGCTGTTTATATAACCTCTAGGGAAAGACTGCATCTTTTTAAGTCCTTGTTAGCATGCATTTAGCATTGCAGCAAATAAAAATAGAAGGAAAAAAACCCTAAATTCACTACTTAAGCACTTCAGCAACATTTATTTATTAAACAAACTGTAATTATTCATTATGCCTGCATGAATTTAAAGAAATGTTTATAATGACAATTGTAGTTTTCTGGCAGAAACAATTGTGTACCATCTGCATTACTTAATACATTGCAATTAGAAGTCTGTATTGCCCTGTGATTAAAAAACTGAGTGAGAAAATGCTGATGGAGAAAGGAAATAGTTTGTAATAAGCCAGGTCAGGTAAACTGGAAAAACGGACACATTGTTGGGTACGTAAATCCTACTATTTCACTATCGCAAAATAAAAAATATAAATTTACTCTAGGCAGAAAATATGAAAGGGTTTTATGAAACCTCCATGTTTGTGCTAATTCTCCCTGCACTCTATGCAAACTGAATGGTCTTTGGGCAAAGTAAACAAAGTCTTGGGTCATCTGGAGGTGACCACAAAACTAAGAAAGGAACTTCCACTCCCATCCCATCCTTTTAATACGTGACAGATCACTGCAGTATAATTTACAAATGTAAATAATAAATACTTTAAGAGTATTACCTTTCAAAATGGAAAAATAGAACCATTAAGTCCTACAGAAATTCTTTGCCACCTAATCACAGATAGCAAAGCTGAATAAACATATAGCTTCAGTCTTCAACTATTATCTGATCACATTATCCAGCATCATTTTATAGCTGAACAGGGTCCAGCTACTGCATTAGCTATATACACTGATTTTGTGGGAATCAATCCAACAACTTTTATTGTACCATTTTCTTCCTTCATAAATACAGGTACAGACAGTAGGAATACCACCACCACTTGCTTCAGAAACATCAGTGGACATGCTTCCTCAACCAAAAAAAAAACCAGGGAAAGAATATTGTTGACAAACTTTGCCCACACTGAACTGCATACTCCCCAGGAGTGAGACTGTTCTTCATTAACAATAAACCTGCTTGTTTCGTCATTCTTCACTCTCAAAGAAAACTACAGGAAGCAAGAGGAAAGGAAAAGTCTAAATCTCATTCATCTAACTCTATTCTTTGATTTCCATATTACTGGAAATTAACTCCCACCAAATACACTTAAAAAAAATCTTTCCCTGACTCTGCACCTTCACGAAACAATAAACTTACCAAGCAGTGCCAACTGCACACATTATTAAGAATGTGACAGCCTTCCTTCTTACTGGCAGTGCAGTGATTCACCATATAAACTGCCATCTTTCAAAGCAGCTGATATTGTAACTTAGAACTGGCATTACACATAGCACTCCATCAAACAAAGTACTTCTCACACTGATATCTGAGGCCCAGCTTCACACCATTTACCTTACTCATACAGAAATCTGCAATAAAGGCTGGCCACAGCCCCTTTAGAAACAAAGGAAAATGGATGGTAATTTAGAAATCCATCTCTTACACAAACTGAGGAGATAACTCTCCTCCATCACCTACAGAAAGAACTTAGAGCAGCTGAATCCTAATTCAGCCATCACAGGTACCCGGCTAAAGCTGGGTGAAATCCAGTCCTTTTAGTCTCCTCCTTGTCTTCTAAGATTGTCTCCAATTTTTATCATAATGAACTCGGCTTATTCTTTTTAACTGCCTACACTAAGACTCTTCAGGAGAGAAGAGGTTCATCTCACAAAACCTTTCCCTGGTTTGAATTCACAAACAATAAACATGTCTCTAGAGCCTATGATGTGTTAGGCTTGTCTGTTTTTCATCAGCATTGAGTTAGTCCATAAAGGAAAACCTCCAGTCCCTTGTCTGTGCATCTATTCAATTTCAGCTTTTATGAAGTGGAAAATATGAGAAGTCCTTGTCTAGTACAGGATGTCAATTGTCCTCCAACACTTTTTGTATTGGGCAGCTTAGTGGGTGTTCTAAAAAATGAGTTTTAGACAAATACTAAAATTTAGACATACTTCTGATGACTAATGTGTGCATCCTAACTGTCAGAAGTGATGAACAGCACACAAATTGTCAAAGTTGTCTATCTGGCTACTGCAGAGAGCTATTCTGAAAGTTTTTTGGTCTGGAAATGGGGGCTTTATGAAAAACAGCCCCTTAGAATTCTTATAGCAGTCTTATTGATACTCATTTAAGTAGGAAGTTTTGCTTGCCCTATGAAGATGCTTTATTAAAATGGATTCCACATTTCTGCCTGCCAAGAGTCTTTTCATTATCTGAGAAATCCAGATGCTTAGTTTGCAATTCTTCCTGAAATCAAGAAGCATATTTACCTGAAAGCATTTAAACATGATGGAAGACAAGACCTGCTCCTGCTTTTAACACAGTATGAAGGCACAGACAAAACACTTAAGGATTTCCTACGCGAGAAAGAAGAGTCCAATGCGCATGCATTTAAACCTATTGCCAGAAACTCTGGCCATGAAAACCAAACTCAACATCACATGAGTGTTCAAAACACCACAGGTTACTCTGAACTCCAGCCTTTAATACAAGTGCACTGAATATGAGATCTTTTCACTTCTATTCCCATTAATTCAGCTAGCCAACCTATTTATCTCAAAACAATTAAATGTGCTATGGAAAAATACAAAAAACAACATTCCTTTTCCTTTCTAAAAATTACAATAAAATATGTTTCAGGTGAGATGAATAGGAATAGCAAGTAACTTTTATTTACTACTGATGTTGCCTACTTGATTCAAGGACATTTAATTGCATGCATTGGTATGCTTCTTAAAACTTACATAATGTGCTCTTTTTTTTATTTTACATAGACATAGGAACAACTAAAGCAAAAAAAGTTAATCGCATTGATAATGATAAGTATCAGTAGCTATACCCATAAGACTAATTCCATAGAATTCTGGCAAACCCCACATAATCTACTGTGTCAGATAAAATGAAGAGAAGTTGCTAAGATGGATGGACCTCAGTTGATCATAAATATTCTATAATAAGAAAGTTTGTATATGTATATAGGGACAAAATCAGCATCATGAAATGATTAATATTATACAAATGAAAAATTATTAAGAACTGTGTGTGAAGTCGATATTTAGCATTGATATGCATCCATGCATGCAGGTTATACTGTCTGCCCTTAACTTACATGGTCAGTAAAGCTTGCAGGTCATCATCAGCCAGTGGCAACTTAAAGGACTTGCAAACAGTCCTGCACATCTCATGGGGCAGCACTCCACATCTACACAAACAGGAAGAGAAGGGAGGAAGTGTACATTAGGTATTTCTCAGATTTATTTCAAGTGAACGTTGCTGCAAATAGGAAAACACACAAGAAATATTGGGGTAGAGGTAAAGAAAACAACGTTTTATGAAATTTCGCTATTACAAAGCCCAGAAATTTGGAAGTGCATGAGGTGACCTGTTCTCCCACATGCTGAGGTCCTTAGTGGTTCTCTGGGATTCTTTATCTGTGACATCAGAATCAGCTACAAATCCTTTCTTTTTTCCCTTAAATCACAATTTTTCCTCTGATTCTGAGCATGTGATTATGTCACAGAATGTTCAGTACAGCAGCTATAATAAAAAGTCCCCAAACAAAATGAAAAAAAAAGACAAAAAAGCTATCCTTTGCTTGTCTACAGCCAAGTGTTGAGAAAGGCTTAACATCACAAATAATATACTTCATCTGCAATATGTAATTTGCTCAGCAACAAACAGAAAGTAGATAGGTTTACAAGCAGAGCTTCCCAAATAACATCTTAGGATAAATAGAGGAAATTTACTTTTCACGGTCATTGTATACAAGCACTGCAGACAGTTGTTCAAAATTCTCAAAGCTATTTTTCTTTAGTCGTTCTTGAGCCACTGCAAGGAGGAACTGGAGGTCTATTTCATATTCATCTCTCACACTGTAATAGCGCCCAAGAGTTATAATTTCATGTTCTGAAAATGCTCCATCAGCGATATCGACTATCAAATTTCTGTTCACAAAAACAACAGTCTACGTTAGTTTTAAGTAAAGAAGTTAAAAACAGTTAATAATTACTAAACTGGGGGCGGGGGGGGGGAGGATAAAGCGCACTCATTACAAAATACTGTATTTAGATCTTTAAAGAATGTATCTACTTCAATTTAAAATCCAGATCTGTTCAAGAAGGTATAATGGCAATTACCTGAACTCTTAAACTTTTGCAGAATTTCCACATTTGCCCAGTAGTTGGCTATACATACAAAAATACATAATACTTATGACTGAAACCTTTTCCCAGAGATGCCATAGTGGCATGGAATATTAGCAGAGATTAATTTTGTCATTGCATTTATCTAACAAGATAGTGAATTAACAAGGTATTAGCCTGTTTTGTTCCTAATTATATTTTGCATTCTGCAACACACGATTATCAGTAAACACAAAGCAGGCACAACAACTGTTGCATAAAATATATAGAGAGAATTAACAGCAGAGGAGAAGTGGGGCAGAAGATCCCAACAGAGAACAGAATATTAACCAAGTGGCAAGCCACACTTCACAAAGCATTGTGAAAGCTGGCTGTGATAGGTAGCTTTCAGGGGAAAGCTGGGGGAAGGGAAACAGAAATTGGTCACAGAAAGAGGGCAGAAAATTACACCCAGCTTGTAATCGCAAGCCCTCCTGGCAAGAACGGGAGATAGGAGGCAGTAGCATGACCAGGTTACACTTGGACGCTGTCAGCAGAGCATCAGATCACATGCAGGGAAGAACCTGAGATGTGCTCTCCCAAGACTGCTTGTGCTACTCAAACAAATCAGCCCATTCCAAAGAAGGAGAAATGTTTCTGAGATCCATCTGATGGGTCAGTGCTGGCACTGAATGACTATTCATTCCTGTTAATATCAAGAATTTGTTGCTGATAATACAGCTGGAGTGACTTCCGGGTAAGCTGAAGGCACTTGTAGTATATCAGCAAATGGACACAAGCTTTGGAGCTTAAGGATCAGGACTAGTAATTACAGGTTAGAAGAATGTCCCTCTGATTTATATTGCTGGTAGGGGGGAGGAGAAGGACCAATTTTGAAGACTGTTGCCTTCACGCAATTACAGATTTCTTCTTTGTCCTGGATGATAACACAACATAAGGAAAGAAAACCACCAGTAGCAAGTTATGCAAGGAAATTCTGCTCTCCTGGAAAAAACTGGCCTGAACTGTAGGTTAACTCAGCTGTTACAAGGCCTCTTGTCAAACCTGTCTTAGTGTAACTACATTGGTGTTATGACACCAAACATCTGCCTCTGCTGAACTCATGTTCAACAGGATTTTTTTTTAACAAAAGCATCAACATAGGCCTACGTACCTCAGTCAAAATTAGATTAATTATATATACTTCTGGATAAACTGCACTAAGAATAAACTTCACCGTAATTGCTGATCCAATTAGAGCTCTACCTTGTGGTATTCTTGAGGGTAGTGCATCACTGTGATTATATACCAATCTTTGAAAACAAATGGAAGGAATTATTAGTGATGCACAAAGTTCTGACACAAGATTTGAACTGCTGGCTGGAGAATAGTTAAAATTCTTGAATGAATGTGATAATGGGTCTCTTAACATCCACATGTGAACTGAAAGCACAGAAACTTAGTACCCTTTGAGACTGACAAATTTTATCACCAATTTCTCACTTGCTTCCTCTCAGAGGCTTGTGCGGCCCTGTTCAAATGAAGAATCTCTTCATAGAATATGATCGCACTTACACAGCTATTCAAAAAAGGATGCTAAGCATCATATTGTGTCTATTTTGATTCAACTGCTGCTTTTTTAATCTTGAAATAATTTAGAAAGATCCTTTATGTGCAGTGGCAAGAGATAAATATCAGAAGAAGACAAGATGTTGGCAGTAGCAAGCCGTATTTGAGATTATGCAAACTCAATGACAAAAACATAGTCCATCTATTAATATTATCATTCTCTTGTCAGTACGATTTTTCCACTTACTAAATATTATTATTTGTATTGTAGCAGCATTCAGAGATCCAGTCAAAACTGGAGCCTGTTTTCTGGAGCCCACAGTAATACTACTACAAACACAAAGAAGACGACAATATACCTTGATAAGCCTGGCACTCTTAAATGCTTGGGCTGGTGAAGCTCAAAGCATGTAGATAACATCATCTATCTGAATATTTCCACAGACTGGATTTCCATACATGGCATAGATTTTTCCTGTCTCAGAATTTTAGAAGTCTTTAATTTTCTCAAGCCAGTCAGTGACAATCAAGTCTACAAAAACCCCAGATAAAATTATTGTCTCGTTTGGGAATTAAGGAATATTTTAGTGATTGCTAGGGACTAATGAGTGAGACCCAAGATTCGCAAACAAAAGTACATCTAAAGTCTTCCTGACAAAATGAAACAAGTTGCAAGAATTGTTTTCACAGCTTAGTTCTCTTTTGGTTCACTTTTTTTTTGTTCTAGAAAAACATGACAGATTGCAATCTGAATTTGGTGGAGAAAGAAGAAAAAATAATGAACTGCTTAAGAAAGCTCTTTCTCAAGTTAAAAGGAAGACAGGCATCTTTGTTAAATCCACATGGTACTTTGTCTCTAACAGTAAAGGGTCTTGCCAGTGGCTTATGAGAAAAAGCAGTCTGGATAGGACCATGATGCACAGGCATCTAAATTTTAGTTATTTTTTTCTTCTCTTCTTAACAAAGATTTCAGTAGTTTTAACAACAGCTTAGGGGATAGCTTCAGTGTATGTCATGTACTTATTTCCTGGACAATGTGCCATAGATCTGGGTTCTGAAATTAGTTAAATTGTATAATTACAATTCTGCTTCACTACATCATACTTACAGGTACCTTTTTAAAAGCAGATCATATAAAATTACATAGGTAGAAAGGAAGAAATCTGAAGAGCCCAATTCAGAGCACAGTAAAGCTTTAGCTGTATTTAAGATAAGAAAAGAGGATTATCATGCTGGTGGAAGCTGTCACACAGATAATTGCCTGTACTAAAAATAATCATTTGTAGTTAGTTATAATCATGAAATGCCATGACAGATTAAAAATAAGCAGTGATGTACATAAAAAAATACAAAACTGAAAGAAAAATACATATTCTGTTCACAGAAAAATATCTTCAACTTTTCATAAATGCAAACAATCGCTCTTGTCTTCACCACTAAAAATGTTTCTTTCATTCTAAAATAAGACACATGGATAATAAAAAGAAGAGAGTCTTTAAATTACAGGATATAATATGAATGAACAGAAACAAAATCAATTATCACTATAAAGCACAAAATTTAAATGTTCTTTAGAGGCAAATTCTTCCTCTGGTAGTGTGAATGCTTCCTGCTAGACCCCCTGCAGTCCCACCACCGCAGGAGGGATGCAGACCATTAGCACGTGTTCAGGCTGGCCCAGGTGAGCACTGAGGCCAAGAGAACATTTACGACGTGGGTTCCCCTTCTTCCTCTCTTGCTTATGGAGGGGGTTACTGCATTTCTGTTGCTGAAACCAAGTGTCTCAATGCTATGTAAGTACACATATCTTTCTCCATGCCACAGAACAGCACTAGCCTAAATTAAATAGTTGGGCTTTTCACAGCTGCGCTGAATATGACTATGATTAAATCTACACTCAGCTGAGCCTCTTCTTGATAAAATAAATTTTTTTCCCTGCTGTTTAAAAGCACAACCAACCCTTCTAAAAGTGTGCTCCACCTATTTTGTCATGCAAATGTTCCAAACCTCTGACCTGCTCTTAGTTCATGTAAGAATACAAAAGTTTTGCAGATGATTATTTCATAATTTAAATTTAAACCATAATTATTTTATTTTAAACCATTATTGTGCATATCAAGTAAAACCCTTTTCCAAGTGCTATGAAGTTTCTCCAGATACACACTAAGTAAATTTTCTTCCCTTCTTACTCTAGTAATTACATTTTCCCTCTTAATGTAATTAACAAGTCAGAATCTTGCTTCTGTGGAGTAAAATATCTAAGTCTAGAAATATTTTGACCAAAAGCTGCCAGTAACTGTGTTCTCTCTTAGTTTAAATCCTACCTTTTAATGACTTATTTTTCATTTCTGAATACCAGCTTGTTTTAAATTCTCACTACTTTCACTTTAAATTGCTGGAAGAACCTTCTACTGATCTATAACTCTTCTGAGGTAGTTCAGAAGTAATTTCTGCCTTGGTTAACATTCCTATAGGGATGACAATCCACCCAATATACATCTACTTATATGCTTTAGTTACTACGACAGTTCCTAAATACATAGTTATTACCACTGCGAAAAAGAAATGCTTCTAGGTAAAACTTCCTCCTCTGTTCCAGATCATTAACTTTACCAGTACCTAACACAGTTCATATGCTCCAGTATTCCGGCTGTGGGACGAACTGAAATCAGCTTCCATTGAGCATGATTTCCTCTTTCAAGTATCTATACATTTCCCCATTGCCACATCTGGACAATTGCCAGAAGCCAAATTTCTGTTCCCTCTACCTATGCTGAAATTACTATCCAAGCACTAGTTATTGCTCTGACTACTACTTTCCAGACTTTTTTAAAGATGCCTACCACTGCATTCTGTAATTTCAATATACCTTGGTTCCGTGAAGATTCTCTTCTTTATCAATGATCCAAAACCCAAATAATACCATTTTCAGGAGACAACTCCAAACATTCCTTTTTGAATTTCAAAACTACTCATTAATTTGTTTCACTCCCAGGATAGACTTTTCTTTATCTTTCAGTGTATATATTACTGCTGACATGCCCTTCTCCATAACACCCTGTGCCAGCTCCCTAAATAGTAGACAGATTTTCAGCTTATTTGAAACTTTTCAGCTTACTTGAAACTATCACATTTCTCTTTTTTCCTGGGGCATGGATTCACTTTATTTTTCACATACAGTCTCCAAGTAAATGCAAAACAAATGTATGCCATTTGTCAGCTAACATGTGCAGAAAACATCAAGAAACAGTCATGCTCTATACATTTTTGGGGAATGTGCCTTCATTAAATATCAAAACCTAAAATCCACTATCTTACCTGAAAGGGTCATACTCAATCACCTTGGTATGCTCAGGGTCAGTGGCTGCAAACACCTGTCTGATTTCTTGGGAACGAGGTTTGGCTATGTCTTTCAGTTTCTTGAGGATGACACCAATATCAGCCATACAGAACTTAACAAAGGAAAGCAAGACATAGATTAGATCAAAAAGCACTTTGCAACCAACTGTTCATGTACCAGCAAGAGCTGTCAAGATGCAGGGCAATGCTGAACTGTCAAGTAATATTAGTTTCTTCATTGTCTCACTTCGAATGCATCTATCAGCACTGTGTTAAATTTGGAGGGAAGCTTGCTGCACTGAAAAAAATTGCTTCCTACCAAGAATATAAAAAAATCATCAGATCATGCACTCTCAGAAAGCTTATTCCAGCTACAGAAAAGAACATCTACTTTTGTTTCAAACATTACATTGTTAAAGCAGTAGAAACATTTAAACTACAGTTCTAATAACATGGTCTTTATATTATATTGGTGCACCTCACTTAATTCTCAATCAATAAATTTCACCAAGTTAAAACTAATCTTTTCACCATTGGCTCCAATGAACTGTTCCCACAGATGCTGTCATTCGTATTAGACTATGTTGTCTTACATACTCAGAATTAGCAGACGAAATTTGTTAGGAACCAATTTTTCCTGTCACGTAAGATGAATGCTTTTTTCTTATTAAATAGGCGATTAAAATAAATTTGAATTTAGATAAACAAAACCAGAGCACTAAGACTTCCACCCTATATTCATATTGTTGTGTAAGAGCTCTACCAAAGATTTATTTGCTATACTAATTTTTAACATCTAGGGTATTCAGTCATTAAATTAGGGTCAAGTCCAGGTATGAATAGGTGATATGTCCTTACATCTGTCATGCCCTACCCTAACTCATAAAGCACAATGAGCAGTCTGAAAAGTTTTCTCCCATTTCTTCCAGTAAGAAATGTTGCTTTAACTGGCAATTATTTGGAATTTGGCGTGACTGGTAATAAGAACCTAATCACAACAGAGACTGGGTTTCACTCCCATTTATGCTGAAGTCTGTCTACAGCTTTGTATCAGTTCAAAGGCAACTACTTTGAAAAGGGTATTTAAAGTCCCTATGACACTGCCAGAGCAGTACAAATTGATCCACGATTAATACATCAGTGGTTGCAGGTAACATGCTCAGATTTACAGAAGACAGTTGCTGCCTATGCCAAAACTCCAGGAACAACCCTGGGATGCAATGCCACACAAGGCAGTGGTGTGGAGCAGGTGGACCAGCAATCAAGTTTTAGAGACAGAAATACCCTGCCCAAGCCGTTATTGTCTGGGCCATAAGCACACAGCTTTTTGCTGAAAAAGCAAGGAACAGAGACTGAGAAAAGACTGAGCAGAAGGAATCAATGAGTATTTACAGATGGACAAAGTGTTCTGTCTATTTAAAAACCTGTCTTCTCTACATTATCAAAGCAGATATTTTTACATCTTTTTTTCTGAACTACATATTCCAAACAGCTACATAGACATCAAGTACCCGAGCAGCATGGTAATAACCCTACCCGCTTTCTCCCCTTCTCATGTAACTGCTGACATGCTAGTAGTCATGCTAGTTTTATTTGATTGTCTTGCTTAAGTCAGAGGTTACTCTGTTGAATTCAATGGAAGTAAAATCAACCTCCATATTTCTGCTGCAGAAGACAATACAGTTTGAACAACTGAGACTGTTTCAGAGATGATGAATTAATTTCCAAGGAGGCACAGTGATGCCTTGTTTGAAAGAGTCCTCCTCAAACCTGGATAATACCAGTAAGACTGCGCAACACACATGTTCTGTTTTGCGAGCAAATTTATGCTTTTTACATACATTATTTTTCCTCAAATTTGAAAAGAACTAAAAGTGTAGAAAAGTTACTTTCAGTACAGGTGGCAATCAAAATTACAAGACTCAATTATTCTTCTCTCCTCATAACTTAAAAACAATACAATAAACACAATTTTGAAACAGAAAATTAAAACTTTCCAAATACCTTATGTAGTGACAAATGTTTCAATGGTAGGAAAATCAATTCCTACCTGTATCATGATTACCGATCAAAATTTCACCTAAATCAACATATGCCTATAGAAAAGTGGCCAAAATGCCATTTTCCAGAAGAAAAACATTCCATCTGGATTTTTCTCACCAGTTTTCAGAGAATGTGTTGATGTGTTCTGTTGAAAGGAAACTTCTGTCTATTCAAAAGGAAAATTATTTATTTTCTAATTTTAGAAATAACTGACAAACAGTCAGTGGGGTTTGAACTAGAGGATCTTTAAAGGTCTCTTCCAACCCAAATCACTCAATGATTCTATGATCTTAAAATGCTTCCCCTTCTTCAAACTATCTTCCAGCTCTGCTCTTCTCCAATAATTGCTGAAGTTCTTGTGATCTGAGTATGCAATCTCCTGATGAACTGAGGCAAACAAGGTGTGTCCTTACTTCTAGAGCTCTATTCCAAGGATATGAACAAAGCACCTATCATTGGAAGAATAAATCTTTTTTTCTACTAGCTGTTTTAAAATCTTAACTGTGCAAAGAACATTTCAAAATTCACTTTAAAGAAGTATTTTTAGTGTTGCGTCTTCCCATTCTGCAGATTTTATTCTGATAATATACAACCATTCAGTCTGGAAAACTAAGATCTCACCTGTTTGACCCAAGATAATGCAAAGAGCAGTTCCAAAGAACATTTACAACCTAATGATGCACTGCATTTTGGAGAATAGCTTTGGTTTTGATTCTGCTGGGAGGAGAAGCAGTCCAGCAGTAAGAAAACATAATGTATAGAGCTTTACATTTTACTGCTTAAACCATTTAGCAGTTGTAGCATTTTATATCAGTAAGCATTTTGCAGACCCTCCTCATTATTCCAGGAAAGGCAGGTGGGGCTAACTCCACATTCATTTACAAAGAAATCACACAGTTCTGCTGTTTTCATTTGAGTGAGAACAGCACGTGTGGCCCAAAGGCAGCACAGGGTCAGGTTGCATCTACCTCTGCCTCAACAGCACAATGACAGTGAGACTCGCAGTCTCCAAGACTGCACTAGGCCTACTGGCACCTTGGGAGTCCTGCTCACTTTGGTGAGCCAGCAGGCATGGAACAATTCAAGGCTTGCACTGAGAACCTTCTCCCTCCTCCATCCACAAAAGATGGATGACAAATGGGCAGAGGACCACAGTTTGATAAACCCACTTGTATATTTTCCTTAGGTGTGCCCTCAGCAAGCCTAAGCAAAAGGGCAGCTCTGGAGAAGGTCTGCTGAAGGCACAAGTCATGCTGACAGCCTACCATGAGCTATGAAGCATATGCACTACACCAAAGTCCTCAGACCACAGTCTAGTCCTAAGGCTGATGTTCAAGAACACACTGTGATGAAGGAACAATCCAGAATAGGGATTGTGAGGCAAAAATGTCTTGGCTCCTGAGCTGCCTTTCAGAGTGAATGGGTCAGAGCTGCACATAACAGGAATTTCCAAGTATACTAGGGTACATTTATTCAAATATTGCTGCAGAAACTTCATCATAAAAAAGAAATAGTAATCTACATTTCTTACCAAACCAAGAAAAAATCCCACAAAAGCTCTGTGACTCTTCTGTGGTTCTCCATCCCTGTATCTTTTCTTTTTTGACCTCTGTGACAATTGCTATAGATAATTAATGTCTTCCTGTTGGATACGTTCCCAGCTTTGGGGAATGAGGGCTTCTTTACCAGCCATTTGTGTCATGACTGGTAGCATAAAGCATACAACAGCAGAGGTACCCCAGCTCTCTGTTGTTGCTCTCCCCTCTGAAAGCAACACCAAAAGATAGTGAAGCTCAGTATAAACTGTTAGCTTGAATTCCTGACTGTGATATGAATTTCTAATATCACAAGGGAAATGTTTTGGCAGATAAATATGTATGAACCCAAAAGTAAAATCAGGGAATAAAATAACTTCATCAGTAAGACTAAATTGGATAGGCCCACATCTTAACTGTGCACTGTTCCAGTCTCCACGTCTCACAGTTGCCTTGCAAGGACAGACTGAAAAAGGTGAGACTCTTAACTGGATAGGATTAGGCTGAGAGGGAAGAATGTGTGAGATTTAAAAATTATGAAGGTGGTGCATAAAGTGAATGAGGATCTTCATCAAACCCCAGAAAACTAGAACTGACATTGAAATTAGTGGGAGTTAGTTTAAAACAGATAAAAGATACTTACTTCTTTTATCATACTTTGTTGTTTTTTGGTTTTTGGTTTTTTTTACATAGCAGGCAGTGAATTTTTCAACTGCTGCCACAGAAAGCTGTGGAAGCAGACAGTTATCTGTAGGTTCAACAAAGTTAGATCAATTCAGGGGCAAGAGGTCTTGAGAAGGAATAGGCAGGAATATACCATCTAACAACCTCTAATACAGTAACAGTGGACACTGAGAAAGTAGAAGGGGAAAGGATGGTAAAGAGTGGCCAGGCTTGCATGCACTCCCTAGCAAGCACCTCCTAAATCCATTGCTAGACAGAGAGCGCTGGGCTGTGAACTTTGGGTGAAGTAACTAGGTATAAATAATGCTGAAAAATATCTAGATAAGGTATAGTCCTTAAAGATAATAGAAAATAACAAAAGCCTGCTTCACCTCATTTGCATGCTTCTCCATGTAGTTGAACGTGTACTCATCAGCATCCACCAAAAGAAAGTTGTGACCATGGAAACAAACTCTGGCTCCAACAAACAGATTCTGAGCCTTGAAGTATTCAGATGGCTCACTCTTAAAGAGCTCCTGCCCTGGCTTCTTAATGCGACCTCTTTCCAAGAACTTCCCACCACGTATCCCTATGGGAATAGAATTGTAAATAATTAATTGTGGCCTTACTTGGGGAAAAAAAACAAACAAAAAACCACAAAAGAAAACTCAAAACGCACCCCACCCCAAACCAGCTGATTTGTGTTTAAGTATCAGTGTTCATCCTTGAGTTCCTTGTCTTACAATATACTCTCCCCCTCCCTCTCATTGCTAAAAGAACTGTCTCTGCCAGTGTCCACAGCAACTGTTACATTGTGCATATTCTGTGACACGTCTCATTTGAATGCCTGCCAAACACTTTTCCCTTTTTTTCTTTTCTTTAAAATGGGACAGAAATGTGCCTCTTCAAATCATTCCCATAACCCTGTTGCCAGCCTTGGGACTGACCTTGAGAAACATTAAAGTGCAAAATGTAAGATGCAGGCAATCATCCTTGAACTGTTAAAGCAAAAAACAAAAAAATATTCACAACTTAGGATAGCACAGTCCTAGATCATGAATTATGGTGTGCTCTAATTCTAACTTGGTTTTAAGGGTTTTTGAATATAAAAAAAAGTAGGAGTGACATGACACTATCTTCCACATACTGTTCTGCCAATGCAATTTAATTGTGATCTGTTATTTTATTTGTGAGCTGTGTATGTCACATTCTTGCTTTTCACATTGCCATGATTTTATTTGTGCCACTGGAAACTGCATGTGGTCCTCAAGGGTATGTAAGATACTAAAAGGAATATTTCACTTTCTAGTACTATCTTCTGGTACACCACAAGGTTGCATTGTATGTATCAAGCTTTCTAGAAAACATTCTGTCACATGTTTAGTTTTGTCAGGACATGTGCTCTACAACAACTCTGGAGTGCCTGGGGTTTGTTTCCTGTTTATATTTCAGCTTCCAAGCCAAAAGCCAAAAAGCATACTTTAGTAACGTTTAATGACATCTTACATATTAGGTAGTTATGCAAGTCCAATAAAAGGCTGATGAACCGTGTAATAAAATGCCTTTTATAGTCAAAATTATAAATAAATGTGAAACCAGAGTTACTTCTTAAACCAGAGTTTGGAGTAGATGTCTGTCTTAATTGCTTTACTAGCACCGTAAAAGCAGAGGACAAAAACTACACTATGGTAATGGTCGGATCTAGCTTGAATCAAAAAACAATTCAAATCACTAATGTAACTCTAATCTCAACACAGTCCTTTTCACCTAGCTACTAAAACAAATATGAAATTTTAGGCTATATAATCCTGGCAATTGTCTGTAATATTTAAACAGAACTGGTCTTCGTAAGATTGGAACTTCACTCTTGTCTCTATATCCCTACAACTGTGCACTTAGATTGGAAACTTACCTTAATACCTTTGTCCCATAATTGTTTTGTAAACATTACAGGTTAGTACATTCCAAGTGTTATAAAGAAAAGCCATCCAAAATATTTCATTAGGTTAGAGATTTTACACTGAAACCTGAAGAGAAATTTTGATGGAAATCTACAGGAGCCAGGCTCAAAGCACAAAATAAACACCACAACCAAAGAGTCTCTTCCATTAAGATCAGATCAGACTTTGCAGGTGTTTGTACAGCTGTTGGCTTGGTCTTACACTGAGTAAAAAAAGGGGTTGTGATCTTCTGCACGGGGAGCCAAGGTTCTCATGCTTTGACCCCCATCTCAACAAGTGCTTCAAGATGTCCAGCCCTGTGCATTTCAAATACAGTTTCACAGTGTTACTAATCATGTGAAGAACTTCTCTGCAACCTTTAGGTTACTGGACTGAGAAAAGTAAGAGCAACTTACTACTTCCATCTTAGGTCTGAGATTTGAAACATTTTTACTTGCTGATTTGTATCAATTCATGCAAATAAAAAGGAAAAAATAGCCCTTTCAACCTGTGCATAAAGGGGACAGTCAAGTTGTTATTTTGGGACTCATTTACTATTTTAACTCATCCCCTCTGTAGGATGTGCTCAAACTTACTGTTCTCCCACCCCATCCACTTCAACACTACTCCTCACACAGGAATGTTCTCCTTACTCCCATTTTGCATGCCTTATTCCTTTTTTCTAGCCACTTTTATCTGACCTTCACAAAGCCTTCTCATTCTTAACCTCAAAGAAACCTGTTCACTTTTCCTTCAGAGATGACTAAAATGAGGGAGGGATAAAGAGAGAGAAGAGAAAGGGAGAAGAAAGAAACGAAGGAAGGTGGGAACAGAAATTTCTGCAGTCCCAGGCTTCTTTCCCACTGCTGCTCTGCCACCCCTCCCCATCCCTACTTCTTATCCTGCTTTTTCAAAGCTGTTCTCACTAAACCCTCCAATGGCCAGTTTTAGCCACATCCTTCCACTTCACCTTTCTACCACCTCTGAAAGTCAGCTACTCCATTCACTTTAACATCCCGGGGAAGTTTAAAAGCCATTTACAAATATATGCCTTTCAAATGCATCTTAAAGCATTTGTTATTGTTGGTATGCAAACTTGCTCATTTTTTGTTTTTCATTTTGTTTGACTAGCAATGTTCAACAGGCTCCCAGCTGCAATCCCAGCATATATTCTCATTCCAAAATAGAAGGTAGCCAGGAAGCAATCTCTGGTCCCATGCTGTTAAGAGCCTGACCAACTGACCACATCTACACTGCACAGTGTGTGACTGATCCTGCTCTGGGTGCTATGGGATGAATCTGGGGTCTAAAGACACAACTATTATTTTTGTGTGAAAGTATGTGAGGGCTGTGCTGCAGTCCAACAGAGTGGTGCTTTACAGCATAAAACGAGGGTATGTATTGCAGCCCCTGGGCGTGGCAGAAGGATCTGAATTTTTGAGTGTGCAAAACCTCCTGGTATAGCGTTAGATGACTTGTAAGAGTGGAGCAAGCCAAACCTGGTGCAGCCCTGCCCTTACTGCCTTGCAGAAGAGTTTTCTGGAGTTCAGCATCCTCCAGGAGGGGCCCCAGGCTCTGTGGGGCCTTTTGCAATGGCAAAGGAGAACCAGCGGTGACGGAACAGATAATACATATGATTGGGGTCTGAGAATCAAACTGTTCCCTTGACTTCTTTAATTTAACAGTGCAGCTGTACCCTTAGCATCCTTTATGTCTCCGGACAAAAGGAATGCCAGTCAAATATAATTCACTAGTGGAGAACTGGGCTGATTTTGAGCCTCACAGCAGTGTTACATAATAAATACATACATAATTGTATGTGTATTTAGCTGTAATACAAGAAGTTGCATAAATTAGAGGCCACTGGATGGCAGGAAACTCATAAAATAATAATGGCAGATCATTGCTGCCATAGACAGTGCTATATCTTGATGTTGCAGTGGAACGGGGCTAACTCATTGAAGCCTAGGCAGGTACTCTACATATTTTCAAAATATTTCCCAGAGAATTGCTTGTATTGTAGTTGGGGGTGTGGTCCCTATTTATGCAGTCATAATATAGGTGGATACAAGCAGAGATACCATTAGAAGTTCTTGGCATCGAAAAGGCTCAGGCCTTCCAAAAAACCTACCTATGTGCAGGGCACTCTAAATGACTTAGCAGCACCACTGGCACAGAAAAGAGTACTCTAGGAATACAGGAGGGTCTAGACATTCACCACACCTTCATTTTTTATGGATGTGATGTTCATCATAGGTCTGAAAAGGATTAACATCAGAAATCATTTTCAATAAAGGCTTAAATGTGGGGTTGCAAGAGTACTTAGTCTTCAACTGTTAGCTAAATAACTTGACCTCAGAAAGTCAACTGCTGGAACCAGAGCCTGAAGCAAAGGGGAGTGAACAGTCCCCCCTAGGGCAGTCTTCGCTCTAGACAGTGAGCTGGAAGTACCAGATAGGCCAGTACTGAGCACGGTGAGCTGGTCCCCATTGCAGGGTGCACCTGAAATACCACGCTAAGGTACTCTGTGCCAAGAAATGATATTGTGATAGAGGGCAATTCAAGCAGTATCAAAAGAGCTAGTCATGAGGTTTCACAAGAACCTAACAAGATAACTAAGGAAACCTTCTATTACTCTTTCCTCCTTGTCTCTGAGAGAATGTGATTTCCTGATTTTTTTTCTCTCTGATTTTATCAGTCAGTCCTTTGACTGCACATGTTGAGAGATGCCACAGCATTTCTGGATGTTAACTGTTCTGAAACTGTTCCTGCAGACGTTTTGTGGCCTTCACAGAAATACACTAATCTCTCCAACAAGATCACTCTTAGCCCAAGGCTTCCCTGTCTCTCTGAGTTACTGACTTTCTGACACCCTTTCCAGTGCTGTGTCCTTCCACCTGTGTGCAAGACACTCCAAGGAAATAAAAAAATGCTTGAAAATCACAAAACCTTTCATATCCTCAGTTGGAGGCAGCCTACAACAGACAACAGTAGTCAAAAGAATTTAACCATGACAACATTGGGTGACCATGCTCCAGCAATAGGATAAATGTGATAAAGCAACTGAGAAGTAACAAAGCATTTGTCACTTAAAACACGGGTAGTCTGGCTCTTGATCTTCAGTTCAGTATTATACACACACACGTGCATACACAGACACTAGTGCAGGGCAATCTTCACTCTTCAGATGCTCAACACTACATGGTTAATGTTGAAGTGTGTTAAAAATATCACAGCTGTTTTGTTTTCATAAGCTGCTTCTATACAATGGACGCTATATAGGTTTCATAACACCATAACACAATCTCACAAAATAAAGCATTTACTCTTTCATTCTTGATGTCTTACATTTCGCATCCCTATTTATCACCAGTTACAATTCCTGTATGTTATCTACTACAAAAGCAAATGTTTAAAGGCCAGATTTGCAAATTAAAATGTAATAAAAGTTCTAACACATTAAACATCCACTTCCGAAAGGATATTGTGAAGTACTGTCATACAATGAACAGAGCTGTTCTGAGTGATGAAGGTTATAAATTAATGTGACATAGAGCTATGCAAGATAATGCAGTAGACCTGCTGATGTAATTCCCATTGCATTTAAAAATCCATATCCCTGCTTCTGCTAGTGCCGAGTCTGGCCACAATGTTTATTGTAAACTCTAATCAAATGAGCAGGGCAACTGGGACTGATTGCAAGACATTACTGCATCTTACCTGTGTTTTGCTGTGTATGTTCAAAAACTGAAATGGTGTCATCACTCAGGAAGTAGGAAATAATAAATTTCCGATCCTTGTCAACAGGACTATCTGTGGTGAGTTTTGCAAGAAAGCGCAGTACGTTACTTTGCATGCCACTTCTAAAAAGCAAAGAGGCAAGAAATCAAAAACAGAGTCAGCACTAAGAAATGCATTCTCCTGAGTTTTGTAACATACATTAATTGTGTTATTCCTGGACCAAGAAGGAAAATGGTGTAAGATTCCCTACTTTTGTCAAAAACCATTTTCAGCTTAAATTAACAGAACCAGCTAGTCAGTCAGATAGAAAAGAATCATTTTCAGGAGAAAATTACTTCTCTGCCACAGGTCTGGAATGAATTTGTATTCATTCCAGAAAATTTATGAACGAAGAACACATTTAGGTAGGTATATATTCAAATCAAATTCTGAACAGCAATACATACTAGGATTATCTCCACAAAATCAGGCCCACCAGATGATGTTACTAGTTGGATATTTGTTCAGTGATTGTGCTGCAAATGTTTTATTGCACCACTATATATACACTATCAATACATTCCCAAGCCTTTTGCTAATAGCTTTCTTCTTTTAGGGAGGTTCTACAGGTGAATCTCTAGCATATGACCTTGTGTTCTGCTTATGCTTCAACAACCACTGTCTGACAAAACATTTCATAATGGAAAGGAAAAAGTTAATGCTTTAATATAGCTAGAGTAAACTGCATGAAATTCAGCAGACAAAAAAAGCAAATGCCAGAAAGTCAAACAGAAAAACAAATCAGTGTTGGACTGCTGAAGCATACGAAATTCCTGACTAATACCTAGACTAAGACTTCTATCAAACTCCCACTGAAGACAGCAAAAGGGGAGGAGGTAGGCGATGGGAGGGTGAGAATATTTGCCTTCTCAAAAGATAAATTTTACTGAGTTTGGAGAATAATTATTAGGGTACCATGTCACTAAACTAGTCCTGGTGCACCTGTCCCTTAGAAGTCTGATGAGCTGCAAATTTTGCTGAAAAATTTACAGCCCTACTTAACATTTATCTCCTTCATGAAAAGATGTAATTAAATAAACTGGAATTATTTTTCACTGAAATACCTGTCTTTCTCCATGAATTTCTTGAAATCTTTTTGGGGAGGCTTGGGAAGCAGACCCATACAGGAGCACAGAGAATCCTCTTCAGAACCAAATCCAGTATAAGGAGGAAATGGGATTTTTGGTTTTGGAGGTGATGGAGTCTTATATGGAACTGGGGTGAAATCCTCTACAACAAAGACAGCAAGACTTATTTATTACTGTTCTGATGAAGCCATTCTACGAAGGATTAAAACTTCCAATATGAATACTTATTAGCCTATTTCTGTAACAGAGCACTGATCAATGTCAAACCAGGATCCTTCCTACTGTTACAGTGTAGAGTTACTCCATAGAAGCCAACAGCAAAATCATAATTTCTTCAAGGGTTTCAGGACTTCACCTATAATCTTAAAATGTTTGACAAATATCATTAAGACACACAGGCAAAAGGAAAGACAAATAGAGTTTCAAAATGGGATAAAATAATAAATTAGCCATTCTAAATTAATTTTTCAGTTTTATTCTTTGAGACAACTTGACTAAGTAAATATGAGTTTCCTGCCCTCTGCTTTTTGCCAGAGGAAAATAAATACATAAGTAAATAAAATTTTATTCATTATTTAAATCATACATATACGAGAAGAATTTGGTACATTGAAGCCAATAGCTTCAGTCCACACCTCACTTTATATAGAGTTTTGGAAGCTTTGTTTTCCCTCATTCTCCCCAGTCAAAAGTCTTTCCTTGCAGTGATCAATGGTCCTGACTATCCCAGATAGCAGGAGCTCTCCTGACTTAGCAGAGACATGACTGGTCAGGGACGTGCACTCACTTCCCGTAGCAGTTGCTCCCAAAAGCCCAGCTGCCCTATGGTCCCTCGTTACTCCTCTCTTGGTGAAAATCTTACTGTACCATTTGGCCCCTTTGCTTCCCTGCACTGCTCTCCTGCTGCAACACAGCTTCCAGCTGCCAGTGGGGTTCACGTAAAACTTCAACAGAGTAATACCGTCTGCTGCTTAAATAAGGTTAATGGAAAATGGAAAAGGCAAGAGGAAGTAAGTAACTTGTATATGGGAGAAAGTAAACGGGCAGGCCTGAGGCAAATGAAGACATAAATCCCAGGAATATAGGATAATTCAGGTTGGATGGGACCTCAGGAGGTCTCTAGTGTAGTCTCCTGCTTAGGAGAGTCAGCCCCAGGCCAGAGCAGGCTGCTCAGGGCTGTGTTCAGCTGGGGCTTGACACCTTCCAGGACGGAGCCTGCACAGCCTGCCCTGGCAGCAAAGTTTTTCCTGACGCCCAGCCCTGAGCCTCTTGTTTCCACTTAGGCATGCTGTCTCGTGCCTTCCTGCCATACACCCCTGCGAGGAGCCAGGCTGCCTTGTCTCAGCCACCTCCCCATGGGTGGGTGCCGGCAGGGGCTTGGGGCCCTTCCCAGGCTGAGCAAGCCCTGCTCCCTGGGATGTGTTCCTCAGCCCTGACTGTCCTGTGGCCCCACCTGACCTCACACTGGCCGGTCCGTGTCTTTCCTCTCCTGGCATACCCAAAAGGGGACGCAGTAACTTGATGAGGTCTAACAAGTGCTGAGCAGAGGGGGATAGTCACTTTCCTTGATTTTGGGGCAGCCCAGGCTGCAGCTGGTCCTCTTTGCTGTGGCCCCAAGCCCAGCCTGCTGCCCCCCACAACCCACAGAGCCCTTCCTGCACCAACACGGATGCAACATGTAGGTCGGAGCCAAGTGGCACAGCACTGCCTGCACGGAGCATCACCTCCACGCCTGGGTGGGCTGGAGATGCTGCCCTGAAGAAGGGAGAGCAGCCTGGGCTAGTAATTGAAAGAGAAACAAGGCAAACTGGAAGATGGAACACAAACGACAGCCTAGGGGGCAAAAGGTGATTTAGGTGACCAGTGTATAAAAGTGGATCCTGTAAAAAAATATTTTCAATAATTTAACTTTTCTACCCAGAACTGAAGAGAGATGAATAACCTAAATGTGTAGCATGGGTTTCAGTGCAAATAGAGGAGAATGACAAAACTGCCGTCACTCGGAACATTTTCTGAATTGGTTTGTGATTAAAATGTTTTAAACACGGATATATCAGAAGATCAAAGCAACATACTTTCTTAAAATCTTGACTTGCCTAACATCAGCATGAAATTGAAAAATATAGAAAGCATTCAGATGTCAGAGTTTGTCTTTGACTTGAAAAAACAATGAGATCTTCTTTGGCCTTTACCTCTCAGAAGAATATGGTCTGAAAAGCTAATGCCTTCACCTGGATCAGGTGAAAGGGGGTTTTGCAAAAATCATGCCAACATTTTTCTCCATAAAAAATGCACGTGCCCTTTCTGTGATTCAGAAGTGCAAAGGCCAAGCCCCTACGTGAAAGAAACTCCATTCAGCAATTTTCACAGCCATCTCACGTGTGTATGTAAACGTGCATCGAAATACCGTTTCCCAGACGCTGTTTGTGACAAAACTGCCTCCCGAGCCCTGTGCACTGTGCCACGTTGCACCCCTTCGGCACGGCGTTCCCGTGACGATTACCGGGGGCGATGCCACCCGAGCTACCGGGAGCCGGGAGGCACACCCCGCTCCCCAGGGATGGCGCCCACCGCCCCGCCGGGGGCTGGCGCGCGCCGTTCCCGCGCTCCCACAGCGCCACCTCGTGGCCGCGCGGCAGCCCACGCGCCGCGCCCCGCCCCGCCCCGCCGCGCGCTGAGGTCCGCAGCTCCCCTGCTTCTAATTAGGGTCTCGACTCTCTTTATCATCCTTAACAATTTTTTTTTTTTTTTAATTATTCAGTATGTGAATCGGCACTAATAATTTCTCCCTCAGCGTCCGGAGGTTTGTGGCAGTGTATTCCAGCAGAAACAAACCCCGTCTCTTTGCACGGCCGCAAATAACTCGCTTCCTGCCAGAAGTTTGGGAAGCCAGGACAGGCGGTTGAACTGATGAACCCAAAAGACAAGCTCATGTGTTTCCACGCCGGTCACAGTGCATGCACATTAGTACTCACGCATAAGGCATTCATCAAGAAATCCTAAAGCATTTCCCTTTGCATGTACTTTAGCACATGTGGATGAAAATTAGATTTATAAACTAGAAGGAAACTACAAATAAAGAGGAATATCGTGTTAGCCCCAGAGTACACTGAATCCCTCACAACCCAAGACTGGAGTAAACAGAGTCCAAAGGGAAGTTCTGTGCTTTGGCTCCCACCCTTTCCCCAAATAAAATGACCTTATTTCATTCAGATTCACTACAGAGAGCAAGGCAAATGTCCAGCCTCGTGCCACCTACAGCTTCCAGGATTTTAAAGGATTATATATTCAGATTCTCTCCTGTGAATAACGACGTTCAGAAAGAAATTGCCATGCAGAAATACAGTTTATGAAACTAGTTAAAAACCTGTTTCTGCAACATTTGAACAGCCCCACGAGGTGCAGTAGACTAACGGCCGTACCCAACCTCAAATCTCATTTCAACTTTGCTCTGCCACACAACGGTGGGGTAGAATCAGACAACTTGCACTTACACAAAAAATGCACTCCCCTCAAGGTTATCACTGTTTCTTAAGAAAATTACCTCTGTCCAGTCTGGAAAAAGAATCAATGCTCTCTTCTTCCAGGCTGTAACATTTTCAGTGAGAATCTACAGTGGGTAGAGGATAAATTGAAAGTCCAGGATTACAAATTTCTACTTCCAGAAAGAATAGCACAAGTATTTCTCCCATAAACAATTTCACCCCTTGTTACTGCATCAATTGATGCCCAGCAGGAGAAGGCTGGCTCTAGGGGACTTATTTCACATATATATTTCAGATATATAGTATATCAAATGTACCACATACTAGTAACTTTTTCTCATGCCATCAAAATCTGAGTGAGAGTTGAAAAAGCACCAGTAACAGCAAGAAACAAAACAACTCCAGCTTTAGCATTTTTAACATCTTTAGCATATAAACAAGCTGAAGATAAGCATAGCCTTCTTAAGAAAAACTAAACTCCTCAAGAAGAATTTGTTGCCACAGAGGCAGCATTAAACCAGCTTGAATAGGCTTGTCTGCTTTTAGTTTCAGTATAGACTTTAAGATTTTGGTATACATCGTAAGATTACCTTCTGCCCTCAGTTGAAGAACTGTAAGAAACCCCTCGCGCTAGATAAAACCATTTTCAAGGAAGAGTCAAGTGCTACGTATTTTGGATTAGAGTGATAACCATACTGAATATCAGCATATCACAAGCAGGCAAGAAATTCTACCTTGAGGTAGAGGAAGAGGACAGACACCTCTGAGCATTACAGCTGAGAACAGGAGAGAGAAATCCCACTAGCCTTTGACAATAGAAGAGGTGGTGATAACCTGGAGGGATGACACTTTAACATGATGATTCCTACACATAAGAGGAGATGTATAACAAACAGCTGAGACCTGTTTTTGTGAGAGTCTGTCCCACAATTTAGGCAAGAAGTAAAATAAGAAGACAATACCACCACTTTCACAACTTTGACATGCAGGATTAAAGAAAACCTAATGCTCATAGAACCGTCCATGCAGCTAAAACATGGCACTGTTCACTCTGATTCAAAGAAAATCTCCTTTAACAGAGTCTGCCTTCATGATTATTCCAGTTACCTAAGGAAAAAAGGCATCTGTAAATGCACAAGTATATTTAGAAGCTGCTGCTCAGTCTCCACCACATGTAGTGGAGAGGTTAGACGCCACAGAGACTCTGATCTCTGATGAGTCTACTGAAAATTGGCAGCAGGCTTTAATGCCCCCACTGAGGGAAAAGTAAGAAGTCAGCTGTTATCCAGCAACAGCTGCCTGGCCAAAAGCACACACGTACTGGCCAGCCGATCACCCCGCACGCTGCTCTGCCCAGGCAGCAGGTCAGAGAGGGAGCCTGAGAAATGAGGGGGTGGGAGAGGGAGGAGAGCTGGGACAGGAGAGGAATCACAGGGTGCTGTGAAAAGGCGTAACAGACAGGCTTGGGAGGTGCCAGGACATTGAATAAAAATCAGTAGGAAACCAGATTTTACTGGTTTTGTTCCTTCAAGAACAATCTGTTACTTAAAAAAGAACACTTGATACTCAACTCTACACTTTATACTCAATTCTGTGCTAAGATACTGTATTTAGTGAAAAGAATGAGTATCAGCTTCCCCCCACGCCCCGCACATCAGTATATTTTAAGTTTCAGCTGGCTGACCATAACACCTACATGGCTATAGAATATTTTTCTCCTCTGAGGCTACACTAGCAAGTCTGGACAGATAATATCACACACATTAAGGCGTTTTTTCTCTTGTATTCATAGCACTGCTAGATGACATTAATGTCATTAGCTTCCTGTTGAAGGGCATTAGCTATTGTTTATCCGTGGAAAAGCTCTCCTTTGCTTTTCACAAACGGTATAAAGAGTAAAACAGGCAAACCCAACATTGGAAATATATCAGATATCATAATCACTCACTTCGAGGGAAATCTAAACTGCCCTTAATTCTCCTAAAGGGCAAATTCCACCAGAAAACAACTACTACTGAAACTGTGGAGTCAAAAATAAATGTTGGACTCTTTAATGGCTTTGGCAGAAGAGTATAAATTGAAGTAATGTGAAAACACAGTAACAAACAGCTGAATTGATACCATGAGGTGCTGAGCCCTGTGCCTTGATTTAAGAACTAATTTATCCACTTGCTTACTTTTACTTAAGTAAATGGTCTCCCTGGACTCAAACTGCAATTAAGCATGTTTCAGTGTTTAATTGGATGGAAGCAGAATGCCAGGCACTTTGTGGGACTAAGCCCACTGAGAGTACCTTGTATGTCCACCAGACACAAACAAAATTTCTAACTCACTAAGAATAAATGGTGAAACCTCACCTTTTCAAAGCCTGCTTCTAAGCCAAAAACTACCTTGATTCTACTCCTAGTCCCTGCTAGTTAAAAAGTCACCCTACATTTTTTTTTAATCCTTATGGGGAAGAAGGAGGAATTTCACAGCAAATTGTGAGAATCTTTTATCTCGAAGAAAGTGTGTATTTTCTCTGAACAAGACAGGCTGCATCAAGATGGATGTTTTTTTCATATGAGACAGAGTCTCTGCCATCATGTATCCTTAAGGGTACATGCAAAATGCTTCCCAGTTTTCTGCAGGTCTCAGCTAGAGCACATCTTTGTGTGTTATGTGTTAAGGAGGCAGAGAAACTGGAGAGAGCACTGAGAAAAAACAGAAAAATTATCACAGATATAAAAGAATGGACTATGGGGAAAGACTGAAAGGTTTCCCCTAGCAGCAAATGGCCTGGGAGGAGGGTAGGTTGGTAAAACAGTGTATTGGAATAGTGTTCGAATATGTACAAGGTTGTTACAAAAAGAGGATACTGAGCCATTTTTCTCCATGTCCAGTAACATGTAAGACAAAAAAGTTACTCTCTCAGTTTACACAAACAAGCTTCTGAGTAGCTATTAAGCAGCATTTTTAACTATGAGGTTAGGACAAGATACCTCAGGAGGCAAAGAAATCTCCTCTACTGGAGGGTGCTGATAAAAGGCTATACAAACATCAGTCAGTGACCATCTATGTATATATGCTATCCTGCCTCAGAACAATGGGAATGGAGTAGACCACCTACGGTCCCACTTTTCTAGAATTCTGCACATCAACAACTTCTGACTTCTCCTAACTTACAAACCACCTAACTTTAACACCCAGAGACAGAACCAGTAATGACTGAGCCAGCGTTATAAGAGGGGGAGAGCCTTTGCGTTCATGTAACACTTGGCTATATTGCTTGGTTGATACAGAATGGTCAGCTGCGTTTCATTTATTGCCTGCTGTGAGTAAGAAATCCCCATTCACTGTTCCAGGATATTTTGCTCAGACAGAAGATATTGCTGCCAAACAGCGGCAGCAGTCTTGGCTGAAGAAATACTCAGGGAAGAACCCCCTGTTTTGCATCCCTGGAGTCAGACTCACTATTATTATAGATAATACTATGGATATTGAATATGGCTTCCTCACACACTGGCCAGTATAAGAAAAGATTTATTTCGGTACAGATGTGCCAAGCTATTATTAAAAAAGTCCTTATGAGTCATGTTTTGCAATTAAGAAATTTAATGTTTTAATGGCAGTGCTACAACATTTCTTTCCCCCAATGCAGCAGACAAGCTTTGATCCAAACACTACACTATCTGATCACAAGTCAAGCTGAAAGAAATAGTCTACTCAGGTATTTTGTTTCACAATGTGAGAGAAAGGCCATAGTAGGATTCTTCCAACCATCTCTGAACATTCAGACACTTAGCTATACTTTTTGAACGAATGAACTGCCAGAAATTAACTAAGTTGTTTTTGCACAAAGATGTCCATAATAGAACCATTAGCAAGTCTGACTGAGGGAATTCAAAGACAGATAAATGAAAGCCCCTATTGTTATACATTTCCAAAATGCTTTTCCATTGTGGACATAGTTGCTAAATGTTTCCAGAATTCAGCACTGAAACTTCACGGGATACATACTCTAATGGTCCAGAATACACAAAACTGCATTGTAAAAACCAATAATGTGATACACTACTACTGCCTTGTCAGAAAATCTTATTATGTGAGGATTCTGACATCTATATAAAATGAAACATAGTATAATGGGGAATAATTTAGCTCATTCTACTTACTCGCTCACTACATGCTCTTCATTATTTTCTGACTGCAAACACAGCTATTGGAATGGGAGGGGAAAGGAAAGGAGAAGAAATGGCAGCCTATCCATATGACTACTTTGTCATTCTAGTTTTAAAATAGAGGCAGTTAGGAACAGAAAATCTACATTATGTGTTAGTTTTCAATGGAGTAACATATAAAAAAGCCCTTCTGGATCACCTGCAAAATTACTGCTTTGCTGTTAACAGCCTACAACAGATTGTTATTGCTAAAGGTTTTAATGAACATGTTTTGTCAGTAATAAAATTCAAAGACAGCTCTGTCAAACAAAGTGTAAAAATGCTCATAAGGAAAGGATAATTATCACTACTTACCAATTCCGTACTTTGTCCTGTAATATTCTTTAGTGAATTCATCACAATCACAGAGTATTATCTTCCTTCCCCAAACATTAATTACTGCCCCTACTTTCAGGTCACTGTCTCTGTAAAATTCCTGATGCACTGCTCCTGTCTAATGAAAGAGGAAACTTTTATATAGCAGCTCTATAAATCTCAGAATCCCACAACCTTTCTTAAAATCTAGGTCATTTAGTGCATGTGATTTAAAATATAACCTTCATAGCCCATTTGCAAGCATTTTTCACCCCATGCTAACCTACATCACTTTCACAAATACAGAATTTACATACACTAAATCTCAGTAGTTTTCATTTGCACTATTCTCCAGTGGAAACACAATATTATAACTAACTCTGTTGTAGAGGATAACAACCACAGAAATTACAAAAACTACTATAAAGACATCCAACAGCTGGAAGCATTCAATAACATCTGACCTTACGATTGTCCAGAATGTACCGGTCTCTGTTTCCTAACTTTCCAAACACATTGAGAACAGTGCGACTGGTGATTGCACCTGGCTGATACAGCTCACTAGGAGCATACTGCAAGAAAAAAGACAAGCTCTTAAGAAATAGAGTTAACAGCAAAGAAAAAGAACTGTTACCTTAGAATTAGCAGGTTTTTTACAGACTGTTACTGCAGTATTTTCTTGGGAGACTTTTTAGTAAATTGTAAGTTAAGATTACAACACTAAACCTAAAAGCCAGTTATACATCAAAAGCCGGTATGTATGCCAGAGGCAGCATTCAGAATCTTACTGTGCATCCAGGAGTAAAGTCTGCATTTTCTTGGAAGTAAACAGAAAGTAAAGGTTAGCACACACAAAGTAGCACATCGTTGTCAACATCTGTTCTAAAAGCTATTATTTTGATGGGTAATAATTATAAAAACATGCATAAGAACCACTCAGAGTTGGTCCTACTGTACGCTAAACACTGCACATATACATGGGATTCAAGTCAGAATGATTCTATTGCTAAAAATGTTAGTATTTTTGTTTCTATTGTGAGTTTCAAAATTACAATAGTAATTTATCCTAGTAATATCAAACTTAATACACAAATGCACTACTTTTTTAAAAATGATGAACAAACTGTTGATGCAGGGTAACCAAATTGAGTTATTTTGTCTTACCACCTTCCCTGACACCCCAACTTTTGACTGATCTCCTCTGCTGTCCTTCTCAAAAATTCCACTGAATTCAGAGAAAGACAGCCCTTAAAATTGCAACATACACTTCAGTGGTAGAAGAGGTCTGGTAATAGAGCCACTGCTAAATCAGCATCTCAGAACATCAGATACACAAGGTGAGAAAAATGCAGTATTTTTCTGAATGTTTTTTGCTATAAAATCTCACATAGATCTATAGCATCACAAATAGATGACTAGTATTAGAAGGACAGGAGAGAAAATATTTCCCAGTATTTCACTCCGTCTGTGGGTTGAGTTATTCTATCACCAGGTTCTGTACAGAGTGATACAGAATTGTATCCAGCTCATTAATTTTATAGTTATAATAAGTTAGAGGACTCAAACCCCTTAAAGATTTCGCCAAGAGGAGCATTCCCAAATAAGCACCTGATTAATGCCTGACAAAGCTCATTCATGGATTCCTATTGATTTTAACTAGATTTGCATAAGGCCCCAATTTTAAGAAATCACTCTACATTTGCTAGAAAGAAGTAATGTTATGGAATACTAAACCTGGACTTTTCCAAAGGTTCCAAATATAAGACATGGATCAAATCTGAATTCACCTCAGTTTTACGTTAGTTTATCAGTATTAATTACTTTTATGGACTTCCATTAATGCAGAGCTTTATTAATACCTTTACCTTAATACTCTAACACGGCAGAAAGAAAACCATAGGATAACTTTCTGACTAAACTGTCTCCTTTAATTTAGGCATGACAAGCCTGAAGTTATTTTTTTCCCATCACTTATTATTATACAAATGTGTGCAAAACCTAAATCATGCAATTATGATTAATACTCTGACAACACTTTCTAAACATCATTACAAACCTAATACAGGATTTTCAAAATAAGGCATTTAATATTTCTTAATTAGCAGAAGAATTTGAAATAAACTGAAATTTTCATTCCTGACCTTTGGAAGCTTATCTCTTCTGAGGAAAAGTGGAACTGCATCCCGGCCTGAGTTTACTGGTATGATTTCTTTTAGATCAATAGTATCATCAGACAAATAATAGTGCAGAACAAGTTCCCGTGGGTCATGAAACATGGATTTGGGATCATCCCATACACAGAAAAAACGTAAAACATGTCCATCATGCTCCAGAAATTGTTTCAAAGTGTCAATGCGCTCATAAGGACGCAGTGGCTTCATATTATCCAGAATCTGCAGATAAAGTAGAAATTTAGAGAAACACCTTTTTAATTATTTGCTCTTAAAAACAAGATAACAAATTGCAGTGTACCATCCAATCTTAAAACATGCTTTTAAGATTTTCAAATAACACCACATAACTACAATACATGAAACACTATTTAAGCCATTACCAAAGAACTATTTACAGGGTTGCTGTGCCCTCAGAAAACATATGAAAAGAATTTTGGATTGGTTTTGATCCTTGTTTTTCTTGCAATAAGGTCCTTCAGATCAGGGAACTGTTGAATTATTTATAGTACAGCTCATATTTTCAAATTGCCCACGGTAATCAGATGACTACAACTCCAAACAGCATCACCCTTCCTGATTTACCTCCTTAAAAAGTATTTTTTATAGATGATGTGGTATAAAGAATTAATTCTTTCCTTTCCCTTTAATGTTTTCTTTCTTTTAGCTTTAAAACATAGTTTCTTAACTTTTGCTTCATGTCATACAGTTGGCAGGTACTGGGTATGTGTGTTCTCTCAACATACACCAATAGGTCTGAAAAGGAATAGCAAATCTCCAACTACAGATATATTCCAGCTAATGTGATCTATGACAAGATGCTATCTACAGTCATGGTTGCTGCAATATCAGTAATACTACAATAAATCAGATTCCAGGATGATGATTCAACCTGAGAACTGCATTTACATACTGTTAGTTACAGTCACATACATAAATGGTGACCTGAACAGGGTGTTTTTCCCAAGTCAAAATGCATCATGTCCAAAATCGGTTAAAGGGGCAAGACAGTCCTTCTGATCCACAAAATTTTACAAAATTGCTTTCAAAGAAGAATGGCGAGAGACCTCAACGAGACAATGTAAGCTGCACTATCTTAACAGAAAGAACTGTTGACTCTGCGCAGCTTATATCATTGTCTATATTTATATCTATCCACTGACGTGATTTCTGGCCTTAAAAATCTGAGAGGGAAAAGGCCTGTTCAGAGCATCAAATTTTAAAATAAGGAGAGCAGAACTAAGTTTTGCCTGCCAATGTCCCTGCTGATCTGCAGCACTCCTTCCATTTCAGGCATCATCATGCTCATACTGCTACAACCCAGTTATTTGCCTTCCCAGTACCATCTTTTCTCCCTCCTGACCCTTGAAGATGCAATGAAAAACCAAATAGAGCGACAGAGACAGATAACAGCATCCACGGGATATTGCCTCCAACAACACAGAAATATGAATCTAAGGGGTCTGCTACATTTTTCATTGATGTCACTTCCTATCTCATCATATTCCTTACTTTCCTCGATACCTTCATTTTCTGGACATCTATTAAGAGTCTGGTGCAAAATGATTTAATTTTGCTCAGAACAGTCCAGAGCAATACACAATACACACTAAATAAATAAAAAAATTACCTTCCACAAATATGTCACAGGAAAGTGAGAGCATAAAGCATCCAGAATTTGCTAAATAACTTTATCGTAATTTCTCAACAACTGAGAATACTAAGATATAGATTTCAGTAATTTTCGGTCTTCTGATGCTCTCATTTCACAAACCTTTTTCCCCTGCTCCATTCTCTTTAGACACACATACGCACAATATTTGAATGTTTTGCGCTTTTTTTCCCCTTAAAAAAATAAATCTAAGCAGGTGACACAGTACCATATGTAATGCTGACAGTCTGCCAATATCAAGACAAGTCAGCATGTGTCAATATACACCTGTACCTATGAGGCCTAAGCGAGGGAAAAGGAACCCATGGCTAGCCTGAGTCACCACTATGCAGAACCAGGAGACGTACTACAAATACTACTTTTCACTGGGGGACTGCAAAAACCCTAAAAGTATCAATGAAGTGAAATCAACACGATGGCCTGAGAGTGCCTTAGAGATATGCAAATTGTCCTACACATCTCAGTCATAATTACCTTCCATTTTTGCTGCTGAGAGCTGCAGCAGTTTTCTCAATAGAAGGATTAAGTTGAATGCAACAGACACATGGAGTATTTGTTGCTTTCAGAGTATTAGGCTGGATATATAACAACAGGCTGCATATCGAGGACCAACAGACCTAACCGAGTCAGGTCAAGAGAAAAATAGTGTGCCATCTGCACTCATATTATTCAAGAAAAACAGAACTGAAAGAAACTGTCATTATTCCCTACAGAAAACATCACTCCCACTACAAAGAGAAAAGACCCCAAATCCTGCAGAGGGAAATCCACATAGCATCCAGGAGCAGTGAGTGACATTTTTGGAGGAGGCATGTATGTGCTCCCATATACTCATGGAAGGGAGAACTGCCTTCAAATAAAACCTCACAATCCTTAAAACTGCAGAGTGCTGTGTTCTGTGTGGCAGAAGAATTTGCTTTATATATGCAAAGGGCTGTTACTAACATGTGGGGTAGACATGAAAGATAGACATATGAATAGACCAAGTGAGTGTGCAGGAAGCCATGGATGTGCTTGAACCACAACTCCAATTAGATCTTCCTTTAAACATTTTAAAAGTGTTTATTATCATTAAATTAGTTCAAGCAAAACCATAAGTAGAACATATAATAGGTCCATTTTTTTCTTTTTGGTTTAATACTGAAAGGTTTATTTTATTTTTACCAATTAATTCTGGTTTATTTCAAAAGATGTGTGAACACATCAGGAGAAAATCAGTTATATTTCGGACTTCACTATGTTAGTACAATGAGCCATATAATAAAATTTCTAAAAGCAAGTTTTTTCTTGGGATTTATTATGTTGAAATAGCTACTTTGCTATTTGCTATTAGATAAATATTTTATATAATGCATATTACTAATAGCAATGGCAGTTCTATTAAACCCAAGTTTTCACTATTATTGCCTCATCTGACCTTTTGCCGTTCTTTGGTGTATGGGTCATCTGGACGATCTGCGGGAGGATTTAATCTAACTCCCATCTTCCTCAAGAAATGTTTTGTAAACTGGTCACAATCTATAATCTTGTATTTTCGGGCATAAAGGATTACTTCTATGTTGATATTAAAATGATCTATAGTATAGAACTGATTTTCATAAGGAGGTGGAAGTGGAATCCGATGCCGTCGAACAATAGTTCCTGTAAAAGAATTAGAATAAATTCATAGAGTAAATATCCTTTGCTCTAAGGATCACTTCACAGACTTGCTAATTTTCTATGCTGATATGACCAAAACAGCTGAAGCCATATGGGACAAACAAAATTATCCTCCATTAAACAAAAGAACTACTAGGTAAGAGTATCCTTTTTAATAACAACAATATTTCACACTGATCATCTTCTGTAACTGTAAGTTCTAGTATTTTATTGAGGTTAATACAGAAAATTACAGAAAATTATTTCTGGAGAAAACTGGAACCACTGGAATAAATTCCCATTTGTTGGTGCAAACATAACAGGTCAGTATTATTTCTCACTATGAAAAGAGATGTCTTTTTTTAAAAGCAACAGCAGTCTCCAGTACTCATTAGTATCATTAACTTTTCTTTTAAAAAAACACACCCATAAAGTTGTGCAAAAACCATGTGGTGGGGTTGTATGGGAGGGACAACATTCATCTGTAAGTTCTGCAGGGTGAGAAAAGCCGTATGTAGCTAAGGTTAGAGAAAAAACCTGCCCTACCAAGGAAAAAAGTGTGACCCTATCCAGCATGGAGGCAGGCACATTCAACTAAGCTTCCTTAAGGAGCACACTGAAAGTCGAGACCACAGAGATGAGCTGGGCTGATTGGTGGGCTGCAGTAAAGAATCCAGCTCAAAAATACAGAGCCAGGAACTCATAACCCATAGTCTTAACAGGAACACTATCCAAAAGAAAAAGAAAGGCCAGGAGGGTGGAGCAGAAGAAAAAAAAGAGACATTTTAGCTTTGTTAAAGTAAGCACACACTTAAATTTTCCGATAGTCTTCAAATGAAAGGACTGTTATTCTGAGATCATTGTGTTTGTTTATATTTAACACATTAAAAGAGAAGGAATCTGCTCTTGGTCTATCACCTGAAAACTCACAAATACATTGATGAATTGGGTAATGCTTCAAATATACTCACTGCTGATGATTAAGAGACTGAAGCATCTCTCATAAGAGGAAAGGTTGAGAGAGCTGGGTCTGTTCAGCCTAGAACAGAGATGGCGGGGCGGGGGGGGGGGGGGGGGGGGGGGGGGGGCACAGGCAGGTGGACTAATCAATGTTTATAAATAGCTGATGGGAGGGAATGAAGACGACAGAGCCAGACTCTTCTCTGTGGTGCCCACGGACAGGACAAGAAGCAATGGGCACAAATTAAAAGATAGAAAATTCCATCTTAACACAAGAATTTTTTTTTTTAATGTGACGGTGATCAAACACTGGAACAGACTGCCCAGAAAGGTTGTGAAGTCTCCATTCCTGGAGATACTTAAAACCCAACTGGACAAGGCCCTGGGTATCTAGCTTTAGCTGACCCTGCTTGGAGCAGGTGGGTTGGACTAGGCATCTTTAGACACTCCTTCCAACCTCAATGATCCGGTGATACTACAACTGTTTTAGAAACAACATATAAACTCAGCAGATTAAACAAAAATGTGACACATACATTAAAGAAAGGTGTGCTGCTGCGTGTATGACGAACTACGATTTATTTTGAATAAAGTTAGGAGTTCACAAAGAACAGCAGATCAGCATACCTGGGACTAAACTTTTTTTCAGCATTATGAGAGAACAAAAAGGACAACAGTGAAATTTTTGCCACATCAATACCTCAATATAGTCATGTGAAAATACCCTGCAGAGAATAAAAAGATCGGCCAGCCTTCAACCTCAGGATCTTCACTGGGCTTACCAAGCCAGACACCTCTGTAACACCAGCTTTATAATGCAGATACCCACTGGCTAAGACCAGAGAGGAACCAGCAACCCATACTATTATAATAATTCCTTGCTACCATGGGTTCCCAACAACTTTAAAATTACAGTAATTACAAAAGGTTCAACTTCAAGACAGCTACAGTAAACACAAAAAAATTCCAGAACTAAAAATAGTGCCAGTACTAACCTACTACTACAGTAACAGTTTATTAGACACAATTATGTAAAAGGTCCATCTCATTATCTCTCACTACAGAACTGGATCCAGTGCCCTTCAGCTGTGCATCTGGTAGGGTTTCCCACTGAGTCCCGTTTGATGATTTTCCAGCACTGCTATTTTGTTTTGGAGGTAGGTGGGGGTGGAGGAGGGCCTGGGGAGAGAGGGGATAAAGAGAAGCAGAAAAGGACGGAGAAAGATATCTCTGTGTGGTTTTGTCTGCTGTTGAATGGCCTTATTCCCAAGTTAGTCCACGGAAATTCTTCATTGTTCGCTCTATTTCCCCAAGGACTAATCTGTATGAAATACCTTCCACTGCTACATTATCTGAGTTGTTTGTTAACTTCCAACTCCTACAATGAAAACATACCCTTAATTTTTCATGTGAATAAAGCAGCAAAGCAGATTTACTTTATGTTCTCATTAAAATAATTATTTAAGAACCCTTGAGCATCCTGACGTTTCACACGTACCGAATCCGATATTCTGGTTACTGACCTTTGATTGTAAAACAAATTTGAACCTCTACCTCCTTAAACGTACTTAGACACATATTTAAGATTCATCCTTGTGGAAATATTAGTTAGAAAACATGGTAATTAGTACATTATAATATGATGCAAAACTGCATCACATTACCATTAACAAAACCACATACTTTAAAATGTTACCTGTTTTACACTAATCCTTCAGTCACCCCTACAAAAATCATCAGATAATATGCTGTCAGAATAGTCCTCTATATAAATGCAAATCCTGTTGAATCATCATTTTAGTGGAAACATAATGGCTCACAATTTTCTAATATGAGGTGTTTTCTGAGGGCATATTCACCTCCAATCTGGTGAATAAGCCTTCAGCTAGTTTTTCATATCACTTTTCAAAGTATAGTACACATGCCCATTTTCTTCTGAGGGATAAGAATTTCCTTCCTAATGGAAAGTGGCTTGTGAAGATAATATCTGTAGCAATCCTTTGCTTTTATTAGGTATCACTGTACCTGATCTACACATGTAGAGGATACATTTCATATTGTTGAATTTGAAATTTAATAAAACCTGATCAGCTGAGGTTAGGTTTCAAAACAGCATTTTTAAAATTGTCCTTCCTTCTGGAAAATAATTACATCTCTACTTTTCTAGAAATTTGCTACAAGCTGTTAAAGGAGGATCTGGGCATGTGCAACACTCAGATTGCTCAGGATGGATGGCTATTCTTGATGTTTCTTTTGTTAGTTTATTGAGCAGGCTATCCTACTGCACCACCAAGCATTATTTTAAATATTTGCATCTCATCAGGCTAAAGCTCTCTACTGTGCTCTTGTAAAGGAAGTTGAAGTACTGCTTTTCTCTGACAGTGAGGGTGGCAATGAGTTCCCACACCATAATCTGCAGCGTATCTTCTTTTCTCTCAGGGCTTCTGATTATTTGGCAACTACAGCAGCAGCTTAAGAAGACCTGAATAGTAGTGAAGGCTTTTTGACTACGGGGCAGCTCATGAAGCTGAGCAGCAAATGATTATATCTCTGCTGCTACACTGCTCTGCAGGAGAAATGAAGTGGTATCCAAGAACTTCCTCAGCACAGCTTTCTGACTCCCTCTGCACTACTCAAGAGTGCATCAGAGAGAAGAGAGGAATGGGTAACACCTGGAGTTTGGACACTCTTCGACTGCTTGCACAGAAAGGAGGAGAAGCAACCACTACTGTTGCTGCAATAAACAAGGGGGCTTCTTACATTCACTTATTCACTCATCTCAAAATATAGTAAGGTCATGATTTGGCTACCATCAAGTAAGGCAAAATCACAATTACTTCCAGGCCTCAAGGGAGGCCTCTTAGATAATCGGTCACATTGGAGGAGCTGACTGCAGCTTCACTTTCCCGCTTGTACTTTCCTCCTCTTCAGCCAGCTGGCCTTGGGAACCCAGCCAGCAGGCTGCTCCACTCTCTTTTTCAGCTGGCTGACCTTGGGGAAACCAGCCAGCTGCTCCACTCTGCTCTGGCTTGCAGGGTCTGGATTACACTGGAAGCTACAGTCAACCCCATGGGACATAAATGACCTTTTGATAAGACTGTATCAGCCAGCCACAGTCCTGTTAACTGGGAATTTAGATCTACAAAACACTTGCACTGCCATATTGAGCCTGGCTCTCTATGGGAGAATTTCTTTTTGTATAGGAAGAATAACTAGCACTCTGGTTCTGGAAGAACACAGTGGAATTTGTTATGTGGTCGAGTTTACCATCCTTCTCTTCACTCTGTACTCACTTATCTTTAGTTAGTTCTTGTGCACTGTGAGTGTCCTGGTATTTTTTGCTCTGATTCTGTTTCCTAAAGTTCAGGTTGGCCTCTGCATTCCTTTGTGTTTTGCATTGAATCTCTGTTTGTATAGATTTCTTCTAATGCTTCTAATACTTTCCAAAGTTCAAACTACAGCAAGGCAGTTAAATGAAGTTTAAACTTCAGTTATTTAGTAGCAACCTTATCTGCCCAAATTCATGTCCAAGTACAGCAGCCAATTCCATAAAGCATTTTTTAAAGTCACTGAAATACACTTCCCACAGATCATTTACTTTGTCACTCTGAGGGTTTGATCAATAGTAAAAGCACGTTTCTTATCTGGTTTTCCCCCCGAAACCAAGTTTTTTTAGTTTTGTAAAATCATAATTGAAGTTTTAAATTCTTCTGTCTTCTTTGACCACAGCTTCACCAAATCTTCCTGCAGTCCGTAAGCCTCTTTATTTTTTTCTGCAAAGCCACAAGTACTACCCAGAGTGGAGAGTACGGTGGGAAACTACTACATTTCTCTGATCCCACCATGCCCAGGGACACCCATTCAGATCATCAAGCTCTCATTTGTGGGTTATGGCACAAGCACTGGTAAACCCATGGCCTTAAGGCATTAACCAGCCAAGCTAAGAAGATCTACCTTTGATCTGCCCCACCACCTGCCTTTGATCTACCCCACCACTGCTATATCTACTCTTCAAGAAGACTGCTGAGAACAGCCATTTCAGCTGTCTCTTTTACATCTTTCCCACTGGGGTAAACATCCAAGTTAAGATCCCCACCACTTTCTGCCTTCAACAGCTCAATTCCACTTTTTCCATCACTGTTTTTCACTGTTCCTCCTTTACACAACCCCTTTCCTGCCACTGCAGCTCTCCAACTGCTCACACAGACTGAGCCTATCCTGCTCCTGATGTTCCCACTGTTCTTTCTTCCTTTGTATCCCCATGCCTGTGCTCTTCCATTCAGTACAGTTCACCTTTCAACAACCCAAGCTCTCCTACAGTTGAACTCTCCCTCTACGACCCCCTGGCACTTTAATTAACTGCAACACTGTATTTCAGCAGACATGCAGAGGACAGCATTATGGTTAAGATCCTGAACTTCAGTTCCCTTCACCATCCTGTTACGACCTTCTCTGCATGATCATGGGCAAGATTTTCATTCCTTTGTGCTTCAGTTTACAAGCTTCACAACGTAGACAATTACACTTCTGTTATTCTCAGGCTTACAAATTCCCAGTCAGGACAGAGAATTTGAATAAGACTATATATGTATTTATTTATATATATATATATATAAATACAATAAAAGAGGCAACAGGCCAATTTGTGATTGAAAACGGAGTAAGACTAGCAGTTAGTGTTTTGGGATTTCTTTTTAAGAAACCCTGCCTTTGCATATGTTCAACAGCACATATTTAGTTCCTTCAACATAACAACTTTGTGCTTGGTCTTCAGTTATGCAGCATGAATTTAATGCCCAAGTGCATATGAGTAAAAAATCTCTGACAGGCATCCCACCACCTTTTTCCCTCTACATCATATTAATGTCTAGGATAATAAGAATATTTATGTAGATGTTTATGATAAAGTATAGGGCCCAGATCTTCTCATCAACTGTGAAGTCTAAATATGTCCCTAACAGTCCTTGGGCCTTTCAATCTACAGTATCTCCTCCTTCCTACACACAATCAATATGCAGAGCTTCCTTACCAGCCCAGACACCAGCAACAAATAAATTAAGTGTACTTCGAGATCCTGGAACATTTCTTTCTTATCCTTCGGCTTAATACATTGTAGATACACATTTATCCCACATAATGTACTCATACAAATTCATAGAGGCCTTCAAAATATCCTTGCATGGAAGACAGAAAGAATTCTTGTTTCTCTCTAATACTATTCAGTTAATTTTAGATTTGGTACCAAAGGTGCCCCCAACAACCATTTGAAATGAGGGAAAACTGCAGCCTTCCTGTCACCACAGGAACATGACTAGGCTGCCAGGAACATCAGGCCTGAAGGGGCAGCCTGCACAACCGATACTATAAAGACAATGAAAATTACTCTCTCCTATATTCAAAGGAATCAGCTTTAAATTTGCTATATCCTGCTCTAATGAACCTGGCTTCCACCTTCCCTTTCAAAAATGTCACCTCTGCTTCTCAGGTTAACTGTACTTCCTTTGTCAATGGTCATTGTTCAAAGCCACAAAATCACAAATACCAAAAAAAAGTCACTCCCACGCCAGTGACACACAGGTCAAGGAAAACCTAAACACAATGATGTCTCCTGCCTTATGCATATGAGTGCAGAAAGAGGGTAATTAACTTGCAAGTTCCCAGGAGAAGAGATACAACATGCTTTTCTTCAGGTCTGGAAAAGCATTTGCTCAGGTAGGAGTAGGACAAGGTTTCTCTGGATTCAAAATCAGTTCCTGATGAAGAGCCAACGAGATTTCTGGCAAGAAGAACTAGTCAACACTGGGAGAGCAGAGCCTGAAGTACTGGTTTAAGAAAAGATTCACAGGTAATTATATCCCAGCTCTAACAGTAATGATGCACATAACACCTTTAAATATTATCCTACTCTGTAGACAGAGGGATTGATAGCATCTGCTCATCTTGGAAAAGAATATGGCAGTTAAACAGTTAACTTATTTTTTGTAAGATCCACCAGAATGTACAAAATATCTTCAGGGATTGGGAGGCGCAATCATCCCAAGATACTCATCCCAAGACATCCTGCTTATCTGGACTATATTCCTTGAAAACTTTTTTAATTCTGGCAGTGACCCATAAACACCAAGAAACAGCAGCTGTGCTCCCCTTCTGCAACAGGATGCTGACCGCTAGATCACATTTTCTTAATGTAAACCAAGTCCTTTAATACTCCAGTAAATCAGCTCAGTAAACCCTCTTCCAAAAGTCCTCAGGCTGGCCCAAGTGCAGCGATGTGACACTAAGGCAAGGCAGCCTCTCAGCTTAGAGGAGTCAAGGAAAAATTGCTGTGCCAAGGACACTTTAATCATAGAAGAATCAACAGCCAGAGTCACAAAAGGTGCTCTCCTTCAATGGCAGCAGAGATACCGCAGCAGCTAATGAACAACTACAGAGCTGCCAGTAGAGTCAGTGCCAAGATGGGAGGAGCCAGACTCGGGATTGAAGACCTAGAACACAAACTGCTTTTGCAGAAGTGACACAACACTGACAAAAGACCTACTATCATATGATTTCAAACAACTATATTGGAGAGAAAGATGTATGTTTGAGTATGAGAGAGGATCCTGCCTTACAAAATCTACATCTTCAAACTAAGAGAATAAAAAAAAAGTTAACATTATGATCCATAACAAGAAAATACAATTATGGCTGTTCACTTACATCCCATTTTAACTACAAGAAGCCATGTTAGGTATCTTTTGGAATGGACCAAGACTGTACTGAAGAAAGATATAAAGGGTAAAAAAAAAAAAGGAAAAAAAAAGAAGAGTACTACCAAAAATAGATACCTTGAGTTATGCCACTATTTTTCACTTGGGGTTCAATCACTTGAATTGTATCATCTTCAAGGTAGAAGTATATTTTACAATGTCTGATTCTATATAGTTCTTGGTTTTGGTCGGGCACTTCTTCCTCAAAATAGGCATCAAAAGACAGTACCTATTAAAAACAATAAATATGTATAAAGCAGCAAAATCTCCCAATGCTTTTGCAAAATATATAAATAAAATAAACTTATATATATTATAAGTAACTAAATGTATGGATTTCAGGAGCTAGATTTATTTCTCAGAAATGTAAGAACAGATATCCACATTAAATCACATAAATTTAAAATTCTTTGCTTGGCATTTTTATTATCACAACATCTAAGCAGAGATGGAACTCTAAAGTAAAGACGTAAATCAAATATAAAACTATCAGCGGGCTGCTTGGAAAATCTTCTGAACAAAGCACTTTGATAACACAATGAGCTACCTAGGTCCTGAAGCAAATTTTAGACTGCTATTCAATGAATTGCTGGAAAATAAAGTGCATTATGACAGTAATGGCTTTACCATTGAGGTAAGTGGAAAGAAGAGATCTTTTTAAGCAGACCTTGCAAGCTGTCTAATGAATGGTACTGAAGAACTATCAGACAGAAATGACATTTTTCAGGAGTAATTTAGATCTGTGCAATATTGTAATTTCAAAACTTACCTGGTCCTGCAATTCAGCGAGTGGGGAAATCTCAGCAAGTATACCAATGGATCTTCATAGTCTCTTGCAATCGCAATAATGCAAAAAACCCCACCTTCATAGGTGAGGTGATCAGTGGTTTACTACAGTGGCCTTCATGTGTGGAGATCCCAGCTCAAACTTGCCAAATCATTACACAAGTTTTATACTTTTTGCTATCATTTATGGTCTTTAATCCCCAAGACCAATTTTAAGGGAACATGCAAGAAGTATCTCAGTTATCTACTAGGATGCTTGCTGTGGTAAGTATGTGCAGGAAGGCACTAATTAACATAGGTTTCCATCCTGCTCCCCAACACATTTGGGTCAAATCAGTGCTAATTCATACTTCACTTTTCACAATTATTCTATTTAATAAATTCAATGGCCTTTATTCTTGATTCATTAGACAGACTGAAGCATTGAAAAAAAGACAACTTAGCTGTTGCTTATGTTTCCATAAGCATCTGGCAGACCATGGGTTGAAAATGTTTGAAATCTAGTAAGCTGGCCAAGATCCCTAAATGACAGAACAGACTGGTTAACAGTCTGTATGCCTTTAGCATGTGCCTTTGAGAACCTCAAAGTACTTCCATGAATACTAATGACAGAGATTTTAAAACACCCCAACAGGCAAACACAGCCTCTTTCTCTACATCTGGGGAGAGAGAGCTAGTGGCTTGCTCAGGAGCACACAGGAACAGCCACCCTGTGTCCTAGTCAGACTTCTCAAGAGGCCACTCTCCCTTCTTTCAGGCAAGATAAATGCCAAGATGAAGAAAACTGTGTTTCCACAAACTATTTCAAAGGCTAAGACCCCACTGATTTTCAGCATGCATCAAACAATATAACAGACACATTTTTGGTATCAACTCCAACTGCACTGTTACCCATCACCATTAGAGAAATAAATTTTAAATTATAATCAAATGACATAACTGTTACCAGTTAAACCTAATGGCATTAAATCTTCACACAGAAGAATCTAGACACCATCAGTTACGGTTTAAGTAGTACAATACACAAGTTTCTGAACACACTACACATAAAATAGTTGAAAATAAATAAATAAATAAATAAATAAAGTTATTCTGGCCACAGTAATTTTTAACTGTGGATTTCACCGTTTTATGTATCAAACACAAAAACACTAGATAAAACATCTGACATACAACAGAGTCAACACAAACTCTATCATCCTTTAACATCTCTTCTTCTTTCCATTTGTCTAAACATTGGCGTATAGTGCCATTTTTGGTGACCAAGGTATCTTTCCTGGCCTCCAGCTACTGTTCTGGAATGACCAGGGGCCCTGTGCAAATCTCTTAAATACTCCAGGAGACTTAAAAGGTACTACAGTGCTGGAATGACTATATCCCAGTCTGAACAACCTGGGGTTCAGCTGAAAAGAAGCTGAATTTCATTCCTTGCCTAGCTGCTGATAAGCCATGAAACCACTGGAACTCGCTTAGATGAAGTACCTTCTTCTCCCTATCCTGCTAGTCCCACCAGAGTATAGTCATTTGACAAGCATATTGTTCAAGTGCCCTATTTGATTACTAATTGTTCTTAATTTTGTCAATGATCTTTACGGAGAATGGTTGTCTCACGAGACAACAGCCAGTCAAAAGTCTGCTTGCACAGATATCCAAGCACAATCAGGTCCTACATAAACTGTATTTATTTCTTTCACTGAGCATACACATGCCCTGGTCTACTCCATTCAAGGAGTTTGAGCAAGTGTATGACAACATGCTAGAGTATGACTGAAACATATGCAGCAGCCACCTGCAATTTTGCAGATCAAAACAGACGATTCAGGAAGGGTGAGGAGAAGGAACAGAAAAGATGACAACTTTTCTTCTTAAAGCAAAGTTCATTTTCAAAGTACTTGAAATGTAACACTTCCTAATGCGTGTCTTGTCTGTAGTACATTGCTGTGTCCAAAGTTCCCATCCTACTCTTAAAAGAATTAAACACTACCTATGAAAACCAAAAGTAATAAATATTGAATAAACTGTGGCATTTTGTAAATTTGGCACAAGGTTTCTCTGGCACCTGTGGTAGTCAAATTATAAACGTCATTTCAAGACCAGGAGGCCCTGTGTGTATACTTAATCATAGAAGAAATTAAATTTACACCTGCTTCCTATCAGGCATATGAAATTGGAAAAGCTGTTTCTCAACCCACTTAATAATGAAGTTTTATGCCTGTCCTTCCTTGAATTACTATGGTGCTGCTGAAAGTTAGAAACCAAAGAAAAATGGTAAGAAAGCAGACTACATTTAAAAAGATAAACACCTACTCAAACTATTTTTCATGTCGTCCATTCTGCTGTCACCGACTGCAGCAGTGGAGGACATAGCTGCACTCTAGGCTCCTAAGTGAGAAAGCTAAATGAGTTGGGCAGTACCCTTTAACAGCCTGCAATTAATGCAAACACATGAGCCCTCTGGAGGCCAATTCCAAACCTGCAAACTGCTGTCCTACATTGCCCTGTGAAGGAATACACTGAGAAGGAACCTCTGAAGGCCAGCTAGCTCATCTCACCAGCCGAGTTCAATGTCTGATGCTCAGTGGAAGGTCCCCACTGCCTCCTGCCTACCCCCTTTATTTCATAAAGCTGGGTCCAAGCCCCGTTAACTTGAGAAGCCAAGGCACAGCTCCCTGTTGAAAGAAGGGTGTAGATAAAGCAAGTGCATGCCTGGCTGAAGTCTTAACACTTTGGCACGTTAGACCAATTCATACTTGAACACATTGCTGAACACTACGTGAGCAATACTGGGATTTCAGAGGCAATGCTAACCGAAGTCACGTGCATCTGTTCAAGCCTTATATTTTCCTGCAGTAGTTCTGGTCTGTCAAAGAGACAAATGCGTAATTGTACTGCAATTACCTGCATGGCTTTTTCTTTTAAAGCAAAAATTACGAGATTAGCCATTCTTCCCAATATTTAAATACCGTACTCATTTAGTCATGCAACATTTCTGTGATCTGCTGAATGATTTCTTTTTCTAGATCATTTTCATTCCCTGATTGTAGGCTTTTTGCTTTAGAAATAAGACACTGCTAACTACAATTTAATGTAAATTTAAACATGGAAAGTAATGACTGTGCTACAAAATTCATATCATCACAAATTACAGTTATTTGATAACTCTCTAATGGTGTCAATACATTCTTCCAAAATAAAAATACTGATTTTAAATTCCTGTGTCTATGACACAATATACCTATATTACACATGAACCAATCACACAAAAGTCAACAGGATTTTGAGCAAGCAAACCTGATGGCATAAGTGAATTCCAAGCCTATAGGTGCCCATGCACATTTTCGCCTGGACTGGGCCCTGCCCTACATTCATTATTACCAGGTCGCCAAATAATTCTTTTACTGTCACCATTTTCTCTAAAAAGAAATAAGCCAACCACTCCCTCATTTTTTTATAGCCTGTGGATGTACCCCAATACAGAAATAATTTTTTTGTTGCTGTATGGCATGATATATGTTTATATTAATTGTCCAACATACCAATATGATGGAAAAATAGATGTTACCACTCCTTTTGTCTACCTACGAGCTTTTTATGCATGCACAAAATAAACTTCCGAAATATATGACTAACTGAATTTCACTTACATGCCATCTTTGCCATATTGTAGCTATTCATAAAAAAACATACAAATACAGATTTCAATGTACCTGCTTGTCAAATGCTACCCAAGCAGGAGCATCACTCCCTATTCCTTCAGGAAACACACTATATTTAGGTTTCAGCTTCTGACCAGGTAACGGTTCACCTCCTATTCCAGGTTTATCTTCTCCAACCAGCATAGCAACATTATTGCAGTAACCCCAGTGCTGTGACTTGTGGAACTTTTCTTTCCCAATCTGTCAAAAGTTTGGAAGAAAAAGATAAAAAAAAAAAACATGTTTGTTTTTAAATCCACAAGAGTTAACTACCTAGGCAAGAGGGATTAAACATGTAAGAGTTTCTCTATGATTACTTTTAATGCAGTCTAAAAACCTGTAACAACTGGAACGATTCAAGTGAAGTGACACATTTCAGTGGTCAATTTGCCAGCCTTACAGATGAAAATGGAAAAATATTTCAGTAATTTACCCTGGCTGAGAGACAGGATGATACCAGCCGTTTCCCGCCCCCCTCCTTCCCGGCAACAAGGATTGAGGCATACGGTAGAAAGAAGCAAGTCACCCATGAGAACTGTTGCAAAAGGTAGAGGGGAAAAACCTTTTCTACATATCTCCACAGCACAAGTGGAAACGGTTCAGGAGTACCAGAGAACAGCCTGCTCTCATTACTTATGTCAAAGATCCTATTTACACTTGCATCCCCGAGTGCAAAAAAAATAGCTCCTTACATGAATACATTTGAGTTTTGGGAGGTTGGACCTTAATCAAAAAACAGAATATTCATTCCATCTGGGCTTATTCCAAAAGAAGGTCTCTGTAGTGATTTCTTTATATTATTACTATTTTTTCAGGCAATTAAGGATGTAGTACTTAAAAAAATATGCACAACCAACTGCAAAGAAACCCATCTTGCCGATTCACGTTTCTTGGCTGGGACTGGAAGCCAGACTTGAAGCGATATAGAAAAGCCTCTGGCCTCACATGAATACCAGCCCTGCCTGTGGGAATGCCCCTCCTAATGAGCTGCCTGCTTTGCTAGACAGTTCCCTTGGATGCAGGCAGCCGGTGTGAGTTGTGCTTGGGCAGCAATGCCCTAACAACCCCATGTATCAGTCTCACACAAGAGGACAGGGAAATAGGAAAAGCCAACAGAAAGCTCCACTAACCCTTCCTCCCATGAGTGGCAATCCCAACTCATTAGCCCCTCTTGCTCTGCTATTCCTCCCCCGCCCCCGCGCGTTCTCCGCCTTCTCAAATCCTTGACACACTTTGTCGGGGAAGGCAGAGAAGGGTCACTGGGTAACTGCACCCTGGAACACCGAGTAAGGGGAGATGGGGACTACCACAGCTGTGCCCTCCCCCGGCCTGGGAGAACATGAGGGAAGATGAGGCTGAAGGGAGAGGAACTGATGTTCTGGCAAGCACATAGAAGGCCCTGGGCAGAGGAAAAGGCTGGACAGCAAAATTTTTCACAGCAGCACCAGAGCAGGTATGTCAGTAAAGTAGGAAAGAGCCAAAACTGTCTCCCTCGCTACATTTGGAAAACTAGGTATCACTAATCATCACACACATATATTTAAATCACTACTTCCCAAAAAGGTGTAGACAACTCTAAGTTACTATCATAAATCAAAAAATGGTACAAATAATCATTTTTCATCATGGCAGCATTCAAGTGCTCCAAGATTACGTAGCTGTACATGCTCAGCACAGCAGTTCTGGGAACAAGCAAGCAGTGAAGCAGCAAAATCTAAAAGTAACTGAGTAGTTACTTCATTCTGCCAATATGAAAGAGAGTGAGGAATCTGAAAGGCAGCTAACCAACCTCATGGCTCAGAACATTCAGTGCTCATCTATACAAAGTACTGCACACTGAAGGTTACAATCTGAACTCTTCACCTGCCTTGCAGTGCTCTAAATTCAATGACCCAGACGGAGAACTGCCCTTGACACAAACACCTTCATCTCCACTTTAGCTTAACATTTGCTTAAAATCCATTTGCATACCACTTTTGCAAGGACAGTGGTATGAAAAATAATAAAATACCTACTATTTTTAATACCATAATCATCAGTGGCCATACCTTGCTTAAGTTAACAAAACCTGGGCTAGCCAGCACACTTTGAAAGTCATTGCAAAACAAAATAAGGGCCACATACTGGGGACAGTAATGATCAGGAGTATGGAACCACTTCCCCAAAGAAGATACTTAAAAGGTAAGCAATGTTTTGAATAGAGGTGAATTAAAGGGGACATGGAAAGTATCATAGTTTAGAGAATAATACAAAGGAAAAAAATAAGTACTCCTGAACCATATGTTTATAACTCAAGAAAAAGGTTACTGAATAAAAGGGAAGCTCAATAAAATAAAAAAAAACTTGTGTAATGACTAGTTAACCAACAGGCAACCCAGCCACACAGCATTGCTCAAACCAGGAATTTAATAAGACTTAAAAAAAGAGGTGTATATTTGCAGGAGTAATGCCCAAAATAAAATATTTCATATCAGCACTGTTTTTTGAGCTGTTATATAAAATGTCATGCTTCAGTGTGCAGCGTCAGTACTGACATTTGGGCATTAGGAGCAAATCGTCATGTGGTCATCCCAACTCTCCCTCAAGAAGCGAGCACAGGTGCTCTTCTGGTATGGGACTCTGGAACAGACAAGCACTGATGGCTCTGGCACCCACTTTGTAACACACCTGCACTTGGGATAGTTTTCTCCCTCTCCTTTGGGCGCTACTAAGCTGCCCTTTCTTCTTCTCTTCCTTTTTTTAATAATAAAGGGTTGGGGACAAGTCAGAATGGAAGGGAGCTTTCTGCATTTATCAGTTCAAATGTGAAATAACTATAGTCAAACTGAGTTTTAAAAGGGAAATTTCACAGTAGAAACATCTGATTTATACTGAAGGTGCTATAGAACAGATTCACTTTTTAGCACAGCAAGTACTTAATTCTTTTCTCCCTATTACCAAAGCATGAGTTTGGGAGAAAGGCATAGTTATCAAAGCACAGTGAGGGAGGCAGTTTTCCTGAGCAAAGGAAAGCTTTTCAAGTCCTTAAGGCTTCTTCTAGAAGCATTTGCTGTTCAACTGTTTCTGGGTTTTGGTGAGCTTTACTACTTTTTGTGGTAAAGTGTTCATCAAAGTAATCCAGTTTTCTCCTGCTGGAAACTTTCTAGAATTTAGGGATGAAATTGCAACATTGTTCACAATTTGATATGAAAAATACATGGCCCAACAGCTCCAACTCAACGGTTAAGAATCTTTTGTGGCATTCTTGTAACTTTTTAGGGTTTGACAGAAAGACTGGTCTAGATTCCCAATCACAGTATTACTTATAAGCCCCTTCTGCATGAAAAGCACTTAAACCCGTATGCAAAATAATCTCTTCTAAAAGTCAGCACAGTTACCAAACCAACAAAGTAAAAAAAAAGCCAAAAGAAAGTTCAAGAAAAAGAGTAATTATAGTTGAAGATCACAAAAGAGAAAAATGACATCTGGGAAACTTCAGCTAATGAACTCAGACCACATCCAGCCTAAAATAGTGACAGAACATCATGTTACCTCCACAGTAATATTAAATGACTTCTAAAAGAAATCTGTAAGAGTGCAGGGAAAGAGCTTTACTGTGTCTGCTGTGCTAATGCTGCTAAACTGAACAGGCTGTAGATCTGCTGAACAAGGCTGGCCATTTTCTGTGCGGTGAGCCTGAAATAAATATTGAGGAGACATTCAATAGTGACTAATGCAAAGGTCAGGATTCTTTGACTGCAGCTATTGACTTTGCAAATTCAGGCACTGCAGTCCTTGGGGAACACTGCCTCATGCTTTCTCCATTTTGCTCTTTAATACTCTGGTACAGAGTTACAGCAAACTCATTGGGGAGCTGCACGTTTCAGCTGAACCAAACACAACTGGAAATTGCTCACCACGGAGGTTAGAGTGATAAGGGAGCCCTGTGACACATGCTGTCTCAGGAGCTACATGTTTTTAACCAAGTCCCACAGGGAGTTATGGCAGAAGCCACCGGTAGCAATCCAGTTCTCTTCCCCATATACATTTTTAATTCCAGCCTTGAGAACAGCAGCTTCACTGTGAAGCTCCTGCTCAATTCCTGTATCAGGATGAACTTACGGCATTTCTGAACTACTCTAGACCGCTCATACAGTCTCTTGGTTGCTTCAGCTAAGCAACAGAAATACATGTAAATGCTGCACATTGTGGCAGTCAAATTCATGTGACCGATTTTCAACTCTTTTATCATCCCTGGCTTGCTGCAGTTTTCAGTATGTTCAGAGGTTAAGCAGTACTTTAAAAGGAGGAATACCTTAAGACATTGATCCCAGCAACTCTGCTGTCCCCCTAACACATCTCAGAACAAGGTACCTCAACACTAACAGCCTGGATCAGCACAAGAAAGACATGGACCTGTTGGAGCAGCTCCAGAGGAGGGCCACAAAAATGATCAGAGGGCTGGAGCACCTCTCCTGTGGGGACAGGCTGAAAGCCTGGAGAAGAGAAGGCTCCGGGGGGACCTTTCTGCAGCTTTTCAGTACTTAACGGGGGCTTATAAGAAAGAAGGGGGAAAACATTTCAGTAGGGCCTGTAGCAATAGGACAGGGGGTCCTAAACTAAAAGAGGATAGATTCAGACTAGATATAAGGAAGAAAATCTTTACAATGAGGGTGGTGCAACCCTGGAACAGGTTTCCCAGAGAGGTGGTAGATGCCCCATCCCTGGAAACATTCAAGGCCAGGTTGGTCAGGGCTCTGAGCAACCTGACCTAGGTGAAGATGTCCATCACAGGGGAATTGGACTAGATAACCTTTAAAGGCCCCTTCCAATACAAATCATTCTATGATTTTATTAGCTTGCTCTTACTGACTCATCTGGTACAGTCTGAAAGGAGACAACAGATAGATATAAAGTAAAAGGATCAAAATGCAACCCTGACAGGCAGCTACAAGAAGATTTGGTTTTGGTGATTCTGGGGGAGTAGGGGGCAGGAGGTAGTAGAAGAGGTTCAGGAAAGAAGGCCAGGGAAAGAAGAAGGGAAGGCACAGCAGGCCAGCTTACTTACAAAGAGGTTGGCAAGTGCTCTGTCAAGAAAAACAAATGTCCCCTTTTGGTGCCAATGATTACAAGAGCAGCAGCAAATACTCAATCCAGGAAACACAGAGACAGCAAGAGCAGCACAATTGAGGGCACCTCCAAGCTTTCACAGTAAACAAGGAAGATGTGGAATTTCTACTGCACCATAAAGTTTGCAACAGTAACTGATATTCTCAAGGATGTATTTTCCCCCTGAGACCTATAAACTTATTGCCTGATTCTCTGAGAAATGCCATGCAGAATTATTGTACAGAATTCTCTGAGAGGGATTTCAAACCTCAGGCAAGAAAATACACTGGTCAGCTAACATTTGGTAAATGTGACCCATGCAAATACGTGGTCCTCTCCGTTAGCTGCTGATAGAAGGCAAGAACACCAATCTGGTATCAGAAGGGGCAGCTGCCTTTAAGGACAGGAGGTAGACCAGTAACACTAACAAAGGAAGTACTGAAGCTGTTGCATTGCAACCAGCATCATCCCTAACAGTCCAGGCTCCGAATGCACAAACTTTTTCTTGCAGTAAGAGAGCAAACCTATTATATGCTACGTTTCCATCACGTGCAGGACTAAGATGGTTATCAAGATCTGTGATTTTCTGCCCTGACAAACAGGCGACACACATGTAACTTGTATGAACAAAGCTGAAAATCTCATTATCACACAATTTCAATATCAGTTGGGCTCTGCAGGTAGAAGCCACAGTACCTAGGTTTTCCCACAGCTCTTAAACATTGGCTTCAGTGGCAGAAACAAAACAAACAAAAAACCAACAACAACAACAACAAAAAGAATTAAGGAATTTCCTTTTCAAGGGTATGCAACATGCAGTCAAATTTCTGAACAGGTAACACACAAGTTACTGTTTGTGAAAATAAAGAAATTAATAAACTCTTTAACGCAACAGGACGTTAAATGGTGATGTGTGAGTGCCACATCCTGCCACTATCAGGCAGACAAGGGCACTTCTCTAAGGTTGTCAGGACAGAGGAGCACCAGCCTTGCCAAGGGGCAGCAGCAGCCCCAGCACAGACTGACCACCCCAGCCTCAGCAAGGGGAAAGGCCTGACTTCTGCCCATGAGACAGCCCTCTGAAGAGGGGGGCCTCACAACTGGCCAGGAGATGGGCTAATCCATGTTCGAAATACCAGCCTGCTCTATGGTTAGATCTCCTGATCACCCACATTTGAATATGACAGGCACTGCCGCATGCTGCCTGGCCTCACTGCCAGTGCTTCCAGCCAGAGATGAAGCATTTCTGCTCCTGGCTGGAGAGGATGTAAGTGATGTAAGTGTTCTCGGCAGAGTGAGCTAAAAGTAATAATAATCCTAATGGAGAGGTAATACAAGGGCCAGTGGCTCTTAGATCCAGAGACCTAACAGCTGAGAAAAGATTTCTTATGTCCCGTTTGCCAATTGTCCCTGATACCCTGAAGTTAAACTCTGTGTCCCTAACTACCTTAAAGCTCTGACTTTCTGGAGACAGCTCAGCCCCTTACTAAACACTTCCGAGGTAGACAAAATGCGTATGTACTCTTCCACTGCCTTTCTTGAGCCTATGAGGCAGGTGGAAGCATTAGGGGCAGAGAAAAGAGGATTGCATTGCAAAAGTAGCTTGAACAGTGATGAGTGGAATTAATACCCTTAATTATAAACCAAGGGTAGACAGGAAAAGCAACACCCTGTGCTCTTCTCGTCCTTCTTCAGGGGATGCTTTGCTGCTGTTGTTTCTGTGCAATAAGAGGTACTGCTGGCAATCCTCAGTGTACCAACAGGTGAAAATACTTTCTTCCTTTTCAATTTATCTATAGCAGTGACACTTTTTCCCCCCTTGAAGTATGCTCTTCTTAGCCTCTCATTTGTGGAATTCTATGAAAATAAAATTAAATCTAATAGCTAATAACTAAGTGGAGATTAGAAATGCTTTTCAAGAAAGGCAAGTTAACTCTGGAAAACAATGGAACTCAACCTGCTGTTCACAGGGAAGAAATTGCCTGAAAGATCCTTGCTGCTTTTAAGTTGGGCTCCTCCTGCAAGAGGCCCTGTGCTTGCATGCACCTGTGCAATGCTGACACACCAAGCAAGGCTGGGGAGTCCACGTATTTCTACGCAATTTCATGATCCCTGTACCAGGACCTGGGCTGCTAAGATCACGTCTACCTGTCTTGGTGTTTTAGAGAGCTGCCAGAGGTTTTACACTGGACCACACTTAATGTGAGCTGATTCCTAGCTCATGAAGCAAGCTCCAGATACGCTAACAGCATGGAGAAGTCTCAGTGAAGTGGTACTGATGTTCATGGTATCATTGGCATTAACACATGTTTCTTGACAAATCATTTGCAAATTGTCCCTGAACTACATAATCAACTTCTACATGGTCCCCCACACAGCAGACCAGCCTCAGGAGCTAGCAAAGCACCCCAGCAGTCAGGATGCAGAAATGAGGGCTCTAACATGTTCATAGTGTGAAAATGACAGATTCTCTTCCAGGTATTTTAGCATTACTAAGGAAGTCTACACTGCTTCATCTGCCTCCTGAAGGCACCAGCTACAGTGCCATGCCCAAAATCCTTCCTTACCTCCTGCACCATTTCATAGTACAGATCGTATTCAGCAAATTTCTAGCTATCCTTGATGAACAAGTCTGAAGTAGCGATGGCAGCCTTCTCTTTTGTTTGCTATTGTAGCTCATGATAAAAATACCATCTTACACATTCAGACTGCCATCTGTAGTTAACAGTACTGGCAACTCTGAAAAACCATGTTAGCATCCCGTGCATTTTTACCCCCCTCTGCAAAGACTTTTGGTTTATTTAGAGGCTATCTGCCTCACCCCATTTTGCTTTGTTGGGGATGCAACAAATGCTCAAAGTGCCCCACAGCAGCTGCCAGTAGTCTGGGCCTAGCTGCAACGTATTCCCGCTGGCAAGGCAAGGCCGGAGCAGGTTCCTACACCGGACAGCACCTCGCCTTCCACCTGCCGGGTAAGGAGCGGGAGGAGCGGCCTCGCCGTGGCACCTCCGGGGCCGACTCTGCAGGGCGCACCTGCGCCTCACCCCGCCCTGCCGGCCCACCGACAGCCAAAGCGCCTCTTGTTCCGCCCTTGTCCCCCCTTCGGGCCGGCGGAGCGCTGCCCCTGCCCGCTGTGCGGCGGCCGCGTCGCCCCCGGCCCGGCCCGGCCCGGCCTGAGGGGGGCGGCCGCGCCAACGGACGCCGACGCCGGCGCGGCCCCCCGCGGCAGCCCCCGACACCGGAGCAGGGGAGGGGACGGGATGGGACAGGACGGGACGGGACGTTTCCTCCGCTGTCACTCACGTTCCGGTCGCGGGAGGCCCCGGGCAGCAGCGGCAGCGCCATGGCCGCCCCGGCCCACCGGGAGCCCCGCGCCGCTGGGGGCGCCGTTGCCTGGAGACCGGGCGGTGACGTCAGGGGGCGGGGCGAAGGGCGGCGGAGGCCGAGCGGAGCCGAGCGAGGCGGTCCCGCCCCCGGCCCCGGTCTCGGCCTCGGTGTCGGTCTCGGTCTCGGTCTCGTCCGCGCCCCGCGCAGCCTTTGGGCCGGGGGCTGCCGGGCGCGGCGGGCACTGGCCGTCCCCGCCGCCAGCCATCCCGCCGCCGGTTCCCCCGGTGCTACAGCCCGCCCAGGCGGTACCGGGGGGAGGCCAGCCCCGCGGCGGGGCGGTCGGGCCCGGAGGTGGAGGGGCGAGTCGGGGTTTGCGGCCTTCGGGGGCGGAGGAGAACTAAATACAGATCCGCTGATGCGATTTTTCAGAATCCGTTGCCGTCTTCTTCACAGATCTGTCAGCGTTTACCTCAGGCCCAAGGCGGGGTGCAGCCCCCTGCCCGCGCTCCCGCCGGCTGGCGTGAGGTAACCGCTGCCCCCACACGGCCCCCCAGAACCCGACGGGAGCCGGGGTCATGGATGGGGCAGATCCCACCACAACTGCAGCTTTCTGCGCAAATCAATCTTTAATGCTTTTCGTTTTGTGACTTTCATCCACTACATTTTACTCAGGGGCCCTGGTGGGCTTGGGGGTGGGGGTGGGGGGGGATGCTTTCACATCTTTTTGTTTGTTTTGTTTGCACTTTGGTCCGCCGGGACGGTGAAACTAGGTCAGTGGGTTTCCACTTTCTGGTTTCCCAGCACTGTGTTAGGCACCTGCATTTGCATTTGGTGCGGAAAGGTAAACATTTGAAACATATTTTAATTGAAAATAAAAGGAACCATCCTTTTAATCACGTTCATTGTACAGTGGGTGGTATTATGTTAAAATTTAAATTTCAAACAGAAAATACACTGAGAGTTTCTCACGGGTGGCTTGGGGGGAAGGGTTGTTTCGTTCTTTAATGGAAATAACATTTCCCTTGTTAATAAGGGAGGATGCACTCCAGATCGCCTCTAAAGCCTACTCCAGAGAACAGCAACCACGCTACATTATGTTCCTCCATTTTACATAAAGCTGTTCATGAATATATATTTTTTAATTAGAACTGCTTTTTACAGAAAAGTGAGTTTATGGAAAAAATAGTTAGCTGAAACCCAAATACTTCAGTTCTGATATGTCATCACACTGCCTCAGAGGAACTGTACTTCAGTTGCTGCATGTCCTTATTCTCATAGATGGAGTGCATCTCCCCTGCCATATTTCATACTCTATGATGCATCAGACCATGAAATTCCCATAACATATCATCTCTCCTCCCTGAAACAGAGGCTTGCGGAACAGCATGGGCGATGTGTTCAGTCTGAATGAGTCCAGGAGGCACTCCCCAAACAGCTCCCATGGAGCGCTTGTGCAGCATTCGATATCTGAATTGGTATTTGGCAAAACTGTTCTCATTTCAAAACCTGTCATTTCAGTGAAAATTCTTTCATTTTTTATTTTTTGCCAAAAGTTTGAAATTGGGAAGGGAAGGAAAAGAGAGGGAAGGAAAGCAAGCAAGCTGTGCAGATTCTGAGAGGGTCATGGCAGTGCACACAACACTGTTGGACGTAACCAGTGAAGCTCTTCAGCATCGCCCATTGTTCTTTGCACATTCATGTGATCCCCTGATACCCTTTCCGTATGTCTTTATGTACCTCACAAACAGTGCATGGGAGACAGCTGGCATACTTATAAAACATACCTTTCAGGTTTGGCAGCTGCCATTAGAGAGTGAGGATTGTCAGAAAGTGGATCCAATGCATTTTATAATGTGTATGTGCCAGTGTGTCTCTGAGATGAGTGAACCAGCCTAGCTGCAGCTTCATGCAGAATCCCCATAGGCCCCTTGCAACTAATAGCACAACTTCTCATTTGGGGTAGAAACCATTGTCAATACTCAACAGTGAAGCGCTAGTATGTCTTTTGACTTCACTTATCCTCCAGAACTGGTATCTCCTGTCTAGTTTTTGTGGCTCATTACATAGCAGGGCAGTTGAAATGTCTTAATACTTTTCTGATATCAATAATAAACTGTTGCTTCAAGGTGTCAGGCAGGATGGGCAAAGATTGTATGTGAAAAACATGCAGGGGAAACAGCAGTACTTCTTTAGGAAGGTTAGTGAAGTGCACAGTGTCAGTAGAGAGTCCCACACATTTCCAGCAGAAAATCCTGTGAATCATCCCTAACCTTCAGGTCAAATCTTTCTGCACAGGATTATCTTCCGCCGCACCCAATGAAGAAGCCACAGGGAGCTGTGGAGAAGGGGAGCATCTTCCTTGTACGCCAAAAGCACAGTTGCAATGTGATGTTTTCTATCAGTCTTCAATCATTTTTTTTTTTGCTTTCAAAATTGGGGGAGGGGGAAAGGTATATTCTACTTCAGAACAGAATTGTTTCTTTCTACATTACCTTCTCTTTGGGGTTCCTCTCACATGTTTTTTTCTTCCTTGCTGTATTCACTCAAGAATAAAGACCAAGTGAAAATAAATTAATTTTAATGCCTTTTCTGGGAAATATAAAAGTACTACAGGAAAACCATTTTTGAGAAAAGATTTTTATTAAATGAAGGCTGTTAATGACAACAAAGGCGAGCAGTTGGCAGTAGTAAATTAGCCATATATTCTGACAGTACTCTGTGGGTAATAGTGGTGAATATACTGGTTTTGTGATGAAAAGACAAATTCTAGTCTCTTTGTATTGGGATTGAGTTGTACTAGCAAACTTGGAATCAGTAAGGGTATTCAAATTGTAAACTTCTGAGCAACTCAAAACTCCAGAAAAGGCTTAAATTTTTTACAAAATACCATTTTTTAATCTGACCAAATGTCATTGGCTCCAGGTTTTTGTTAGTCCATTTGTCTAAGTTGTGTCCATTCCAAGTTGTGTCAATTTAGCATAGGAAAGTTTGGAATGAAGAGGAGAACAGGGAAGTTTTACTAAAATCAGCGTAATTTAGTGTTGCTTCACTTGAAAACATGTGTCTTAATCCTGTCATATGTGTTACTTCATCCTTTTTCTAAGACTGGTTTTATAGACCATGTTCAGTCTGAGCTGTCCAAAATCAGGTTGTTTCCAGGCTGCCTAGTTTAAAGTGAATTATAAGCTGATGTGGATCATCAGGCAAGCACACTAAAACCTGAACATATGTTGAACTCTGACATAACCTTAATTAGGTACCAGAAATTAAGAATGGAAAGTTGTCACCTATTAATGCCTTCTTCCTTAGGTCTGTTTTAGCAAAATATCGAATGCTGTAACAGTCATCACAGAAATCGTGTAGGGGACAGGCTCAGAGGAATCAAACATGCATACACACAGAGAGAACTGCAGCCCTACCTGTAGCTAGCTAAAATAGGGGCGGAAAGGGCAAATCATGATGTGGCTGTTCATTGCAGTGTAGTGTGGGTCAACGGATGCCATCCGTGAATAGTCCTTAGAAATATTGATTGCTTATTTCTTCCCATGTCTTCATTTTGTTTTCACTGATCAGTGAATATGTGACATATGAAGGTACTTCTTCAGTGGCCAGAAAACAATGCTCAGGCCATAATTTTTGGCTGCAGCGGTGGAGTGCTGCAGACAACCCACACTGGGAAAACGGGGCACTTTTGTGGCTGCGGGTCTGTGCTGGCCCTGTACCACATGGGTGATTGGCATGTTACTGCTGCGGCTGCCCGGTGCTCCAAGAAGGCAAGGTGTTAAGCATGAGTTTTCACAGCTCGTGGCCCATAGCCTTTTTCTCCTGGCAATGCTATGGGTGATAGGAGAACAGAAAAGTAGTTATATCCAGCCTGCTGTCACTAGGTTTCCTTAGCCAGAATGACTTTTCCATGGCTGATTGCTCCAATTCGGCATGTCCTAATGAGGCACGTTTGCACATGAGTCACCTCACTCAGATCTGCCATGCCCTTTGAGGCGTTGGGCAGGGAGAAAGGTGGGAGCTGTAGTACCCCCGTTGGTGCTACCTCGCTGGTGCAGCCTGTGTGCGAGAGGCCATGCAAGTAGGCTGGTTTTCCTCCCCTTCTGTCATCACCCCATCACCCCATCTCACAAATTCATCAGCCTCTGGAAACCTAATGGAAGAAGTTTGCTGTCTCACAGAACAAGCTTGGCGGGCGTGTTTCACTTTGCCATGCCTGTTTAAAGCATTTTGAAGTTCCTACTCATCTGATATTCAGCTCTTTTACATAAGGTGTAAGCTTTTCGGGGATGTTTGCAATCAGCCTGACTTCCCTGTCATCCAAGTTGGGGAGAATATGAGGGGCCGCTTTCCTAAGTCCCCCACACTTCTGAAAGTGCATGAAGGAGAAATATTCTGGGCCTGGTAGATACCTTTGAGTTGCCTCCGCTGCATATATTCAGTGAGATCTGCAGTACAGAGTAGCTTTTCAGCTCCTCTCCACCCTCCTTATGTGGGCTGATTTGAGAAGCAGCCACGCTAGTAAAACGAACCTGACAGAAAAACCTCTAAATTAATTCAGAAATGGAATGCAGATTTTTTGCAATTAAGCCATAGACACGCGTTTAATACAGTACATAGTAGTTGCGAGGAAGAGTAGGAAAAACCCATGATAAGTAATGCGCCTAAAAAACTGATGGGAAGAGAGTACAAATACAGCACTTGGCAGCAGCACAGCCATTCATCAAAATGCAGTCGAGACCTCCAAGTTAGGTCACCACCTGCACAAAGAGCAAAGCATGTGCTCCTCCACCCAGATAGCATCTATTTCAGAGTGAAGGCAAATTACCTGAGAAAACAAAGCCCCTGTGGCAGGGGGACATGGTGACTCCCTAACAGAGGCAGCCTAAAAGGGCAGCCACCCCCAGAAAGCCTCATGGAAGTCGGGGAAATGCTGCTATTGCCTCAACTGTAGCATCCAGACACCTGATGACATTGTCAGGCACTGCAGAATGGTGGGTCATACACATGTCCATTATAAAGAAGGGAGGCAGCTGTTTCCCTTCCTTTACTCCTCTGCTTTGGGCTGTCAGTGGGACTGAACCCATCCGTGTCACAAACATTTCCTGACTTTCCTCTTTTTGCTTGCACACTGCCTTGCTGACAAAAACGAGGGGTTTGGCTCAGCAGAAGCATCAATGCACATCTTTCCTCCTTTCCACCAGTGGGGTAACTTGCCTGTAGCCTGAATCTCCGTGCCCATTGTCAGAGCCTTCCCATCCAGCCAACGAGGCACCACAAGACACTCAAAAACCACAGCCCTGGCTCTGTTCAGCCAGACTTACCAGTCTGCTTCCTCCTGCCTGGGAAAATTCTGTCGGCATGTCTCCAAGTCTTGCAAGTTGCCTTGAGGATATGCCATCGGTTGAGGCTGCATGACTGATCAATTCCTCCCTCTCCTCCCATCCTCCATTTTCCAGCTTAATCTTTTAGCTGATGGTTAAAACAACAAAAAAAACCCTGAACAATTTTAAAAATTCCCATGGCAATAAATAGATAGATAGATTACAGTCAATTACCAGAAATAGCTATTGATCAAGGCTGGTTTAGAAGTATACTTGCTTTCTGCAGTCAAGCTTACAATACAATTTGCTCTGCATTCAGCATCTATTTCAATTAAAATGAGAGGGGAGGAAATGCCACTTATTTAAAATAAAAAGCTTTCAAGCTATCCTTGCAGGCTGCTCTGAGGATCTAGGATAGATCAAAGCTGCTTTGAGAACTCATCCATTCTGTTTCAAGTATGATAGCACATTGTCCATAGGAAAAATGAAGGCAGTGTAGGATATCAAAGCAGCAAGTACATTGTGGGTTTCCAAGCAGTGGTCTGGTGAAGGCTGCCAGAATAAGAACAGCATGGGAATGACAGTAATCCCTCCATCACAGAGACCAAGACATTGGCGATTCCAGGCATTGCACCAGAAATTGTTTCTTAAATTAAACTCTGTCTTAATGATAGTGAGGTCATCTGTATGGATCAAGAGTCTTGGTCAATACGAAGCTTCTTAAAACTGTCTGAAATCAGTCAATTATGAATAAGTGAGGAATTGAGGTTTACCCCAAACCTAATCCCTTTGCTGATCAGGACTTTATTCTAACTTCCAGCCCAAAGGCATTCCTGGGAAACATGTCCTTTTTCATCCTTGTTTTGGCATTTGCCTTTGAATAAGGCCTCCATCTCTTGCCTGCTCCTTATGTAATGGCAGATAGCAATCATTTCTCCTTTCAGCTTCTCGCCAAGTTTAGCAAACCAGACTTTTTGGCACTCTGCTTGTGTGATGGTTCGTCTTTCTTCTGAACACCAAAGTCTGCTTTTCTCTCTGCCCATTCCAATCTGAGTCCATCTTCCTTGTACAAAGGTACTGTAATTCACTGTAACCTGAAAGAAGTCTCACCAAGGTGCTGCACTGTTCCACTCGCTCTCATCTCTGCTGTCACTCTGGCTGTGCCTTCTCAGTGTTTCTTCTGTCTCTCTGCTTTCTCGAGTTTGCGCTTCCTCCTACCCCTTCTCATTCCCATTTGTACTGCTGTTGGTTCTGCTTCTTTTCTTCACTGCTTTTCTCATCGAAGGCCAAAATAAGTGAGAAAAGTGTCAAGTCCCCCTTTCCAAACCTGTTGATTGAACATGTGGAAGAATAAGTGGTCTGGAGGGAACAGGATTTATTGGGCTGTGAGCTTGAATGGAGCCGTCTGGTTCAGGCTGTCGAGTCTCTGAGCACAATTTCTTACTGCACAGCTCCACCGCTGCTCCTCTTCTCACTAAATGTACTTTGAAGGGCTTTGTGTCAGTGTGTAGGGAGTATGGGTAAGACCTAATTTAGGGGCTGGGAGAAGCAGACTTCGCTGTCTATCAGAGGTGGTTTCATGCCCTTAAAATGTATTCTGCAAGGCAGCCGGTCCTGATGCTGCATGGCTAACTTGTCTTCTGTCCGTTGAAATTAGAGCCACCCTCCTGAGGGGGTTGTGTCTGTTTGTTTGGAGGTAACTTGTGTTAGCGCAGAAAGAAACGTCTTAACCTGAAGTTCAGTTTGAACTTGTGATTAAACTTAGTTCTTTTTATGAAGGTGGTACCCATTCTTATTTGCTATGGTTCTGCCTTCAAGACAGGGCAAACTCCAGATGTTGTCAATGGAAAGGATAAAGAAGGTTTAAATGAGAGATGAAACCCATCTGTCACACTAGGGCATGACATTAGCTGGTTGCTAGCACATTCTACACCACAGTGAGAACATATTTATTTTTCTGTGCTAAATGCTGTAGCAAGGATAGTTAACAAATAAATAAGTGAGTTGAGGTTGAATCCTTAAGGGAATTTCAAGTGGAACAAACACTAATGTGAAAGTTGAGACTAACAACCTCGACAGTGTCCCTTTAAATTACACTTAATAAATACCATGGAACTGAAGTGTTCTGTGGTTATGCATATATTTGTAACAAATGGTTGCACAAATATTTGGCTTCTAACGATGAACTAAATGGTATGACATTTGCCTGGAAAAATTAATTACTTTAACGTGTGTTGTATAAAATATGAGATAATCATGTAATGTATGTGTATACTGTGGAGTGTTGCTGAGTGACTAAGTTATTACCAAAGGAAATTTATGAGAAAGAAACAAGAAATACTCAGAGCTGCTGTAAATGTCATGGTATGCTCAAGGGCCTTTTGCGGCTGAATAATTTTTATGCGGATGAGGAGGATAGGATCATGCAGTGAAAAGTCAAGTTAGAATGAGTTAATCTTTGTATTTGCACATAATTTTATTGGTATTTAATGTAGCTATGATGTTTCTGTTTCAGACTGTAAGGTAATTTCATAATGGACATGACAAGATCAAATTAGACTAAACTGAGTGATGCAGTGTGGTCTCAGCACAAAATTTTAAACTGTTTAAGTTCAAGAAGAAAAGCTCCCTGCTAAAGAAATGGGGAATAAAGCGGTCCTCATAGTCAAATCATGGCTGCTGACTTGGGCAAAATCTTACTGCCTAATTTTTGTGACTTTTTGGAAGGGTGAAGTAACCTCCCTTTGAGGTTTTGCCTGTGAAGAAGTGCTTCTCCATGCAACTCTCACATCTCTGGCAGGGAAGGCTCCGCGACTGTCCAGAGCTCTGCCCTCCCCTCCCACAAGGATGCTCTGCAGAGTCTACGTGAGACTGTGTACATGAGGAAGAAATGGAAAGCAGTGAACTGGAGAAATATGAACCAGCGAGGGAAAAGCAGATACATACATTTCTTCTCAGAGAGTGTAGAGCACAATAGACCTGATCTCTAAATAACAGCAGGAAATAATAGGGTAAAAAATCATATCCATTACACTCATCTTCTTTCCCCTAAGAAACTCAGATAGATGAGGCTCGCTCTTGAGCAGCTAGCAGAATTATTTAAAAAAAAACCAGGACTGATTGGTTTGGAGGGGTCTTTAACTACCCTGATAGTTATGACGAACATGATAAACTAGGGCACAGCCTGCTCAGCACGTGTGTCACCAGCATTTTGTCATGCAGCAGTACAGAAAGCAGCTTCCCAGGTGGTGATCCTGGAGTCAGTTCCTACCATGGGAGAGGAACAGCTGGGGAGAGTGAAGGTGGAGGATCACGTTGGTGAGAGGGTTACAGGATTTATAAGCCTCAGGGACTGAAGGAAAGATGACATAAAGCTGAAGGCAAAGGACTTGAAGGCAGCAGACTTTAATGAACAAGAGGATACTAGCAGGTAAATTCCTCTGGGAATCAAATCTATGGAAGAAAAGAGCTCCAGAAAGAGTTGATGGTTCATTAAATAAAAAAATAAATAAACAAAAGACAGTAGGAGCAGAATCACAAAATATCACAGTGTGTAGAAACGATAGAAAATGCAGTAAGATATCTGTGAAATCACAAGCTCTTCAATAATCTCAAGTGCGAGAAAGGAGTGTACAGAACATAGAAACTAGGTCAAATATCTAAAAATGAATGTTAAAAAAAACCCCTCAGCTTGAACATACAGAGACAAAATCAGAAAGTTTAAAGCACAAAATAAAATACTTCTCCTATTTTTTGCTTATACTAATAAAGCATTTTAAGGACATTTTTGATAGTAACAAAAAGGAAACCAAGGGAAGAATTACTCCATGGGTAGCAAAATTGGCAGATGACACTGAGAAACTCAGAAAGCCTAGTGCCTTTTTTAAAGAAAACTAGAAGAGGACAAATGTAGTGCTTCTGTTAAAAGTAAGGACAGGGAACTGTGGAGCCAGGGAATTAGAAATAATCACCATCTCTCTAATTCCTGAGAAAAGACTGAAACAACCAATCATGTGATTTATAACTCCATGAAATTTAAAAATTAGATGTAACGTGATATGATTTGCCTTTTTCCAAATCCACCAGATTTCCTTTTAAGACAAGGAAATAGGCATTGCAGGTACAAGAGAAACAATATGGGCCACACACAAGGTTGTATATGTGTGTGTCCGTGCATGTGCGTGCGCACCGGGGCTCAAGGGGGGACTGGACAGGCCTGCCACAAATACTCTTGGAGGGGGCTTTCAAACAGAGGCAAAATGTGAGATCCTCTCTGTTTCCCACCACCAGTGCTTATGCAGCTGCCTACACTGAAGACTGTACGATCTGTAATAGCCGTGAAATGGAGGGAGCACCAGAGCTGACGGGAGCTGGGAGAGAGACGGGAGTGGTGGGTGTGCTCTCGCAGTGCTTTTGCAGATGAGAGCAGTTGTGGCCCTTTTTTTTAAAGAAAAAGATGTGCAGTGAGGAGGGGAGGACGCAGGGAGCGCTTGCGGCTGGCGGGGCCATTTGCTGCATAGCTTTGAGCATCCCGGGCTTCTGAGCTGAACGGCAGGAAAAGGTGTCACCAAGGAGAAGACCCCAAAAGTCTTGCAGATGAGAGGGAGCCAACCTTCCCAGTGCTGACAGCATCTGGCTCTGCTTCTGCATCCCGGGTGCTTGGGCCAATGCCTTGAGGAAAGCACCAAATGTAGGGAATGGTACTGCATGTAGGAAAGCCCAGGGTTTAAAATAACTCTCTGGAGCTGTGATTCTTTATCTGTGTTTAATGGGAGTAGTGGATAAGACATGACAAAAAGTAATCCAGTTACACCAGAAAAATACTGTAGTGGTGAGGATGGCAAAGAAGAGTGTCATGCCCCTGCTAAGGAGAACATCCTCATCTTCCAGTGCTTGTAACAACAGATTAGACAGATTTCTGCCTGGGTATGGATTAGGGACAGCCGATCCACCCCAGGGTCAATGGGATGCTGTAAATGAGTTCGTGCAGTCTCTTTTGGCACTGTTTTTCACCCAGGATATTACGATGTGTATCTGCAGTAATGGCCTGGCCGGAACCCCACTGGAAAGGTAGCAAATGGGTGGCCTTTCAGTCACAGCAACCTGGCTCGTTGTTTGCTCTGAGGGGCACATTCAGGCTTGTCCCTGTGGTCTCTTTTCCTTCTGCACAGCTCAGAAATGGCTGAGGAGATCACAAGGACCGATGCAGTGGGTGGCACGTTTTGTCTCTGAGGGCAGCTGTGCTGAACACCTCAGGGAGAAATGCAGAAGCTGCGTGAGTGGGTAACCAGTGAATAAACTGCTTGTTGGTGGAAGAAGGGCAAATATGAGAATCCAGCTTCTACACAAGGAGGTTCAGTCGTAACCTGAAGCACTCTGAAGCCCAGTACCCAAGCCCTGAGACAGCTTGTGTTCTAACCCCCGCTGGCCTAACTTCCTCGGTCTTAATTTGTTTTTTCCCAACTTCCCTAACAATATTCATTAACCATGCCTTACATTTCTGTGTGTCTTAATAGAGAAAGGACTAACAGTAGTCTCTGTTTTAATGGAGAAAACCAGGTTTTCTGAAGGATGGTGAATAGTAACCTACCGCAAAGCGTTTGAAATACCTCCCACAAGAGAGCCCAATGCTCTCTCTTCTCTGCAGAGGGATCTCGGGGAAAGTAAGCTCCTTAAGGTAAATTAGCTGTTCTCAGTAGGTCTAGGCTGACCAGAACCAAATGCAACATCCCAGGTGAATCACTAAACCCTAATGGCACTATAATGTCATAATATTCAGCGTGTTTTCCTCCCCCATTCTTTGTGTACTCCAATGTCTTGTTTGTGATTTCACTACTGGTTTACACTGAGCTTCCAGGAGAACATCCCAGTCTTCCCCTGACTTTGTTGTCTGTGATTTAGGACCAAGCACTGTGCAGAGTGCTTCAGGTTGGTCCATCTGCTGGACATGATTTTACATTAACAAGCACCGACATAGCTTTACCATCCCACTGCCCACATGCTCAGGCTGGACAAAACTTTTGGGAATTCTTTTCTCTCTGTTGGCTAAGTCTAACCTAAATAAGTTTGTGTTACCTTCAAATGTTTCTCCCCCACCTCTTTTCTGGATCACAAAGAGATACTGCAAATACCACTCATCATGTTATACAATCCATTGGTGTATTAATATTAATACAGGATCTAAAAAAAGACTGAAAAAATATTTCAGTTACAAAGAGAGGAGATGCCAGGATTAAGGCTTCTTATGTAGTTGTGATCTAAATCCCTCCGTACAGCAATATAGGTTTTAGTCACGGGTATATAGACGATTATTTAGAGCATCCCTTCTCATTTGGGAGGCAGTGTAGATTCTGGACTAGATGGACTATTTTTCTGGCCAAGGATGCAGTCTCTGGGTAAATGTACTGTCACTAGGTGGGCACAGAGAAAATGCAGCACCATTTCTGATCCATGCTGCCTGTACCGACAACATAAAAGGGAATTCAAGATGCAGTACAGGATTCTCTCATGGATTTTTTTTTTAATTCTGTTTTATGAAGAAGAGGGGAGAGAGGCCATCTTTCTAAGACCTATAACATTTAGGACATATTTAGATGAGTGAAACCACCTTCTTTAATGGAGTAGGAACATATTAATTGTGTTCTGTGCCTGCTTCATCATAGTAATAGTTTTGGAAATGTAAAAATGTGTAGGTGCTTGGTAACCATCAGAGCTAAGCTATGATCATCAGCCTAGACACTGGACAGTTCTGAGTAATTTACAAGAACACAATTCATACAGATTAGTAAATTTAAATGTGTTCTATGTGAAGCAAAATACTTTATAAATGTAAAGTTTCTTAGGAACGAATTCTTATTTTTTATTGGCTGCTGGTCAAGGAAAAGAAGGTGTGAAAACATAGTCAGATTGAGATTAATGCCATGTATTCCTAAATGAGATAAAGACTCTGTCATTGCTGCTTTGAAGTAAATGAGTAATATCCCTAATCAAAGGCATTTTTTCCAATTCTGTCATTTTTGCAAAAGCTGTTCCATATATACTCAGTAGTGCAACTGCACTGATGTGAGGGAATTACCTCCACAGATGACCTGCGAAATGTGCTCCACAATGTGGCATATCATAACACAGAAGGAGAAGCACATTTGTGTATTTTACAAAAGGGGGAAATTACAGTGCTGAAGTTACGAGGCTCAAATTTATCCTGCCATGTGTTTTCCTCCTTTCACATCTTGTCTCATATCTTGTTCTAGGTGAGTTACTGCTCACCTAGAACCTACAAGCAACCTTGCAAGAGGTGACACAACACTGAGTACCCTTGGCCAGAGGATAAGTTGTTTTCACTTGATGGGGGGAAATAGCAGCAGAGGGGGGAGTTGGGGCAGAGCCCCAGTCAGGCTGATCCCACCTGTGGGAGATGCATTGCCACCAGCAAGTGTTAAAGCAATCATAGAATCACAGGATAACTCAGGTCAGAAGGGACCTTGGGGGCCTCAGAGGCATGGCTCTGAGCCCAACCCATGTTGTTGATGGCTTGAGAAAGACAAGACTTTGAAACTTCCAACGGCGGAACCTGCACAACCTCTCTGGGCAACCTTCTCCGCTTTGGGCTTGTCCTCATGGGGAACAAATTCCTTCTTATGTCCATTCTGAGCCTCTTGTTTCAACGTATGCCCGTTGTCTCTCCATCCTGCTGTGCACCCCTGTGAAGAGCCTCTTTTCCTCATCTCAGTGACCTCCCTGTAGGTGTGGATGTATCCACTACCACCCACTGCTTTTCTCCTAGCTGTGTTGGGCAGGGGATGGCGGGGTGGAGGTAGCAGGAGTCTTTCTCTCTCAGGCCACAGACCTCCAGAGTTCAACAACCCAACAAAGAGGCCTTTTCCTCTGCACATACCTTGGTTCCTAAGTACCTACCAAGCTTCTGACAAAATTCTGCGTTCAGGCGATTGCCAGCTCAAGCATTCCCCTGTGCTGTGAGCCTCCTAACAAGAAGCAAGTACACAACTAAGGCAAAAGTGGCCTGGGCTGGTTTGTGCTACGGAGCCAGGGTGATGGGTTAACATATATACACAGAAGATCCCAGCCACAATTGCCTTTTACCTCCTGTCTTCCCCCACCAGGATTCCTTGACCCTAGGACAACCTCAGAACTGGCAAAAGGAGAAGCTGATTTGTCTGTAATTTCTATAATCAGGAAAGGAAGTACTCCAACTTCCTTGTTCCTTGTGGAGAGATCACCAGGCCTGAATTCTCTTCTGCATCTGTAAACAGCTGGGAAAGGATGACCCTTACATGGTATCCATACTGCTTTTCTTCTGGATTCCTCACCCAGCAGTTTGGCAGATTTAATGAATTCTGCTTTGGGGCAAAATCACATTCACTGAAATGGTTAACAGCTTTATTAAGTGCTAAACATGTAGCTGTATTAAATAAGTAAAATTAATTTAACTGTAAATGAGAGCCAAAATTCAGTATAATCAGACTCATACAACAGACTATAATAATAACATCCATAGAAACAGAATGATGCAATATCAACTGCATTTGCAGTTTGTGCTGATCTGGAAAGCAAAAAAAAAAAAAAAAAAAAAAAAGTACCTGGGAAGACCGTCACCAGAGTATTACTGAGAGTTGTTTCTGTTGTGTAATTTTTCAAGCACCAGAACTATTTACTTGTCAATTGGAAATTAAACCAGTGAGATGCAATTAATGCATGACACTGTTCCCTTTGAGCACAAGCATGACTCAGAAGCAGTTCATAAAGAAGACAAGCTTTTGCTTAGTTTAGCTACATGACCTGCTTAGTTCTCAAAGGGACCCATCAAACTGAAATTAGGCAGTTAAAAAAATAATTTTAAATAAATTTAGGAGCTTACAGTTACCGGGATCCCTCTGCTAATTTATATAACTTTGCAATCACATTTTCCATTTTTTGGTCAAGTTTCTCTTTTAGTTTAGAAAGTAAAGGTGAGGGAAGGTTGTCTAATCACAACTTTACAGTCCCCACATCAAGTGACAAGTGGCACATAGCATGATGTCAGCCCATTACCAAGAAAAATGGGTCATGTCTGTCCTGTGCTATGGCTGACCAGTTTTCTGCCTTTTCAGTCAGCCATGGGGAGGATTGTTATGGTGGCACTGGTAAGTTAAAGCACAAAGATTTTTTTCTGGGCCAAGCTGCCAGCAAGAGCTGAGTGCAGAATGTGTCTGCCTCTCCAGTCATATCGTATCGACTTGAGGGCCTGCAAAAGTGAAGGGACATCATTCCATGTGGAGCGTGGTCATTCTGGCCATGCCTTCTCCCTCAGCTAGGAGACTCCTCGGAGTGCACTGTTTGCTCTGTTTTGCTGCAGGTAATTTGCAGGAGGTTTGAGTAACTGTTTGAGTTACTAAAATTTGAGTAACTAAAAAACATTTAGGGCTTAGCAGTTTTGGATTTGGGAAGAAGACAGGTTGGAAGTTGGTTGTATACTTTCAAACAGGAGCTGTATGGAGATGCGGGTGAGACTCCCAGCTGTAGAGACAAGTTGGATTTCTCGAGGCTATGATTCAGTTATCTAAACAGAAGCATCCTGTCCCATATGAAACATCCTACAGTCTCCAAGCCACCCATTTGTAGCTGGCAGAGATGACACAAAATCCCATACTGATGGCTTGGATATCCTGAGATGTCCCAAGGGTGCTGGACAAGGTCCCAAGGTGCCTGTTCAGGCATCTGAGTCCTGCTCCCTCTGTTGCCCCACCAGAGATAAGGTGGCACAAGGATCTGCAACATCCTGGACAAACAATTGCATTCATGCAGGGATGGCACTTTTTACTAAAGAGGTCCATCAGGTGAAATTTTGTATGTTTAAGAGGACAAAATGCCCGAAGGACTTAAGTTATGCCTCTGTGAATCTCTCAGCAACAGTAGGCTACCTGGAAAGCCTCTCGCTGCCTTAGATGAGCGCCTCCCAAAGTCACAGGAATTAACAGCTGGAAGGGACACCCTCCTGACTCTTACTGCCTCATGCACTGAGACAGGGCTGAGCATTTCTGAACCATCAGTGCTGGATGTTTCCTTAATCTTTAAAAAGTTGAACAAAACATCCCTGGGTTATGTCTTTCAGTGCTGCATAATTCCCATCGTTAGGAAGTTTTCTCTATTGCCCAGCCAAATCTTCTTTACTTGATTTCTTCTTGTCCTTCTTTTGATGGACATGATGAACAGTTGATCATAATCCTCTTTATAACAACCTTGTACATACTGGAAGACTGGGAGACAGATTTTCTGAGAACTTGATTTTGGCCTTAAAATAACTCTTCCAAGTTATTTTGCTTTTGTACCATGAGCCACAAAATAGGCAGTTTTCATAAAAGAAAAAGACAGGAACGATCATTTGATAACCATCTCTATCCCTCTGAACGCACGTTTTAGTCCTCTGAGATGTGACCTGTCAGGCATTAAACTGATACCCTTATTTATCAGTGTCATGTGTAATCTGTAAATCCTTCTAGTGAGATAAAGGTTTGCAATTTTGTTCCAAAAAAAAAATATGTTTGGAGACTTTAACTGACTGGTGCCTCTGATCCCTGTTGAACTTGCAGTAGCCTAAGTGACTAGCTGCTGAACCAAGGAAAGCTATATTAGGTAATCTGGATAGTAACACAATAGACTTTCCACCTCCTACAAATCTGACGATTAAGAAAGGCAGTGCAGATAATCAACAAAACCAAAACACACTGATTTTAGAAATCACTCAGGAGCATTTTTGCAACTGTGTAGGACCGATGCTGCTACTTCAGCTGTGTGTGTTTGGCTCCTGGTTCAAACCTCAGGCTGCACTTGTCCACATCTCCTCCTCTCTTCAGAAAGAAACCTCTTGCATAAAACTCGGTTTGCCTTTTCTGAAAAATGAAACCTGTTTGTCAAGGAACAGAAACCCTGTCTGAAATCCAGAATCAGTTGGCACTGCTGCTGTTCATCCGTGAGAAGTGCTGACAGCCTTTGAAAAGCACCGCAAAACCTGTGGGTGCCTCATGCTACTGTTCCAATTTAGATTACGGAGCTGGGGCGATCAAGTCCATCACTGCTTGTTATCTTGAAGGGGATCGGTTTGAGGAAGAGGCAAGGAGCAAACAAGACTGCATTTCTCCCAGTGCTGAGCAGGCTGAAACAAACTCAAACCCAAAACTGAGAATGATATGTATTGCACAGGAATGTTATCACTTTTAGCCATTTGTAGAAATACTTGTGCTCAAGTTTCACTCTGAAAATGCCAGTTTTGCATGTTATATAGCTCCTTGGTGGTGTGAAATGATAGCAATGAGGACCAAAAGTGATGGGTGACGGTGGTGGGCACTGTCTTGTCACCCCCAAGTCAATAGGGATGGAAGCAATGCCCGTGCATTATGTGACCTGAGGAGTAAAGCATGGTTTTGTAGGCTTCATCATCTTTCCCCAAATACCTGCGCTATAACACGGGCAGTGCAGTGCTGTACCCTCCTATCTCTGTAACATCTCCCCTCCAGGGAGCTCACTGCCAGTGTGTCAAGGACCCAAGGCCCAGCCCTGATATGGCACAGCTGCGTAACCTTGAGTCAGGCTGCTGAGAAAGCCATGAGAAAGTCAGCGCAGAAAGTCAGCACACAGATAAGAGACGTAAAATTACAGTCAGAGGTAGGGATGCTGAGACAGGCTTGTTGTAGAGCTCAGGAATTCAAGAGGGGAAACACCTCCAGAGAAATAGTATAAAATCCTTTAAAAAACAAAATAATTAGGTTGTTTGGAGGCTGGCCAGAAATTAGGGGATGGTCATGTCATGTCATTGGTGTTACCTCCCACTGCACGGGGATAACCAACTTTTTGAAATGCCTGTCGTCCCTTGTAGTAAAGGTGCGTGATCCTGCTTGGAGCCCCAGATGTCCCTCCCAGCCTCAGGCGTTCTGTTCCAGAAGGACAGATGCTCCTGCAACAGCACCAGGGGTATGGCTGTGTCCTGTCTGAGCAGCACAGCGTGGAAAAGCAGGTATTAATTTTGTCACCACAAGGTGAAGCAAGGATGCAGGTGAGTCACGCTTGGTGGACCAGCGCACAAACCCCAGGAACATGGGGCCTGCCTAGATGTAAACACACAGAACCACTCCCTGGGTCACTACCAGATTTTCTGGCCCTCAGCAGGCTAATTCCAGCTGGACTCAGCTGAGCCTTTATTTTTCCCTGAGTCCTGAAATTCAGCCAAAGATGAGTTTGAACATCCAAACCCACACAGCAGCTGAGAAGCAGAGCAGAGGCTGTGTTGGGGGATGAACTGGTGTCCATGGGGAGCTGAGGAGGTGAGCTCCTCCTCAGATGGGGACACAGGGACTGCCCGAGGTCCCAGCACTGGGTGGCCACACCTCTGGGTGTCCCAGCAAAGTTGACCTTGGCAGCAATTCTGCCTCTGCAGTGCAGCTGCACAGTGGTCCCGTGAGGTCTCCCAGCCTTGGGCACGTGCCTGAACCAAATTAGAACTGCAGGTATCTAATGAGGGTCTGTCAGCCACCCTGTGGTGGTGACCATGTCCCATTCACATCCGTTTAGGATCTGGGGCTGCACAAGTCCTGGAGAAGAAACTCCTCACGGCAGGCGCTAGGTAAATGTACTGGGCGGGGTGGTCACTGTAGACGGGGAGTACCTGAAGGATGCCCTTCTGTCCCTGAATGCTTCTCTCATTTTCCCGGCGGTGATTATTCTAACACACTCTGTTGCTCCCACAGGTCTTACCTTGCTGGTTTCCTTCAGCCAGTCCAGTCAGAGCAGTGCTGATGGTGCTGGGTACAGTGGAAACACTCTGCAAAGCATCTTTGCCACCCTTTGGCTGGCATCTTCTGGCAGATGATTCCTCCTGCCAGCTGGAGAAGGGCTTGTTTATTCAACTGCTCTCTGCAGAGGCTGGTCTCCTCAAGAGGTTCAGGTTTTTCCAGCCTATTTCCTTATCTCCTTTTTTCCCCCCTTAAGCAGATATCCCCTTGGTGCTTTACGAGGAAGATACTACATGCAGCTCTAGAAGGTAGATCATAGAATCATAGAATCATTTAGGTTGGAAAAGACCTTTAAGATCATTGAGTCCAACCATTAACCGAGCACTGCCAAGTCCACTGCTACACCATGTCCCTAAGCGGCACATTTACACATCTTTTAAATACCTCCAGGGATGGTGACTCAAGCTTTTGACCTTCTTCCTACCTGGTCTCACTCCTTCAGGCACCCTTCATCTCCGGAGGTGCAGGCTGACGGTTGGGGCCCCGCAGGCAGCCCCCTGGAGCCGGCGCTGGGAAGAGGGCTGAGGGAGAAGGAGCTGTGGGCAGCCCCTTTGGGGAGCTACTGCCCGCTGCAGACCCTCGTCCCGGTCCCCACCCCAGCTGTGGTGCAGCCCTGTGCAGCCATGGGCCCCACTCATCCTGACCCCCACCTGTGGGCTCACATCCCCCACCCACAGAGGCGCCTGATGCCCAGTCACCTTCCCACAGGGAGCCCCTGCTGCCCCAGCCCCTGGGGATGAATGCGGGGAACAGGATCTTGCTCCCCTGGGCAACACAGCGTTTAACCAGCCCGCAATACCAAGCGGAGAAGTTTGCCTGTTATTTTTATTTTATCGGCAGCGGTTAAACTATTTCATAAAGGAATCATTTCTATCTCCAATAGATGAAGCAATAAAAAAGCATGGAGACCAGATGCAAGAAGGTGTGTGGAGGTATAGCATACAGAGAATCTGCGTTCCTCTCCCTTCTTATTCAACCTGCAGATGATAAACTGCATAGTTCACATATTTACAGAGCTTTGCAAAAGGTTAGCAGTTACCTCCTCTATAATACATATTAATGTAGGGAAAAACAACATTTGAAACTGTAGAAACAGCAGAAACCCTTTGGAAAGGTAAAGCACGAGCGTAACATTGCCAAGACCTCCTCATATTGACGAGAAAGGATTTGCACTGAGAAATCCTATTAATAGAGATCATTTGCATAAATGTTTTGTGCAGTAGACTCCAAGTCATTTGTATTATATATACTTCTCCCATGGCATGTATGTTAAAATAATGTAATTTTAATAATATATTCATGTTGTCACTTACAAATGTACACAGCCATGAGTCACCAGTATTTAGTTTCTCCTGCAAAAGCGGTCAAGTTTACAGATTTGTAAATGCTGAAATTTCATTAAACACTCACCAGTTCTTAGTAATTCCCTTTCCAGTAAATTATCACAACTGTCCCACAAAAGCTTTCCAGCATCTCCCTCTCCCCTTACAAACCTAGGATGTGATTTATCACCTCAGTCTGGGTGCTCTGAGAACTTTTAATAGTACTAATTGCCTTATTATCCACTCCAGTGCAAGAGTAAAACCTTTTGACATTTTCCTTCCTTCCCTGAGGAAAACAAATCTCAGTTCCTGGGATATTGCCTTCTGCTGCCTCTGTGATTACTGGGGCGAGGAATTCCTTTAGGCCTTTTGCCTTATTAACCTCATCTGTCACCAACTTTCCATTCCCATCTTTCTCTCTCCATTCCTGTTCCTGTATGTCACTTACCAGAGGATCTTAATTTTCTAAATGCATATCTAATATCACAAAAACATTTGGCAGGTCTCTAACCTTTCCAATGCCGATACAATAAATACATTTTCTTTTTTTTTTTTTTTTTTTTAAGCAAAAACCTGGCATTAGTCGCCGAGCCACATACCCTTAGCATCTATTTTTCTTGCTCAGTGTGAATAGTCAGAGACCAGCCACAGAAGAGCATTTGTGATGAATGTTCAGATGTGCAGGAACACAAGGCTAAACCCCAGAGAAAGAGTGAGGGGCTGAGTGGGATAACACCTGACTGTCATAGTCCCATGGATGTGCTGCTTGGATGGGACCACTGGAGTCTTCTGCTCACAGCAGGGTGGTTGGACATCAACACTGGATCAGGTCAGCTGTGGCTTTGTTCAGCCAAATCTTATAAACTGATGAGGAGGGTGACCTATCCCAGTGCTGCACCACCCTCCTTGTGGAAGACCTTTTTCTAATGTCCAGTGTCACCTTCCCAAGCCACAACTTGTGGCTCCTGCCCCTTGTTGAGGAGGCTTTGGCTCCATCATCTTTGTAACTCTTCTTCAGGTAGTTGTAGGCTGCCTTAGCTTGCTCCTCAGCCTTCTCTTCCCCAGGCTGAACAGCCTGAGCTCCCCTTGTAGGTCCTATGCTTCTTAGCTTTAGGCTTCTAATCAGCTCAGGTGTTTTTCTCCGGACCCTTTCCTTTTTCTCCACATCCCTCTTGAATCAGAGGGCCCCAAAGCGGTCACGGTATTCCAGGCACAGTCTCACCAGCGCTGAGTACAGACAGACAAATCACAAATTTCCACTTTCCTTCATTTGCAGTAAGGGTGCAGGGTTCATCCAAATTCATTTTGAGGTCCACGGTAACCACCATGCCCCCTCCAGCACAGCCGTTACTCAGGCAGTGGCCGTCTATGGGGTTAGCCTGCCCCAGGCACTGGGCTTTCTGCTTCTCCTTGCTGAACCCCGTGAGGTTGCCCTTTGTGCAATGCTCAGCGTCCCCAGCTTTGCCTTTGAATCAAAGCTCCGCAGCTGATGGTGCCAAAGGCTTCTCCTGATTTGGTGTCATCCACAATTCATTAAGGGGCTGCCTTCTGGCCCATCACACAGCTCTTTGATGAAGATACTGAGCAAGTGTTTGTGCAGCAGCAGTCCCTGATGTGCTCTGCTTGTTACCGCTTCCAGCTGGACACCAAGACATCGATGGCTGCCCTTGGGGCCCAGCAGCCCAGGCAGTGTTCAGCCCACATAAGAAGACCCCTTCTCTATATAGCCAGCCATTTCACCAGAGGAGAGCAGGCTGGTCAAGCATGACTTGCCCTTGGTAAATCACCTTGTCATCCTTCATGCCCTTGGCGGTTCAAATAGGTTTCATGAAATTCATGTCTCCCAACCTTCAGTACCTGCCGGTGAGCAAGTTGTGGCCTGGGCTGCCATTAAAAGCAATCGGGAAAATGGGTCCTTCCAGGTCAGGTTCATCTGAGCCGCTGCAGATGTCAGGTTTAGAGTAAGGTAAATTTGTCACAGAAATGCCAGTTTCCTTTCAGTGACATGAGCAGGTCACAGGGTGCCTGGCTTGATTTCAGACAAATACTACTTCTTGTGCCTTACCCTTAGCTCCTCATGCAGTGTGCAATCCCTGGTCTTCTAGCTCACTGCAGACTACCTGAGGGTCTCAAAGCCTAACTAGAGATTCCTGTAACAACATGAAAAGGGGGGGGGGGGGGGAAGTGTATATCGCTTCCCGTGTTTGTTCTACCTTTGCTTTCACATACAAACCAGTTAGTCACTGAAGCATATGCTGAGCTTTACTTGCACAAGCAGCCTCAAAACAAGGCTCCTACAGAAGCCAGCATGCAATGTAGCTGGCACAAGAAGCTTTTAAGTTTGGAAAGTGAGTATCATATTTAATGCCATATAAATAAAAAAAAAATTAATGTCATAGAGAGGGAATTTCTCGATATTTTTTAACCTTAATAATCATGCGATGTTATAGCAGCATTAAGGATATAGACTCCTTATTGCTGTTAATTTACATTCCTCCTTTTTATTGTCCTAAGTGGATTTTGAAACAGTATTTGACAACACTTGATTTTCATACATTCCTTTCATACATCTGTAGGTTTTTCTTACATTTGCAGATTTGTTCAGATGTATTTTGGCTTAGATTTCTGTCTGAGAAACATTTAGCTATCAAGGCATTTTGATTGTCTCACTGGAGAGGATTTGAAGCCTGAAAGTAAAAATCTGTATATTTGGCTGCAGAATGAGTTTGTTAAACACAGAAGAATAGAGCGTAACCTTTACTTTACAACTAATACTTCAAGAAAGTAACATGTTTAATTAAAAGTCATGCTAGAAACATCAATTCTTAATTTTCTAGGTCCCATGTGTGCGTATTGGCAAGTGTATGTAGATAGCCTCTTGTTACAATGAAAGTTCAAACTATCTATATTAAATGGGAATTGTATGGTTCAATACTCATTAAGTCCCTTTGTGGATGTTATAATTTTCTATTAAGTTTTTTTTGTGTTTGTTTTTTGTTTTGTTTTGGGTTTGTGTTTTGTTGTTTTGGGTTTTTTTAAATATACAGTCCACATAAGTGGAAATGGTTTTTTACAGCTTAAGGCTGTGAGCAATTGATTTTGTGGAGGTTTGATGGTGAAGCCAAACCCCCTTATATCAAGGATTAGATGTATAATGATATATTCCGGTTCTCAGGTAAGCATCCTACCAAACAGGCAGCAAAATATCCTGGGTGTAGCCTGCCTGCCTGCCTGCCTGCCTTCTTGTTAGAGCGTTTCCGCTTCAAGCAGCATATTTAACCATTTAGCCATGACGCAAGGTAAACTTTGAGCAGATGAGACTCAAGTTTCTGTCCTCACTCCCGTGAATTCTGAGAGACATCCACACAACAGAATGGGTCAGCAGGAGAGACCAAGGATATCTCATGCCAAAAGACCTTATGATTTGGTAGGTAGGGTACTGGTCTGGGAAGCAGGAGAGATTTCCCAGGAAGAGGGAACCGAACATGGTCTCCAGCTTCCTTGAGCTCTAACCCAGAGGCATTAGCTAGCAGGAAGCCTCACAGCTGACCTGGCTTGTGGGATTTATCCCCCAGCTTCACCTCATTTTCAAGCTCTGCATTTCCTCTTTTTCACAGATCAGTGACGGCAGATGCTGTGGTGCTCAGTTCTATGTAGCTGTGAAAAAGATGGGCAAAACAGACGCAGGGAGATAGGAACATGCAGCGCTCTGACAAACTGGGCACGCAGAGGTCAGGGGACAAGAGAAGAGGGTGAGGGAAGCAGAGGACTTCTGGGCGCTGAACCTATGCACTAGTCGCATTTGTTACCACCGTATTGGTTTACCCAAGCTATAAACTGGAGCCAGCTTGGATCCAGCATGGTGTCTTAAAGCACGGCAGCACTTGCGCTAGGGTTGGCCATGCTGTTTCCAGTCTGGTGTGTGAGCACAAAAGCCCATGTTGCATCTCTGCACCGTGTTCCTCAGTGCTCCAAAATTTAGGTGGCCCTTTAGCTTGAACGTGGGGCCAAACACGATCGAGGTTTCATGCTGTGCTGTATCAGGAATAGATGCATTGTGCAGATTTACCCCACAATTATCTTAATTAAAACTGGCTTCTGGTCTTACAGGTCCTGAAGAATGTCAGCTGTCTCAGTACACAAAAGTTCACCACTCGCTTCCCAGATTGCCCCAAAATAACAAATGCCAGCTTTTCCCTATGTCCCAGTACTGGGACATGACCACATTGCATCAGACCTGCTCCCCCGTCAGACAAGGGAAAAACAGCTCTTGAAGCTCATCATTCCTGTCTAATTTTTGAACTATAATACAAAAGACAAGGGAGGATGACACCTCCTGCTCTTGGCAGATTTAATTCTAGTCCTTCTCCTCCACCACCCACCTGCCCCATGCACAGTCCTAGGGTGACCAAAACCCACTTTCATTTTTCTTTATCAACAATCTCACTTCCAAAATGTCATGTAGTTCTAACTGTGCTGAATTTGGGTGAATATTATCTTTTTCCACTATCACCTACAGACCCCACACAGGCAGGTGCAGGCCATAGAAGCTTGATTTTTAAAGTAATTGATATTTCCAACAATTTTCAAAAGGTTAGGAGGAGGAATTACTGATGCTTCTTCACAATACTGTACACTATGTATGTTACGAAACCTGCACAGGCATCAACTTTGAATTACAGTATTGACTTTGGCATTTTACTCTGGATACATCCCCCCTTCTTAAGACCTCATGACAAATGCACTTGTATCAGGGAGACAGCTGTATCTTTAACTAAAACGTTTTAATTTTCAGTCTGGCTGCTAAAACAGAAACTGTCTTCAAAGATTTAGCCAAATCCTGGCCTCTTAAAATTCAGTAATAAGATCACAGTGGTTTTGACCATCTCACTTTAATTTAAAACACTTATTGCCTGATGCTGCTTTTACTCAAAAGAAATAATTTCAGAAAATGGAATACCCAATTAATACAAAACAAATCGAAGATTTATTAGCAATCTCTCCCCAAACTCATTATTTAGTAAACTTTCAACAGCTGTTCACTAGAGAGATATATGACCTGCCTTAGTAAATGATCTAGCTTAGCATTCAGTCTCAAAAAGTGACTGCTAACAACTGCTTGAGGGAAAAATAAAATACACAAGCCTGTAGAAGGCAAAGGTAGGATAATCTGATCACTAGACCAGTTTTAGCACAAAGTTCACCGAGCGGTATTAGGTATGGCTAGAGAAACCTAAAGTTGCTTTTCTTGCACCTTTAGCTATACCTGAGCACTCCTGCGATTTCCCTCAATTGCCCCACTGTTCCCAGAAGGGAGCCTGCTCCTTGCTTTCCACAGCACGCAGTGGAAATGAGTTCCAGGGGCCAATTACATGTTCTGTAAAAAGCTGTTTCCCTGCGCTACATTCATGTTTTCCACCTTTCAGTTAAGTTCTTCAGCTATACAATAAAAAGCACAGAAATGCTGGCTCAGCCCTTCATTAACTTATTTCTAACCCTCTCCCTTCTGTTTCGCCCTTCTCCGAATCTTCTTAGCCTGCATTAGATCTTGTTAGCGAGGGTAACAGTACCTTAAAATCATTCCAGAAAAGAACTCACCACCAGAAACACCATTTATTACGCTCCATTCCATTCTCAGTAATTCCCATCAACATTCATTTTTGTGACTGTAACTTTATAGAGCGTTCCCTTATGTACAGTGATATACAAGGTTCTGTTCCGAGCTGACACATATAAAATCTCAGGCACGTGCAAGAAAAGCTGCCTGTATTTGTCTCAGTGCTTCATGTTTATCAAAGTCTGCCACGGCATTGCCTCCTCACCCTGTCAGTCCCAGCTGCAGTTCCCGGTAGCATCCCCTCGACCTCACCAACCACAGGAACCATCGGAGGACCTGGCAAGCATTGCTGCGCCAGCAGGCACTCCTTCTTCTCATGAATGCTTTGTGTAAAGCCAATCCCGATACAAACCACCAGGGTTCACCTTTCCAATTATACCTTTTCTCCTTTCTTTTTTTGTCCCTCAGACTGTTTTACAACATTACACTTCTTATTCCAAAGAATATGGGTGTTGTTTTTTTTTTTTCTAGAATAAAAAGGTTTTTGTAATAAACCCTGCAAAAATATTTAATTCAATCAGTTCTTTTCTCATTGCCTTACCAAGAATCTCAGATAACGGTAACAGAGCAGCAGAACAACTTTCCTCTGCAGAGATCAGTCTGCACTACTATATAAGGTGGGTGTTGGGTTTTTTTAAATTCTACTTTTAACTATGAAGTATATTCCTTGGTCACATGCACAGCCTTTTTAGCAAGCACACTAAAAGACGCTCCCTTTAAATCCTTTCACAGAGTAGGCTCTTTTTAAAAATGCAAGTTTATGGTTCATGCTACTGAGGTGGTCACTTCATTCCCAAAGCCCTTCAGGACACCCGAGTTGATTCCAGTCAGGTGGCTGACGTCAGTTGGCTTCAGCAACTCTTTTGACATGCCAAAAATCTATTAGCTTCATCAGCAGAAAAGAAAGAGCTGACTGGTTACCTTCCCGTTACCATTTGGATCGAACCCTGAGGCAAAGAAGCTTCCACATTTTAACGTTTTTCTTAATTTTTCTTTAAACCCCAGATGACTCAGCATGCATATTCCTCCTTCGGCTTCCCATCTCCAACAAACTGCAACGAATGCGTTTACATCGCTCTAGATACTCACCTGAAAACAGAATGTTTAGGATGCTAACTTGTTACTTGTGGCCATTCCTTGGGTTTGGGGGTTTGGTTTGGTTTGTGGGCAGGTTATTTTCAAAAGCCTTCACAGGCTTTAGCTGAACTAATCCTTAAACCTCACACATACGGATGATGTGCTTCATAACTTACCCTGGCCACGAGCATGCATAAATGAAGTCAACATACAATACAGACCTCTGAAGTCCACAGATGCACTAGTCTAAACATACACTAGGTTACTACGTCAAACGCCTTTCACACCCAGCCCAGCTGATGGGTGTTCATCCCACGTCCTGGACATCCAAAGTTCACGTCCATCCAGTGCTGAAGAATCACTCTTGTTCAGACATGTGAACGGGAACCCAATAGAACCCACGTGAGGGAGACTCCATTTCACGTTAACTTGCTGGCACAGTAAAACCCAGAGAAAGAGGGGCAGAGCAAACAGTCCTTCTTGGGTAGAATTTCTAAAATGCTCCAAGTTTAAATGCAGAAAAATGCATTAAGTATTTGTTTGGATCCTTAACTTCTTTAGAATAACCTAGTAACAAATTACCAAAACTACCTTAAAAACCTACTTGAGGGTAAATTTTCCAGCCCACCCACAATTATGCCTCCAACCTCCTTTAGAATCCACTTCCTGCTTTGATCCATCAAAGGCAGAGGCAGCAAACACATTGAGCAGATTAAGTCCCATTTGCTTTCCCAGACTTCAGAAGAAATAGGCACTCTTCCAATAAGCTAACTGAAGCCAATCTGTACCCTCATTTTTCCATAGCTGGCACCCTAGACAGTGAAAGTCAAATTAAGTGACAACTGTAAAAAAAATCCAAAAAACTGTGTCTAAGTTAGGGAGAACACAGTGGCAACAGAGGTGAATATGAAAGCGAGTATCATTTCCAGCTAAAATGGGCTGCAAGAGCAGCCTTCAGTTCATCGCAGGCACGTTGTGCTGACACCCTGTCGAGCCCTACAAAGTACCAGCCTTTGCGAAGTGCTCAGGCAGAAGCCTCATCTCTTCACCTCGCCAACTACTGAAATCTGAAACGACCTCCACGGTTTACTGAACGTAAAACAATTAAGCGTCAGATAGCTGTGGAGTATGCGCTTGCAATGATTATCTGTGTAGTACAGTTTTATCAATGAGTTTACGCATATCTACACATCTGGGAAAAATAACATACGTACATTTACTTAGCACACACGTATCACAAGCATCTCTGCAAACATTTGTACCAGATGCTTGCAAGCTATGAACACGAGGTTTTCTTATTTTCTGTGTACACAAAGGACAGAGTCAAAGTTAATGTTCATCTTTAATAAGCTCATGATTCTTTGTTACTTAATACTCTGTAAAAAGGTATTACAGATTGATCATTATTGCAGTGACTTCTAAAGAACCTGGACAGCCATGAGGCTGAAATTACAGTATCATATACATTATGTAGTCATTGATACTATCTACTACAGCATGAAGAAAAATACTTTTAAAATAAACAGTATTTAACTGAAAACATAGAAATGGAGCTTTCTTTCTTACAGTATGGCTACATATCTATATTCCAAGAATTAACATTTTAAAAAATGCTAGATCTTGAAAGGTCATACATAAAAAGAGTCATGATGAAGATGAACCAGTTTTGCCCAGAAATGCTATAATGAGCACTGCACAGTTTTTCAGCAAATTCTAGTTTTGCCAAGCTTCAAGAGGCAAAAGCCTGAAATGTAAAAGCTTCCAAGTTGTCTAGCTAGTCCACTCGTCTTGCTCTGGAAGGACCAGTGACCCACACTGCTTATAGACAGCCTGTCACCACAACCGTTCTTTGCCGACATGAATGCCATCAGGAATAGACGATTCAGGTCCTTAGGATGCCAGGCCTAACAAAAAACCTCCAACAAATCCGCCGGACACCACGATGTTTTGTTTGATAAATTCTGTTGACTGAGAAGAAAAATAATACTTGTAAAGAACTGAGTTAGTTGTGTCCGACTGTAGCATTTAACACTTAATCACAAGTGCCTGGAAACAAAAATACTAAAATTAGGGAGAGGGGTGCAGGGGAAAGCAATGTGTTTAAAAACATATAAAGCTAGGTGGCAACTGCTGGCACCAAGGGAGTGAAAACTGAGACTCAGCTGTCTTTAACAATATATTTAAAATACAGTTAGTATTTTCAAAGTCAAAATACAGAGGAACTGTCATAGCAATTTCATGCCAATACCACTCTTGTTTTGATTAAAACAAGACAGATGTTTTACAAACTCCCTTGGCAAAAAAGCATAAGCACCACCATGACTTCGATTTTAATCACATGAAAAACGTTTAAAAACAAACCAACTGTTTTTTGGAAGACTAGATCACTGGAAAAGAGATATACTTCACTCCATTATCAGCCAGTTTCCTAACAACTTCATTCTACCAGAAACACTCAGGTATGATGACATTTGTGTACAGTGTCTCATGAACTAATAGCAGAGTATAACACGGTATATCAAATGTGCCATTTCATAAATCCTCCACTTCAAACACTTCAGATAAACTATTAATACACAATTAGAAGAAAGTAATAAAATATGAGAAAAAAGAAAAAGCTAGAATAAGCTAGAAAACCATCTCTCCAACTTCCACTTCATATTCACATTAAAATGTAACGTAATTGTTATCAGCCTCTGTGCAACTCCATACAGGTTACATCTGAGTGTGTTAGTGTGGCTGCTGTTACACTGTCTGCAGCATCTTCCAAGCCAGGATTCACAGTCACTAAGAAAGCAGCTTAGATGGCCTGTATGAAGTGTGAAAATATGTGGAAAAGGCTAAACGTACTTTTAAAAAAACCCCAAAGACCAAATAATTAAAGTCTTCAAACGACAGAACAAAATAGCCCCAGTGACACTCATCAGTATCACAGGCTACCTCTTTTCAATGTAGTACGTAACTGACAGATTCCACAGACAGACATTCTTGGAACTGTATAAAAATGAGATAAAACCCACAACTCTAGTTATGAAGTAGTCCTAGCTTTTATTCAGAAAGAAAGGTCAGTCTCGTACAACCAAGTAATTCTGTTATCAGCAGTCTAAGAAAATTTGTCTTTTGTCTTTGTAGCCACCATGTTTTAACCACAGTATCTTCAACTTTTTACTGTGTCATGACCCCACTGGCTTTCTTGCTAGCCAAGAATCCACACAGACTAAATGGCAAAGTCAGTGGCAGTCCCTAAGCCGTATCAGCTGTAGAAATGCATTAACTTTGAAGTGTTTGTGTCATCTTTAAGAGTAAAAAAATAGAATGCTAAATGAATAAAAGAGAGAAAAATCTGATAACTTTTAATAAAATATACAGCCAGAGTATTTCTGATGCCTTCCAGTTTTGCACCTGCATTTTCAATTAATCATCACCTGCAGCTGAAGGTAAGAAAAACTGGCTGGTAGAAAAGAGTTTATCACCTTAGGCTTACCTCTTCAATTAAAGTATTGATTTCCGGTGCTGCCTTATTTGCGCGTTTTTTTAACTGTTTTTTTGCTTTGTTTACATCTTTTTCAACTCTCTTCCAGTCAACTTGTACATATCCACTATGACTAGCGATCTAGGAAAATAAAGGGTATTTAGTACAATTGTCGTTAACATTTTACAAGTCAAAATACAGTTTCTTAGTGCCTACAAAGTTGGAGGGGTGTGGGGTTTTTTTATAGTTACAGATACAGGAAAAGAGATTGTTCAGTTATAGCAGGTACACTGCTTCAAACACTAATATTTTCCACAGTAACAGCAGTTCAAATTAGAACAAGCAACAGCAAAGTTCAGTAGACTCTTGTTAATTTTACCCATTCTCTATTTTTCAGCTATAAAAGGTTTAAATAAAAATGTTTTTCCTTCAGCATTTACTGTAACTTTACTTGTAAGAAAACCACAATCATAGGATAACAACGAAAAAACTCTTTAATTTCAGCTTCTTTCAGAATTGTGGAATTCTGATTTGTGAGAGGGTATCTGGGGCTAATCAGAATCATCCTTAGAAATACTGAAAACCATTATTTTGTCCTACATCATTTAAAGTGTCCAACAAAAAAGTATTGGATACAAGAGAATTCTCATACTTTCTACAACACAAAGCCAGTGAGTAGAAAAATAACATGGCCTGGGTACAGCACAAGTTCTGTAACATCAGCAAAATGAGTAAGTTTTGGGGGATTGTTCATACCAATTTACACTTGAACTCCCAAAATGCTTAAACATCCGTGAGATTTTGCCTTATTTCTGTTACTAAGATTTGATCCTGGAAACAAGTAAGATGTTCTGTTACTTGACCAACACTGACAGTCTGACCAATTTCTTTAAGACAATTCACAAAAGAAATAAATATTTAAATGTTTATAAGATCACAGCTTAAAAAAAACCCAAAACAATCAGGCAATTACTGCATGCTCTAGAGAACAGTTAAACAACTCAGTGGTTGGGAAAAAAAAACCAGAGAGAAGGAAATCCCCCAAAACTAACGATTACTGCTTATTTAACTGCTAAGACTGATAGATACAGACCACTGACTTTACAGGGTAAATGACTGTTATACCAAAAGTTCTTCATAAAGAGTGAGATTTCTCAGGTCCTTCTTAAAGTCATGTTTGGCAGATTTATGTCACTTATGTAACAGTGTTCTATGGAAACAGTACAATTGGTAAATCAAAGTCACAGATGATGAACTTTCACGGAACACATTTAAATATACAATTCATTAGGTTTGACATAAAAAGAAATGTTTCATACTGCTTACTGGTACTGAATTTTGACTTTCACATACCATATAACTAAACGTAGACCATCTAACTTGTTTTACTACAGCCACAATAAGTAAGCAAGATACCTTACCACAAATAAGAATTTCACGATCCTGAAAGACTAAAATGAAAAAAGTCTCAGACAGATTTTGTCTGAATTCAAAACAAAGCTCCTAAAAGACCACCTATGTAAGAAAGTAAATTTCAGTTTCCATCTTTGCACAAGATTAAAAAAAAACAATTAACTGGACAAATGCAAAATTAAGTTACTATATTCGTAACAGATTCATTGACCTTGACTGCCTATTATAAAACCATTTATCCACAGGGGCACCGGTGTTTATGCAGGGATAGCTAACTAACGACTGTCTATTATACAGTATGAAAACATAAAACTGGTTTTAAAGCTGTACTGGTTGCACATCCAGTCATTGGATGACATACCAGGAACAGAAAAGGCTGCACACTGGGGCAATTTTTCTTTTATGAATTTAACATTATTACAAGAATTTCAAAAAGGCCCAAACATTAAGTTAGTGCCTTCTAACTCATAAAACTGAAAAGTAAATATGGACTGATCTACCCAGTCAACAAAATGTATAAAATGTTAATATATTTGCTTGCTCATTAAAAAAAAAAAAAAAAAATCTAAGTAAAAGGACTTTAAAGGAAGTATTTCATTAAGACTAGTTTAATTAGCTCAGTTATCCATACAGTACAAAGATGAGGCATAATTTTTTAATTAAGTTCTGTTTAGCTCTGCAGTAGTTACAACTTCAATTTGTACCAAAACTCCAGTGTACACAATAAAAATTATACTTTTCTCCCTGAACTTAGCAGCAGAGATCTTAAGTTCTGCTTTTGAGCATTTGTACACATCTATGAAATAAGCAACAGAGATCAATGTTTTCAATGTAAGATCTATAACTGAGAAGAAAAAAAAATGTTGTACTTCACTGCAGTGATAGTCAGAGCCTGCGTCGTATTGGCTTTGGCTGCAATCCTACTAATTACATAACTTCGTATACAAGCGCAGAAATAATCCCACTGGACTCAAATGCTGGTGAGACAGCTTTCAATTTTTAGACCCTAATACATCATAAAAAAATTATTTGCTTACCACATTAAATTTACATAAACACAATTTCTTAAAAGTTCACTAGTATTCTTAAACCCAGCCCCTACAATAACAAACTAAAATAACACTCCATTATCAGTTCCATACTTAAGATAAAGAGTCATCTAAGTCTATACATATAGATCATGTCTCTTAAAAAGACATGGGGGTGGGGTGCATCTATTTCTGTATATACAGAAATCTATCTATAGAAGTACATATGATAATGGCATAATATATATTATATACATACATATCTCTCTCTCATGTATCACATTAGTAAAATTTATTTTTGTTCAAGACCTTCCAAAACTGTTGAAAAAAAGAATTCATTTTTTCCAAAAAGGCAATTGAAAAATACATCATTGCAGGAATACTAAAAATAAGTGCATCTTTCAAGAGAGAATCTGGATGGGAAGATGTCATTTTGGGAGTGATACTGGAGAGGTATGCTAGCACTTTGTTATTGTGAAACAGTATTAAGACTAACGAGTAAAAGATGTTTAAGAGTAAAAATTTTATATGGCAAGATGGGACAAAAGAGTCTTAATTTCCTCAAAGACAAAAATCTCTCATACTAAAAAAAGTCCAACTAAGCCCAGAAGATACACGTGAGCTCCCTGTGCTCAGCTGCTTGTGTAGCACACAGAAACCATGCGCACTTTTAAGTATCTTCTGGTATTTAGATAGGTAGCAACCCCCATCACACTCAACCAGTTTCCGGAACAGATCTGACAAGTCTCTAACTTCAATATATAAAGAAAATGAGGGACTGAGAAATGACACAACCTTTTTTTGTAAGAGTTAAACTGCAGAGGCTGTATCTTCAGCCGTCATCTGCTAGCACAGCTCCACTGTAACCACTGAAACTACTCCAATTTACAAAGACAGAGAAACCATACCCCTCCATTTCATGTCAAAACCTGCCAGAAATACGTTATTTCTTTAAAAGGTCAACTTCCAACTACCATTTGCTTTGGCTGTTCCACAGAATGTTCCCTCAAAGTCTGCACACAACTGTCAACTGGGATGTTCAAGGCAAAACTGAATACAACTCTTTCTTATTAAGTCCCCACCCCTAGAAGCATGTTGTTCTCTCCACCCTTCACTGAAATGCCACATCATCATCATCATCATCATCATGGCATGGTATCAACAAACCACTCTACGAGATACAGCCAAGGATATTTTAGCATTTATCTTGCCTCTTGTGTTGTTTTCAAAAATTTACTTTTTTTAAGCCAGAAGATAATTTAATGAAGCATTGAATCAATTGTATATTAACAAGATGAGGCAAAATATATTAGTGAAAGCACAAATAACTGAACCCCCCCACAATTTTATGATTAAATAATAGTCAACACACAATGGAAAAACTTGTAATTTTTACGCTGACTGCAGAGCAAAAAGCAATGAAACCACTATTAAGCATACAGGAGTTTAAAAACACAGAAAAGAGAACAGGCACTCATTAAGAGCAACTGCTTTTAACCACTTCATTATAGCAGAACCACGTGAGTTCACACTTCCCTGCTCTTCAGGATTTCACTGAACTGTGCTGTATAAAACAGAAGTTATCCAAGGAAAATTCTGTACTTGTTAAGAGAAATGAATTATATTTTCCTTAATACAGTATATGGATATTGCTCTCATACCAGCATATTTGAAAAACTACATCTATTTCAATAAAAAGGATAGCTAATTGTGCTGGATATTTCAACAGCTTAATTTGATCAAAGATGTGATAATAGATCTTCATTTTGAGACTATGAAAATTCTTTAATATCATTTTTATTCTCTTCCTCAGACTACTTTTCATTTAATCTGTATTAAGACTGAAAACCTTTTAGATCACTTACAAAAATCTGACAAATCTTTTTTGCTTCTTGTACAAACTGACACTCCAGAAATGTATTGCTTTCAGTTTGCTACTAGATTTTTTGAAAAGTCATTACATGCTGAGGAAAAAAATACATTTTTTTTTTAATTTCAGGACTGAAATGATTCACTGAATGGCCTTTAGCCAAGACTTTTGCCTTCTGTAGTTTTTGTTTTAGCACACAATTACAATGTCAATAGTGCAATCAGCAGTTGAATGAAATCTGCAACTTCAGAGAAATTTACAGATAAAAAGGAAGTTTCTAGTCATGTGCTGAAATGCGACTCTGCCCACTCAGGGGAAGTGCTGAACATGTATTCATACAGAAATTAAATTTACAATGTGTGATCTTTAAATGAAAAAATTAAAGACTACGGAAATGTAATTACACTATAGAATTTATGACTCACCTTTAAAATGCAAAACATTCTGAATTAAAAAGAAAGACCACGGCATTTACTTCATTCCCTTCCAAGAGAATGTGGTCTTACTTAATTAAAGATATCGACAACTCAAAATATGAAACTCATTTTTGCTCATGAATAGTATCTCTTTTCAGATACACTGTAAATGAGATCAACTAAGAAATCAGACACTCAAACACGTGACAAATAAGTTTTATGTAACGGAAAGCTCCCCAAGCATCACAGCTCAACAAGCAAAAACACTGCGCAAGTAATGTGTTTTAAACAATTTCTAGTCTCCTTTCTCTACAGGTCTTAGTTTTAACTTTTCAGCTTTCTGTAGTTGGAAGTACTAACGAAGGTACCTGCAGGCAACATTGTCTACCTGCTACTCCTGGATGCCAGCCCACCGTTCTGTAGGCTCTTCAGTCATACTTAGGTTAGAATTGTCATTAAAAGAATTAAGACCAGTGGCACACAACACAGGAAGAGGGATTCAGATCCTAAAGTCAACTGGATGAAAGAGGTGACAAGTACTTCAAGATCCACTGTGTGTGTGTATATATATACCTCAATAAATGATTAATTCTTCCGTCATGATCCAGAAATACACATTATGGGCTAAAGATGTCCAAAGTACTCCATCACATTGATTCATTTGCTGGCATAGCGCATCTTGCCAAAAATTTACATCTGTATGGTCTTAACTATTTCAGATTCAGCACCCTTGTAAAATTCATCCCTATGTTCAGGTACAAGCCCAATAACCAGTGATTTCCAGATTCAAAAAGGTCATCAATGTACAATGGTGAAGTGGAATGAATGCTACTACTGTAAAGCTTCGTGTCAGAACTATTTCTCTTTGACTTTTTGCATTGTGGATGCATTTCCATTGCTTTTGAGTAACTCAAAATAAAATACACTTCATATTTGTTGAAAACTTAAACCAAATAGTTCCAGGAGTCCACATTCTCACACAGACTGCTGCAGTTCTATGTTGTAAGTTTAGTACGTGGCTTAAAAAAAACCCCAAACCAAACCTAAACCCAGTAGCGAACATGATTATGAAGAAAGTTACGAGTACTTCACACAGCTGTGATGTTTTGATGCATTATGCAGCAACAATCACAGGTACTACCCAAATCTTCCAGATCACTGGTTGACTGCAACAGCCATTACAATCAAAGGAGTAACTGGAAGTGGGATACACCTTTCAGAAATCCTCCAGGGTGATGCTGAAAAGATTAAATAAATTAAAAAAATATATATCTTTAACAGCCTGTCTCAAAAAATGGTATATGATTGAACCTAAGTAGGCACCGGTCTACTTCCTCTGGAATGATTTGAGGAAAAATGACAAGCTCATGGGCATTAAAACATGAAAAAAAGCCAGTAAAAAAATTAAGAATTACTTGGCATCTTACAGAAGGGTATGTGAAATTCTCCATCACTTAAAAAGTTTCATCATCTAATTTAAAGGCTTTTTGGAAATATGTCCTCCCCATACCACAATACCTGATGAAAAATGGAAATGGTCGTGCCAGAGAACATCATTAAAAATTTTTGGATGTGAAATCCAACTGAACAGAGGAATGCAACGATGCTATCAGAAATCAGCAAAGCTTCAGAGGTTCAACAGATATAACTAGTATAGTACAGCATGGGGAGAAAAGACAAAAACACGGCTTCATAATGGGACCAGAGCAAGTGTTCCAAGCAACTGCCAAAGCAGCCTACTTCTTCTAAAGCACTGATAAAATTCTCAAACCTGTTTAATATAAACTCAGCTTAAATTCCTTATCTCCCTAACCACAGGTTTACAGGAAATTCCTCTGATGTGACAACACTGAATCACATACAGCATCTCAGCTTCTGCACACCGGTTTCTTTTGGCTTACTACAAACTATTTTACAGGACAGTGTAGATTCTGATTCACCATTCATTTTTTAGAAATGTGTCTTTTGTACACAGTATTACAGCTGAAATGTAAGTTTTTGACTGATAAGACTAAAAAGATGAAGTAGATAAGAAGCCTTCCTAATTAAATTTTACCCAACAGCTGTGTTTTTCCTATTGTTTAGTAAATAATATTTGCCAACTTAGAAAGCATGAAATGCTACATACTTGAAGCAGAAGAAAGCCACCACCTACTGCAGTTGCTGCAAGCTTTCCGACTTTCTGGAACAAAAATCCCGCACACCTTAGGAGAACAAAACAAAAAAAACCCAGTCCAATGAAGTTGTCTGCTGAAAAATGCCACACTCTAAAATTCCCAACTACAACTATTATTATTTTTAATTTAACAAAGCAACTGTATCATTTCACATTTTAAAATTTCAAAAACAGAATATTTAATACAAACAGTAATTAAGAATACCTAACACAAGTCAACATGAGTAATGGTTGCTAATTCGTGGCTGTCCGATGGCCCCTTTAAAGTACGATTGAGATCTCCAGACCTCGTCTGCACAGAAAAGCTGTATGCTCCTATTAAATGTAGCATGTTAATAAAGCACAATGTAGTAATATGAAAGTGCCACTATAACTGTTCCCAAATGGTAATTACCAAAAGGTAAATATATTCTACCATCATTTATATTAACTACACAACCCATAACTTAAGTATCTCAGGTAAAAAGAAGTTACATCCTTACCACAACACTTAAAAACCAGTGGGGCCCCTCTACTGGGACACGACCTCAGTCTATTTTTAATGGGATCAAGGCAGCCAGAAAATTAATTATCTTGTTTGCAGTCTCCCCTCTCATATCAAACACAGAGCTGCACAGATATTGATACAGAATAGTTTGGGCAGGAAGGGACCTCTGGAGGTCATCTCGTCCAGCGGCCTACCCAAAACTGGGCCACCTGCAAAGTCCAATCCAGCCTCCAAGCTAAATCAGGTTGCTCAGGGTCCTAACTTGGGCAAGCGCTGAGTTTTTCCAAGGCTAATGGTTCCACAACTTCCCTGGACAACTCTGCTGGTGTCTGACCTGCCCCCCTGCCGCCCCCAGTCCACACACAGAGGGAAATTTTCTCCCCCCCTACACATGAAAAGTAAATTCGTATTTATATACATGAAATGCATAGAGAGGTATATACATCTACAGATACTGAAACACAGTTTCCAGCTTTCAAGAAGCCAGTTTTTATGGATGCCAGATGAACTATTCCCTGGAAGCTTCAGAGTTTATGTATACACATCTAACTTCTAAAAATAATATTAAGGCTACAGAGGCAAAAAACAAACAAAATAAAAACAACCCCAAAAAATCAGACTGAAAGCTAAGCCTACACTCCTCAAAGCTGTGCTGAGCCTGGACGTGACAATTTCATTTTTGGTCTATTTCATCTTCCAAATCTTGCATAATTCCATTTTAAAAGTCACTCTGCTACTATAATGCTCCTTTTCACTGTACTTAACATTTTTTTAGAGTACTGGAATAGAGACATTGCATGAATAACAAATACCTTGACATAACTGCTAAGGCTGTGGCCGTATTTTCCAGTTTAAGTTCTTATCTGTACTATCTAGCTTTCACCATGAACTATTTTAGCACAACTATGCTGTGGTATCTCTCTCCAGTTAACATGAGAGCAGACTTAATTTGTACAAAATGGCTCCAGCTGAATTTAGAGGCAAAAAAAAGTCTCTATGAAATGGGGCTCTTAATTAAAAGTATTCTGCCACAATTTTTTTCCTTTCTCATTCCTTTTACTTATAAAGTATGTCTTAGCCATAATATTATAACTAGATTTATAAATCTATACTAGCAAGGAAATAAGCTTTTCCATACAAACAAAAGCTATATGCAGTAATTTTCCATTTATTCCTTGTATTTTTAAAGCTCTGACATTTCCCTAAATCCTTTTCACAGTAACTGATATGAATAAATGGTGTTTTACCAATACTACAAAACACTTCAGAATGATAAGTCAAGAGTAATGAGTTAAGAAATTGTTCACACATGGATAATCTTGATCAATGATAAATGAAATCCCGTTAGAGAGGATACATTTATCTGATACAAATAGCCTTGGAAAGGGATCTTCTAACACAGTAAAATGTCTAGGACAGTTACAAAAAGTGATGCTCACTCACCAGCCAGTCACACCACCCATCACAATCTGAGTAGCTACAGAGTATTTTTCTACAATTGGTCCTGAATTCCGGCCAAACACACGATTCCACCAATGGTGACGACGTGCATATTCTGTTAAATCCAACACTTCATAGGAATCATCGTCACTTTCATGCTCTTAAAAGAAAAACAAAACAAAAAGAAGTAATTTTCTCAGTTATACAGTAAATTAACAATTTATGTAAAAAACCCAAACATTAACAGAATTGGTTACGGTATTAACTGGCTAATCCAATGGTTTAAATTGCAGCATACAGGCTACCTATGATCCAGGAGCTCAAAGAATAAAGAATTTTGAGATTTTATGCCATAATGTTCAAGGTAAGGAAGAGAAGACCACAGGGGGAAATAAAATCTGTAAAATCCATGACTGGCACAGAAAAGGTGAACAGGGATCTCCTACCTGTTCAAATACAGGAACTAAGATGTATTGGATGAAACTAGCAGGTAGCTTGTTCAACACAAAAAAAGCAAGCCCCTGCTGGAAGCCTGAGTTAACCTGTGGAACAGCTGGCCGCAGGATGCTGTAGATACCAAAAGCTGATCTGGACTCCAAATAACAACAGAAGAAATTAAAGAGGGGGAGATGGACCCAAATGATCTGCCAAAGGCTGTCAGATACAAACATCTTAACCATGGCTAATGAGATCCTGGGCTGAAAAACATTACAAACATTCTGAGAGAGTAACAATACCTGCTTACCCTGTTAAATCTTTCTTAGATCACCCTGCAGCCAATGGCTTTCGGACACAGGATGCTGGGCTTTCATCTGACCTACTACAATGTCTTTTATGATCTTAAGCAACGTGAAACACGTCAAACTTATGAAAGAGCTCACACATCTCCACTGGACAGACTAAAACTTTGAAAGATTGAGAACCTCTAGCCTAGTGTTTTCCTCAGAGGGCTACACACTAGCATACACTAATAAACCAAGAAGAGACACTTCTGCTGCTTTTCCACAACAGGTGAAATAGATGAAGCTGGGACTTCCATGAAGCTCCATATTTGCAGTACAATTCCATCAAATTTTCAAAACAGGCATCCTGCAACTCCAAGTTAGAGAACCTAAATACCACGTATACTCAGACATCAAAGGGAAGAGATGGCTTGAAAATTTTTAAAGAAAAATATTTTAAAAGCATCATCATAGCTCTATGGACACACATAAATGAACTAAAGTCTACTTTGGTTAAATAGATTTAATGTGAAATGTAAATTCAGCAATGATACTGGGTGATTCCAGAGAGGAATAGAAGTTGAATTACTTCCTAGAATTATAAAGTGAGACTGCAGATATGTAACATTAAGAATTTCAGCAGCTGTTTTTAAACTATTACTACAAGTATGGGTAAAAGTTAGAGAATGCAAGAAATACACACGTAGATATGAATTATTTCCCTTTATTATCACCTAAGTGTTCCTGAGTACTAGAACATAAATAGCAAGGCCCATAATGCTCAGAAGGTACTGAATGGCCCTTCCAGCTTTAAGGTATCAAGCGCAAACTGTTCAGCTGCTTTAAGTGGAGGAAAACAAACAGGTTGTCACAGAGCGTCAGCTAATTCTGCCCCTTCGTTAGTATGGCTCGGCTCAAAACTCACACAAGTGTAACGCGTCGCGTGGAAAAAGAGAACACGCTAGAGCACCTTCCGCGGGTGGCCGCCGCCCCCTCCCCGCGGGACAGGGCTGGGCTGGGCTGGGCTGGGCTGGGCTGGGCTGGCTGTCCCGGCCGCCGGGCCCTGCCCGTGCAGGAGGGCGGCGCTCGCACGGCCGCGGTGCGGTGCGGTGCGGTGCGGAAAGGCGCTCCCGCTCCCCCCGCGCCCCGCCGAGGGCCCAGCCCCGCCTCCCCCCGGGACGAGCCAACGACAACAACCTGGCGCGCAGGCGCCCCGCCCGTCCCCTCCCCTCCCCCACCGGCCGCGCGAGCGGCGAGGGGGGGGGACGACACGACGGGGACGGGGGAGGGGCAGAGCCCGGGCCATCCCTCCCCCGCCCCCGGGCGCCGGCACCGGGACCGGGCTGCCCCTCGCCCCCGAGAGGAAGGGCGGCCGCCGCGCCGCGCCTCCTCCCCTCTCCCGCCAGGGGACGGTACAGGATGCGTCGCTGCGGACGCGCCCGGGCCCGCGGGGCGCCCACTGACCTGAGGCGGCGCGGGGCCTCCGCGCCGCCATGTTGGCCGGTGTTGACAGCGGAGCCGGGCCCGGGGCCGCCTCGCTCCGCCCCCCGCGGGCCGCTCTGCGCCGCCCGCCCCGCGCCGCTCCGCGCTCCCCCTCCGCCGCGGCGCCGCCCCCTCTGCGGCCGCGGGGCCACAGCGCGCGTGCGCCCGCCGCCCTCCCCGCCCCTCCCCCCGCGGCAGCGCGAGGGGCGCCGGGGGCTCTTCCCCGTGGCGGCGGCGCGGGCAGCGCGGGTCCCCCGGTGCCGCGGAGGGTTCTGGGGCGGCAGTTCCCGGGGGGCCGTGGAGGGGGGGGCGCGGCGGGGCCGGGTTTGTCCGCGGGCAGCGCCTCGGCGGCGGGGCCCGTCCCCCCGGACTCGCCCGGGCAGGCCGCGGGCCCATGGTGCGGCGCTCCCGCGGCCGTGGCGGCCCGGACGGTCGGGGCCTGGGGCTTCTGGCCTGGGCGGCGGGCCCGGCTCAGCCCGGTGATAGCCGTGCGGGCCGCAGGACGCCTCAGGGTGGCCGTTGCCGCGGGCGAGAAGCGGGGGTGGCAGCGGTCGCGGCTGGACAAGGGGCCGCCCGCGGCCGTAGCGGGGCCGGTTAGGGCCGCCCGTCGCCGTGCCGGGGGCGCTCAACGCCCCTAAAAATGAGCAGCCGGGAAGGAACAGCCCAGGCGCCTCAAAGAGCCAAGGTGACATCAATGTGAGCCGTGGAACGTTTCAAAAGATGAAGTTCGGGATCTCCTGACGCCCTGTGCTCCCTCCCTGCTTGTAGCAGTGGGTGCTGCCGGTGGTGGCCTGGCGGGCTGAAGGCCACGCTATTGCGTTTTACTGCTTTTATTTTGGGTTTTTTTGTGTGCAGCTCTGTACAACCTTTATAGCTGTAACTTAGGGGTACCATACAGAATGTACAGCTTCAGGAACATTGCGGCAATATGAGCATCAAGAAAGCAAGAGGGTTCAATTATTATGAATAATAACAGAAAATGGGAAATATACGATTTAAAAAGGTTTACTGTTTCTCATTTGAACTCATGCTGCCAATGCACAAGATGGGCAATTATAATGAAAACAAACCCACTTTTTCCCGTGTCATACAGCTATTTTTTATGGAGCAAGACCCGTGCAACATGCAGACTAAGCACTTAAGATTCTCATCAACCCCTTAATTACACTAACTTTAACAGACATGCAAAAAAAGAATCAAGAAAAACTTATGTTCTGTGTAAAGGTACTTCTTAAATCAGCCTTGACATTGAAGTTGGTGTATAAAATTCAAAGTTAGTGTACGAAATAGTGGTTTGGTTATTAACGTTTTTATTACAAACATTGGCCATCGTGATAAGCAGGTGATAGCACAACAGGCGGAACATACTATTTTCCTTAAGATTTTCAATAAATCTATTTTTGTATGGAACACAAATGTGTCTTTCATGATTTGTTTTGACAAACACCTAACATCTTTGGACTTTTCATGTTTAAGCATATTTTTTTTTTTTATTCATTTCCCAATAATAACAAAAAGCTTGTTGACTTTTACTACTAAATGATTTGCAATCTTTTTTTCTAACACTAGCAGTTTCTTAAAAAAAAAAAAAACTTTGGAGAGTGTTATGCAGTCCTTAAAACTAACAGTGGAAGGAAGTATGCTAATAACACTAAAAAAGCTGCTTTGCTGGCTTCCTTCGTGATGCCAAGACTGGACAAAAGGCAACCCAGGTAACTCATCCGTGGTATCTCTAGAAAAGGTTCCCATTATCTAGGTATTTTGGGTCTTCCTCATTGTTGTCGGTCAGGGTTTGTACCTGAGTGTGTGCATGCATGGTACCAGTTGCCGTAGCAGATGATCTCCTCCTGGCCAGGAGAACGAGGAAGGTGCTTTGGCTACCACAGACAGACTTGCTGGCTGTTCCCAGTTTCACAACTGTTGAGGCAGTTGCAAACCTTACAGCAATTTGTACGGCTGGCTTTCAGCGGCTCTAGTTCTATCTCTTGGGGAGGTCCCAGAAGATAATTTTTTTACTACTGTTTACTCTTCTGGCTGAGCGCATCCCTGTGGAGCTCCTGCAACCTTTTGCTTCTCTTGCTCATTGTGTAGGTAAGGCTGGAGAGAACAGAGAGAAAAGGTTTTCAGGATGGTCATTATAGCCATCTGGTTTCATATCATCTCAGTCAGTGCTTTTGATCAGCCCCATCATGATACATAAAATCCCACAAACTCATTCAAATCAAGCGCACACAGGTGCCGCCTTCAAGCTATCCACAGACAGAAATTTTTCAAGGAAAGGTAGGCAATTTAAACTTGGGCTGCATTTTGGCTTCACCCTTGAAGGCTCTTTAGAAACAAAAAGTTTCCCTGTAGCATCAGAAGGACTGTACAGAAAAACCACTCTCTTGGCTCTGCAAGCCTGTAAGTGGCTACATGTTCAGACTGTGCATTCACCATCTGACCACATACTTATGACAAGCAGGTTCCCTACCACGGCTTGCAAGAGGACATACATGGCATACTTACCTTGAAAAACTAAAATATACCACAATAAGCAACCCAAAACCCAAAAAGCAGAGGAGAGCCCCCCTAACCTTCAAACATCTGCCTGTCTCCAATCCTAATAGCTCCTTTGTGGTGCTGACCGGACTTCCAAGCTGAGCTGCACATGCTTGGATTTTTAACCGTGTTGTGTGGTTAATTATAAAAAATAAAGGCAACACACACTGCATACCATCTTCACTAGGCCATATATGTGAGTGGAACTTACATTCTCAGCAGATTTAACCTAGTAAATACAGTTTGAATAACCTGGCAATAAACATATTGGAAAGAGAGGATGATTATTTTTCAAAAACCAAACTGGACATGCTGTTATTCAAAGCTCAGTAGGCTGGCAAATGGCAGAGAAATGTCTTCTCAGATGCAGGAAGGGATTTGGTTCTCAGTCCATCGAGAGCCTGGGCAAAGGCTGTGGTGGGAAGGTAGCAGATTCTGACTCTTGGGCATTATGACCCTTCTGCAACAGCCACCAGATTGTTTTTGGAGCAGGAGTGAAAGTTTGCACCAGGAGTTATCCCAGCTCTTTCTTGCTTGCCTGGCCAAGATGGGCCATAATCTGAACTGTGATGCACTAGGAAGATGTTAAAATCTCCTCTTCCCTGTAGTTATGCTAAGAAATACATATCCTGCTGTCCTGTGCTATCCCCGTATGAGACTTTTGTTGGCTTGCTTGTATTGGTTGTCATTGACCTTCCTGTGTAGCTTTTCTTAACTTTGTAAAAAGTTATTTAAAGATTTTTTTCTGTTTTGTGGTCATCATATGAATTCTGTTTTTTTCAATTTTGTAGTCCTCTGACTCTGCAACAGTTTCTTTCATCTTAGAATCATAGAATCATTTAGGTTGGAAAAGATCTTTAAGATCATAGAGTCCAACCGTAAATCTTAATTTGTTTATCCTAATGAAATTTCAATTAGAAATTCCCACCACAATCTATATATGAGGAGGGGAGGAAAGGGCAGAGAAAGGGACGTCTATGGTTTGTATTAACTAACAAGAATTTAAATTGTCCCTTACTGATGCATTATAATAATAGGTACAAAAAGAAAAAAAAAACAACCTAAGTTTAGCATGCTGTGAGAGGTTTTTAAACAGGTAAGAACCAAAGACATCACCCAAGCGAGACACACTGGATCCACAGCACCTGCATTTTACTAACTAAACAGAACTGATGGTTAGCGTCAGGTCAGGCTGCGACAGGATGCATGCCCGTTACCCTAGCCTGGAAAAGTAAGGAAATAAAAAGTTTAGGGGAGAGACTGATCTTCCCTCTTTGTTTCATTTACAATATTAATAATAGAAGCTGATGATCCATTAGTCTTTTGATCTCGCCTCTGATGTGTTATTGGACTTGGACTGCAGCACAGAGCTTTGTCCATGACCTCATGTTACTGTACAAATCCCACCAGTGTGTCCAGGCGCTCTGCATGCCACGCAGGCGGCAAATGCTGAGATCGCGGCAAGAGGGGAGCTACGTTTTGCGGTAGAGCACACGTCTGGTGAACTTGAGCTTATTATTGCTTTAGGATCTCTCCAGGAGGTACCTAATGCTTAAGCAGTGGGAGCAGACTGCAGAAGGAGAGGACTACTGTGACTCATGAAGGTTAATCTTGCACAGTCAAAATGCTTAATAAAGACTGGAGTGTTGAGCAAAATTTGAGGCTTCTTGTGATTACCTAGGCAAATAAAGGGTGGGGAGGGGAACTGAGAGTCTTAAAAAAGCTGGAAGTCTTGCAATGCACTGGAAGGTTGCCTTTAATGTGATACAGGTCTCAGTGAGATGCAGCTCTTGTCATATTCTTGTTAAATCTGTTCTCATGTATATGCAATGTGACTTATTTTTTTTAAAAAAGGGTTCTGCAATGTTTGTGTTCTTGATTTGCAGTTTTGTTCTAAGTAAAAAAATAAAAGGTTTTGAACTTTCTCAGGGTAACCTTTTGTCTACTGTATATCCATATTATAAAATTTCAGAAAAGGGTACTGACTGTAGTGCTGTATTATTTTAGAGAATATCTCTTAGCTGTGATCATGAATATAGCAGTATATTTCATTTTTAAGTTGTCTTTCAGAGACAAATATCTGATTCCCTTGTTATATCTTATAGGTATTCTGGAGTTCCCTGCCACTGTAACTTAAGAACTCAGACAAACCAACGGAGAGAGTGAGAACACAGACTGACACGAGGACCTTCTGGCAGTCTGCTTGCAAAGGAAATGTAAGGAATTACTTTTTTAGAGAAGCTGTGATGATGGATCAGTCATACATACCACTTCCACAGCTAACAGATGTTCCTATTAAGTTTCTGTAGTGTAAGTGCACATAAACAATTCAGAGAAAAATAAAACTCTTCTGCATAGCTTTTTACAAAGCTAACAGAAATAGGATAATAAGACAGCAGGGCAGATTTAGAAGCAATCCACACTGAAAAAATTGAGGACCCTCCAAAAATGCCATCCAAGCAGCACAGAGCCCAAAGAATTTCACTTTTCTGTTTGTGAAGCCCTGCACCAAGAAAAGTCTAAAAATCCTAAACTGAAGGGAAATGTGGTAATAATGTTTTTCATTTTCTTGCAAGAAATGAAAAACAATACAGAAATGTGATGAGTAAACACTAGACAGTATACAAAGAGGAAAGATAATTCATGTGAGTCATCACTGCTGGCAAGGAAAAACCTTCAATCAGATAGTGCTCTGCTAGTCATAGGTAGTATTCACGGAAACACCTGGCTGCTCTCAGCTCACCTCAAGCTTATGAAGAGCCCTCCTACATCGTCTTCTGTGCTTTCCATTTTTGGCTGAAATAAAACTATATAAATTCCCCCTAGATAACTGAAAACATGCCAAGAGACTCAAACATGAGACTCCCGGAGTACAGGGCTCCACCAACTGCCCCGATCCCTGTGGCTGTATCCCCTTCCGAATTGCAGATCTCAAAATAACATTTCTCTGGCCAAAGGGCTAGCTTACTTTAGCAGGACTGAGATTAGGAGGACTGGATTTGTTTTTCAAAGGTAATTTTCCTGCAAAGATTGAGGCCCCTGGGCAACTGGGCAGACCGACTGACGGGTTAGAGAGGTGTTCCTGATTGCACTTGTACAAAGTAACGGTACTTCGTCACCAAGACTCTTCCTAAGTTTGCAACAACAATGTCAAATAACATTTAAATAATTTCCTTATATCAAAGATTAAGTCTTGAGAAACACCCCAAAGGATCAGACTTGGTTACCTTTCAAAGCTCAATAATAATAAACTAGAGAATATCACAGTGTAGTTTCCAGTAGCACTGTTAATTTTTCCAGTTTTAAAATACTCAGATCTTGATTTCTGATAAAGCAGTAATGCAGTTTGACAAAAATTGAAAGCAGGCATTTTCTCTGACAAAAATGTGCAAAGACAGATAGTGTTCACCTTTTCTCCCTGCTTTTCATTAATATTTGTTTCCATGGAAGTATTCCACCCACCCTGACTTATCACCACTGATCATCTTCAGCACTTATGGTCTCTCCAAGGACCTGACAATGATTTTTGCAGAGCGAGAGCTACACTCCCTGAAAGAAGACCAAGCACTACTATGCAGAGCTTTCAGCACGTGGCAGGACAGAAGCAGTGCTGTCTGCTGAAGCTATTTGGGACATAATTCTGAGCTAAACATTTGTAGCAGCAGCAGTCCCGAGTCTGACTAAACCTGAAAATGGCATGGGTAGGGATTAGAGGAGGAAACTTGGTTTCTAATCCTGTCATTAACTCGTTGCATTGACAACAAGCATGACACTGGCTCTAGTGACAGAAGTTTTGTTGCTATGTATTTCCTGGCGCTGATACCATCTGCCCAGTCCTACAGGCTGCAGCAGCAGTGAGAACATGGTAGCAGGGGCTCCGGTTCAGCCACTGGTGGTTTAATACTGTTCTCATTCAGTCTCATCTAGAGTTACTCGGAGGAGAAGTGTGGAATATGTGCTTGGTCCACATTCCGACTGGAATCAAAACTAGCAGGTAGAGTTTTCTAGTCTATTCTTATAGCCAGAGAACACATACACAGAAGAGGGCAAGAAAAACAACAGAGCTACATGCAGGCAGGGTTGCTTCTTGTAGGAATCTGGAGGTTTTATGTTCATTCTTTAAATACTGTCCCATACTGAGGGCTCTCTCTGGGTATTTGTTAGATGGTGAACCCCATTTTGACTGCCTAGCTTTGCTCCCTTTTTCCTGCATCCCAGGGCTGGGCTGAAGTTGTTGCAGAGAGCTGTGTGGAAGCTGCAGTGGCTGCTGCTGGCAGCCGGGTTGTTTCCCAGTGCTCGGCCCGGGAAGCCATAGGTGTGCTGCACAGACACAGGCCATGCAGGAGGACTGAGCTGTGTGTTGCCTGGCAAAGGAAAAGGTTATGGAGCGGCAGCTGTTGGGCACAGTCTCCAGCATATGCACGAAAAGATGCAGTAAGCAGAGACAGAGACATCGTGATCCAAAGGAGAAGGGGAGTCCTTCAATGCTCTGGAAAAACCTGACTGGTACCCCAAAGGTGCTCAAAAGAGCTGAGAAAATTGAAGCTATGAAAAGGTATAGGCTTTCTGTATGTGTGTGCGCATGCACATGGCTGTATATTACATGAGGTAAGATCAGGAGTGACTTATAGTTTGAAACCTTCCTGTGTCCATTTACCTCAGCTTCCACATTTCTAAAGATGTGGATGCTTTCAGGACTGTCAAGGACTGCGCTCCTGGAAAGCATGGGCGCTTATGTTGCCAGAGTATTTTCTGTGTAGCGTTAACCTCCGGAGGCCCAGACAGACGTGCTTTGGGACTCCACTTCTCTGAAGTGATACTAACTCGTCAGAATGCACCAATGAGCTACACCAAGCTGGATGGAGCCATAGAAGGGTGACAGGGCTCCGTGAATCTCAAAGCAGCTAACACCCACGTAGTCACCACACAGCAGCATCTACTAAAGAGAACTACAGCAGGGACGCTCGTCACCCACCAGCTTTTGTTCAGCTGGGAACTCACCCTGGAGTTAGCAGCAAGGTGGAGAAACCAGCGAGGATGTTCTGATAGTGAACACTAGTGTCGATGTACTTTATCTCTTTCTTGCTTACCCATGATGTATCACCAAAGTTAAAAAGTAAACCAGTGGGTGGATCATAAAGCTGGGCAACAGCTGCGCAATATTTTTGAGATACAACTTCACAGCATATTATCTATAAACTTTGCGTTACAGTATTTGGTGATATTTATGTTTTTGCTTATTTCGTGTGTATTCTATATCCCATAGGTAGTTCCTGAATTCAATTTAATTTTTTTTCCTGATTGATCAGGACCAGTAAGTAATCTTTAGAAAATTTGTTTGTTCTGTTTGTTCCTGTCTTCTTCCTAAATGTGTTTGATGAGTGGGTGATTTGTTTGTGCTGTCATTAGGAAAACCATATGTTGATGTGGTCTTATGGAGGAGTGTTTTTATTATTTTAAGAGTTCAACTAAGGATGTTTCCAAAGGAGTCATAATTGCTCTTCTAAGTACAAAGGCTGAACAATGACTGGCTTACGAATCATGCCAAAAATCTGTTCAGCTCAGTCTAATTATTTCAAAGACTAAAATCTGTTTCTCAGAAATGTCTTCTTTCCACAGTGTGAACTTTTTAACATACTAAGAAAGTTATGTTTACTCAAGTTCTCTATGGATTTATAGTCCAAGTGCCTGGAACAAGGGAAAGTATCCACTTTTTCCATGTATTTGTCAATGCATGCAAAAAGTTTAAGGCTGCTCCTGTCTTCATGTGAAATGCACCGTGCCACAGCATAACCGAGGATGGATCCTGCAAGGACTTTTGGACGTAGGTAGGTTTCCTGGGTGAGTGGGCTGAGGAGAGTGTCGCTGCTCATGTGGCTGAATTGCCTTGAGGGGTGTGCAGGAACCAGATCAGTGCTGAGTTTTGTGTAGGATACTCGTGATGTCCATGAATAAAGGAGCCGTCACAGTTTGAAGCAGATGAGGATTTTCACTTGTGGGCCATTTTGCTCCTGTCCATTAGGAGCTTAGGACCAAACTCCTGGCTGCTAACCCAGTGCAACACCTACTTTACAATATTTGGTGTAAAAAGTTGGTTGGCTCTAAGTCTGTCTAGTGCTTTTTCTCTGGTGACATGAGCTGAGTGTAAGACCCCATGCAGACTACCAGTGCCGGGGGGTTTGGTTGTCCTTTCCATGGCTGTGGTCAAATCTGGAGGCAATTTTCTGCCAGTGGTCTGGTGGCTGTACTGATGCTGAATAGTCAGTATTCCTGGAAATACCTTGTGAAGCTGTCTGGCATCACAGGTGAGCAAGAGACAACTGCTGAAGACTAGGTTTTGACATGGATGGTATCAGTTTACTCCATAAGTATGACAGACCTGCTGACACCAGAGGGACGACATGCAATATAAGAATGCGTGATGAGTGTAATGGTGGTAAAATCAGCCCCTAGATGGGCTGGTCTCTAAGGCACTGAATACTACACTGGCAAAAGGAGGGTCGCTGAAAAGTGCCTCAGTGCCCAGTAAAAGCTGCTAAAGAGTGAAGCAGATGGTAGAAATTCAACTATATATTTTATACATAGAATATTATATAGGGGCTATTATTCAGTGCTGCAGAAATAAAGAAAATGAAAAGAGGAAAATAGCTGTGCAGCTGGCCAAGACCTTGAAAAGGAAAGACTTTTCAGAATAATTTTCAGAAAAACAATTTCAAACCTCCTTGCTGCAAAGCCTCATACACAGCCCTTGCAGACAGCCTTTTAGAGGAGAACTTTAAACAAAGGAGTGCAACAGCATGGAAACATTTTGCGAGCAGCAAGATGGCAAATAAATGCTACACATTTTTAGGTGCATGTCAGCCAAAATAAGTTACCGATGAAGCTAGTTTCTTGTGGGTTGCAGTGAACAGGAAAGAAAAAGTAGAAAATAGTAATTCTGCAGCAAGAGACAACATGTCATACTGTGTCATACTAATGCATTTTGAAAACATAAACGTATATACAATTTAAATGTAATATAAACCATGCATGTATTATGTAAATGCCATTAAGTTAGAAATATTACCAGAAATAAATGCACATGCATTTCTATTTTGTATATGTCTGTCTTTGTGTATAAAAAAATATATATATTGTAAAATCCATATTATTAGATTATTGGTGAAATGAATAATTTCTTTTTCTCCATACCCAGCAAGATTATAGGAGTTGGCCCGGTGGTCAAAACCACAGCCTGGGATTTCATGTGTTATTTTGTCTCACATTTCCTACATCATGTTAGGTGGGGTCTCCACCTTATCTGGACCATAGCTCAGAAAATTTATGAGGATAAATGCTTTAAAGAACGAAAGACTCAAATCTATAGTGATCATGGCTAGCTAGATACCTTAGATGAACAAAATAATAATGGGAAGATTTTTTTTAAAGGATTTCTTTGTGGGAATTGCTACTCCTTGTTTCCTGGCCTGCAGAAATACCTTTTGCTGATCATTGACTTTTGAGATATCATATGATTGTAGCACGGGGTTTGAAAGGTGCTGTCAATGAAGAATTCTGTTATGGTTGTTGACTGAGCAAGTTCTATTTGTGGTTTGGCATTGGTTTTAATCAAGGTTCATTATGATAAAGTGCAATAGACTAAAAAATTACTCATGCCATGTTGGGGTGTTCTCACACCACCACTGCAGGGCACTGCAGGCATCTAACTGGAAACCTCCATCTCCAGAGGACCAAAGTGGCAGGTCTCTCTGCTCCCAGGTAGATGAGGCTGGGAACCTGGGACCCAGCCTCGCAAGGCTGTGCGTCCATCAGGGAAGCCAGCCTACATGGTGCCTGCCCCCATGGAGCAGCCACTTGCTCCTGACCCTTCGCTGGGGCTTCCTGGCCCTTCGTCAATGCCAGCGCTGCAGCTCCCATTGCCGTGCTGCCAGTGGGTCAAGGAAGGGATGGGAGCTGAAAGGCACTCTGCCCCCAAAAGGGGCGTAGTGCAGGGAAACATGTCACAAAAAGACATGGCCCTGTTCCTGCATCTTAGATTTGCAGTCTCTGGGATTTTATGGGGCCCCTCTGATGGTGGTCTGAGCAGACCACGAGGGAGGGCAGACCAACACCAGCTCTACACGTGGGCTGCAGCCAGCCAACGCTTTCACAGCCTAGACTTTTCCAACATATTTTCCCTAGTTCACAGTTCAAAACCTACCCAAATTACTCTTCTGCTTTGGAAACAATACTGAAAATAATTCCCTTTTCTAGAGTTTAATGAATAATAGAGTCCCTCAAACTCATCCTGAACCTAAGGGAACAAATGCCATCGTGCCCTACCCTGTGGAGACTGTAGGTTACAAACATAGGGAAAAGCAGAGATGGGGCTTGAGGGGAGGGCTGAGAAGCAGTTTTTCTCTTTTTTTTTCACCAAGCATATCTTCTAGCCCTTCCTTGCTTGGCCTAGTATGGTGCACTTACATTGTTAGCTCCAGTTGCCCAAAAGACTGAAAGAGACTCTAACATTGTTGTTCATACTAGTTAAACAAACCAAAGAACAGAAACCTCTCCCTTAGTTGGCTGTGTCGTAGCACAAAGAGAAGGAACTTTTTTTTTTTTTTAAAAAAAGGCAACACAATGTTGAGGTTGTTGCAAGATTTTTTTTGTTGAATATTCCCTGTTTCCTTTTGGGTTGTGCTAGTCAGAACAGCCAACTGTAGACAGTGCTGAGGGCTGTTGGTCTGAAGCAGGGGATCACTCCTTTATGAAGCTGTATTTGCTGTAGACTGTGTTTCTACCATGATCGGTGGGAAAGCAGGTATTGTAGCAACCTTGGTGTAACTCTGTCCCTGTGTCTGCTGCATGGCACCACGTGACCATTATTGGTGGAAGCCAGCGGGCCAGACAGGACGGTGGCCTCCCTAAAGCTGAACTGCAGCCAAACCCTAAGGCAAATTTCTGGTTTAGATCCTAGACGGAAACCCACCCAACAGTTTTCTTTGGAAAGAACATGAATTCAAATATTGGTTTGGCCTGAAAATTGTTCTGGCTGCCCTGAAGGCAAAGGGAAGGTGATTCTGCAAAGCCACAAGAAGAAAGTATTTAAATTCACAAATAATTTCCCTGATTTAAAATGGGGTTTTTAATCTAACATTTTCCTTACTCCAAAACCACACTGGGTTTCAGTTACATTTCCTTTGAAACCAGAAAGCAATCATACTGAAATGCAATGAAAGGAACTAAAAATATTGCACACCACCCCCCTCACCCCCACCCCTTGTGCCTTTCCCTGTCTCCCTAAATGTTAGAGGAGCAAAACTGGATGCTACCGTTGCACGAGTTTGGGGGCAGGAGCAAATGGTGTAAGATGCCATCAGGGAATCAGTATATTTAGCACAGAAGGGGTATTTCAGAAGAACTTCTTAGCTAGAGCTACACACAGATGGGTTGTGGCTCTGGTGGAATAGCTGGCAGGTGCTTCTGCGTTTAACTGAGCTAACGGAACAAGCAGCAGATAAAGCCCCTCTAACTGTGCTTGCTCTGTGCAGTTACCTGCTTTGCACCAGATGGATTAAAACCCCCTGAAATACACAGGGTAACAAAGGGAAAGGAAAATGCATACCTGTACTCAGTGGCAAAGGGAAGGCAGCAGCTGCTCAGGGTTCCCTGGGCGAAGGCAGGGTTGGGACCTGCCACGAGACTAAGAGATGGTTTCACAACCTATTTGTCAAGAAGGATAATTCTGAGGTAATCCATATCTGAGATGCTGCCTTTGTGCCACTAGCAAGAAGATCATATCCCTCTGGCCCGGTACTGTCTGTTTTGAAGGGAAGGAGAGAAAAGCAAGTTGCTCTTTATCTCAGGAAAAGAAGATACGCTGTTACCCTCCGCAGAGGCAGAAGTTTACGTAAGACTTAAAAGGTCTGCTGGTATTCTGATGCTAAATGTTCTTACAGCTTGCACTGTCACTTTCACATATGCAACGCATATATGTAATACTGCCAAATCATCCTGTTAGCGTTTACCCATGCTTTACAAAGTTGTATGCAGCCACAGATTATGCAGAGCAGAGGGGATGCAGGCCTGCTCCTAGCAGGATGCATTCATTGCCCTGTAATGGATTTTTATTAGTTTGTAATGAAATGTGAGGAATTAATCACAGCTCAGTTACACTTATAAATACATTGCTGTATTTCAACTTGTGCATGCATGTTTGTCTGTTTTTAATTACCCGGCAAATGTGAAGTTAGGATACTAATATAAAAAATTTCAGATTTGTCCCTCAATGAATATTGCTGCCTTGCCACACAAAGCCAGGCTGGGAATGAGCACAAAGAAGCAGGGAACAGGGGGCTTCCCCTGTTGGCAAGGAGGAGGACTTGGAAATCCAAGAGGCTAGAAAATCTGGTGAAAAACTGATCCCCATTCTCCCTCCTCATGTTTTTTACTCACACATTTCCCTTTCTCCGCCTTAAATTCACCGTGCTTGTTTCCAGCAAGTGCCTGCCTTGACCACTCTGTCATCTCTGTCATACTTTCGAGGTGGGGTGGGTGACCCTGCGCTTCATCCTCGCCAGCCGGGAAGTGCTGCTTCAGGTTCAGGCATCCCTCTGTCCTCCCAGCTGGCTCAGATTTATCCCAGGGTTCTCTTTCTTTTGTTTAATCTAACTGGATTGGTAGTACTGGATAGCCCAGTTTACTTTTGGCCTTGCTTACCGGGAGTGTCAACTGAGGATACAATTAAACTGTGAGGAGACAAAACATAAGGATGTTTCAACAGTGAAATGTGATAGATATTAAAATCAACTCATTCATTAGCACTCACACTGTGAACTTATTAAATGCTCTTAGTTAACAGATTAGAGTTCCTAGTTTAATGTCTAGTGCTGCAAACAGCTGCTTTCTGTTTACAAAATAAATGGCATCTTCCAGAAAATATAGAAAAAATGAGATATGAATTTTTATTTCTTTCCAACAAAGTCTGTAAAAAAGTCCTTTGGTAGTTTACACATACAGCAGCGACACAGTCTGCTCTGAGTCTTCACTAAAGGGCAGTCTCTTACAAACACTGTTTACCATATAGTATCATGCCTTTTCACTTCTGCATATTAATTTATGCTGACATCAAAAGAATTTGAATAGCATTTTGTAAAACCTGTTTAAATTTTTGACTCTTATACTGAGATTCCTGTGCAGTGCTTTAGTCTGTATCTAGCACTAGACTGTGATGAAAGCTGCACAAGCAATAATGATACTGAAATAAAGAACAGAAGCACACCATTGAACATCTGGTGCTGACCTGCAGCTGTTGGTCAACAGCTGGGCTGAACATAAGCCAGCAGTGTGCCCAGGTGGCCAAGATGGCCAACAGCATCCTGGCTTGTATCAGAACTAGTGTGGCCACCAGGACTAGGGAGGTGATTGTCCCCCTGTGCTGGGCACTGGTGAGGCCGCACCTCAAACCCTGTGTTCAGTTTGGGCCCCTCACTGCAAGAGGGACACGGAGGTGCCGGAGTGTGTCCAGAGAAGGGCAACGAAGGTGGTGAAGGGTCTGGAGCACAAGTCCTGTGAGGAGCGGCTGAGGGAACTGGGGTTGTTCAGCCTGGAGAGGAGAAGGCTCAGGGGAGACCTTCTTGCTTTCTACAACTACCTGTAAGGAGGTTGTAGCGAGGTGGGTGTTGGTCTCTTCCCCCAGGTAACAAGCGATAGGACAGGAGGAAACGGCCTCAAGTCACACCAGGGGAGATTTAGGCTGAGTATTAGGAAAAGTTTCTTCACTGAAAAGGTTGTCAAGCACTGGCACAGGCTGTCCAGGGAAGTGGTCGAGTCACCGTCCCTAGAGGGATTTAACAGATATGTAGATGCGGCACTTAGGGATGTGGTTTAGTGGTGGACTTGGCAGTGCTGGGTGAATGGTTGATGATAAAGGTCTTTTCCAACCTAAACAATTCTATGATTCTGTGATTCAGAGAGAAACCAAGGGTCATCATGAACCATGTGAAACATGGGATCATGTGGACGTAGGTAAAACACATCGGCTGTTTCCATGCAGGCGACCTCAGAACAGGTGGTGGAAATGAGCACAGTTTGAATAGAATGCAGGTTGTAGATGTCAATATAGGTCTGTCACGGAGAAACTAAGGGGTGAACATTTGATCTCAGAAGGTGCCTCCAGTGGCCTGAGATGGCACTTAAGCCCTCTCTTCTCTGACCATTTGAGATATCCAGAGCACTTAGAGAAAGACACCCCAAACACACATAAAAACCACACAGACATCTGTGAGGTCCTGTCTAGCCCTTTTCTCCAACATTAATCGTTGTACCTGCTCAGACTTTGGTCTCCCAGAAGTCTCTACCCTCTCCTTTATGCACAAATCCGAAGACCCACTTTTTGAGAGGCCTCCAGGATTATCGATTGAGTCGTCCTCCCTTCTGCATCTAGCAGCCCAGTGCACCTCTTCGCCCTTCAATGGGCGATATGGATTCAGTTCTGCTCCCCCTCCTCGCGCCCAGATCTGCACAGCTCCCCCGGGTGCTGTCCTGCATGCACGCTCGCTGTCGGCAAAGGCTCTCCTGGCCAGCTGCGACGTTACTCAGCAATCCCTCCCTTCCCGTTACTGGTATTAAATACAAACCACCAATAAAGGGGGATTTTGCAAACAAATTGCTTCTAACGTACGCTGAAAAAACTTTATATAAAAGGAATTTTCCGCATGCCTCCGCAGGCAGCGACCACCCAGTCAGGTGCAATGCTCTGTCCCAGTGGTCACCTGTGAGCCCAGCCACGTAGAGCTGGTTGGGAAATCAAGTGCAGGACCCTATGGCTGGCCCCTCCGATCGGGCCAGAACACCTTCTGGCCTGGTGTGAAGTTGACATTTAGAACTATTCAACCATAAAGAGAAACATGACAAATTCTTGAAGAAAGTAGTAAAATTTGAAAGCTAAAGTGCGTCTGCTTTTCAGGTGAAAAAAAATAAAAAAAATTAAAAAAAAAAAAAAAAGGAAGAGGAGCAAGAAAGGGGATGTAACAGGAGGGTGATGTGATCCAGGGAGGCAGATGCATTCAAGGACTTCAGCTGGGCACCCCCGAAAGGTGTGTGCTGGCAGATGACTCCCCCATTATGCAAACTGGCACCATGTAAATCAGGAGAGAGGCAAAAAGCTGTAAACACCTGCACAGAGCTGCAAGATTTCTGCAGTTTCTTCTTATTCTGAAAGATGTACTTGCTTTTCTAAATATAGGAAAACATACTGTAGAAATGGCTACAAAGCACTGTTAATTACTTGGGTGTAAATAAGGGCAAATTATGTTCCACTTTTTATTGCAAATGCTGTTTACTGCATCATACCCTGCACTCGTTTTCATAGTCACACAATACGTTACTGTTACATCAAGTCAATAGGACTTTGGAAGTGTAAATGAGGGAAGACCTCAATCACAGTGACAAATTAAATGACCACAGGCAATTATCGTGAAAGCAGAAAAAGTATATTTATACCACACATAAAATTGAGCTAATCTATCTTTTATGATAGTCAAGGAAAGTAAGTGCAAACAGATCCTGTAGAAGGCAGGGGTAATAATTACTGATTATGCTGTAGTTAGGCTCTTTGTGTCTAAAGTGTTAAGGACAATTCTACAAGGCCTTAACCGATGTTTTGTAGCAGCTTTTGACTGATCTTGCGACTGTAAAAAATCGCGGTTTCTAAGTTACCAAACACCGCATTTTTTTCCTGTTAACTTCCATTTATTTTTATTTAGAAAATCAACATTTTTTGAAGCACTCTGGCCATTGTATCAATTTCTTCCATAGTAATCCTAGAGTAACCTCTACATTAATGGTACCTGAATTAAGAACAACAGGACAAAAGATCTTTCACTCACAACCTCCCAGCAGACAAATAGATCAATAATCCAGAATTATCTGGCTCTTTCATAATTCCCCATATAAAATAACTACTTTATGCTTGAAGTAAGAATAAGATGACTAATCCTGGCCATTGTGGAAACCAGCATTTGCTAAACCCATCCTCAACTTACTGCAAATGAAAATGTCATCTGTAAAGGTCTCTGATTTTTTTAGGACAATTCATCACAGTGATTAGGCACCTCCTGGAGCAAGACGTTATCGACTCCTGGTTTGGAAGAGTTAATTCACTGTGCTGCAAACTGATGTGAAATGGAGGAATTGCAGGGGAAGAAAGTTTTAGCTTTGATATGAAAAATGAGCAGAATGAAACAGAGAGACATCAAAAGGAGCTTTTTATAGAAAACACACTATAAAGCTGAAATTCTGCATCGTTCTCCATATTCACTCCCAGCACTCTGGTCAGCAGAAGTGCTAACCGATGACCAGTTCTGTGTGCTTCTTGGTCCCTTCTTACACCAGGTTAACCTGAGCCAAGCTACCCCCCCTCCACAGCATCAGAACTATGTAAAATGTTACTGTTGATCCCTGTTATTTGCTTTCCTTCCAGTAAATCCTCAACACACATCTTTATACAAAGGTATAGTTATATCACATAGACCCTGAATTAATGAACAGAACGCAGTTTCGATTGGGACAATGCCTAATTAAAAGTGCTGCCACTTCTTCTTGTGGGTAAAAGTATAAGCTTGGCCTCCAGAAATATTTTTTTCTGGCAGATCTGGATTTCCAGAGATTGAAAATCTTGTAGTCAGTCACTCCATATGTACAGCCTTTAAACTGAACCGAAATAGATGGCAGAACTGAAAAATAAGACTGACACAGGAAATCACAATGATTTATGAGCATTTAGGAACATGGGTAAATTTACTCTTTCCCATTTATTTAAAAATAAATACATTACTTATTTATAGTCTTCATTCTCATGCAGCATAGAATACTTTGGGATCGTCTTGCCAAACTGAAGTAATTGGATTTTACCAATTATAGGGTCAACTTCTGGTATCCCTTGCATGCATGTATATGCAGTTTCTAATGGATGCAGTACAGGTTTTAGATTTAACCCCCCTATTTTATTAGTCGCCCTAATACATCCAACCCATACAGAATTAATCAGTGATTCTTGCATGTCTTCTCCTATCTAGTTTTAAATGTTCAAAGCAATGATTTATGCTGCTATGTAAATATCAGTAACTAAATGTTTGCTAATAATTAGCCTGAATCTTGTATTTTTAAATTTCATCTATTTTCTTTCGTTTTATCTAACGAGTTGCACTCTACTTCCCTTCTGATGCTGTAGGGTTCCTCAGCTTATATATTTCAATTGTATATCAATCCTGAATATTTAAACCTGTTTTAAAGAACATACAAGTGTCTGGCAAATTCAGGGAATGGAATAACTAGGAAGCACAATAAACATGGTCAGTATTCCCTTTTTTTGCTGACAATTTTAGTCTTTGAAACTGTAAACACGTAACATCAAACCTTGGGATCCAAACCTTAGGGAGCTTACTAACTCCACTCCACTTCTCAAGAGATTGTTAATTAGGATAATCAGTAAATTTCATCTGTCTGGGGTTTTTTTACATCTTGCTGTTTAAATCATAACCTTTAATCTCCCTGTTGGTTTTCTGTGCTTTTGTAAATCCCCTAGTTATTTTCCTGCTATCGAGATGAAACTGCAATCAGTATTTCAAATATGACTGCAAAAGTCCTGTGAAAAGCAGGCAATGCACTTCGGTCTCCTATGTTGTATGTCTGCTACTCAAAATTGCATTGGTCTTTCCCTGTATATATCTACGTGCCCAATGCTGCCTCTAGTTTTCATTCAGCGTTTCTGTCATCCAGGTTTGTCCCTCCCCTGGAACGTGCTGTTCTTGATTACATTGCCTTAGCAGGACTACTACTACAGTCGCACTGGGCCAAGAGTACTGTAACGTGTTGGTTTCAGTTGTGCATTTGCATTACTACGTTCCACTCTAGTGCTGGCAGGTTAGAATTCATGCTAATTGATAATAATCAGCTTCCTTCCATATTTTGTAAATGACTTATCAAAATACAAAATAGGACATAACAGTGCTCCACATCTCCCAGCGTTCCTTCCAGCCTGAGGCATTTATCCCCATCCTCAGTCTAGGAGAGTGCTTGCATTCCTGGTAACCTTTACTAATCCATGTAAAGTTGAACAACACAAAGTCAAATGTCCCACTGAAGTCCCAGTTATATCTTACTTCCCCTGTTTGCTTCACTGACTAATCCTGTATTACTCTATTTGGTAGTCATGTAACTGGATAGGTTTACTGAGTTTTTCAAGTCTGTTTTCTTCTTTTGAGATAATTACTAAACTAGCTAGGCAAAGGATGCATATCTGTGAATACAGAATTGTATGCAAAACCGTTTATCAATTAAACAAATAAGCCTGGACTACAAAAAGACCACAGAAAGACAGCAGGAAGATAGTGAGACTTGAAAAAGCAGCAAAATAACATTTCAACTACAAAAAAGAAAACCTTAGACAGAAATAGAATTTGGCATTATGGACATCTACTATAAAGACAAAACACCAAAGAGTGTGTTAATACAATAGGAAGAAAACAATGAAGAATTTATTGAAATTCTTGAAACATAAAATGTCTTGACAAAGACATTTCAGGGACATCAGAATCCCAAGTCTGGCGTTCACCCTATAAAGTCTGGGTTTTACCACTTAGCTGAGAGACAAGAAAGAACTTACTCTGTTTTATTTGAATAAGCTATAGGCATTTAGAACCATTCTTAGTTTATGTTTGGCTGAAAGTAAGAGCAAGAATTTGAAACCTATGAAAGCAAATTAAGGATATAAGGTTCAGATATTTACATGACTACTTTGATTTGTGGGAATAAACCCAGCTTTTTTTCCCCTGGTCACCACACTAGGAAGCTACTTAACTTTTGCACAGTTCATTAATTGTTTTTTTCTTACTTGGTATTTCTTGATGTCACAAAAATGAATGTGGCACAAAAAAATAACAAGATGCATGAACAGAAGTGCAAGACTATTTTACTAGGTGTTGTAACAAAAGAACAACAAGAAATAATTTCATAGAGGATCCTATAAAAGTTTATTTGCAGGCTTGACAACAAACAAAAAATGGATAAAATGTTAAAACAATCTACATCATTGACTAAGTAATAATAAAAATGCTTAGGGGTTTTAAGTTACTTTTATGCACTGTACTTTATAATGCACTAATAGGTTAGGCCTGTTGATCATCCTCAGTCCTGCCTGAAAGCTTCTGCATTGCAATGCTTATTTAAATCAGTCAGATAACAACTACTTTTAGTTCAGTCTAGTTTTCTTCCTATACCCTGCTCAGCCTTTTATGCTTTAAACATGATTTTCTTTAGCCTTTTCCAGCTGCATTTATATTGGTAAAATGTAATAATGTGCCTTTACATCTTCACCACAAGACTTGGCCTGTTTCCTTTAGTTTTCACAAAATAAAATACCTTAGCAGTAGTGCATTTTGTGTTCTCAGTTCTTATCATATGGAATTTAAATCTCATTGATGTTGATTCACAACTTGGAATCTGTACAATGTGAACAAGAGCTGCCACTGTTTGCCCTAGTGGTTTTCACAAGATTAACAGTTTTTTTTTCTTTCCTTCTCTTCCTATCTCTCTGATACTCTTCAGGTGGATCAGGGAGCTGATCTTGCTTTCTGCACAGCCACACTATGGCTAGGCCTGTGTGAAAAGATGTGACTACAAATACAGCCATCAGTGGAAGGAAGAGGGTGACCTCTCTTTTTGGCGACAGGGCGGTATTAGATCAGCTCCAGCAGGCAGCAATATCCTTCCCATCCTCTGAGAGCCGATTCCTGATCCCACTGAAGTTAGTGGAAAATGTTCCACTGATTGCAGTACAACCAGAATTTGTCTCTGATAGAAACACAATTAATGGGGTGGGTGGGTGTGTGTCTGTCCAAATAGCTTAAGTGCACAAAACACCATGTCAGTTTTGACATATCACTCCAATGCAAAGATAGCTCACTAATAAAATATTTAACCTCTCAGTACATCTGTTTGGAAAAAACAACAGTACCACCTGAATTTGGAAAGTTCCACCCGCTCAGCTGTGATACAGCAATGCAAATGTGATTTATCATTTTATTTTAACTGTAGGGGAACAAGAGACTTTCAAATAACTGGTGTTTGTACATTGCATTACATGTCATCATGTCACAAATGCGCAGTCCCCAAATATTTTTGTTTACAAGCTGCCACATGGAGAAGCCAACTGGCATGTTGTTTAGATACTAATTTCTGACATGTGCTTTGCATAGCAAAAAATCTGATTTATGAAATGCGAGATAGAAACTTGTCGGTTTTTTTCAATATATACAAAAATAACTGCACATAAATCAGGACTACATTCACAAGATATTTCAAAAAGATTAAACTACTTTTTTTTTTAAATTTGCTATGATTTAGCAAAAAAATTAGGATTTTTTAGTTGAAATGGGCTCAGATTTCTCATGATTACAATTTATACAAAACATTTTAATATGCTGGGTGCTTTATTGACAAAGAAAAGGCTGATAATTTAAGTTTGGTGCAGTAAGATTTTGAGTGAAATACGACAGTGAGGAGACAGAGGAAGGCTAAAGGCTACAGCCCTTCAGTCTGGTAACTCAGATGCCATATGCACATCTTGTCAACGCAGATGAAGTGTTTTAAAACATATTAAGTATGGGCTAATAGAGTGGCAAAAGTTTGTGTAACTTGTCCTCAATCGACCTTGGTGGAGTTATGCAGATTTACATTAGAAATGGTAGAGATTTTTTTTTAAAAAGACAAAACTACTGTTATTCCACATAGAATAACTGTAAACCCTTTAAATAGGTTATTTTTTTCAAGTTAAAGGTTTCCATGAAAAAAAATTAAAACTTTTTTTTTATTTTCTCCTTGGTTCTGCTTTTCTTTTACCCTTTCCTTTCCTCCTTTCACCTTTTCTGTTTTGCCTCAGAAAAAGAAGAAATACAGAAGAACAAGTAAGGAGAATAAGTAAGGATGAGTATGCCAAGAGTTTTTCATTTTTTAGTTTCACTGAAGATAAAAGAATAAAACAAGAATTTCCACAATAATTTGTTAGGCTGTCTTTCCACTAAAAATGACATCAGAGTAAAAGGTTGAAGTAGATGTGTAAGGTGTAACAATATAAGATCATGTCTTACACATTTTATTTTGTGATTCCTAACAAGTGACTTGGAACACATGAAGCTCGGAGTAAATTTCATCAACTGAATCTAATGGGTTAGCCTATCTGAAAAGGGAAAACAACTCTTCCATCAGGAAAAACACTGAAAAGACATCTCTGGAAGAAGCAGCTTGACACAGCACTGCCAGTGGCATTAACCATCAAGGAAAAAGTAAGTTCCAATGAGACTTGGTTATCTAATTAGACAGGGGTTGAGTTAAGAAGAATTTGAAAGCTGAGACTGGCTATGTTACAAACACCTTTCTTTAAGTGCTGAATAATCCTGCCAGTTTTCTTATATGACCTGGTCTTGCTTATTCTTGCAAAATCATGGCTTTTACTGTCATCATTGCCAACAATAGCAGTAACTAGGGTAACGAATTTACTATTTGTTAATTACATTATATAATGCATGAAAAAAACCCTTATTTTCTTTCCAAGCAGCCACAACTATTACTTAAATTTTATGTGTAAATCAGTATGGGACACAAATTATGCCAGATTAAAAGCAGACACGCTATGTAGCCTCAGATGGATACCATCTAACAGCACTATGCAAGCCGACAAAACCTGGATTTAGTCCTCCGAGCACTTTGGAAATTATTACTGCCGTCATTATACATAATGCTCAGACATCTCTCTACAGAAACAAGACTACTTTTTAACAGACAAAGGAAAATGAAAAATGTCAGTGAAGGAAAATTGGAAGATGTAAAACCAACAGCTGTGAAAGCTCTACAGAGCAGCCATTGCATCATGCCAGGAAACACCTCTGCCCAAAGACAGAGCCGTTTTTCCAGGCATAGCACGACAGTGCTAGGAACTCCTCTAGCTTTTAAAAATTATTCCAAGTAAAGCATTTGTTGTAGGACCCTTTGTGCCTCACAAGCCTCTTCCGTAAGGAATACGATCCTGAGCACTCCTTTTTTCTCTATGCATTACATACTTCAGCATGAGGCTCCTAATGCTTCTTAAATGTATTTGAACATACTGTTCTTTGCAGGTACGTACTCTTCATTGATGATTTCTGGCAAGTCTTTCTTCTTCTATTTTTGTCACAAGAGAATAACCCATGTTCTGAAGGCAACTACTTCACCTCCAAAAGCGCTAAGTAACTTTTCTAGCATCCAGTAGGGTATTTAACTGCAGTAAATGTATTATTTTCTCAATAAATTACGCTGGAAGTTACCATTTCTCTCCCTGAATGATGTAACTGTTACTGCCAGATTATCTGACAGCCTAGATGTCAAAATATTTTTCTTCAGTGTGTGCTTGCAAATGTTAGAACTGACTATCAGGATTCTGAGTTTGGATGAAGTTCGCTTGATTTCAGAGAACGAACTGACTTTTAAATATTACATCCAGTTGCTTTGTTATTGAAGAATAAATTGAAATAAAGCAAAGGCAAAAAACCCCCACAAAACCCATGTAGACATTACCTGCCTTTTTCTAGACCAAATCACTCTTCATTAAAAAGTAAAATTACCTACAGATAGGACTTAATAACAGTGGACTGCAGACAGGTCAAGTGGCAATGAAGCATCTGTTGTGGAGAGATTATACAATTTCTCTCTCTGTTTAGAAAAAATGGCAGGACATGCTTTGCATCGATTTTACAGTGTAACAAGGAGGAAGCCCAGAAAAAAATCCTTGTGGAGCACACACATTTCCCTCAAAAAGAACGACAGAGTTAGAAGACCAAAGGCTGAGCAAAGAACGAGAACTGTTCCATTAGAAAGCTCTGGAAGAAGGAGAATAAAAGACAAAAGAACAAATGCCAACTGAAAGCATGAGAATAGGTTCAGCTGAAAAGTTGTTTTTACAGTGCTGATACCTATGTGTAAAAATAAACATTGATACCTTTAGGCATCAGTCTGGGAGACAGGCTAGACAATTACCTCTGTTCTCCACCATTTCTCTTACGTACAGGAACAAAAGACCCCAACAAGCAGCGGGAGGACTATTCTATCCATACTTTAACCATAAACATAGTTGCTGTTGTTTTGTTTAAGGATTGTGCCCCAGACTATCAGGCCATTGTTGCATGCAAAATCAGATGAAAGCAAAAGATGGTGTTGACAGAAAGACTTTGAGACCTTTTCGTAAGGTGCCAGCCTGTCTCCCTACATTAACTGTTACATATAATTTCTGTCTTTTCCTCAGGAATTTGAGAATATGCCACACCAGCAGTACCCAAACTTGCTGCTATGGTAAAACTCATGGCTGAACTTTGTACGCAATGATTTCCCTGATGCATTCAGAAGTTTGTCAGCACATGTGCAACAGATTTGACTCGATCAAATTTTTGAACTTATTTTGTGTAGCATGGTGAGGAAAATGAGGAAAAGCAACAATCAGAGCAGACTGCTATTGCAAGAACTGTTCATGCAGGCAGTTGTTACTCCCCAACTGTATCTCAGAAGACAGGGTGGCTGGGAGTAGGCCAAATGAATTGTTCTAGTAGGTCTCAGTCTCTCCTGAGGAGAGGGTAATAATTTTCCTGAAAAGAAGTCATGAAGAAATAGAACAGGAAGCCGTTAATGATCTGCTTAAGAGATAAGACAAAACATTGCTGGCTATCTCTTAACAACTAAATATCTTTTGTAACTGTTGGACTCTGTCCCAATTAGCTTTGATATATCAGAGGACTGCTTTGTGAGCTGTTTGGTTAAAACATGTTGTTCTGTTCTACTTCCTTTCAGATGTTCTATGAATAATATTATAAGGCTTACCTTTTTGTTCATTCACTATACTATTTCTATGCTGGTAGAACATACACACACGCTCTTAATTTGATTCAATCTCTGAATAAACTGTCCAACTTCAAAAATGAGATTTATCTCATTCTATTTTAGCAGTCATGCATGCACAGAATGCCTGAAAGTTGTATCTGGTGCATTAAGCATGGGCATATTTGAATCTGCATCTCTCTTTTTTTTTTAAACACTTTTCAAGTGTCCAGTATTTTACTGTAAGTTCTCCAAATAATTCTATTAACAAACAAAGAAAGAAATAATAATTTACTAACTAATTCTATTCTAATCTTTTCAGACTCCTATCTGCACTAGGAAGTCCAAAATACTGATCTCTTTTTCATCTTGAACCTCTCGGTTGTTTGCAATTAATATACAGATCCAAAATACTCTCTCTCATACCTTTCACAGCAAGAAGTTACTTAGAGCACCTGACAGTTAAGATTAAGCAAAACTTTGCTGAAATTGGAGGATGCAGTTATACCACATATTGAGGATAAAAGTGAGAAGCAGTTGTACTTCTTGGAATAATTAAACCAAAATCTACGACACAAATAATAGCTCACATGGCAAGCCAGATGATGAATGCAAATTAATTTTGCCAGGACCTCAATGCTAGAGCTTACTGACATTACCTAATGTAATGAGCTGGGTCTTCTTTAGAGTAGGTGTGTATCTCTTTGATCAGAAGAGGATGTTACAGAGTGAAAAACAGCCAAAAAAGTGATGAAGCATTTTCATAGAAAATATTTGGAACTTTGAACATAAACTATTCTGGTTTCCCTACAAAACAACTCACTTCTTTCTGCGAAGGAATATGCCCCTGTGTACTCCTGGTAAAGAAATATGTTTGTTTGTGAGGAATCGCAAGTTCAATAAATTTAATTTACTAAAGAAACCTATCTGCAAGACCATATAACTGTTTACGTCCAAAGAAGTAACAATGTTTTGGAAAAATAATCAGAAATTTCCATAAAGCAGAACTTCATTTCTCTCTCAAATAAAAAGTTAACTGATTTCCACACATCGCAACAAATAAGCCTGTATACTTTCATTTCCTCAATATATGCTTGGTTTCATTAAATTTTACTGAGCTAAATCTTATACATTTCTCATCAATATAAATTTAGCCAATCTGCAAAATCTGAAATACTCTCCCTGATGTAATTTTCCTAGTTACACTGTAGTCATTAGCTGGTATTATTCTTCCATTTTAAATACCCATAGGCATGATTCTAATTTTGCATACAACAGTTAAGCTTCTAATACAAACAATTACATGTTCATGGTGAAAAACTTTCTGAATGTTAATGTAGAGCAGGAACCATAGCCTGTTTATTAAGGCTGCAATGCAAGCAGATAGTATGTAGAAGTTAATTTTAAATCTTTAACCTTTATGGTATTTATTGTTTATTTATTGTTACTTTAAACACTTGCCTGAATCGATGTCTTAGCTGTAATTTCTACACTTCTGAATAAGTGCAATGGAAACATTGCAAAGTTGGGCTTAACAAGGAGTGATTAGTTCAATAAGACAACACTTCTGAACTTAAGAATTAATATATGCTACAAGAGACAAGTTCTTTCCTAAAAGTTTCCGTAAATAATGACATGATTTGTAAAACACGGTACATGGGAAAAAAAGAAAAAATGTATGAACATTAATCACATAAGAAAACCCTGGTAAAAGTCTTCTTCAGGATGAAAAAACATGGATTATTCTCCCATATAATCCACCACTTGTATCATTTGGTACATGCTGTTTCCTTTTTAGCATTGCCAACTGCGCAGAAAGAGGTGTGTACACAGGTAAGGCAGCATTCAAAAGTGCTATCCTGAAAAAAGTTATTCCTCATGTGTGGATCAGGGCCTTGATTTCCAGCAACTGCTGCTACATCAGTACAGGAACAGTACAAAAAGAGAGCTTGTGATAAAGACCAACAGCAATTTGTCCAGCCAACTCTCCCAACTTAGAATTTGACTAACTGGCAGCAGATTAACAATTACTTAAGAGGTAGTAAGAAGTTAGTAGTAGGTCATTTCCATGGCTCATAAAACTTTCAGAGATTCCACGTTTTGGTAGTTTTGAACTTGGGTTTTATTCCTGTGATAGCGATCTCCAGTCAACCTCATAAGATGCAATCATCTTACCGTGTTGTGCATCAGTCAACCAGCTCCTGAGGCACTGTTACGAACAGGTTTGGCCTTCTTACAAAAGAACGTCAGGATTCTTCACAGCAGCAGCCAGCAAGGAAGTTAAGATTTATTAACAAGACAAATTTTAATTTAATTTTGTATGCTACCCAATAATACAATCATTGTATCATCTGTTCTGGCATTTAATTTCCTATTAAAAGGATGTTATTCTTAAATATTTTTCAGAGTGCTACACAATACTGCATGTGAATAATTACCGTACAAGTTGTCTGGAAGTGGCTTTCAGCTCCCTTTAGAAGTTTGAGGTGGTTTTGTTGTTGTGTTTGGGTGGGTTTTTCTTGGGGCGTGTGTGCGTGTGCATGCTGCTTGGTTTGTTTGCCTTTTTTCAGCTGAGATTTCTCCAATGCCTTTGCTTCAGTTTCCAGCACAACATTCTAAATGGCTAAATCAGCATTGCTGAGGGATGGCTGGAGCAAACTGCAGAACAGGGTTGGTTACAGTGACTGGGAAGGGACCGTCAGAGGTGGGGTGGCCATGCTGAGGCACATTCATGTTGGTTACACAGCTGTGTGATCTTTGACAAAGTGCTGTCATAGTCATGGGTTGGACTAAGACTTGGGGGGAAAAAGCAAACAAAACCCTAATCACCTGATAATTTCTGCTTTTTGCCTGACACTTTGTAAAGGAATATTAATGTGTATTGAGTGTGTGTGTCAAGGTTTTGGTAGCGGGAGCGCTACAGAAGTGGCTTGTGTGAGAAGCTGCTGGAAGCTTCCCCTATGTCCAATGGAGCCAGTGCCAGCCAGCTCCAAGACAAACTCGCTGCTGGTCAAGGCCAAGCCCATCAGTGATGGTGGTAGCACCTCTGGGATAACTTATTTAAGAAGGGGGTGTGTGTGGGGGGGGAAATCTGCACAATTGCAGCAGAAGAGGTGTGAGGATTTGTGAGAGCAACAACTCTGCAGACACCAAGGTGAAGGAGGGGGAGGGGGGAGGAGGTGCTCTCGCAGAGATTTCCCCAGCAGCCGATGGAGAAGACCATGGTGAGGCAGGCTGTCCCCTGCAGCCTGTGGATGTCCACAGTGGAGCAGATACCCACCTGCAACCCATGGAGGACCCCATGCCAGAGCAGGTAGTTGCACCCAAAGGAGGCTGTGACCCCTGGGAAGCCCATGCTGGAGCAGGTTTGCTGGCAGAACTGATGGCCCTGCAGGAGACCCACACTGGAGCAGTCTGTTCCTGAAGGACTGCGCTCCATGGAAGGGACTCACGCTGGAGCAGTTTGTGCAGAACTGCAGCCTGTGGGAAGGATTCACGCTGGAGAAGTTCACGGAGAACTATCTCCCATGGGAGGGACCCCACGCTGGAGCAGGGGAAGAGTGTGAGGAGGAAGGAGTGGCAGAACTGAATGTAATATGCATCATTAGTTAAGAACAACTCTTACACATCTACAGTTAAGCCTCTTTTATGAATCTGATTTTTTTGTGTGATGAACTGACTCTAACACCCATTCCCTGTCCCCCGAGCCACACAGGGGGAGGAGGCGAAGAAACTGGGAGTGAAGTTGAGCCTAGGAAGAAGGCAGGGGTGGGGGGGAAGGCGGTTTTCACTTTTGAATTTTAGTTCTCATAATCCAATTTGACTGGTAATAAATTAAATTAATTTCCCCAAGTCGAGTCTGTTTTGCCTGTGATGGTAATTGCTGAGTGATCTCCCTGTCCTTATTGACCCACAAACCTTTTGTTGAATTTTCTCTCCCTCTGTCTGGTTGAGGAGGGGAGTGATAGAGCCACTTTGGTGGGCACCTGGCATCCAGCCAGGGTCAAGCCACCACATCATATTTCACAGAACTAGTGGAAAACCATGACCGCAACAGAAAGCAGAGTTGGAGTAAGTGACTAGTCAAGAATTCAGCCAGGGAAAGCACCTCTCTATTGAACCAGTGGTCAGATCCACCTTGTGCGCTTGGCTCTCTCCTCACTTGCTTGTTCCTGACTCTCAGCTGATGCTGTGATCTCCATTTCTTGTACGCTGCCAAACCACCCACCCACACCACAGTATTTGAAACCAAACCCCTCCAAATGGGAGGCAGAAATTGTAATCATCCTGCTTGCATTTCCCCTGCATTTTTTGCAGACCACTGACAGCATTTACGTTGCAAAATTAATAACCCTAAATAGAAATGGATTTGGAAAAAAATCAGTTGATTCATAAAAGAGACTTAACTGTAGATGTGTAAGAGTTGTTCTTAACTAATGATGCATATTGCATTCAGTTATGTTTTCAGAGAGAACAGAAGTATAATCAGGGCAGGATGTGTCCTTTAGCACGGGCTGATGTAACAGAAACCAGGAACAACACTGAATTTGCAAGAAAACCTGTTTCTTGCCCAATTTCCTGAATAAAGGAGCCTGATAAGCTTGCAAAGTTTGAATGCTTATCTGAACTGATCCATTAAAAATGGGACTCGATCCTGCCAAGTACTGAGCAGAAAGTCTCTTGAGATGGTATTCTGTAACTTGCAGGTTCAGGTCCTTAAAAGGTGGGATGATTTACTAGAAATGTGCCTGCACTGAAGGTGTATGTAGAAAAAGCAAAACCAGTAACTTAATAAAAAAAAGAACCAATGACACAATTGGCAACAACAGTGTTTTATTAAACATTTGTCCTCCTTTTTGTAAAGGGAACAACTAGAACCTGAGCAGAACCAATGTACATTTCTTAAGATTGTGCCCTGGTCATCTTTATATAGACTACCCTTGAGAAAAAGAAATGTATCTATGTACTTTCAAAACCGTGACGTCTTTAATGCTAATTGCATCCATATTTTTGTGGCATATAGACAGCTATTGAGACTCTAGTCAAAGTGGTAAACTTGGATGCTTACATGTAAGCATGTGGATTCAATAGGGGATGTGGACTTGGATTTTTTTTAATTGAGAGGGAGGAGTATTAGAGGGACTTTCTTCTCACTGATACTAAGAAGCTACTGGGCACATATTGATTATGTTGTATGAAGATTTAAATCCCCAACTTGAAATTTTGTGTATCCACTACTGGCAGAAAAAGTACCAATCTAAATATAGCAAGGCTTTGGAAAATATTGCCCATGCTTACTGAATCTGCCCTTTGCTGCCATCTTTCCCAAGCAGCTATTCTGCCAATGAGACCAATGGCAATTTCCTTCCTCTCACTGGGCTTTCAGTTTGGGACTATATATTCATTATATCCATGGAGAGAAACACTATGCCTTAACTTTCCTCACAAGAGTAAACCACCACAGGACTCATTTACAGACCAAAAAACCCCAACAACAACAACAACAAAAAAAACCAAACCAAAAAACTCGAGAAGAACTGCTCACAAACTGACTTTAGTAGTACAGAGTATATTTGTACAAAGAAATACACAACTGCAAACATTCAAACAGAAACCAGACCATACCTTAAGAAATTTTAAGACTGTAAGTTCTCTGAACCATTCCTGAACTAGCAATTTCCTGCTTGACAGGTTCAAGTGAAATGCAGTTGATGGATGGGGGAAGCAAGGGAAAATGTATACTTAAAGGCAGAGTTAGCTTTTGATTTTATGAATGTCAAGCTTAGGTAGAAACCACTTGTCTTCCTCACACCATCCTGATGTTCTCAGCTCTGTTAGAGGCCCGATCCAACTCTCACTGACATGCAGAAGACACAGTGGAGCACAAACCACTGGAAAGCTTCTAAACAGAACTTCCCTTTTGATAGAAGCAATTTTATGGGGGAAAAAATATTGAAATTTCAGTTTGGTGTTTTAGTATAGGTCTTGTTTTACCTTCCAATCAGACATGATGAAAAAATTTACATGCTCTGGGTACAACCCTGTTCCATTCTTTGAGTTCTATGCATCAAAGCGATGGGATGCCACCTTATTTTTATAAAATTCTAAAATGTAAGAAAAGTAATAAAGAGTTGCATGCCATGCAGCAACAGTCTTCAAATTTAAGCATCATGTCTTATTTTACTTGCAATGCCCCCTGACTCAACAGTTGCTCTAGGGGAATCCTGAACTGTGCGTCGAGACAAGGATGGAGAATTGTCATTGTCTGTGTCTAGTAAGTGGTGGAGCTTCTTGAGCCACTGCCTTAACTCTGCATAAGACATAGCCCCTTTTGCTATCTGCACCTTTAAAACTTTCATCTGTACATGATTACAAGACTTAATATATACTATTACTTGTGCAAAGTACCGGATTTTAGAAGTCACTGCATAGGCAGATGTAGTAAGAAACAGATAGGAAAGACTCAACAGACCTATAACCCAAATAGTTTTTCAGATTGGTTATTGAAGATTTTATCATTTTAGACATCCATAAGAATGTTAACAAAGAATAGCATATACAGCAGCTGAGGCTTTTAAAATAAATAATTCTCAGATATTTTCTTTAAAAGATCTATCTATAATGCACTAAATTAAATCGATTAAGAGCATGTGACATCCTCAGAGTTATGAGAAAACCAAAAATACCAGATAATAATGTATCTTGGATAATACTGCATTCTGTTCCAGGATTGACAAAAGTAAACAAGACACCCATTCATCCACTTTGCTAAGCATCATGAACAGCTCCTTTCAAATGTTTACACAAAACCCCCTAACTTTGTTTCAGAGCTGTTTTTAGAAATGTTTACTTATTTTTACTTACAAGCTAGAAAACAAGCAGACTACAGTTATGAGCCTAGCATCTTATGTTAAGTCAATGCATACATAAATACCTAGCCATAGAAATACAAAGCTGCTTTTCCCCTCCCCCCTCGACAGCATTTGCCAAATTCTATAAAGGGGAGCTACAACTGCCAATCTGAAGATGAAGACAAGTTAATATAAACACAGTATTTTTATTATCAGCTTCTCAAAAGTTGTATTAACTTCCTGCATAGTCACGAAGGCAAGAAATCTCACTTTCTTTGCACTGGTTTTGAAGAACAGAGATACTTGTTCATTACTGTCTTCCGAGAAATTGGTCACTTCTTCGCAAGGTGGTATGTCACAAGCTGCTGCATCCAGTTCCTAGCGGGAGGGCAGACACTTCACCTTACCTTCTGAAACTCTTAACAGAGATGGAAGCATGCCCACATTTGGCATACACACCAATGGACACAGCCAAAACTGGCAGGGTGGAAGAATGGGCATGATTAAAAACCCACAAAAATCTACTAACAGAAGCACTGTAAGGGAACCACTTCCTGGACAAGTTTAATTTTTTGTATTATTTATTTCTCCAATTCTGCAGGAATTGCCAGTTAGTATAATATCAGAGATCTATAGAGTACAAAAAATATGATGCAGTGGTGGCTCTTCTAACAGTCACTTCTACTGGTAGAACTTAAGCAAACAGGTGTGTTCATGCTAGCATGCAGAGAGCTAGTCTCTTACACAGCAGATCTACAGAATGTAAAAAAATCCTTATTTCTGAATGTCATTAAATAGCTCAAAATAGTTAAGGTTATGCATACAAACTCATGGGTTTCCATGTTTAGATTGAATTGTTGACATGTTGTTTATTATTTTTAAGTAACAAGTCCTTTGAAGTTTCTATTGCTCAATAGAAATTTTATCATTTCTGCTGACACACTGCACAGTGACAGTTATTACTGCTTCACTGATAACTGTGTGTACTTCTCATGACTATGAATTACCACTTTAATTCCAGATGAATTCAAGCATTAAGCCTTTCAGATACAATTCAGGTTTTAAAATCAAGCTAACCGAGGGGAGGAGAGGGCAACAGACAAAAATGACTATATGATTCAAGCAAGACAGAACAACAGTAAGTTCTATAACTAAAGCATTTATTAATTAATATTTTTAACAGTCTTATAAAGAAAGAATATCTTCCATGATAATAATGCATTCCTTAGATTAGCTCACTTTTACTCCCTTCGTCACCCAAAGTTAGTATGGTATTTCTGAGACTGAAGAGCAATTCATTCATCAACATAGGGACAAACAGTATCGGAAAGACTTTTTTTCCCTGATATCTTCCACAGTAATAATTCCTCTGCATACGTATTTCCTTATAGCTAGCAAAAGCATTTGACTTTTCCCTGCATTTTGGAGGAAATGAAAAAAGCCTTGGGTTTCACATCAGTTTACTTCCTTGACCACTGTCCACTGACAAAATATAACATGAATCATCACACAACACTTGTCAGAACTTCGAGGGCAGTACAGGGAACACAGAAACTGCAGATCATTTATTATGAACTCCCAGACAATATGTGGGCTACTGTTAAATAATAAAAAAAATTAAGTACTGCAGGGGTTTTTGTTCCAAATTTCAGCAACAATGTAATTTAATAATTTAAGCTTTTCTGCTTTACCTTGGAGTAGCTGAAGAAAAGAGCAGTAAGAAAAAAAGATGCAGAATGAAAAACCGTTAATGAATATGGAAGGTTAAACAAAGGGGCTAATTTCTCCCTGACTAACTTATTGTCAGGTTGTATCAGTTTATGCTGCTTTCCCTTATATGCCTAATAGTCACGTTTCAGGTAGCTTGACTAAAATCTGGCAAGGTGACAGTAATACAAGTGTTAGATTTATATTTTGTAAGACACAAAATGGCATCCACTAAGTTCTTTTGGTTAGCTTGCTTTTTTTCTTTTCTGTTTTTGGTATGTAAACCTTGCCACACAAATCCAAGATTGTTGTCTTGTCACATTTCCCCCAGGCTACTGCAAAAGGATTTTCCTTATAGTTAGAGATCCTCTGAGCTATTATAAGTGTAATGTTGACTCTACACTTGAAAAACTTTTTGGTTTTTTTCGAACAACAGCATCAGTAGAGATTATATGTGCATCCTGAGCTGCTTCATACTCGTGTGACAGCATAAGGAGGTGACCGTTACCCTCCCTTCCCTACCAGCTTATAGCTTGCATCTGTGAAGGACATCAAAAATCATGAATGAAAGACCAATTTGAACTGATATGCCTAACTTCAAGCACCACAGGTGCTTCTTTTCTAGGAGCTGAAATAATGAATCTTGCGGCAGGTAACTAGCAAATATGTTTTGGACTATAGAAGATGACAAAATTGCAATTCTATCCAGCAGGTATTGATATATTGCTCATTCAAATTTGCTGTCTTGGAAGCCACACCAAATACATTAATAATAATGAATAGGTTCTGTTAATTGCTATTCTTGAAAATAAGCACATATGTGAGAACGGATCTGATGAGGAGGTCAGACAGTAAAAGAACAGAGTTGTCTATAGAAACACACTGAGACCCAAAAAATCTCCCTGGAGCAAGTCTGGCTTTTCAATACCCTTGGTATGACCACAGAAGCATCGCACCAAACCTCTGCCCCTCTGGAAAGTGAGAGCTACAGAGACACAAAAACTAAAGCCATATTTGTCCAGGAACGAATGTGGTTTTGAGAAAGCCGAGTTAGTGGTAGCAGCCTTGTCCAGGAAGAATTTCATGTCAAACAGGGAGAGGGGTTCTTCCACCAGCTGAAAGATGTATAAGGAAGTTCAGCTGCAGACAACATACCCTAGTTAACTGCCATTATAAAAATTCTTTTGTATGATACTATACAGAACATTTGGAGAGTTGAACAAAAAGCTCTCTCTTTTTTTAAGTCCAAAAGCAAGTACAGAGAAGGCATGGGGGCAGTTCCACATCCTGAGCTGTGAGATTAGGTATGGCTAAAACAAACCAGTGCAGTGCACTCCCACCAGGTAACCGTTTTGAGTTTAAATCCACAGTTGTCTTTTTTAAGGAGATGTAAAAATTAAAACTTTATAATATTCATAAGTCTATTTGCACCCCCCATATTTCGCATACAGGCAGTCCAAAACTTTTTGAAGAGATGGTGGTGATCCTACAGGTTTTTTTATGAGCAAGGGTATGGTAGTCCATCATGAATGTTCACCACAAATTCACAACTCTTCTTTGAAGGTATAATTCTCTCCAGAAAAACCTACTGAATTTACAGGGCTCTGCTCTCTAACAAACTGCTACTTTATCTTGCCCCTGATCATGACACAGGAAAAAGTAATCAGGCCTCATGTGTTCGTCATTCAGGAGACTTGCAGCAAGGAGCTTCATGCTTTGCAAGAAGCAGCATTCCCGTATTTATTGTAGTAAATAAGCCTCCAGTCAGGACTTCCTATCAGCACATTTACGGTGAATTTGTGGTGAACATTCATGATGGACTACCATACTCTTGCTCATAAAAAACACGGTAGGATCACCACCATCTCTATAAAGATCCCCCCTGAACTAAAAACAGCAAGCTAACCACTTGATTGCTGCAGCTGATGTCAATGAAAAGACGTATCGACATGAGAATAAAAAGAAAAAGGAGATCCTGCACAGGTCACACTTTCCCTGTTCCATGCGACATGAAGTTATTTTCTTGAGATTGACTTCCTATGTATGTGCTCAGGCTTGTCCTATTTGCCAATGAACCTGGATGCTTGAGATACCACAACTACCTTTGACATCAAGAGAGACAACAGCTTGAATCCCAGTGTTGAAGCAGAATCTTTCTTCCATCATTTTTTTTTTTTTTTTTTGCAGTGATTTCAGGAGCTGTTTTTCAGCTTAACAAGATGTCAGGTGATGTATATTTACTTACAGGGAGAACTCTAGAATTAACTTTTGCTGTTTCTAACATTACTTTTCAAGAAGTGGGACATTAACTTTACATCTCAATTTCAAGCAGCAGAGAATGACCACTGTGCCAAACACCTACTTGGAGCAGAGTTCTCTCTGGCACAAACTACTCTGCAACTGTACACGTACAAATAGTGTTAGGTCTCTTAACAGATAGGGCAGGCAAGTCTTGCAGCATGACAAGGCAACACTCGACACAGCGTATAGGAATACAAAATGGAACTTGGCATGGAAAATTAATGGAGGTTAAAACAGGAAAGGTGTATCCAAAGAGTACTGTTCAGTCCAAAAGCTTTATCAGTCCACAACTTTCACCCAGAAGGTAGCAAAGTGGTTCTGGACACTCACAGATGACTTTGGAATTTAAACTAAGCTAAAACCTAACGAGTGAACTAATACTGGATAGATACAGAAAAACATTGACGTTTCCTTCTTTCTTCTCAAGAATTTAGGAACATACTCCTCCTGAGGTCACCTTCAGAGAGTATCTCAGAGTTGGAGGCCAGTATCGCACTTGTCTGGAACAGTCTCTCTCCTTTCATAAGGTGATAGTGTATCAATGTTAGCTCCCAAAACTGTTATCTGACTCTTTGCAAGGGCAGAGAATGTTACTTCCACTATGCATTTGCAAGCTTTTCTTGCTATTATTAATTAAGCTGAGCTTTGGATAGATCTTGAAGAGTTGAAAAAATACACAGGCTTTTATGGCACCTCTTGAGTCATCCAAAGAGTAGTTCAGATACAAAAAACCCCCTACAAACCACAAAAAGTACCTGGAAATTCAATTCAGGCAATACAGACAGGATGCAGGGGGTAAGAGTGGCATTGACAGTACTAGAGGAGTAACCCAGGTGTTGTTACTTCAGGTGCATGGAAGTTTCTCATTATACTTTCAGCTGAACTAAGACTCACACTTCAAAGAAGTGTGCTGAATTGCTTTGTAGTTTAGAAGATAACCTTCCTTGTACTGAGAAAGTTTCACCTACTATCTTTTCCATTGATTTATACTTGGGATACTGCAAATTGGAAACTTAAGACTTCAGAGTCAAGATCCTCAGAAATAATCTGTGCTGAATTACCTTATTTTTGGCACATTACCAATCAGTATAGTTCTTGGTGTTGGGTTAGGCATCTGAGGAAGCACTGCTGAGAAATTAAGTGACTGAGAAGCCTTGTAAATTACAGATGAAGGCATATGTTTGATCATAGTTGTTTTCACCATTCATGACTGTAGCTCATCCCCACAACCAAAAGCAAATTGTTTTTTAGCCACACTCCAAACTCTGAAGTACTGTAAATGTACAAATGACGAATGTCTGTCTCTAACACGAATGCTCTTAACCAACTGGTTGCTGGCTATTTTATAAGGATACGCAACCTTAGTAAACTCCGGTGCTTTTTTTTTTTTGTTGTTCAAACTGCATTTGGATCAGACAGCATGGCTACACAACAAGATTCTGCTTCCAAGAGGGGCAGGGACATTAATTTGAGTCTTTTTCTGCATTATTCAAGGCTGTTGACCAGATCTCCAATCAGCACGCTGGAAAACAGCACAGGCCTTGCACGCTTCTGCCAGTATCTCTGCACTGCACTACTGACACCATTAGGCCCAGAAAACATTTGAAGATCCATTTGGAGAACATCAGCGACATGTAAATGTTAACAGTACCACCATTCATGAGCACATGATTTGGGGATGACTATTAAAACCAGAAGGGACAGAACCAGCAAGCAAGAGTATTGTGATTGAACATCCCTTACATAGCTTGGCCATTAACCTTATTCACCTAATTCCCAAAAGCAGTTACTAGCTTCAGTTACACTTTAGAGAGCCTGGCAATCATAAAACAGGCCCCTCTCTGCGGGGAGAGAATTCAACTGGCAGAGAAAAAGTCTGCCCAGCCATGAGGCTTCAGCTAAACATCGGAGAAGTGACACAGTGATGTTACAGAAGGCCACTGCTGATCCATTTACAGCAAAATGGGTATGAGCAAGCAAGCTGTGCCACCACACACCTACAGGAGGCTCATTTCCTCATAAGCATCATAGGAGACCCAAGACCTAATGATTTTCAAAAACCTTGCTGAGAAAACCCTTGAGTTTCCTAACTGTAATGGGTAAATTAATGGGACTGCAGAGAGAAAACTGCACCCTCAAGCTCCTGGGCAAGACCGGGAAGGCCGAGGAACCAAGGCTGCCCAGGTAACATTTAAGCCACCAGGAAGGCTGGGGGTAGGCTTGGCCTTGTGAAGAAGGGGCAGCAAGCAGAGCACGGAAGGGCCCTTGCCCCGCGACGCCCGAAGAAACGCTGAGCCTTACCGCCGCGAGACGCCCCGGCAGCCCAGCCTCGCTCCTTCGCGCCTCGCTCCGCACCGCCCCCCGCCCGGCTGCCGCGCCCAGCCCCGCCCACCCCCCGGCCTCGCGAGAGCGCTCTCGCCCCAAGCCCCGCCCCCGCGCCACGTGACGGCCGCGGGGCTCGCGCCGGCGGGCGCCGCTCCACCTGTCAGTGGCTCCCACGGGGTGGGGAGGGGCTCTCCCTGGGCGCGGCGCCCCGCTCCGCCCCCCCCCCCCCCGTGGGCAGCACGCCCCGAGCCCCGCCACGCGCTCGTCCGTCGGCGAAGCGGCGGCCCCACGGCCGATGGCGCGCGCCCCCAGGAAAATCCCCGCCTGCCGCGAGTGGGCGGCGAAAGCCGCAGCCGGACAGCGGCACCCCTGCTCCCCAGGGCGGGCGAGGCCAACCGCCGCGCCACGGGCCCTGCCCTCGCTCCGGCCACGCCACCCTGCTGCGGAGGGCGTTACCTGCCGCCCAACCGCCCCTCGGGCGCCAGCGCCTCCGCCTCCTCCTCCCGCCCGCGGCCCGACCGCACGGAGCCCCAGCCAGCGCCGTCCCTGCTCCCCGCGCGGGGAGGCCACTATTTTCCGGGTGTGCCAAGAGCGCCCCGCGCCCAGGCCGGGGCAAGGCAGGGCGAGCGCGAATGCCCGCAGCCAGCGCGGCACGGCCCCCGCCCGCCAGGCGCTAAACGAAGCCCGCTTCCTCAGCGACCTCCGCTCCCCCAGCCTGGAGGCCCAGTTACGCAACTCCGCCCGTGAGCGCAGCCCTCCCTCCTCCCACCCCCAACGCCCGCCACTCCTGAAAACTCCCCCCTCCCCCGCCTTCCCGTCGTCCGGTTTTTAAAGGCGCACGCAAACCTGCTGGCGCTGGGAAATCGAAAAGCTGCTCTGACTGACGGCTCTCTGGCCTGTCACAAGCCGCGAGTCCCAGGAAACCCGCCCCCTCCCCTCGGACGCCGACCAATGCGATGAGGCCTGCGAGGGAGGCGGGCGCCGTAGGCCAACCAAGCCGAAGCGCCGCGGTGGAAGAGCGCTATGACTGACGTAAGTCAACAAAGGTCACGTGCGGCGCTGCGGAGGCGGCGATTGGCTGCGTGGGCCCGGGCGGGCGGGCGGGGAGGGGGGGGTCACGGTGGCGGCGTGGGGTTCGCTGTGTGACACAATTACAACAACTTTGGGCAGCTGCTGGGGAAGTTTGTACAGGCGGCAAACACACCCCGCGCGGCAGGGCGGGCGGGGCCCCTGTCACCCCGGCTCCCCGCACCCCTCGCCGCCGGGGCGAGCGGCGCCGCGGCGATGTAAACACCGCTCCGCCGCCATCCGCCGCAGCAGCCGCCGCCTCCTCCTCCTCCTCCTCCTCCCCCCCCCCCCCACCTCCCCCGAGTCTCCAGCGCTGGGGCTCCCTCCCCCCTCCCTCCTCCTCCGAGCAGCGGGGCTTCCCCCCGCCTCCCTCCCTCTCCCCTCCCTCCCTCCCTCCCTCCCTCCCCCTCCCTGCCGGCTGTTGTTGTTGTAATAAAAGTTGTGGTGTGTGTGTGTGTCGGGCACCCCGCCCCGCCCGGCGCTGGGGGGTGTTGGGGGCGCGCAGGGGGGGGGGGTTGCGATCGTGAGTTAATTACGCTGCGTTTCCATGAAATCGTGCGGAGTGTCGCTCGCCGCTGCCGCCGCCTCTGCTGCTCCTTTCGGTGATGAGGAAAAGAAAATGGCGGCGGGGAAAGCGAGCGGCCAGAGCGAGGAGGACTTCGCCAGCTTGACAGCCGAGGAGAGAGAAGCCCTATCCGGTCTCGACAGGTACCCGCTCCCCACTCCGCCCCGGCCGCCTCCGTGTCCCGGCTCGGCCCGCGCTCCCTCCGTGTCTCCCCCCTCCCCTGCCCGCGGCTCCCCGCTCGGGAGTGCGTGTGTGCCCGTGTGCGGGCTCCCGGCCGCCGCCGCCGCGCTCTGCCCTTGCCCGCCGGGAGCGAGCCTGCCTGCCTGCCTGCCTGCCCGTGCGGGGGGCTGACTCTCGCTAACGCCTGTGCCTCTCTCCCCTCCCTCCCGCCCGCTCCCCTTCTGCAGCCGACTCTTCGGATTTCTGAGGCTTCATGAAGATGGCGCCAGAACGAAGGCCTTGCTGTTAAAGGTAAGCGCGAGGGTGGATGTGGAGCGGGGCTGGGGGGGGGAAGGGGGGAGGGGAGGGAGCCGGCCCGGCCCAGCCGCCCCCTCCCTCCGGTCCCCCGGGTCCACACGGTGAGTGTGTGCGTGCGAGTGTACATCTGGGTGCGAGAGTGCGTGTGTGGTGGTGGGGCGGGGGGGGCACCCGCGGCCGCACGTCCCCGCGGGCGGCAGGGCGCTCTGCCTCGCCCCCCGCCGCGGTCTCCCCACGCGTCGCTGCCGCCTTTGCCCCTTCCCCCCCTCCCCCAACTTCCCCGCCGCGCACTCGGCGCGGCTCTCCGCGCGGGAGGAAGCCGAGCGGGGCCGGGTGTGGGACGAAGGGAGCGCGGCCTTGCGGGTGTCCGTCCGGCTCCGGGACGGGAAAGTGCCTGCGCGCCGGGGCCGGAGCCCGGGGCCGGGAGCAAACGCCCAGCGGCGGGGCGGGGGAGGGGGCGCGGGGGCGGGAGGGAGGGGGAGGAGGAGGAGGAGGTGGCGGCGGCGCGGGGGGGGAAGGCGCGCGCGAGGCGCTGCTGACGTTGGCCTCTCCCCGGACCCTCCCTCGTGATTTTCGCCCCGCGCGGCGGGGGCCGGCGGCTGCGCGCGCCCTGCCCGGCGGCGGTTGCGCCCGGCGGCGCGGCGGGGGGCGAAGCGGGCCGGGGGCCGCAGGGAGCGGGGCCGGGCCGGGCGCGGCGCTGAGGGGCTCCCGGAGCCCGGCGCCGAGTGACTTGTTTACTCTCCGGGCCCAGCTGCCGCCAGCGTGCCAGGTCCTCGTCGAGCGCCGTGTCCCGCCCGCCGGGCCCCGCGCCGTCCCCGCCGCCGGGCGGCTTGTCAGGGAGCAGGACGGCCTGCAGGTTGCTGGAGCCTGCCCGGCCTTTTGAGAGAGATGTTTGTTTGTGTGAAAAGTTGTTGGCCCTGTCATTTAGTTAAGTAATGGCTGCTCCTGTCGGCCCAAGATGGCCGGACAGGGAGGAGAAAGAAGTGTGTGGGGGGGAGGTAAACACGAAACAAATACCGGGAACGAATATGCACGTCGGCTGGAGTGTGAAGCCCCCGGTGAACGTTGAGGGAAACTCTTCTGCGCATTGCAAGTTCTTTCTGGGTGCTTTCCTGCTGCAGGCAGGGCGTTTGCAGCGCCGGTGTCCTCCTTATCAACCTGTAGCACATTTCTGCTGCCCGCCCGTAAGCTATTGACAAAGGCTGTGCGGGCGGAGTGTCTGCCGGTTGTATTTAAAGACCGAATGCGAAGAAAGCGTTTTTCTGACAGATTAAGTCGAACACTGTTTTTAAAAGACCACACGGTTGAAGCAGAGGACTGGGTTGTTCTGGTTCCTGCTTTCTGACTTGTTCCTGTCAGTAGCGTTGCATTTGACACTTTGTTCATCCTATTGTTGTGCCCGTGCTGTGTGCTGATACTTTCCCGTGGAGATTTTTTTTTTTTTTTCTCATGCTGTTCCTGGTTGATCTGAAGACCTCACTCTAAAGCGTGTTGAATCTGGTAGCCTAGGCCCTTACTTGTGTTTAGATGTTTATTTCTGGCATGATTGGAGAAGCTCAATGTCAGGACGTGGGGGGAGGGGGCAGGGATGGAACGAAAAGCAAGTACACTTTTCTTTGTGCTTATGTTTTAAAAAAATGTCGTGGTTTCCTTTTGATTTTCGGAGTTATTTATAAAAATACTTCTTCCGATAAGTCAGAAAGGCAAGGGAGTGACATGTCAGATGAGTTAAATAATGTACGTTAACTGTTAGTGGACCAGAATTAATGTCTGCTCTGTGAATGCTGTTGAGGCCATCGGAAATATTGGAGAGAGTCATGTATGGGATAGACCTTAAGGATGCCAGATAGAACATAAAAGCAACATATATAATTAGATTGTCTGTCGCATAACATGACTAGGTTAAGTTTTATTTTGCGTACTGTAAAATTAAGTAACGCAGACAGCAATTCAGCATATTAGGTGAGTTTTGAGTACTTTCCTGCATATAATGTATTTTCTTTTCTATGCTAGTCGAAAAAGATTGTATTTTAGAATATACAGTCTTGTTTGAGATGACTGAAGTTGTGGGGCATTTTGATAATTTTGAAGTGTGTTTCTAGAAATATCGTGTGTTCTCCTACAGTGTCAATGTATGAATCCATGTACCAAGTACTAAAAAAAAACCCCCACAAACCCCCAAACCCCACCAAATATATTGCTATTTTACCTCGGTTTTCTGACAATGTTTTGGACATTTATGAATTGCAAGCTAACTCACAAGCATGTTCTTCATAAAACTTGACTCTGAGAAAAGTAAATTGTTAAGGAAGTAGAATGATTAAAATGTTACTGTTCAGTGCAAAGATGTTTTGAGATTAATTTCTTGGCTTGAACCAGGTTTGATTTTGTTTGTGCTTTTTACTTTTCAGGGAATGTGTGTGTATTTCAATTACTGTTACCGATAAGGAAGGAGTTCTCATTTTAAGATATTTTTTACTTAATTCCTTGTTTCTGTGTGTGCACCTTCAGTTTACACTGTATGAGAAGGTTTAGGGTCGTCATTCTAGCAGATAGCTCTTAATTCCATGTAACAGTTATTTTTATTGTAGAAAGTGTGGCCATAGATATGTGCATTTAATTAATAGGTTTTACAGCGATAGTAACAAAATCTTCCCTTTTGTGCACGGAGCAACAACAGCTAACAAAGACCTTAGACTCCATAATTATGAAATCCTAACAGATTGATTTAAGAATCTACAAGCCAGCGCATTGTAGAGTAATATGAGAGATAGGTGCAAGTAAAGCAGGTAAGGAAAACCATTGAGTCATGTTTCCAAAGGAATCCTTCACAAAGGGAAAAATTTATCAGTACTCCCCTCGATGTGAGAATAGTCCACCTGCTACTGAACCTTTTAAAAAGGCAGGCTGTAGCAGCATCTCTTCTGTGAGCGCCTGACAGTGTTCCCTGGTTACCTGTGGCGAAGGTGGTAGAAGTGTACACATCTGAGGAGACTGTTGCAGGGGGAGATGAGGTCCTGGGTTGCAAGTGTTGAGGGAACTGCTCTGTTACCTGCACAGGTACTTGTGCAGCAGCAAGATTCTGTTGTGGGTTTGAATTTGGTGCCTCAGTACAAGGAGGTACTACTCTTGGTTTTCCTGGGGTTCACTCAGCAGGCAGGCAGTGCGTTGGCTGAAGTCACTTGCCAGGCCCACCAGGAGATTTCATGAAGCCTTTGCAGTGGGAACTCTGATTTAATGAAGCCACACCCTGACAGAGTTTAGTAAGAACAACTCTGGGATCTCTTTCGGGGATGGAGGGAGCTTCATGTCTGGAGCTTTAACATAGTTGTGGGGTTCATTCATGCTCCAGGTTTGGATGGCAGTCTCCCTTTTTCCATAGTTTTGCTCTGTAGGATGTATGGTGGTAGTCTCGTGAACTAAACTGAGTCCTGCTGCTGGGTGTAGCAAATCAAATGAGCAGATAAGACATCAGATCTATACAATTTTATGAATTATTGAAGATATAGACTAAAGGTCAGGAATATTGTATTGTTGCTCCATGTATTGAATATGTGATAAGCCAGAAGAAATCAAACTTTCCTGTAATGGTGTACGTGCTGTTAGTATGTGTGACAGAAGAATAGAATTTTCTGTTGCCAAAAAAATTATATTTATTGTGCAGAAAAGGAGCTTGAAAATAATAGTTTGCAGCCAGTGTGGTTTTGGGGGAGAGGGAAATTGAGAGTTCACCTCTTAAATGGGTTTAAATGCTGAAAATCCAGTGTAGCCAGTCTTGTACTGGAGAAAGTGCTCACTGTTACGCTTTTGTAGTTGACAAGAACATTAATGTGAAGGAGCAAAAGAACCCCCAAAACAAAAACTAAACCCCTGCTGTTATCTTGATGTCTCTCTCCCAGGAAGATGTTGTTAGCAGGAGGTGATGCTTAAGGACTGGGGGGGGTGGGGGGTGTGAGGAGGGAGAGAGGGAGGGAGAGAACATCCTTTGTATTGGAAGTGAATTGCAAAACATTTCCTTTTTTTTTCTTCTTTTTTTTTTCCATATTTTTTATTTTTAATGGTACTTCCAATGTTTAGCCAAAGTTGACTTTCTTGCAGTGATAAGCCTTTGTTTCGTAAGCTATAATTATTTGTCTTACGTACAGATTTAGGGTGATGTAGCTGGTCTAATGTATTGGGCATAAGATGCTTGTTAATTCCTATTCATTGAGTTTAATCAGTTTGTCATATCCTGTAGACAAAATTTGAAGCATGTTTCCATTTAAAAGTATTGATGTTGACATCAATTTAAAGAGATATGAAGTAGTTTCATGCAATATGCCAGTTTTTGGTCTCTGTGTAACCTTTTGTGGTTTTGCAGCCCTTTTGTTTTCCGTCTGATTTTAAAAATGGTATTTCCTTTGTGTAAAGGCCACATGTGTTGAAAAAATTAACAGTAATTATCTGTGCTTTTTATTAAGCATACAAAGTAAGTGCAGGCTGACAATATTCTTTCATCTTTCTTGTAAGTGTCGCTTGTTTAAAAATAGTTTTGGACAGTGTGAATTAGTATTTATTGACTTTTTCCCTTTAGTGTTGACATTAATGATAATTTTCTACTAATCTATAATTAAATATCCTATTTTAATTATAACAGACTGCCTGAAAAATAATTATGCAGGAAAAAATTTAACAGATTAGTCTAGGTGTAATAAAGTTGTTTGGTTTTTTTTTTAATAACTTTGGAAATGCTTTTGGCTTAATTTATTTTCATCAAAACAAAGAAATACTGCTTTGAAAAGAATTATGGTGTTTGTCTTATATAATGGCAGTGCTGGGAATTGAGAAACTGGGAATTGGTACCATGAGACATTTGTAAAGTATTCCACAAAGTGCGCAGACTCTAGTTTCTGTAAACTTTTATCTGAGCTGTTCCTTGATTATTCTTTTTTTTTTTTTTTTTTTAAAGTAAGTTCTGCATTTCTTATTCTTTGTTATCTGGCAGACTGTCTGCTACTATGGAACAATTTGAAGTTGGTTAAAATCTTGTAAATTGTGTTATGGGTGGAACTGGTTTTCCATCTCCTTTTGAAGGTGTCTGGAAGTGGAGAGATTTTAAGTAAAAATTAAGTCTGTTTATTGGATAACTTGGACTGACACGGATTTTTTTTTAAGCTTGGTATTTGTATACAATTTGGGCTTTATGTTAATAGGGTAGGGTTTTTTAGGATCCAATTAAGGTGTAATGGATGACATATTCTATAGTTCATGGTTGTGTCAAGTTTATATTTTAAAATTACAATTACAGTCTATGTGATATTTATGTATCCTGGAACTTAAAGACTTCCGTTATAGGTTTGCAATATTTGCACATCATCTGGTGTTAAAAACAACTTTCTTTTTTCTTTTAATGGACGTTATACTGTACTTTAAGTGTGAGATACTTGGCACGTTTTGATACTCTCAAAACTAGTGTTCAAGGCATAGTTCTTTCAAATGGTTCTTTTTATTGCTCAACAAATAGATTCTTAACTGTTTTGATTTACTTTAAGTTTAAAGTGTAGTATTGTTACTACTTGCTGAAGGCAAGGAGATTTATGAAGTTCCAAATGTTACAGTTGTCATTTTAATATGTCAGTGAGCAGGCAAGAATGGACCTTATCTCTGCAAACAACACGCTTTTGAAGAAGTGTAGTTAAAGATTGCAGGACAGCTAGCATATTTGTATTTGCATCTCAGTAAGCTTTATGTTTGCTATTGGGAGATTATTAATAGGGAATACAGTATAAGATTTTTCTTTGTTATAGTAGCTTTTCATGTTTCTTATGGAAAAAATGTTACATATTGTAGCTTCCAAGTACTGGTCTACTGAGTCTGGAGGCTGAAGTGGTGGTTTCTTTTAAGTGATACATGTGCACAGACTTAAGTAATTCGTGCCCTACTGACTTCATAATTAAAGAGACAAGGTGGGCAGCAGTTCAGGATGGAGAAGAGAGAGAAATACTATATTTTAGCAGCTGAGGAACAGAGGTTTTGATAAATTATTTAATTTTTGGAAGTGTAAAGAAAACCAGTGGCGAGGATGGGAAACAATTGTTTTTCTTGAATTCCGTTCCAGTAATTTAACCACTAAAATCCTGCCATTGACCCATTTGTGCATTATGATACTTGCAGACTCTAGCTGTCACGTTTTTATACAAGTAATCTCAGGTACTGCATGTGAAGAAGAAGTAGACCATCTAAAGCTTTTCTCTATACATAGTATTCAGGTGTGCTTTCTGCTTGTGAAGAGCATGGCGCTCTGCCTCTTGTCAGCTTTTTATAGCTGTTTGTTCACTGTAGTGGGTTGAGTGGACTTGATGATTACAGAGGTAAGACTATCTGCAAATGCTGATACCATCTGAAATAAGTGTTGAAAGTATGATGTAAAAGCTATACCATATGTTTGTTACATCTTTTTAGAAAAGAGTAGTTGTTTCATACTTGGATAACTCTGTGTGTTTAGAACCATTTGTTTTTATTACATTAGTAAGATGATACAAAATTAAGGAGAGTAATGGAAAATATTTACAGCTGTAAAGTGATTTTGTACTGATTACCATTTGTCACAAGACTTTCCAGTGCCAGAATTATATGGTGTAGCCCACTGTTCTTTATCCCACTGAGAATTAGGCAAACTTCGGTTCTGTGGAGAAATGAAGCTTTAGTTTCCAGCCTTACAGATGCATGAGTTGAACTTCAGGTTGTTGTCTGGTTAGTGAACAAATATTGTTGTTCTTGGTCCTCAACTGATACTATTTTTGGGTAATGGGAGGGATTTTGCGGTATTTTGAACAGTCTGAAAGGGAAGGAAATGTGTGTATTTGTAGTTTGAGGCTACTAAAATAGTTGTGTAAAAATTACTTACTGCTGTAAAGGGCTTAGATCAGATTCTGCAGAAATTAATTAAACAGATGGCCTGTCAATCTGAGGTTAATACATATCTGAACTAGGTGACAGGTTTTAGTATTGGTTCAGATAATTCCAGAAGATAAGCCATTATTGTGCTCACTCTGGATGCATATAGGTATGTGTATATGACTTACAGCCCTTTAGTTTCACACTTAAGTTGTACATGTAAGTACAAGATATATAAGTTACTTTTTGTTTTAACTTCCCTTCATGGTGAGTTTCTGCAGCTATAGTGTTTGAAGTGTAATGTTTGAGTCATGTGTCTTTACAATTAAAAATCGAAGTGGTGCTCATTAAACTCCAGGTGTCATTATAGAGACCAGTTGACTGTCTTTGCTACAAGTGTTAACAACGTTAATCTTGTTCACTAGCAGAATACTTCTTTGTAGTTAAAACCAGACAAAATTGAACTGTCGTCCTGTATGGAGCTCTGCAGAAGGCTGCCAGGGTTTGTATAGGTGTACCTGAGAGGATAATCTTACAGAAACACTTTTGTTACGTGTAAAGAGAAGAACTGTGATAGTCTTATCTGAGTTTTTTGGACCAGGGAAGTTATGTAAAGCAAGAGAAAATAATTAAATATTTTATTGCATGTTTTTGATTTACAGATAGGCATGTTATAGAAATATCCATAGTAGTTATAATTTCTCTTGTGGAAAAGCTGTTTTCAAGATTGGCCTGTTTTGAGACTAGGCTATTCAAAGCTTGTTTTCCAGACTAGTTCTACTGATACTGTCAAAAGTGGTATGGACCATTTGGTAGTTTGACTGTGGACCTCATAAAGGTTGTTGAATGGTACATTTTTAAAATGAGCCTCTCAGCATTTTGCAGTGGATCAGATATTATTCTGGATACTGAATACTATTTGTTGTATCTAAAGAATGATAGGGAAGTGTGCCTCATGTAAATAAAATACTGTGTTAGTGAACAAAAAGCACCTTAAGCATGTTTGGGAGTTGGAGAATATGCTTTCTCAGATACACTCACTTCAGGGTATGAGAGGATGCATGGATTACCACCAGAGCTATTTTGACAAAATAGCTTCCTTTATGGTTTGTGCATTTGCTACGTAGTGTTCACGGAAGAAGCTTGTTTAATTAAGATGTAGAATTAAGAACTCATTTATAGCTTTGTAAAGGGAGTGACTAAAAGTGTGTTATGAATTACAACCAGAACACTATATGTCTGCATATGAATTTCCTTTGTGGTAGGTTGTTAAATTAATTGTTGTTTGTTAAAATGGCTTTAAGTCATTTCCTTTTCTCACAGTGGCATTTTGAGGATTATGATTCACTTCTCAATATAGATTGGTTATTAAAGTCTGAAGCAGATTGATTTGTCAGTGTGCTTTCCATTAAATGTCTGCTTGCATTTTGAAAATTTAAAAATTCTGAACAATTTCAGGATATCATTTTCAGCATTACTTAAAAGATCCAGTGCACTGGCTTTTAAAATAGAGCAAGTAGGTCTCTTTTTTTGTGGTAGTATTGTGTTACTTGCATTGCAGTTGCCATTTTAGCTTTTTATTTAAGCACTGTTTTCATTATCTTTATCATTTGAAAACTTAGTTGCACAAGAATCTAGAGTAGAACGATAAATGGAAATTAAGACTTTAGTTTTATGTATTTTTCCTCTACATAACAGAATTCTAAGTACTCTGTTGCTTCTTACATGTGCCGGTGAAACAATTTTTTGGCCTGTGTGGTGAATCAGGCTGGAGAATTGATGCAGATCAAAAACGATCTAGTAAAAATGGAAAATTCATTAGTTTTAAATAACCATTACTGGAGGTTAGTACTAAGACAAAGGTTTTTGATATTAGAAGACCAAACTTCAGCTTGTTCAGAGCTCAGTTGGGAGGGTTTCGTGGGAAGCTCCCATGGAGGATGAAGGAGCTAGTGAGTGCTGGGAGTTTTTCAAGAACACTCTCCTGGAAGCATAAAACCAGCTTATCTGTCCCCTTAAAAGGTAAGGAAGGTAGGTGGAGCAAGAGACTGCCTTGGCTTAACCGAGAGCTTCTGAGTCTGCTCAAAACAAAGAGAGAAGCATACCAGAGATGGAAAAGCAGATAAATACCTGTTGAGAACTAGAAGGACATTGCCAGGGTGTGCAGAGATGCAGTTAGAAAAGCAAAAGCTGAGCTCAAATTGAAATTGGCCAGAGATGTCAAAAACTACAAGAAAGGCTTATTTGGGTATGTAAACAGCAAGCAGAAACAGAAGGAAAATAATCAGTATGCTGTTAAACAGGAGAGTTGAATTAGTCACCAACAACAGTGAAAAGGCAGAAGTTCTCATGACTTTCTTTACCTCTGTCTTTACCTCTGGCCTTAAGAACAAAAATCCAGGTTGATGCAAACACAGACCCACCATCAGTGAAGGAAGAGTTGATCTGTGAACTGTTACAGGAGCTTGACCCCTACAAATCGATGGGCCTTGACATCATCCACCTGAGGGTGTTGAAGAGAGCTGGCTGACATTGTTGAGAGCCTACTCACCATAATCTTTGAGAAATGGTCAAGATCAGGGGATGTCCCAGAAAGAAGGCTAATGGAACCCCTGTCTACAAGAAGGGCTTAAAGGAGGATTCAGGAAATTCTAGGCTCATCATTCTTCAGTCCCTGGGAGTGTTTTGAAATGAACACTCCTGGGGGCTATCGCAAGTCGAATGAGGCACATGATTAGGAAAAGCCAGCGTGGATTCAGCAAAGGCAAATTGTGCCTGGCAAATCTGATTACCTTCTACAACAAAGTAACTTGCTCAGATGATGTGGGGTGGGAGTGGACATTGTCTACCTGGATTTCTCCGAGACTTTTGGTGCGGTTTCCCACCCTCTTCCTAGAGAAACTTGATGTGTTACAGTCTAGATGTGTGCTCTGTGTGGTGGATGGGGAATTGGCTGACAGGCCATACCTGGAGGCTGGTGGTAAATAGCTCCTTTTCAGACTGGAAACCTGTCACAAGTGGGGTCCTGCAGGGGTTGATACTGGGCCCAACACTGTTTAGTATCTTCATAAGTGACCTGGGTGATGGGATCAGGTGTACCCTGATGGAAGCTTGCTGATGATACCAAAACATGTGGGAAAGCGGACACTTCAGAAGGGAGAGCCACTCTGCAGGAAGACCTAGATAGGCTGGAAGAGGGGGCTGACAAAGTTCAACAAAGACAAATGTAAGGTCTTGCACCTGGAAAAACTTAGCATAGGCTGGATCTATGTCGCTGGGGAGCAGCTTTGTGGAGAGGGACCAGAAGGACCTGGTGGACAGCAAGCTTAATATGAGCAAACTGCTGTGGCAAAGGCCAACAGGATGCAGGGTTGCATTAACAAGTGCATCACCAGCAGAGATAAAGAAGTCATTACCCCAGTCTGCTTGGTGCCGGTCAGGTCACACCTGGGATACTATGTTCTGTTTTGGTCCCCACTGTGCAAAAAAGATGTGTACAGGCTGGAGGCGGTCCAGAGAGGGGCAACAAAGATGAGCAAAGGAGTGGGAAGCCTGCCACATGATGAAAGGCTGAGAGAATTGGTTTTGTGCAGTCTTGCGAATAGAAGGCTTAGGGGAGACGGTATCACCATGTTCCGGCATTTAAAGGGTGGCTACAAAGATAATGGATGTTCCTTTTTTACAAGGAGTCACATGGAGAAGACAAGGGGTAATGGGTACAAGTTACTCCTGGGGAGATTCTGATTGGACATGAGGAAAAATTTTCACAATTGGAACAATTAGCCTTCGGAATAATCTCCCCAGGGAAGTGGTGGATTCCCCAACATTGGCCACTTTCAAGATTGAGCTGAACGGGGTGCTTAGCCGTCTTGCCTAGACCAAGCTTTTTCCAAGAAGGATTGCATCAGATGATCCTTGAGGTCCCTTCCAACCTGGTATTCTGTGATTCCATGAAGAGAGTTCATTGTGCAGGATCAGAAAAGGCTGTACAGGTGCTTGAAGAGAGAGATTTGGGAGGCTAGGGTGGGTTCTGCGTAGTGTGATTCTGTTTCTGTAAGGAATATTTATAAAACTATTGCTGAAGCAGAAAGGTTTGCTCCCTCATTTTCTTGTGGGGGGTAGAATAGATGTTGACAGGATTATATTTCTTTTTTGGAGAGGAGGGATGGAATGAGTGCAGTGGCCTAGCTTCATTACCCCCTGAAGGAAGACCTAGTATTTTGTGAAGTTAGCCTGCCGCTAGGAGACTTAGGTTCAGATCTGAACATACTGTGCAGCAGCAGAGAATGCTAGAATATGTGCAAGTACTGTAGAAATACTTTTTTATGAAGCTGTTTTATGTCATTGTGGACATGGCTCTGAATGAATGAAGGATTCTGAGGGATCTAGGTTGCATACTTCATGAACTATGTTTGAACTCATGCCTGCTGAAAGTCAGGCCTCCATTTGATTTGGGGGAGAGGAGCAGTGAAAGTCTCCTAGTAAGGTTTTTCAGAATACAGTGTTATAATAAAAGGAAGAGATTTTCAGTTAAAGGAAGTGGTGGAAAGGTTGAAAACAGATGATTAGGAGATTAGATGTGAAGAAGAGTGGGAAACCAAGGAATTAAGTGGGTGACATAGTGATGGAGACAAAATGACGGAGGGCACGGCAGTGGAAATCGTAGTGTATGTGTTCTTTCCAGCAGCTACCTCAGTCTTGTTCTTGGATACCATCTGACTTACTGCTAACTTACAGTCGCATTTCAGTTCTTGATGGTGCTGGTTCCTTCCTCGAAAGGTTTTCAAAATGAGGTAAACAGGAACAAAATTCAGGAGGGTTTGTGGAGGGTGTGAAAAAGCTTAGTAAGAGTTCTGAAGTTCTGCTGTAAGTTCTGAATATAACAGTGCCTCTGCTGTCTCCCGTTTTTAAAATAAAAGTAAGGCATGGTAGAGGAAACTGCTCCTTCAACAGAAGCCTTGGCTGTATTATCTATGTCTGTCTTTTACTGCTGCTTCCCTTTTCCCTACTTACCCTCTCCAAGGAGGGGAGGGGAAGAGTAAAGAAACCTACTGCTTCTCCTCTTTCTTCAAGGTGAAAGTGAAGGCCAAGAACTCATGTGTCTGTTCTCAAGACGTATTTTGCTGCCTTTAGATTTGAAGGATAAAGCAAGCTGAGCAAGTATGGAAGATATAGGTGGATATGTTAAAAAGGCAAGAAATAGTTTGAAGTATGGAATTGAAAGCATGTGTAAAGGAGAATGATGCTGATCTTGGGAATGTAACAGTATAGTTTAATGCAACAAAGTATAGAAAGAGTGTAAGATAAAGTGGAAGGATAAGAAAAATGGAGAAGATCCCTCATATGACGTCATAAACCATGTCATAAGCAATCTCTGGTAGGAAAGAAAAAGTCAAATGATAGTGGGAAGAATAAGGAAGTATAAAAATTGAGTACATTGGTAAACTTTAAAGGAGCTTCTGGGCATGTAACAAATATAGTAACTGAAGGTAGATTATACATACCATGGTTTTTAAAAAACTATGCATTCTTAGTCTTTGGTGTGGTGCACAGCAATGTATTGTTTTCTTAGTGTTTTTAGTCTCTTGGGTTTTAATGGTTGGAAGGGCAGAGCCTTTGAATTTGTGATTTCATTAACACTTGACCATTGTAAGTTTTCAAAGATGGGAGACTACAAAACTCATTGAAAGACTATCTGATGTCAGGTGTTATCTGTTAAAAAGATCAACAAATAAGGCTTAAGGGTCTTTTTTAGTTCTTAACCAGAGTTCTGGTGGTGTTTTTTTTTTTAAAGAAGAAACGAGTGTTTATTTGTTCCTTAAATGAAAAGAAAGGGTGAGTATAGCTCTTACTTTTTTTAATTTCTGAAAAAGAATCCCTAGTTATTATTCAGCTAATTTTGTGTCAGAACAGTACATGCTCCTCTATTCCTTGCTTAAGAGGTGGGGAAATAAAAAAATTACTGTGCATGAAACCGAAACTCTTAAGCATTAGGTGATGTGAGACAGATGCATGTCTGAGCCAGCTTCTGGCATCTTTATGAAAATCCTCAAATACACCTTTAGCATAGGAGCATATGTAATTTAATTAGCAAGTTAAGTTTTTGTAGTGGATGGCTTTCTTAACTGTAGTTATTATGTGGAGGAAATTAATAGTTGAAATGGCTTTAATGCCTCTTCTGGTTATTTATTTTTATATATATATATATATACACATACATATGTAACCCTGGGAAGGGTTTAGAGGTGTTTATGCTTATAGCAGAGTTCAGTTTTCTTGCTGAAGATGAGATTAAGCATGAGATTAAGGACCATCAGAGCCCATGTTAGCTAATGAGCAGAATAAGATCTCATTTTCATCCTTAAAAGGGCTCTGTTAATTTACAAGTTCATGTGTTACAGAATTTATTAGTTCTGACAGTTTTCTGGGATTAATTATACACTGTCCATCTTTGCTGTCTTGGTGGGATTTTTTTCTATGTGTAGTCTCAGTACAAGACATTTTAAAAAGTTTATTTGGTATAAGTAATTTGAAAAAACGTATTAACAGTTGAATGGAACCTGGAAAGGAGACTTTTGTTATGTTAAAATAACCTGGAAAGCACAGCAAAAGCTGTATTGTAGTATGGAAATCTGTTGTAGAGTAGGCAGATGTATTTGGGACAGTTGGAAGAATTGTGGAAGGTTGTGTAAGGATTCCTTAGATAATTACGTATGGTAGAGAGATGATTGTTGCGTAGGACTGTGATGCCTAATCTTGAAGATTGTCTTCAGTTAATCTGGGAATGTGGATGTGTTCCAAACTGTATGAGGAAAAAGCTGGAATTGGAATATTACAATCTGTTTATTCCCTGCCAGTAAAAACATTTTCACCTTAAGTTGTATTTTTCTTTATTAGCTGATTTTTTTTTTTTTTCTGCCATGGTAGCTTGTTTTTTGCTTTTGAATGGTAGGATGTTTTTCTGTAATGCCAGTTGCAAACTTCGAGCTTGCTCTGAGAACAATGATGACTCCATTATATCCAGTGAGAAAGGAATCTTTTGTACTACTTACTTTTAATTGCTAATTAAGCTAAGTCCTTGGTAGTTTGAAAGAATGGAATAGTTTATGTCCTCCACTTCAGACCTGTGTTTGCTACTCAGTTGCGGAGAATGATGGAAGAGATGTTTTTTACTATGACTTCTAGATTAAAGTGACCTTCCTGGGAAAGTGAAAATGGGTAAGAGCATTCATTTTGCACAAGAAGCTTTCAGGGTTCAGGAAACTTGTGGCACCTGTGGAACTTAGGAGCAGTTTTGGATTTCTCTGCCGCTTGAGAAGGCCTAGCACCACCACTGGCCCTCCCAAGCTCTCTGTGGGTTTTGCCTGATTGCTTTGCTTCAGTTTCTGTATTTAGTGATTAAAGGTGTTTTAGATTGTCCAGACAAGCAGCAGGGATCTTCTGGAGAAAGCTTGTTGATATTCAGAGATTATTTAAATTTGTTCTTGATTTTTTTGTTTGTTTGTTTTTTAAGCAATGAGATTAGAGTGAAGCTTCCTTAGTAGTGCAGCACTGGTTCCAATGCTTATTTTAAAGATTCTTCAGTACAGATAGGTAGGAATTTTCTAACACCAGGAAACTATGCCTCAAGAGGAGTGAGTAAGCAGAGTGCAGGTCTACCGACTGAAACAGGAAAATAAGTTCCAACTACAGGTCATTTCAGAACTTTTTCCTCAGGGCTTTCTCACTTCCACAATTAGAACCCCAAAATGGAACAAGCTGATTCAAAGCAATTCATTAACAATTAGCTTAAAATCTGTCAGGCTTCAGACAGCTGGAAAGAAGGAACACATTTCTGTTCCAATGACTTAATTGTCATGATTTTTCTGCAATATTTGAGAATTTTCCCAGATTTTTGTTATCATTGCTGAAATTAATTAACTGGTATGTTCTCAGAAGCAGATTTCCTGTTTCACTTAGCACCTTGTTTGCCAGTGATTCCCTTTTCTAAATAATAAAAAAACCCCACTGAAGAGTAGTAGTAATCAGTACCTGTATGTATTTGTACCTGGGTTTAAGAGCCAGTGTACTGTCAAATTCAGATCTCTTTGTGTTTATGTTCACACTATGTTCTCAGCTGGACAGTAGTCTCTGCTGCCTATAGTTGTGCTGGCATTTTCTCTACCGCAGCAGTCCCTACACAGCATATGCTGGTTGAAGTATTTTGTTATCATCATTGCACTGTTACGTGCAATGTCAGAATCAAAACCCATCAGAGCTCCCTACTGTTACCCTAGTTGGAAGGTTGAACCAAGGTGTATGGTATTTTCTTACCCTAGTGATGAGCAGACTGAATGTGGTAGAGCTGATTTTTGTAAAACAGCTATGCTGTCTGTAGCTGGGGCCTTCATGTGCTGTTGTGATACTACTTGTATTAATTCCACGTTCAGTATCTTCTGTGTTTTCTAAATAATTGAAAATTCCAATCTGCCTTAAATTGCAAGTATTGGAATTTACAGCTCATGTCAATGTGATCTTGCTATTTGTTAACTGAATTGACCAGAAAAACTTGTAGTGTTGTACTGTACCATGGTTATGCAGGATTAAACTCAAGTTAGGACAGAATATTCTCTAGATAAAAACTATTCTGAAGTGATGGCTTTTAAGGAAATAAACATTTTTTAGAGCCATTGCTTTTTGTCCTTAATAAAAGGTGTATCACAAGTTGCAACTGCTGTATCAATTTACATTGCAGTTGTAAGCTACTGTTTTTTTCCTTGGTTTTTAACTTGGTTTGGACAAAACATTGGACAATATACTTTGTGGATTAAATCTGCATTGTAAGAGGAATGACTAGTGTTACTTAGATGGCATGTAGAAGAACATTATTAAACAACAGATACATTCTTAAGATGATGCAACATCTATGTAACTTCATATTGCTTGTTAAATTGGTACTTCATTTAAGTAGAATGAATTCACACCTTGCTTGGAAATTAAAGAACAGGCACTAAATGAACAGGGCAGGTATCATGATACTGCCTGTCCTTCCACAGTCAGATAAGGGAATTAAATTAAATTGCTACTTCTGAATAATTTTGGCTCTTAGTGTAAAGGTGAGTTGTAATTCGGTTTTCTTCCTTCACATATATCAGAATCTTGGCTTTTGATTATCCCTTTGGTTGGACCTTTTGCTTTGCACATAGAACTTGAAGGAAGGTTCCCTTAGGTTTGGAGAAAGAATACCTCCTCTTGGGAGATGCTATTGCACAGCACTTGCTCAGGGAATGGAACTGTACTGAAATGTGAAGTTTCTACTGCCAAGTGGCATTTGCTGCAGAAAAGTGCCCATGAAGTGCCCATGCACTTACTCTGTATGAAGCTGTAGATCTGTATAAATTGTCTTTTCTTTGACTGGTTAGAGACACTTAAAGCACCATTGCTTGTGTAATGTTGGCCTCCTAACCTCTCTAGCAGGTTAACCAATTCATTTTTTTTACGTGTCCCTCCTGTTGTTTCCCCCATCCCTCCACCCCACCCCCTGCATCATATTTAGCTGTTTATCTTGAATGCTGCATGCACCTAGCCTCCTATCACGTTAAGTGTCATGATGTGTGAGGTGTTGGTCCTAAGTTCACATGTAGTGATATTAAAGGATGTGCGTGAGGGGGGCAAACACTCATTAATTTTAGAAAAATTAGTTTCAAAGTGTTTATTTTCAGTATTACTAGTTACATTCTCTACCTTTCCTTAAGTCTACTATTGTGTACTTTTCAACTAATACAGGAATAAGTGTGCAAAAATAACCTAATTAATTGTGGTAATAGCACTTTTTAATAAATACATATATTTTACAATGGTTCTCAATAGTTTTCTCTTGTATACTATCATGCAAGTATTTACTGTTCTATTTCTATGCATGTAGCCTGCATTATCTGTGGGGAAATATCTTTAATTTAGCGTCATTTACTTTTATGCAGGCAGTATGTAAAAGCCTTCAGTTTTTGACTAGTGTCGTGTCTGAGCTCTTAGAGGTGTGAGTTGTATTCCATGTTCTTGGGGAATGAAATGGGGGGCCCTCATACCCTGTAAGCATGTATGTGAACCACCACAAAAGCTTTGTAGATAAGGTTACCCAGGGCCTTCTTCAGTGAGCTGAATGTAACTGTGCTGTGGGACTTGACCATATATAACAACCGTAGGCCTTGGAAGTAGTTTTACATTTACTTTCTGGAATGAAAAATAATAAAAAAAAAAAGTGTGCGACTGGAATGGGAGTAGGGAAGAAAGGGAAGATGGCTAACAGTGGACTGTGAGTAGTGGTAAGATTTCTAACACAAGAAAGAGTAAGTAGCCAAATAGTGTTTCTGGAGGTACCTCAACAAGGTGTAGAGTATACAGCCCAGGTGTGCAGTAGGATTGGAGGTCACATGTAGCTTGGGCCACACAAATAAATCATGAAGTTACATGCTTACCCTCTTTCACATGTTTAAAACTACTATAACCAGTGGAAGGAGGATCTCCCAAGATTTTTGGAATTAGCCCACATTCAGGACATAAATGTCCTCATTAATTGTGCAGTTTAAATAGAGGCCTCTGAAATATGAAAGTTTTTGCTTCCGTCAGGCTATATAGTAGGCGAAGGAAAAGACATCACAGGGTGGAGAAAGCTTGCAGTGCTAAACTTGAGTTAGGAAGTACACCTTACAGTGGCATTGGTTTTTGGTCTTGAGGTACCACTAAACTGCAGACCTCCTGTTGTAGCAGAGCAGTATGCAATATTTGCCTCGCCTGCAAACTTGTGTGTCAGACACAAACTGATCAGTTGCATCTGTTCTGTGAGGTTGTGGAGTAGGTGAGTGCCAGTGGTTTTAAGTGAGTCCTGGAAATGAATGAAGTATAAGCCTAGTTGTTTTGGGGGTGTTGTGAATGCACAACCTATAAGTCCCTTCAAACTGTAAGTTTCCAGGAGGAGGGAGGGATATTTAAGAATCACACCATATCCTTTAGCTGGTGACAGCTTTGCAGTCTCACATGCAGTTGCCCAGGAATACAACTACTTGGATTGTTGTAGTAAGAGAAAAGATTATTTTGTCCTTCTCCTCCGCTGCAAATTCAATGTTAATAAAAATTTTTGGTTTATGCAGTGAACTTTGTTCTGTGCTATCTTGTGTCCTTCTGGACTTCTAAGTCCTAGCAAGACTTCTAAAACTAAAACCAGGGAATGAAATCGTTGTGCATATGGACATAATTTTAACTTTGACTTCCATGAGTGACACTCCCTCTTTCCAGGTCTGTATAATGTGCATGTGCTTATTTGCCACTGTCTCTAACTGAAGAGCTGCCTGTGGCATTCCTGTGGCTCAGTTCTTAGGCTGCTTTCCTGGAAGACTCTGCTGTTTTGTACATTTTTTTTTTTCCCCATACCCGATGATCTACAACAACTCTGAGATAATGCGTGTCATTCTTGTCTTTTGCAACTGCTGATGGTCACAGTGGCTTAGGTGTCCCCGACCCTTCCTCCTGCCTTCCCCTACAAGGCAGTGCTAAATAAATCAATGTGGTTTTCTTAAGGCATAGAAGTGTTCTTTCATTTGATCATGTTAGCAGTTGAGCTTACACCATTTCTCAAGGGAAAGTCTTTCTGCATTGCATCACTACTAACATAACAATTCATACTTTTTTGCTTAATACCTTGACTGTAGAGTACAGCTACCCCTGATGCACATAGAGTACTAACAGCTGCTTCCCAGTGACTGTTCTCAGATCTTTGTGGACAGAGGTGTGATTACATGTATTTCCTGTTTTCAGGACATGATTTAGTTCCTCTAAGCCTTCTGGAAGGCATCACACAAAATTCTACTTGCTAACAAACTGTTAAAGTTTATTGACAAAGGTCTTTTCACTTCATGTTTTTATACTTAGCATGTCACTCTGAAAACCTGTTTCACCAACCTAAAGCTACAGTCTCTATTTAAAAGGTATATTACAATTTCAGGTAAACTGTACAAAAATAGTAATACTGATATCACTCTCTAGCTTTCATTATAGTAATACAGCTGTAAATGTAGACAATGATAGCTTTTTGACAGTGAAAGAAATCAGTAGCATTAGAACATCAATACTGAAAATAACATTTCTCAAATTTTAAAATACCATGCCAGATTTAGACTTAGGTTGACGAAAATGGGTAATAAGTGAGTTATTTAATTCTTGAGTCCTGAACAAAAATGACAGCAGAGTCCAACTGTAATGCTGCATTTTGCTGGATCTATTTCTTCTTTTGTCATTTGCTTCTGATCTTGCTGGTACCATTTCTATCTTGGAGAGAAAGATTGGCATTCATCAGCTTTAAGAGAACTAAGAACATTCCAAAATAATAGGTGGCAGTGGTTGTTTATATGTATTTTGGAAAAAAGAGTAAGTCTGAGTTAGAAGCCTACCAACTAGATAAATGGTGCAGCAGAAAGCTAATTCCACATTCCTACCCATTTGAATGGGGGATGACGACACATACACACACAACTACCGGTTTTGGAAAAAAAACACTGTGAAATATTATTTGGAACGTACTGCTTTTAGAGAGCTTTTAGACAGTAGCTTAGCTTTATAAAACTTTTAAAAATACTCTTTGTAATGTAACTGCTATGATTCCTGAACACCTGTTTTTCTTGTAGCATATTGATAGCTCTTGAGGTAAAAGAGCTGTTTGTTCTTTTGGCACTATGCTGCAGGTAGCAATGCTGGTTAAGCATGAGACATGGAACGTTACTTAAAAAGTGACACCCAGTCTGATTTCTGTTGGTGTTTGAGAGGTGGTGGTGGGGTGCTTTTTGTTTGTTTATTCCCTCTTTAAATGGTTTGTCAACAGGTTATGAATAACCTTTTTTTTTTTTTTTTTTTTTTTTTTTTTCTTCAAAACCATTTTAATTGTCTACGTAACACTTGGAAGCTTATCAGAGAACATATAATGCTGCTGACTTTTTGTGAATATTCTTACTCTCTTCATTTTTCTTTTCTGGGTAGTTGCTAAATTAAAACTTTTCAAATTTAGGAGAAAATTATTTCACAAGTGAGTTTTGAAAAGCAGTGACTTTTGTGTAAAGGAAAGCTAGTTGTATGAGGATAGAAATTGTCAGTTGTTATGTTAGGTGATACTGACGTATCTGCAGTGTTAGTACTTGCCTTGTTAGAGAATTCGTGAAATTAAAGCCAAAATACAATCTGAAAGACCACAGTAGGTACATTTGGTTCTTAGTAACTTAAATATGTCTGCTAAAAATTGCATTCCTTCATGAATTAAAATTAAACATTGAGATTCACTAGAGAGAATCCAAGCACTGAATCCCACGTGTATTTATGTTGTTGAAACGGGCCAGATACCAAATACTGCCTGTGGGTTTTGGGTCTGTACTTACACTCTCAACTTACAGACAATGTGTTTGCCTCCTGTCTGGACAGTAGGGATGCAGTAGTTCAAAATCTTAAGAAGTTGCTTATATCTTTTACCCAATCTTTCCCAAATGCTTTTATTCAGAAGGGCCTCAAGAGCATAAACCCTTTGTTTAACAATATAGCTCTTTATAGTAGGTAATTGGTATTGGTCTGTTGCACTCAGATAGAAATTGCTTTCAGAAATCTTGTGCAGTCTTTTAAAGAGAACACAAAACAATGTATAGGTTTACATGAGAGTTTCCAGCTGTTTTTGAAGCCTATCCCTTCATGTTGCAGGTGGTTGTGTCACAGATGTAGATATATACATGTAATGTCATGACATTTATGAAAATCGCCATCTTAAAAGTGATAGAGCACTTTAAAAGCGCCCTTTTGCCTCTACTGTTTCCATTACAGTGCAAGATCCTAATTTTCTGATTCTTCAAATCCTTTTTTATTTTTCAGTCTAAATTTATAAACATCTGTTTTTCTGTCAACATTGTTAGGCTGAAATAGCTCTTTCCCTGGTGGTTGTCCTGTCAGTACTTGTAGCAAATTGTTATACTAGCTTTTGATTTGCTAAGTGAAATAATTTGTGCTGTTTGACTTCCTTTTGCAAGAGAAACTCCTTTTTCCTCTTATCCCTGCCGTTCTCTTCTAAATCTATTTGCTAATCTTTTCTGAACACGGAGAAATTGTATAGTATGCTGTAGATCAAATCTGCTGAGATGGTATTAATATTTCTGCTTTTAGAACAGGTTGTTCCCTGGCTCTTCTACTGCTGGAGCTTGGGAGCATCAACTCAGACTAGCAGGAGGCAAATTCAGAAGAAACGGACGATGGTTCCTTGCAGTTAATCTGTGGAACTGCTCGCTGCTGAATGTTTTAATATTAAATTAGTGGACATCGTTTTAAAAAGTTGTGGGGCAGATTAATGGAAGGAAAATGCATTAAGAGCTGTTAGAAACAGCAGCACCACCTGTGCCCGGGAAGTTCCTGAATTTAAATTACAGCAGCCTGGGAAAGTGGGGGGGGGGGGGGGAAGATAATATACTAACCTTTTTCTTTTGCTTCATTTTCAAGAATGTGAATTCATGTAAAAGCTGTGCTAATCTTTTGTTACTGCTGTTTTAGTTCATCTGCTGTTGAAGTAAATATGAAGACAGGATGCTGCACTAGACTGCTGCACTAGACTGTTGGTCTGACTTACGGTCATCTTATTTTCTTTCTGTTGGAAAATTATCCTCTGTTGAACTCTGGAATTGTGTATACTTTTTTTTTCATCTGCCTTATGTTGGCAGCATACACTCATCTTGGTTTGTTGCCTCATAATCCAATAATTAATGTGCTTGAGGTTTTCTTGAGTAGTTTTAATAAGCCTGTTGCAGAGTTCAGGATCTTACATGGTTGTGTAATATTTCACTGCTACATGCCTCCTTTGAAAAACCCATCTGTGGCATGCTGATGGGTGTGTTTTCAAGTAGTAATGTTCTCACCTCATTTATAGTTGACAGACCTAAAATAATACTGTAAATTCAGTCCAAAGGCCAATATCGTATCACTGCAAGTTACAGAGATAATGATAGGCTACCACCAATAAGTGTACTTAATGTTACAGCAGTTCACCTTTTGTGTTGAATTTTGTGCTGTTTGGACGCTATTAAACACCTGTGAAAATGGATTTTAGGTAGAGCTTGGTCTGGTTTCCTGCATTTTTTGCAGGAAAAATGAAGGCATGTTGAACTGTATGTGAAACAAGTGCAGGAGACTGTGGTCCAGAGTCTCAAATCTCATTCCATTACTACACAGAAGCAGTAAATTTTGACAAATTTATTTATCCCTGCTGCAAGTTGTGCAGTGTAACTGTACTGTTAAGCGTTATGACAGTGAGGAGAACGGATCTGAGATTCTGCTCCTTTCAGTCTGCCTGGGTATGAGAGGGTCGAGCAGAAAATTAGGAGCCAAGTCTTTATATCTGGAGAGGCAGGGAAATAAAATGAATAAGAACTGCAAACTTGATTTTAATATTCCGCAGAGACTTTAAGTTTTTCAGGTTTATCCCACAGCAAAAAAAGTTCCAAACTTATTTTCAGTGTACTATCTTTTTTTGTTAGCATAAATTAAGAGTCACGTCTGTGTGGTTTGTTGTACTAGCCTGCAAACAGACTAACAAACAAAATCTAAATTTTATGCCTACAACTTGTAACACTTTCTTCGAACGTGCTTTCCACTATCTCTGCTCTCATTCTAGAACTCCTTGTCATCTCCTTGGCTTACTTGCATGCCTCCTGGTTCTGCCTTTTTTGCAGGGCTGGGCTTCCTGTCTTCAGCTGTCAAAGGCTCCTCTTAAGGAGCTCTTCCACCTGCTCAGCATGTGGAGAGGAAGGAACAACAGAGGAGAGGGGAAGCCCCCATGTCTGCTGCCCTCCCTGCCCAGTCAGTGCTGGCTGGGGGAGCTTATTCTCCTGTAGCTATTTGGTGTAATTGGCCAAGAAGTTGAAAGCGGTTGCAGCCTTTCCATGCGCTGAACAGCAGCACAGACCTTGGTAGGTAGAAGGCTTTCCCTGTAAGCCACGTGCACTTCATGAGATGCCGCTTCTCCATCTGTGGCCTGAAGACAAAGTAAATAATTTCTCTTGCACTGCAAGTGTTATTCACCATTCCAAGCTTAAGCATCAAGCTTACACACCTCCTTTGCGTGCACAGGACAGGCCACAGGTGGTCCATCCAGAATGATGGGGTTTGCTTTACTTGGATAAAAATAAATCTCTTACTGCAGAAAGCTATGAGAAATTAACCTTTTGTGCTACAGTTGACTAAAAGGGATTAAAAAATTTACACTTGGGACTGACTTGCATGCTACCCTTTGCCTTTTGTGATTACTTGAAAATGTATTTAATTTAAATTTTATAAATTTTTAAATATTCTTAAACTCTTTCACCTTTGTATTTTTTCATCCTCCCCAAACATTCTCTACAGAGGGCTAATCATTTGTTCTGTGAGTGACTGGCATGATTGAAGTGATTATTATGTGGAGATGCTATGTATTGGGTGAGTAATAATGGGGAAGCTGTTGTGCTGCCAGATGGAGTAGGGATGGAATGATAACGCAATGAAGATGGTGCTGTTGTTCAGGGCTTGAGTAAATTGTGATCTGTCTACTTTCCGTCTCTGCCATTCCTGGCTGACAAAGGTTTCATCTCACTTGTGCGTTCCTTCTGGCTCGCTCCTTTATCCTGTCTGAGCTTTTATTTGCTGCTTCTGTGGTTGTGACCAATGTGTTTTTTAGAACTTTATTCAGTATCTGACTCTGTTGTGCTTGGTTCATAGATTTTTGTTTTGTTTTGCTGTTTTCCTTGTTTCTTCTCTAGAGGAATTGCTTGTTCATGGTGACATACTGTTTTGACAGGGATTTTTCTGCAGTGTTTGGTGAGGTTTTTGTGTACATTAATGAAGGTGAATGTGAAAGTGTGCGCATCTTTCCACATACCTTGTGTTGATGACATACTTTTTCTACTCTTCAGGATGAGTATTTGAAAAAATCCAGTCTTCTGTGGCAATAAGCTTTTGTTGCATTGCCAAATGGCCTTGTTGACTGCAGTTCTCACAGTGGTGTTTTCTGGCAGTTTAAAGATCTGTGATCGAGCCATTGAGTGCTTTGAAGGTGAATTTAACCTTTAAATGGAGACAGATTTATGTTAGTGACAGTGAAGTGGGAGATATGGGTATGTCCCATTCATCCAAAACTTTAAAAAGGAAGACAGTCAACTTCTTAGTGTTAAGGAACTGTCTTTTTAATGAAAAACTCTTGAGTGACTTCATGCCCTGAGTCACTGTGCATTTCTGCAGCCTCAACTTGGTTGTGTTTTGGAAACTATATTGCCTGTAAAAACTGCTGAAGGTCCTTCTGAGATTTTGCATTAATGTATACTTGAAATTGATGTTATCTGCCACTGTAAACAATGTAGGCATTGGTCCTTCAACTGAAGGCCTGAGTCATAGCAGCATCAGTTTTAAGAGTCAGACAATTAACTAACCAAAATACCTCTTCTTCTGTGGAGGAAATCCTGCGGAGTACAGCATGTTCTTCAAAAATAAAAGCTCCTCCACAAACGTCTGAAATGTATATCATTCAGTTATTTCTGCTATTGTTTCATTTTAAATGCAGACCCTACAGTAATCCATCATAAGGAGATCTTCAAAGCTACTTGGTGTATGAATCACATACACATGCTAGTTTATGAATGGTGCCAATAGCCTTTGAACTTCCTGATGTTAAATGTCATATTGCGCATCTGTTCTTTTGGAATACTTTGTCCCATTTTGAATCTCTGGTGATGGAGTTTGCACCTCAGTAGACTTGTAAAATGCTTTCTAACAGTTTGATTGTTCAAAGATTTTTGAATTTCTCTCTGGAAGGAATTTTTAGTGATAAGGACACTGATTTGGTCACTACTGTGAAAGGTAGTATAGGTGCAACACAAGATAAATGCCAGGTTAAAGATTTGGGTTCTGTACAGTGGAATTCCTCTTAGATTGTGCAATTTTTCATTTTTAGTCTACAAATAGACATTTTGTAAAAGAAATAAATGGCCATTTTCTATTTTCTGTGAGGTTTGGGACAAGCGAATGTCAGCAGTGTGAAGTTAGCGAATTGTGTGTAAGCTTTGCCCCCCCTCCCCTTTTTTTTCTTTTTTTTTTTTTTTAAATCTGAGAAGTTTAGCTGGTTTAGAGGATTGACCTTTGGGCATAGGTCTGTTGGGGATGCGTGTCGCTTTTCCTAAAACGTAGTGACCGATTTCTGAGCTGGTTTGTGATAAACATAAAACTATAGTTAATCATGGTTTGAAGATGAGAATGCTATTTTTGGATTTTCAGTTATTTCGTAACTTTTAACCTATGCAGTTAAAATTGAAACCTATTACTACTTTATTATTATTAATTTTAAAATAAGTTACATATTAAGGAGTTAGGTGTGGCTGGTTGTAGAAGCCCATGTTATTGAGCATTGTTCAATGTATGGTTTTAATTGGTGGCTTCTTGTCCAGAAGTGTTGGGAGTATTGTGCATTAAATAGAGTATGTGGTAACTGACAGTTAGGTCCAACAGAAGGGGATGTTGTACCTTTTTCAGCTGGGCATGGTAGAAAAAAGTATTTGCAAATCCTTCTGTTGGAAGGAATAACAGCATGATGGAATTGAGAAGAACTTCTAGTTCAGGCTATGTCTGTTAGTGTTCAACCAAGACAGATGTGACCCCAAACTCCTCAGTACCTTCCTTTAATGAATTGCATTTTTCTTTATTCAGTTGTTTATTTGAAATTGCAAAATCACCCTTATCTACACAGGGTCATTCTATAGTTGTAGGTGGGGAAAGAATAGATGGAACTGACTTCTGCACATATAGGTGGAAGTTTAGTCTCTGTTGTTCAGTCTCTGTTGTTCTGTCTCTATTCCGCTGTGAGTCATTGTGGTGACTTTTGGCTTAAAAGTGAGGTTGTCTTGAGAATCTGGTATTCAAGACACATACTATGAATATGGAAAGCCCAAATTTAAATCTTTGTTTCAAATTAGGCAAAGCTCTGAATCCTGGTCTTTCATATCCTAGATGAATATCCTTATTAGATGTTTTTAATTTTTTTTGTGTGGGTTTTTTTTTGTTGGGTTTTTTTTTTTTTTTTGGTCTATTCCTCACCCCCAATGTTAGAATTGGGTTTTGACCTGCTGTACTTACCAGGAGCTCTGTCCTTTGAAGCAGGTTCTGTTTTCTAGCTCAGTAATACCCCTGAGGGTGTATGAGTAGTACGTAGAGGTACGTGGAGACTTGGTGTTAAGCTTAATATATGCATGTTTTTCCACTCGGTATTTCTTAAAGTCCATATCTATATCGGATGTCAAATTTTGAGAGGGCTTGGGAAACATTATTCAAGAAGGAGTCTTCTGTCCAGCTCAAGGGGAATGTTAATGAAAACAGTTTGTGTTGACAACCTGCATAGCTATTTACCTCGCAGCTACAGGAGTCTTCATGATGTATGGTCTGTGGAAATTCAGTGTCAAGTTTTACTATGAGAAGATTCCGTTGGCCAGTTCCTGAGCAATGTTTGAGTGTGTTGTCATTTTACTTGGTCTTTAGTGCATATTATGATGAAAATACGCACTAGTAGCTAAAATAATTCCGACTTGCACTTTATAGTGCATGAATACCAATTCTGAAGTCTGTATGAATGTACCCCCCACACCTGTTATTGCTACATAGCACAAGTAGACGTTATTTCTTTCCTGGTATAAGATACAGTAGCTGTTCTCTTCAGAAACGATGCTGATCATTAGTTGGGTGACTGTATCCGGAGGACTGTATTCCTCTTTTATTTCCTCATTGCAATTTTTTATCAGTCAGACTGCCAAATGAGGTGGGAAAGGCGAGGGATAAGGCTGGGTGTTTGCAGACATTAACAGAGAAGAGCTACAGAGCTTGACGGGAATTATTGTGGCACTTTTCAGGGTATTTACTGGGCATAAATTTCTTCTCCAAAACGTTTTTCTATGTAAGCCGGTTTTCATGCGTATTTAGTTATATTCCAGTGTTTCTTACTTCGATATATGAGTAGCATCCTTATTGTCTAAGCATAATTAAGCAGCCACAAGAGGAGTATATATGAATGACAGTGGAAAAATAATATGTGGAGTTGTACCTGTATGTGATTTCGGTGATGGGATAAAAAAATCTTTGTGGGGCACCCTCCCTGGTATACTGGCTGCACTAACTTTAGAAGTACCAGCATTCTGAGACTCTTTGAAATGATGGTATTTCAGTATTTGAAACCAGGTTCCTTCCATTTAGATGTGTGGGTTTTATCCTTTGTGTCTTGATGTGCCATTGCCGATTTTACATCTCCTGCAGTGCTGATAACTCTGTACTTCCCGCCCTATTAGCATTAGTTTTTACACCTTCTTCATAAACAGCTCCTGACACATTTTCATCTCTGTTCTTCTAAAATAAATCTTCTTTTCCGTATGTTTTCTGACTAAGCTACCAGTGACATTTATTTCTGAAAACTGGCTGCCTCTGGTGCTTGAAGCCTTTTGCAACTGAAGTTTAGACTGTGCAGGTTTAGCAGAGCAAGTGGTGGTAGTTTTTAAATAGTTTATCATAGTTGCTCTTCTGTGTCACTGTATTCAAACAACAGCACAGAAAATCATTCAATGTAGTCTGAAATGAAGCATTTTTATAAATACATATTTGTTGGTCAGTCTTTGTACATATTTCTTGTGCATATATATGTACATTGTTCTCTGTTTAATACTTTTTTAAAAACTTTATTCATTACAATTTATTCATTGCTTTGTTGTCATCTTTATGCTTGGTAGATGATAGTGTTATATTTCCAAAGATGTGTCCGGATCATGAGATATTTGCATAAATAATTGTTATTCAGATTTAAACTTTGGGGTTTTGTCTTGGGTAAAACAGGCAGCTGTTAATTCAGAGTCTGGCTTTAATTGGTCTTTTTTTCCCCTTGTGTTGATTTTATGGGTATTTCCAAAGTTATTTACCCAATAAAATTGAAACCAGCTATTTATTTGATGTACGGCATCTTACTAAATTCCATATGAAAATCTGTAGCCTCCTAGATACAACTGGTTTAACATTTTCAAAGAAGTTGAGTTCATCTATCAAAGTTGACTGTCTAAATGTTCTGAAAGTGTGAAATGCTTTGCACCTCAGTTGTGACATTCTATGTTGGTATAGTTAAGAATCACTAGAATAAAACCAGATTTAGTAGTCTTAGATTTTAGTGTGTGGTGAAGTATTCATTAGCTCGAGAGCAAGTGCTAAATTAAGGTGTTGCAGTTCTACTTGAAATAGAATTGTTATGGTAAAAATAATGAAAAAAAGTTCCTATGTTTGCAGATAAAGATTGGCCATTGCAATTGCTTATGAAAAATCTACTACTTTAAAAAAATGTTTTTTTTAAAAAAAGAATGGCACTATTTGGAATGATGAAATTCCATGCAAACTTTGTCGTTATCTCCTGAGTCTTCTGATTATTAAATGTTTTCAGGGACAGAATAGAGAGTGTTTTGTTTGCTGATACTTTAGAATTTGTTCTAATTTCCTGTATAATGTAGGTGTGTCTGTACATACATACACATCTATCTTTGTAAGTATATCTTAGTGTATTTAAAAGAAGTAATAGGGCGTAGGGGTGGGAAAGGGGTGCATCCTAAAGGTGAGCTCTGAATTAATGCAGACTGATTGACTATGTTAACTCCAGTCAACAAATTTTTCTTTGAAATGCAATTTGTTATGGACACTGCTGAAAGTGACTAAAGCTTCCTGTATTTTTCTTTGAGAAGCCTACACTATTGAGTTTACATCTGTCTGACGGAAAACACTTGTAAAGAATGTCTTACAGTTGATAGTAAGTGTTCTTTATTCAGTGGTAGCAAGTTGTTGGTTTTTCCCCCCCTCTGCTTTTTGTCACTTTTCTCTATTTATGATTGATTTGCATATATTCTGTTTTGTATTCTGTTCTGCAGTTCTTTGCTTTTTATGAAGCAGTGTCCCTCCTTTTTGAGTGATAATTGGCTTCAGGAAGAATTATTTCTAAGTTACTAGTGTCTCCTATTCTCAGTCTGATTGCAACATTTGTTTTGTTGATACTAATTCTCCACAGCAGGTTTCTAAATTGTAATTAATTTTTTTTAATTGTTTGTTTCTTATGGTGATAGTGTGCTTCTTTTACTCCAGTCTTTAGAACATTTTTGGTTTGTGCTGTTCACCTTTCAATTAGTTGTCGTGTTTTCACACGTAAATTTAGAAACCTTGAGCTTACTTCTGTTTACTACTTCATTTCCTCTTTTCTTCTTCCAGGTTATACTGAAGATGTAACAAATACTTTTTGTTTCCAAGCATTGCCTATATTTAGATCAGCCCTAGACTACAGTAGTGGCTTTTAAAGAAACTTAATTGTTGCTGTCAAGCTATGCATGTAAACTAACATGCACAACTGCTTTTCTTCTTCATCGCTTGCGCTGTTCATTCTTGTGTCCTGTTTCATGATGTAACAATGATAGGAAATAAATTTGCCACAATTGATCATATGTTTCTTGAGAAATGGATGAGGAGGATTTCCACTATTCTATACTATTTATTGTCCCTGAAATGGTAAGAACTTTTGAACTTAAACATTATTAGCAGATGAGAGTTACTTCCTGACATTCTGATATACCATAGAAATTTTGCAATGACAAAGTTACCGCAGAGCCCAGTTCATGTTTTTCCTTCTTGAGGCCTAAGTCTTTTGGGGGAATGAGCATGTTTTGTGTCCAGCACGCTGTACTTTTAACACTGTTACTGAGCCTTTTGTATAATATAGTCCATATATGAAATACAAGGACAGTAAACTTGTGCTAAGTCAGGAGAGAAATTTTATAACACAGTATGAGCTTCACAAAGAGAGAGTACAAAGAAGCTGTGAAAGCTGTAGTGGGAATTGATACTGAGCAGGAAAGTAAAGGAAGAGTATTGTGTCATCCATACATAATGAGACCCTTCAGTGGAGGGTCTGCTGAATTAATATAGGTTATCTTTAATCAAACATGAATTGTATGCTTTTCTCTGCAGAAGTAAATGAGATGTTCTTTAAGTTATCTACAGCCCAGGTGACGGTGCTTATTCAGCCAGTCATGAATTGGTGGCGGATAGTTTAACTTCTGAAGGGTTCAGACTTTGTTGGGTTTTTTTCTCCTTGCTTAGCTGAAACGAGCTTTGTTCACGCTTCTGTTGTTGCAGAGCTGGAGCTAAAATTGAATCAGGAAGTTCTCAGGATGGTGGTTGTTCTCATTGTTATTAGAAAATCACACGTGCATTTTGGTGAATTGTGGTATGGAGAAAGGAATGGAAGAGAAGCCTTTCAGAACATCCTCTTTTGATACTGAGGTGGGGAGAATGAGCCTAGCATATACACAAGCTTCTGCTTTTCTGGTCTGCGGATATCCCTCTGAGTGGTAGTAGATAGGGTGATAATCACTTGAGTGTCCAGGACTGTCTGCATAATGACTTTGTTTTCCAGAAGGGGTAAAATATTCCTTAAGAACTAATGAATGTTTCACTTCTAGGCATTAGTGTACTATATTTAATTTGTGACAAGTCCACTGATGGCTCTCTTTTCAGATTTTTTCACATGATTTTTTTTTTTTTCATGTTTCCAGTTCTCATTATGTGCTTGCAAAGCCCATCCATTCAGGTTATTGCTTTCTAGATAAACAAGAAAAAAAGAAGCAGGAACTATTTGTTTGTTCCTCCCCCTTTCCTGATGGAAGGCTTGTCTACATATACAACAGTGTTTTCTGTTGTGAACTTTAAGGTTCTAGGAACATATTGAGGCTTTGAATTTGTCATTTTACACTGTATTGTCTGCATTAAAACACTGTCTTTTCCTTGAATAGTTATTTGAATTTTACTGGGTAATAAATTAACTTATTTCACTGCACATTACTGCCCAGCTGTTGCCATGCTAACAATGTATATTGCTAGGGTTTTTTTGTTTTCTGTAGTTGTGTTTTTTCTATGTCTTAAGTAAAATTTTGCTGATTCAGTGCACTCTTCCATTTTCATGTCATTACTATATTAAAGAATTAATAAAATTTTGTCATGTTTGGCCATTTAGTCCTGCTGCTTTCATCTTAGTCAATCATGCTTGTTGTAAGTAAGGACGGACACCATTACATCATCATCTTTAGAAACTGTTCAAAAAAGCTATATTGTTGTTTTTTTCTTTTGAGCTCAGTTGTCTAGATAGTAATTTGAATTTGTGCTGTAAAATACAAATAATTGCAACCAGGGATAATCACGGTAAAGTTCTTTTCTTCATATTAGTTGAAGTAAAACCAACATTGTTCTTCTTTCTCCTCTATGAAGTAGACTGTAATATGTATCACTGATTTCCATATACAATATTTAGTATTCTGGTTTTATCTCTTTGGTTTAGTTTGAATTGGTTTTTTTGGTTGTAGTGTATATTCCCAACTCTAGGATCTTGTTTTCATAAAAAGGCATCATGTTAATAGTAGCCAAAACTGACATTTGCTTTATATGGTTGTTCTTTTTAGTTCAGGTTTTTTCTCAGGGAGAATGGGTAAGGGGGAAATTTCTTCCCACAACAGCAGGAATAAATATCCCAATTCCTTTCCCTTTGGAATAATAAATAATGAACATACAGGGATTTGGTAGTGCATTTTGAAGATGATAATGGAATTATTTCTTCATTTTGTGAACCCATACAAATGATTTGCTAACGTTTTCCAGGTTGACAAATACATTAAGCCTTTTTCTTCTTCACTGTACTGTATTTAAACATGTCCAAAGAATTGGTGATTGAATTTGTGAAAGCAGAAAGCCCCCAGACCCGAACTACGATGATAAGAGAGGGTTTGTAATTGTCATGTCAGAAGTGTTGACAAGTGTATTAATTCAGTTTGCTTTTAATCAGACAGGTGGCAAACAACATTAATATTAATTTTGGGGTTTGTTTGGGTGTTTGTGTTTTTTGTTTTGTTTTGGTGGTGGTTGGTTTTGTTTTTTGTTTTTTTTTTTTAAAATCACATAGACCAGCTTCTCTTCCTGCAGCCATTCCTGTATTTGTTCCCTGCTTCTGCTCTGGTTGTCACACAGCAAAGCAGCTGCGGGTGATTATTTTGCCAAGTTCCTGAATTCTTAAGGTTTCCCTTTTATCTTCATGCAGCCTTGAACAAAGAGAAGGAAGCGTACAATGTTGTGTAGCAATCTTCCTTTTGGTTTAAGGTTCTTTCTCTTTCTTGTTAATTTGCCAATACTAGTAATCCTCAAGGCTGACTCCATTGAGTGCACTTAGAAATCCATGCAATGTGGAGAAATAGCAATACTTAAAAACCTGAGGATTTTTAACTTCCTCAGAATCCTTAGTGTCTCGGGATGATTTAAATAAGTTGCACAAGTGGTACCATAGATGGCCTTTGAAGTTACAGATCCACTGAAATGAGATCTTTTGATTATTCCTTCAAACAAACCATATACACATATGTGTAGTTGCAACCTCCCTCTTCAAAATGCTTTGCATCCATTCATTCAACTCAGAGACAAATTCTTATCTATGCAGAAAAATACTTGTACCATTCTAAAGGGGTTTGATAGGAAAAAGAGTTTCTTGACCAAAACCAAAGCTGGATAAATTAGTTTCTCTAGATGAATCTGCTCTGGCTACTAGGAAGAACAAAGACACACGTGGTGACCGGTCTGCTCATCCTCCAGAGAGTTGGAGGTTGACCTTGGTGGTCCTGCCAAGGAGGTAAAGCTTGCTTTTAGTTGCTGTTTCACTTTATTAAAATGTGCTAGAAGAATTTTTGTAATTCTTATGGAACAATCTTCAGAATTTAAGTTTGCATAAAGATAAGTGTTTTCCTGATACTGTTGCAAATAGGTTAGAGATCAGCTGGGAGAGTGTATGTAATGGTGTAGTTGAATTGCTTTTACAGTAACAGTTAACTGTAACTTAAGTTAGGGGAAGTTCTGTTTTGTGCCTCTGGTGTCCTGTGCCTTGCCTTGTGCTGGTGTTTAGCGATATGGCTTAGTGATATCTTCAAAGGGTGTTCTGAGGCAAAGGGAAAATCTGCCTTGTTGAGAGTTGATCGGAATTGGGTGAAAGACCTGGGCACAGCTTTTTGTTTCCCTACTATATGTGATGCTTCTGATAATTGTGATAACATCTTGTAATGAGGATTTACTTAAAAAGGGGCTGGGGAAGTGTTAAGGGTCTTTGGATGCTTAGTTGTTTAAGTGCATGTGATTTAGAATTTCCTTGAACATCTGTATAAAAAACCCTGTTACATTTGCTCATAAAATCAAGTTCCTTTTTAAATACCTGACCCATCTAATTTAGGAAATAACTTCCTCTTTAACAGTTTTTGGGAACTACCTGTGGTGGTAGCAATTTCTATATGCTCTGAACAGTGACTGACTTGTAGAATACAAAATAGTAACTTAAGAAATTGTCATAGCGTGAATATTCTCTTCTGCAGCTGCAGCAGGTATTGTGTATCATCAAAAAACGGGAGGCCTATCTGCAAATTAATCTGTGACAGTAATATTAGAGGCATGAGCAAGAACTGTGTTACGATATGTACAAATCGAGAGATGAAACCAAAACATAGGGAGAAGCAGCAAGGCGTAAAAACCAAGATTCTGTATTAGAATACTTGCAGACGTGAATAGGTTCAGCTGATAAGCCTGAATGTTGAGAATCGGTTCATAGACATATAGTAATTTTAGGGAACTGACTTTGGACTTGGGTGCTTTGTTTCTGGTTCCAGGGATCATATTCTTTAGATTGAAGAGTTGGCTGACTCTGAGGTGTTCATAGTGCTGGGAATAAAATAAAAGGAATAGTGGCTTTGATTAACTGTCAACAGAATTCCAGACCTTCCAGTGCAGTTTGCTAATGCAAAACTTAGGGCATGAATGAAAAATTCTGCAGCAGCTCTTTGATGTAGAAGTGAATACACATCCCAATTTAATATCTTCAGAATATGGCCAAATACCTATGGTTTGAAATATGTAATTTACAGCGGCTTTATTAAATCATTTTAATACCGTACATACACCTAATAGATTTTGAATATAGTTGTTACCCGTTTTGCTGCAGTTTTGCAGCAGCATAGCTTTGTATTTATCCATCAGAACTTTGTTTCTGAAAACAGCCTTAAAATAAGGCTATTCTGGACTTTAAAGTAGATGAAAGTGTTATGTTATACATCTTGAGCTTGGGATACAGAGACCCACTTATCTGGTCACATACGTGGCTTTGTGTCAATTGAGTACAAGGCCTATCTTATTATGGCTTACCACTTAGAGAAATGATTTAAAACAGGCATAGCAGGGTAAAAATGGCAAATTAAAAGACAAATTAGATCAGTAATTTGGAGTCTCCACAGGTGTGTTTTTCCTATTTCTTTATATTTCCTCATTTTGTTTGTTGGCATTTCTCATTTCAACGATTAATACAACTGTACATTTTGACTTGAGTGTTACAGGATAGATTGGTATTTTTTTTCCCCTTTTGAATTTCCAGTTTTAATAAAATGACTTAACAAAGCTTATAATTTTAAATTAAGTATTAAGGTCTTTGATTACTGTAACATACTAAAACCAAACAGTTAATAATTGCAACCAAATTTGAAACAGTCAAACTGTGAGTTGGTGAAACTCACGGATTAACCGGATGGAATTAGAATTCATTGGGAGTCTGTCAAGCTTTTGAGAACTGTGAAGTCTTCTGCTGATGCAAAGGATGTTCCCTCCCATTTAAGTTCATTCAGCTACTTTAATTTTAATGGCTAGTGTGTTCAAAATAAGAAACTGGAAGTTCAGAAAGTTGGGAAAGCAATTCTGTTTATTTATTTATTCACTCATTCCCAAAGTGTAAATAGGGTCATGAGGTAAGAATATAATAGGTTAAAGAACATGACCATTATGATGAATAGAAGGCATATCAGTTCAGTTTATTAAAAATACGTGTTTGCAGTGCAGAACATACTTTGATTGCTTGTGCCGCTTATAAACTTCTAGGGCAACTTTGAGAAAAGTAAAATTCTTTTCTAATTGGGTTCATGTTTCTGACTTTAGCTTTACTTAGTCTACAGCAACTGTGTAGTAAGTAGAAGGTAGTAAACTGCATTTCATGACATGATAGTTCTATGTGAAAAGAATCAGCTCTTGTGAAATCCATGCTAAGGTACATAAATCACCTCAGCAACCATGCTGAGTTAGTGTATTCTTCAGTTTACCAAAAAGTAATGAATTAACTGGTAGAATGAAATGTGAATCTTTCAGAAAGAACAAACACAGAATGAGAGTAAAATCACAGGTTTCTTTCTTGCATATTGGAAAGAATAAAATAAATCCTTTTGCATTTAATTGATTTTTAAATTAAAAGTAGTCGTGTATGTTAGAAGTTTGTTCTGTGTTTGGGAAGTCAGATGTTTCTGGAGTCCACAAATAAACCAGAGGAAACTTTTATTGGTAATTTGCTGTCAATTTGCATTAGAATCAGTGAACTTCCAAATATGTTGTTTTAAACACTACATTTCTTCTTTGAAAAGTAATGCTCATGATGTTATTGAGAGTGTTTGTAGACTTCTTACCTTACAGACTAATAAGAAGCTTTGTTATTCCTCAGAAAATTTACAGAAAATGTATTATTTGCTGTAGTTAAATACAGAATTTTGAAAACCTTGTATTTCTTTTTCCCAGGCTGTTCGCTGCTATGAATCGCTAATTTTGAAAGCTGAAGGAAAGGTCGAGTCCGATTTCTTTTGTCAGTTAGGTCACTTCAACCTCTTATTGGAAGATTATCCAAAAGGTAAGGTTTTTTAGTACTTCTGGTAAATGTTGTTGGGGGAGTGGCGTTTGATGTAGGTGACAATAGTGTGAAAAACATTTGAGTAACTCAGTTTTCTTGGTTTGTACTATATTTCAAAGCCCGTAACACAATAAGACTGTTGATGTCTTTACAAAAACAGTTCTAACTGCTTGTTGTTGTTCTTTTCTTTTTTCTTTCTTTTTTTTTCTTCTTTTTGTGAAAAGAACCTGAACCAAAATACTACTGGTTCAGGTGTGTGTATGAAGTTTCATTAGTTCATACAGCAGTACCACCCTGCCTACTTAATGTTTCTGATTCATTATTACATGACTGTACGAGCAGTTGAACCCATGCATCTGAAGGTTTCTTATGGTAGGTGGGACACATAGGTGCGTAGGATGAGAACCGGTCTTAGTACTTTCAGTATGTCCACAATCTCAACAGGTAAGGCTAGGCTGCAAGTGTTAATTCAGAAGGAAAAATCTGCACTTTAATAAGTGTTTCAGGTTCTGTTTTAAATACTGAGTGGAAGAATGGATGTAGGGGTTTGGCAGGTGGGGGCGGGTTCCTTTAGGATTCTGCTTCATCAGTCTTTGAAATTATTTAAAACATTTTTTTGTCATCATTGCAGTCAGTGAACATAGAACCTTATGTACACTTGTGCTTTCTTGCTTGTGGGTCAGAAGAGTGCTTTTTTGGTAGCGGTGCGGAATCCTAAAGATACTCTGCTGTGTTGCCAGCTGAGACATAGGGGTAGATCTTCAGCTTATCTTGTTTCTGCTTCATGTCATGCTGGGTGTCAAGCCCAGTGTCTGATAGCTGCCTCCCTTCCAGTGACTGTGAGAGGTACAGATGAGTAGAAAGCCTTTTCGGATGTTACTCTTCCTAGCGAATTAGAACAGGTCAGAATATTTTTTATTTTTTTTTATGGGATTTCTTTTTTTCATTGTTGTCGCTTTTTAATGTAAATGCAGTTCTGTTTGACTTCAAGGAAACAACACCCCTACCCCAAGGTCTACTCCCACTGCATGCTTTTTTCCAAACACGCAAAAATACTAGTTTACAGTTACCTTGGGACATAGAAATAGGGAAATTAATTGTAACTGATTGTAGTTCAAAAGCACTGCTTAGAGATTCAGGCTAGCTGTGGACCATTTCGTAACAGTGTGTCTATGTGTCCACTTGTTCACTATGTCTGACATAAAACATGATGAGTTAGGATTCCTGGAGCTTTTGTTTTTTAGGTGACACGTTTGGATCTAATGTTACTAGGTAGGAGTTTGCAGTTATGTAAATTCAATATGTAAATTCAGAAGGCTTTGAGTTATCAAGGCATCTGTCTCTTTCTGTTAAATGTATGCGGAGCTTAGGGACATCAGTACCCACAACTTGTACCGACAGCTTAGGAACCTACAACTTATACCTACAGCCTACATTCATAACCACTGGTGTTTCCAGTCAGAGACATGGGAAAACCTGAAGGGAACAGGGCAATGTGCTGGCTATACAGTTTACTGAAGAATAGTCTGATCCCATGGTTTTATTTGATTTGGTTTGGCTTTATTTTATGAAAATTCAACCACTCCCTCTGTACACAACTTAAGCTGCTGTTTCTGATTAGTCTAATGCAACTTGGTATGAAGTGAGTGCAGTATGGCTTATCAGATGTATTTTACTTAGCAAAGACAGCACAGTATTGTGGACTGAACTGTATTAACTGCTTTTGAGTTTGTAACAGTTACGAGTGACAGGACTAGGTGTTGCTATGGTTCAGAGGCAAGGTTTACTGATGGGGAGTCTGCTTTGTGATGTGTATATAGTTTTAAGAACAAGCATAAAAAATACAAATGATTGTTGAAAATACTAGTTCTCCAGAACTGTAAGCATGCATGAGCAGAACTGAGTGGGAAGAAACATTTAGGCATTAAAAACCTGAATGAAAATACTTAACATTTTCTTAGATGCCTATTTAAAGTCACATCTCAGCCATGAAAGAAGTCTCAAGGAATGGAAAAACTATGCTAGTAACAAAGTATAAAAAATAAATAAGGTGTATCTGTATTTTTAAAGAAATGGGCTAGTAGTGAAAATAATACTGGAGGAATTTGAATCTATGGGAAAAGGGAAGTTAAAGGGTTTTTTTTATGAAGTGAGGGACACATGTTCGTGTTTGTAACAGTTGGTGAATTCCAGTACTAAACACCGTAGAAGTATCATCCACAATGCAAAAAGTCTTAAGCATCCTATAATTAATTTACTACTGTTACATGAAAGAAGTAAAATGTTGGCGCATTGCATGATGATTTAAAGTGAAAATAAATTTTCTTCCATTCTATAAATCCTGTTATTTCAATTATCATACATTATAATTGCAATTATAGTTAAATACTAAATGCTTGGGAACTGAAAAGTAAATGGAGTTCAGAAATGTTTTGATCTCACTATTGTATATTTTATCTAGTTTTTAAGTCCTGAAGATCAAGAACTGTAAAGTGCTGAAGCAGGATGATCTTCAGAACTTACCTGTCTAGTCTGAATAGTCTTGGACAAAGTTGTGAGGAAGTTGATGTGTTTAATAAATTGGATGTAATTAATATCACAGGATAGCAGCATGACAAATGCTGCGCAACTTTCATTTTTTTTCCCTTGGAAGCATATTTATTTAATTAAATATCTTTAATAAATCTGTACACCTTTGTATATAATGTAGAAAGGTGTGTTTGTTAAGAGGCAAATGTGATAGTGTTCTTTGTTTAAAAAGTCTTGCAACATAGTTTGCGTGAAGCAGAACAAAGTTGTTAGTTGATCACAGAAGTATGATCAGTGATCAAGGTGAAGCTCAGCTGATAGATATTTGTTAGGTTTCACATATGTTTTTTTCTGTTTTGATCTGTCTCATTTTGTCACAAATACGTTGATAAATGTGGATCATTCAGTTGGGTGTATTTGGTGTGTGTTAATACTTTCATGTAGCTAATACCTCTTCATAAATGTAGTAGAAAAGACTGTAGGTCATTTCTTTATAAGAATTAAGAATTAGGACTCGTACCCCAGAAAAGAGGGACCTTGAGAAAGACTAATGGAAAGGTTACTGCACGTCATTAGTGGAACTAACCGGGCAAATACTGCACGTGCTGCACGTATGCAGGCAATGTTGGTTGAGGGGGCAGGCTGCCTTTGAATGTGGAGTAAGATGATGGATGGCTGATGTCTTACCGAAGCCTAAATACATCTAGCATATATATTTCTATTTTAAAATTACATTTTAGATGTTGTAGTGATTTCTGTTGAAATGCATTATGTTTTATGTCACTCATAGCCACTTAAGTCCGGAATTAATATGCTTTTTTTCATCAAAAAGAAGTACTTTTAAACTCACTACTTCTGTTGGAGACACCAGAAATTACTGATGAGGTTCATTCCTCTCTGTATTATATCTGAGGTTAGACTAGAGTATCACAGTGTGTTTTCCTACCCTTTAAAGTATCTGAAGCTGGTCTGCAGCTTGTAGTTTTCCCAAAATGCAGTATGTTTGAATTGCTTTGTTAGCTAAAGGGTTTTCTCTGCAGCCACGAAATTGAGTTGTCTTGCTAATTGCACTCTGGTAGTGTTAGGGGAAGCTCTTAGGCAAGGTATCACCCTTTTTGCAGATTTTGAATACTGTGAGCCACTGATTTGTATTCAGATGGTTATAACCAAGGCAAATTGATCCAGCTTCATAAGTATGTTCAAGGTGGTTTCTGTGCCCAGCTTTTGTTGTCTTTGTCATTACTGGCCAGAATTTGGCTTCAGGATTTCCCAAAATGAGAACATTTGCTCCTCCCAGTCAAAACTATTCTGTTTCCTCAGTGGCATTTTCCTAACTCTAATCTGATGTCTTCTGCCTTTTTTTAACGAGGCAGCTATTTCCCCAGCTGTTTGATTGTTTCAGAGGTTTCCAAACCCATTGTTCCCTGTGCTGTCTTTAGTGGCACCCCCGTCTGCTTGTTGCTGCTCTCTGGTTTGTGCTGGCACAGCTGAACACGCAGCTGTATGGGGAACTGATCCAACTGAAAAATAACCTAGTAGAAAAGTGATGCAATTGCCCCAGAATGTGAAACCTCAGCTTCAGATTTTGCCAGAGACGGTTGATGAGTTGTCATGTAGGCCTTTGGATGCTGGCAGCATTGTGAATCCTGCTAGGACTCCATGGTGCTCTGCATTCCTTGGGAGGGCCAGGTTTTTACCAAAATTGTTGTGCTGCTAGTCTTGGAGGAAAATGATGCTACATCAGTAGTTGGACATTTTTAATTTTTTTCCCCGTGACTCTGGTTTCCATAAGAAGCACAGAGTGTAGACTGTGGTCCTGAAGGTTTGGGTTCCAGTTGAATGCTGTTTAATGAGCTCATGGACTCTGACATCATCTCTGTTTTCCTTAAGGATTTATATCTGTTTTGTAGAAGGGTCTGTATGTGTTGGCTGTGTTCCAGCTTCTGACTTGTTGGACAGAAACTGTTGCACAAGCAGACACAAGCTTCTATCATTTGTCTCCTTGAATTGCTTTTCTCTAAGCAAAATTCCTGGAAGTAGATAATGCAATTAATGATTTGGAAGAAACACGCAGTTATTCACATCAGTTACTAAAGCACAGTAAATACTACAGTAAAATAATTCTTATTGTTGTACTCAAGTGGTGATCACATTTTTAATGTACTATGTCAGAACAGTTTTTAAAATACTTTGTAGATATGACTGCATTGTCAAAAGCACTAATACAAAAATATTGTAAGTAATTTATAAGATAGTGTTAATTAGTCCAAGGGCATTTTTTAGCAATTGTTAGGCTACAATTTAAAATAAAACCGGAAAAAAAACCCAGAATGTTTATTGAGGTGCTCATTTATTAAGATACAGCCTAAAACCAAAATTTAAAAACTTTTTGATTGTTCTTGTGTAAATTTGGTTGGCTGAGTGAACAACTCTCAAATTCAGCAATGTATTTTGTGTTCCTTTCTACTTACAAACCCAGCTCTGCAGAGAGTTTCTCTATAGTGATTAATGTTTTAGTCTTTTAGGACTTTGAACGAAAGTATTGTCATTAGGAAGCATTTCAGTGTGCTGTGTTCTAAGGTACAGAGTAGTAGAGGTCATCTTGTAAACTGTAAGAGAGAACTTCCTGGCATAGATGGGATTGTGCTGGTTGCTACTGGGCTGTCTTTTACTGATGAAAAGTCCTAAAGAACTAGAGTGAATTTTAAGTAGCATAGCAATCAGAATGATTGAGGAAGAGATGACTATTTTTCAAATATGTGTGATTTTTAGGTTTAAGGTTTTTATTTTGTTGTATGTAATTGTTAATAACTGGCAGAAATATTGGGTTGCTTCTGTGTAAAGCTGTTTTATTTCATTGTCAGGATGCTGTTGTTAAATTTTGGATGGTTTAATTTCAGGTGGTTCAAATCATTATGTAAAATTCCTATAGAAAGAAGTAAGAATGTTATCTTAAAGAACATTTTAATGTTCTAAGCTTTATAAATAGGGTGTGTGGGGGCAGAGGTTAGCAGTAGAAGATTGTTATTACAGAATATAGCTGGACCATGTTTTTTGACTGAAAATTTTCATTTTAGGCAGTATTCTAAATAAACAGTTGTTACTTCGTCATTTTATGGAATATACTCTTCAAAGGGCTTCTGAGCTGTGTTCTTCCATGGTGTTCCTTCACTGATATTCTCAATATTTTAAGATCTTTCTTAGAGTTCATTATCTAGAGGATTTCTGTAATAGTAAACTACTTGTCAAGCTCTTGTGTGTCTTGCATGTCTTACACACTTACTAGTCTCCTGTGCAGCATGTGGTTGGACATGATCGTGGGCCAGTGGGCTTCTCATCACTTTGCTGCTGCATTATATTTCTGGATGAGGATGTGTAGTTGTTAATAAAATTACTTAGAGGACTATTTAGTGGTTTTTCTTTCTTAATTGTGTCTGCCTTCATTCTGCGTTAAAGGGAAGACATGCTTTAAGCTTCTTCGATTGTCTCTTTAGTACTTTAGCACAGATCTCTGGAAATGGAGAACAGCCACTTTACTGAGGCCTTGCAACAAAAGACCTGAACTGCATTTTTCTTCTTGAGCTTTGATAATATTGTTTTCTTTTGGTTATTACAGATTGAATTACTTAGGTTGGAAAAGACCTGTATGATCACCAGGTGCGACCATTAACCTAGCACTGCCAAGTCCACCATAAACCATGTCCCTAAGTGCCACATCCACACAGCCTTTAAATCCCTCCAGGGATGGTGACTCAGTCACTTCCCTGCACAGTCTGTTCCAGTGCTTGACAACCCTTTCAGTGAAAGAAATTTTTCTAATATACAACCTAAACTTCTCCTGGTGCGGCTTGAGGTCATTTCCTCTTGTCCTATTGCTTATTATTTGGGAGAAGAGACGGACACACACCTCGCTATAACCTCCTTTTGGGTAATTGTAGAGAGTGAGAAGGTCTCCCCTGAGCCTCCTCTTCTCCAGACTAAACAACCCCAGTTCCCTCAGCCGCTCCTCAGAAGACTTGTGCTCCAGACCCTTCATCAGCTTCATTGCCCTTCTCTGGACACACTCCAGCACCTCAGGGTCCGTCTTGCACTGAGGGGCCCCAGTGTTTGAGGTGCGGTCTCACCAGTGCCCAGTACAGGGGATGATCCCTTCCCTGGCCCTGCTGGTCACACTAGTTCTGATACAAGCCAGGATGCTGTTGGCCATCTTGGCCACCTGGGTATACTGCTGGCTGATGTTCAACCGGCTGTCAACCAGTACCCTCTGGTCCTTTTCCACCAAGCAGCTTTCCAGCCACTCATCCCCAGGCCTGTAGCGTTTGCATGGGGTTGTTGTGACCCAAGTGCAGGACCTGGTACTTCTCCTTGTTGAACCTCATATAACCTGCCTCAGCCCACCAGTCCAGCCTGTCCAGATCCTTTTGTAGAGCTTTCCTACCCTCAAGCAGATCAACATTTCTGACCAACTTGGTGTTGTCTGCAAACTTACTGAAAGTGCAGTCAATCCCCTCGTCTAGGTTATTGATGAACATAATAAACAGGACTGGCCCCAGTACTGAGCTCTGGGGAATGCCACCTATGACTGGCTGCCAACTGGATTTAATGCGACTCATCACCACCCCTGCTCTTTGGGCTTGGCCATCCAGCCTGTTTTTTACCCAGCAAAGAGTCAATTCCATTGACTCAACCTTTGAATTCCCTCACATTTTGATGTCTTTGATTTTACAGCTCAGCAGTGTTCATCTTGCTAGGTTAACATACTAGTGTGCATAAGTGCTGCGCTGCATAATAAGCTGTTTCCATAACCTGCCTATGTCTCCTGGGTGTTTAACAATATTTATTTTTCCTGGAAGCATTGTCAGATTTAAAGCAACTTGTGCACTTTCCTTGCTTCCCTTGTGCAGTTCTTCAGCTAATTTTCTATATTAGTATTTTTTTTTCACATCAGATAAGCACTAAGAAATGTTAGTGCTTGTTTGAAAATCAGCGTTAAAAAAGAGATTTCTATTTAAGAAAACAAGTACTTGGTTACACAGAAGAACATGGTGTTTTGAGTTGTTTTAAAGTTCTTTTTCCAGGGATATGTCATCAAATTAATGCTTGCTCTTTTTGAATTTCAGCAAGCCAAAAATCTGCTAGTCGCATTTAGCTTTGCAAGGTGCCACTAGATGGTGTCAGTATCTAGTTCACTTTTTCCTTACGCAAGCACTAAAATACTCAAAGCTCCTCCATGTTTGCATCACTTTCAAAGGCCTCTCAAATTTTAAGGTGTCATAAAGTGGGTTTGTTAGAGCAGATCATAAAAGCCATCGTTCTGTGACTGTATGATTTGTGATTAGGTATGTTAAAAATTACAGGTGTGTGGATGTCATTCTGTTTCGCTCTCCGTTTTCACCTTGTTTGTTTAGGTGATGTGTTTATAGACTCTGGATATGAAAAGAGGTTGTCTGTTGCATTACTGAAACAATCAGGTATTTTATAAAGTTTTACCATTTTTTAAATTAAATTAAGTAGATATAAAACCCCCCACTATCATGAAAACCACATACATGGTAATTATGTAAAATCTATTTTGTATTCTGTATGGGAAATCAAGGAATCTTAATCAAGCTTGTCCTGATTCTGAGACATCCCTTGACCCTGGTCATAGTAAGAGAGGAAGACAAACTCTTAGGGGCAAATAGTAAAGGCTGTCAGTGTTGAAGTAAGTAGATACTGCCAAGTGGGTAGTTCTGGGTGGGTGTAAAAACCTGTAAGAGGAAAACAGTGGACTGTGACTGTATTAACTCATTGAAGATCAGCTCTGCACTAGGTGGCAGAGGGTTAAAGACAGATTCTGAAGTGAGCATGAGCTGAGGAGGTTTCTTACAGCTCAGTAGTTTTGATCCTTTGGGTGGAAAGATGGTGGTTTTCTTAACAGAGCTATTTTAGGTAAACATCCTTTTATTCTTATCAAGTGATGTATCTGATTGATCTGAAAAGCTACATATACCTTTGGGGCATACAGCACCCCTACCACTCCCTATTTAGGGTAGGATTGTAAACTGGTGTATGCTGGTCAGTAGGTTGTAGGGTTTTCAAGAGTCCGATCCGAAGGATTACCTGTGAGGGAAATAATGTAAATTGCAAGGTTTTGGGGAAGATTGTAAACTGATACATTGAGTAATGAAATGCGGGGCAGAAGGATGGAGATAGGTAACCATGAGCACCTTTTCTAGGAATTCTTGAGTCACTTGTCCAATGTTGTTTTAGATGTCTGAATGTGGTTGCTCAGTTTTGTGCTTTTAAGGTTTTTTTTTTGTTTTTGTGGTTGACTGGATCATTTTACGAATATAGTTGAGAGTGAAGCAAGAAACACTGTCCCACTGTTGACATCAATCCTGTTCTTTTTGAGCCTGGACATGCAGTTTCTAGATGCTCAGGAGTGTTTTGCATGTTGAAAAAAGAAGTCTGTATTTAGGCTCCAACAATTCCATATGTTTAAGAATTTCAGTGGCAAACTTTTAGATTGGAAAATCTCAATTGTAAGTTTATAATCAGAAGATTTGTCTGCAGAATTCTGCTGCGCTTAAGAGTGATTTCAAAGCATTCATTTCACTCATTTCATTATGTTTAAAAGAGGGCATCTTAACTGAAACAAGGTAATTCACTGGTATATGTAAAAATGAGAGGTAACCCTGTGTTGAAAGAGGGGCAGTAGTTCATAAAATTTTTTTTCGGACAAAAGTTGTCTCACCTTGGAATGGCCAGTCTCAGATGAAAAGTAAAGGTGGAAGTGACATTGCAGCTTTTAGTGTTGGGGTGGGGTTTTTTGTTGGTTTTGTTTGTTTAGGGTTTTTTTTAATATTACTAATGTGATGAATGACACAAATTACTTTCTTTTCACTTTTCAGTAAACCAGAGAATATCATCCTATAATTATTTCAGTGGAGACTTGTGAAAATTTTTATTGCTCAGAAGATTCACTTGCTCTTTTTTCCTTTTTAATCTAGAATAAAGTTTGTAATTTAAGGGGTTTGCACTCATTTCCTGTAGCTATAAACTTAATTCAATGGAAAAGTTGCTTGTAGTTCCATAATATGCCTTTTAGATAAGATGTTCTTGTTTCTACACCATGGAACCCAGGATAAATGTCTGCACACCGATGACTCCTGAGGGAGTAGAAAGTCTGGTGGGGTTCGAATTTATGTTTCATGTTCTGCTCCTTTAAAACTAGTAGGTTCGTTTAGTTTTTCAAAAATCTTGCTTTCATAATTTGATTTCTGTCTTCTTATATGCAGGATTCTTCTAAGGGTTATGCTTGATTAGGGATGTTTCATGTGGGCTCTGGCAAAAAAATCCTGTCTCAAACCCCTTTTTTTCGGGTTTTTTTCTGCCTGGTCCTTAAGTCCTTTTCAGCAGGGCTTGAGTGCTTGTGGAGTTAATCTTTAATCTAGATGTAAAGGGGGCAGAAATAAACTTTCACAGGTAACTAACTAGCTGTAAGTTGAGCACTTGTTAAATACTGAAATTGGGCATCAGTAAGTTTCTAGCTATCTTAACTTTCAGAATGAGGAAAGGGACCTTTAGCTTCTGTATTAGAGATCCCTCCATGATTCATTGTTATGCATTTTTAGCACAACACTGAGAATTTTAGTTTTTAATCTTCAGGCTGTTCAGTAGAAGCAGAATACTGTTAGCCTAGAAGGAAAGGCTGGATCCCTAGAAGAGGTTGCTGAACCCAGAAGTAGGATTCAGCACCAGACACTGAAGAGAAGGACTGTAGTGTCTGTCGTCTTTCTTCCTCTGGAAGAGTAGTGTGACCTTCCTTACAATGAAGGCCTTATCTTCTTATTGTGTAAACATGAAATATCCTTCAGCAGTCCATGCTTTCCATGTACCTGTTTTTCATTGTAACATAAGCCTGGCATATTAAAGCAGTCATGTCAGCTGTTACTATGGGAAGTTGCTAAACTTTTTGGAAGAATGGAAGAGAAACTAGTAGAATATCATGGAACAAATACTCCTTTCTTTAATACAAGAACTTTTCCATGTTTTAAATGGAGGTGCTAGAATTTCTCTGGGTGAGTTTTTTTGTAAGAGTGACATTGGTGGAGCCATGTTTCCTGTGCCTCCCAGTCTTCCTGCTCCCCTGACATGGGGCTTTATCGCGTCTGAATGAGTGAATAGCTTCAGATGTCTTCTCTCCTGTTTTTTTCAGTGCTGCTCACCTCTGCTCTGTTGTCTCTAGCTGGGAAACAGGGCTGCACACACTGAGTAGCTAGGGTTAGGAGCAAGAAGAAAGGGTTGAGCTGTACGTGTTTTTGCTACGCTTGCATAAGGAGTATTTTGGTCACTCCATAGCAGTAAGGTGCTACCCCCGCCGCCCCCCCCCCCCCCCCCCCCCCCCCCCCCCCCCCCCCGTCTTTCCTTGTAGGGTAGGTCTTCTGTTGCATCTCTGTTTTTGTAGGTTTTTTTAAACTGTTGATGTTTTATAAACTTGTTAGCAGTACCTTAACTGCTACAATGAAACATTTCATCTCTCTTCTCTAATGGATGTGCTTCATGTGGGTACACCTATTTATTTTTTTTAACAGCTACATTGAAAAAGTTCATTTATTTTCCCAGTATAAATCCTTAGCATTGTATTTAATGGTTTTTTTTTCATCTTTTTATTTTATCTATATTCCCTGTGTAATTGAATGCAGTACTTTGCAGGGGGAGTTCTCAGTTACCTAAATCTTGTATCTCAGTTACCTAAATCTTGTACAATATGGTGCTGCTGACTTAAGTATTTGAAATATGCTTTAACCTTTAAAATTGGGATAGGTACTGCTTGATTAAAAAAAAAAACAAAACAAAAAAAACCAAAGAACACAACAACAAACTTTTTTTTTTTTTTTTTTTTAACCTGTGGTGCATTACAAAACTGTTTCATAATATGTGTGTTCCTGTTTGGAAAGCAAAGTCATTCTCACATTTAAAAGTTAATTATATCTTTCTATTGAAAAGTCATTAATGATACCTGGGAGAAGGTGAATCTAGGAGTATTTGGGGTAGGAAGTTATTTTGTGTTGTGAACATTCTTTAAGTTATGTTGTTGTGAATTTTCTTTAGAAGGTAATTATAGGATGTGACTGAAATATATGTAGTCTTAAACTTCTAAACTTGCATTGGTAGACTGCAGTCATATCCTTCAGTTTGTACCAAATTTTTTGGGGGGATGGGTAAGGAATTGTATTCTTAAGTTATGACTTAGCCTGATTGACTAGATTTTTTTAGTAATTATATTCATCAAAGTTGCATGTAGACATTTACACATACTGCCTGTTGATAGTGTAAAGGATGATGAGTGTTCTGCTGGGTTTTTTTCTACTCTGGGCATCTAAATAAATCATAGTTTAGAGCACCAAAATTAGAAGCTGGCTTTGCAAAGTTCCAGTGGTGAGGGGCATCTTATGGGCATTGTTCAGCATGTCTCAGTGAAGCATTTAAAAGTACAAGGTTGTGAGTCTTCATAGACAGCTGAGTGCAAAGGTGTATTCTTAAGAACAGAAGGATCTGTATGCCTTGTCGTTATATATGTGTTGTTCTTATTTCGCTTAAACTTAAGGACTTTTATTAAGTTACGGAAATGAATATGCCAGACAGGCATTGATTGAAGAGTGATTAAAATTTAGGGACATGGTTTATCCATAGTGCTTGCAGGAGGTGAACCTGCACATAAAGTACGTATTGTTCTTACTGTCTTAATCTACTTAGTGTTTTGTAGTTTTTCAGAGCAGAGATTGTCTTCTTTTGTTGTTTGGAAAACACATCCTGTGTAGAAATGATTCTTAACTCTTAAGAAGCAAGCACTTGAAAAATTAAGATGTTGGTGTTACTGCAGTGAATCATTATTTAAGTCTTCATTTTTAGATGATGCCTAGTACAGTGTTCTTGCAGGAATGTAAAGCCTATTGGCATTGCAGTCTGATGCAGCCTGTTAGCCAAAGGGCAAGATGAATCAACTAGAATTTTTAGTGGGGAAGAGGGATGTAGAAATGGTGATCTGAGAAATTAATTGCTAAGCAGAGCTAATATTCTACTGAACAGAGCTGTTCTTAGTGCTGTTTTCCAGGTTAGTCTTGGTCTTGGGTGTTGAATAAAATGTAAGCTTTTTTTGACTTGCTTTTGTTTCTCTAGTTACTGAATGAAAGGGCATATGAAATTGATTTCTCTTTGTATGTCCCTTTGCACCAGTTCTTTGGAAATTACAGGACGTCAGGGAGCATGGTAAATGAGCTACATGATTAAATTTTTAAATCTTACAACAGCTTTGTCCAGGATGAAAATCCCAAAATTTCAAATTATTTCTTTGTTATAGGTTTTCTTTAAAATATTGCTTGATTTACATTTGTAAGATTAATAATAAATATACTTTCTGGTTGACATTTCATAAAACAGAATTATAATCTTAAGGAATGCATTACCCACAACAGTGTACTTATTGTGGCAGTGTTACTTTTATTAAACCATTTATCATTTTAATGTTGTGTATTCTGACTCTTAAGGGTTTCTATCTTTTTCTTCAAAGAATATGCAACAAAACAAATTCAACATTAATTTTTCTTTCCTACAGCATTATCTGCATACCAGAGGTACTACAGTTTACAATCTGACTACTGGAAGGTCTGTATATGCTGCTTTTTTTTTTTTTTTTTTTTAACATATTGTTGTAAATGATTGAATTTCTGAAATAGTTCAATTTCAGTATAAGTTTGTAGTATATATCTGCAGTTACTTTTTGCCATTTTAATTGAGTTTTAATGGAAATATTCACCTATATGTAAGAATTATGACAAATCTAAGTGGAAATAAGTCTTCACACCATTTGTTGAAATGGTAAAACAATTAACTTGACACATTTTATATTTTTTTTATTATTATCTCTTCAGTTTTTCTTATGTAAGCATAGATACTTGGATACGTATGAGTATTGAGAGAAGCATAACCACTTGAAAGCTGCTGCGCAGGCGTTGGACTTGTACTAGGAAAAATGTTCTCAGGTTGCTTTTTATTTGCACAGATGCCAAATTGTTTAAAGTCCCTTTCAGTATTTTAGATAACATTCTTATGTAACACAGGAGAAAAATCCTGTTAGTATATCTGCCTTATCTGTAAGTCCATGTAGAGGTAGCAGGACTTGACATGAATAAAATTTAAAGATTTCTTACAGCAATATTGTCAAAAATATTTAGCATTGTTGTATTGTCACATGAAATAATTTGAAGCTCGTGATTGAAACAGAGGTGCAGGAAAGCATGTAACAGTAGATACTTGTGTGTTTTTAAGCAGCTGTTTTTCTTAAAAGTGTGTGTGAGTACATATTTCAAATAGGGATGGCTCACTCTGGAAATATATTAATTCCATGTATATATAACAGCAGTAGAGAAACGTTTTCTGTGCTCTTTGCATTTTATAGGGACTGTAAGTACATGCTGAAAAATCCTGTGATGACAACTCCCATTTGAGGGAGTGGAAAAGGAGAAAGGCAGGGTGAATAAAGGTTAGAAGAATAAATTGAAATAAGTGTCTTCTGGCATATGGAAGGAAAGGTCTAATCGGAGGGTCCTTGGAAAATTGTATTGGCTTGTAAGCCCCCGCTCCAGCATAAGTTACAGGAGTGCCATTTTTGCACCAAGTCATTTTGGAGTTGAAGTAGTTTTTTTCAGAAGTTACAACAATAAAAACATTAATCTATTCTTACTTCTTACATGCTCTCAGAGAGTTAAAGATTGCTGTAAATGAGTGTTGAAATCGATCAGTTAATTAAACATCTACTGTAATAGTTTCTGTTGTTTGTACTCTTCCCACGTTAAGCATTTCAGAATAGCTTGTGACTTGAATTATTTTTTCCCTGGCTTTTGTTCCACTGGCTCATTATTAGAAGAAGTGATAGGTGATTAGTAAATTATTTTCCCTGTGTTTTAGAAAGTTCAGTGTGAAGTGTAAATGACCATATGTATTTCCGTATATGTATAGAGTGTTATAGTGTGGCTTAGAATATTATCTGCAGTTACAATAAATGCAAACTCTTGATTGTTTTGCAGTTCCGTTTCAAGAGCACGGATGGCAGTAAAATGTGTTATCTATGCTTGATGTATTGAGAACAATTTCTGTTTGTATGCAGTAGGCTGCTATTGTAACATACCTGTTTCTTGTGTGTATCTCAGGAGTTTTAACATTGAAAGATTCTTTCAAACGGTTCTGGTTGCAAGCATGAGAGCATTATTTGGAGCTGATGAAAGAGCATTTTGACTTCTCCAGAGGGGAAAAAAACACAAAAGGCCCGTAATTTTTCATCAGGGGGACCTCATCTGTGAGGGTTACTGTGCTACTTCATCTCATTACAAGCTTCCGTATAAATGTGTAGACCAAAGTGTTGGGTTTTTTTCATAATGATTTTGGAGCTTTTGTTACTTTTATATGCAAGAAAAAGAGCCTGAAAGAGTCCAAAAACATTTTTCAGTGAAAAACTTTTTTGATGAAACTGATAAAAATCACAGGTGAATCATATTTTATCTTATTAATGGATGATGAAGCTAGTCTAGAGTTGGCAGTGGGAAGCTGCCTGGACTGCATCTAGAGAAAGGTCTTTCCACCTTTCCAAGCTGAGATGATTTCTTGTTTCTTGTTATCCTTAATGATTTGTATCTGTAAATAAACTATTTAGTCAAGAATAGTAAGTTTATGTTGGTTTTTTCATCACCTTTGTGACCAAAAGTGGGCTGTTTTGTTATACTTTGATAAACTTTTTTCCAAAGAGGTACAGATGACTAAATTAAAAAAAAAACAACAAAAAACAAACAAACCCCCCCACCAAAACCCAGACACATTATGAGTTTTTTTTTAGGAACTTCTTCTTTGGGGTTGTCTTTTTTAATTTCTTGAGGGGTTAGATGTCATCAATTAAGCTGTTGGAATTCATTATGGTAAAGAAAGGGAGAGAGAGAAGGGTGTGAAGGAAGGGTGGTATTTATGAGCTGTGAGGAGAGAGCTGTGTGAGAGAGCTGAGAAATTGCTGGAGAATGCTGAATCACATGAAAGTTGTTATTATATAAGGCAGGTTTGAAACCAGACAGGAACAGTCTTACAATAAAACTTAGGCAGCATATCTGAAATGACTTACGGTGGTGCAGTGCAAATTTACGTGGTTGAAATAAGTGTCCTGTATGGTCTTTGATTTATAAATTGAAAACTTCTAGAAGAATTGTGAGAGATTTTAGGTTGCTTTGAGTATTGTTTGGCCTCCTTACATAGTAATTTTAGTCTCTGTTGCTCTGGGTTTTTACTGTTGCATGGGATTGGTAATAGAACATTATTTTCATGCATTGTGCGTTATATGATAGTCATTCTACAACTCATCTATTTTTTTCCTTTCATGAAGAAAAGCATTTTACTTCCACCCTCTCATAGATTTTTCTTATGTTCTGATTTTTTTACCAAGTTGTTTTCTGTCAGAATTTGGTGCATGGACTGTTTTGTCAGTAATACATTAAGCATTTTGTTGATTATGTGGAACAAAGAGAAAGAAAAACCAGAAAACATATTCTGGATATATGTTACAGTGACAGAACTGAAGGTAGAAGGTTAGGAAGATGCTATATTTTGCCATTTACAGATCAATACTCCCTCCATTCTGGTGAGGTATTGCTTCCTTTTAAAAAGGTAATACCTGTATGGATAGTTTTGAAAGAGCTGGGTTGCATTATGCTGCATATTCCTAAATAGACCACTTTTTGCAGTAATATTTTCAGACACCCACAGATCAACGTAAAATGTCCTGCAAAATTACTGAGTTTCTGCAATTTTTGTTCTACATAAAAAAGGTATCTTAACTCTGCATCTTAAAAAAATATTTGACTTGAAATTTTAAAATGTGACTATCTCAACTTGGATAAAAGCTGAGATAACTTAATAGAGTTCTAGCATTCACGTAGTTTTCTCAATGTTTCTTCATGTGCTTATGCTAAAATAAATCTCCCTTCTGTGCAATGTACTTCATTCTGATTTCTTTTTAAAACTCCCCTGTGTCAACGTATTGGAGGAGGTGAGGAGGACTGTGGGGGATGAATGGATAGGAAGGGCAGTTCAGGAGAGGTAGACAACCAGAACTGCAGTTTGTAGATTTTGATGCTACTGAAAAAATAAAGATATCAAGTCTAAGTGTCTGCCATGGTTAGCAGTTTTGACATATTCTGAGGAGGCAGGATTAGAAGGCTCAGCAAGGAGCAAGATATTCCTGATTCTATCCAAACATGATGGCAGATAACTGGCACCTGGAAAAAGTTATTTTAATCATCTCGTGTGGTTGCATTATTATGCAGTTGATCATACTGAACTTTTTTATATAACGTCTGGGTTCAGGTAGGGAAACAGAAATTTCAGTACATGAGTGAGCTAAGTGTATGTAAGTGTGAAACATCTGGGTCTCTTGCATTGACATGGTTGCCCAGGGCAGGGGAGACCTAGAAACTTTCTTCCACAGATGCGGGGCCACAAGAGGTTTCACTTGGATGATTCCTGGCAGGGTTTTACAGAAGAGCCTGACTGTCCAGTACTTTGATTAAATCTCTGCTTTGGCATGACACTGCTACTGCAACCCTCATGTGGTTTGATACTTGATTAAAGTATATTTTGGCCTTTTGCAGGCAGGTGACTGTTTCCATATTGTCAGTTAGAAATTGTGTGCCTATAGTTCTTGCAACACAGAATGTGAACAAAGAAAAATTTTTGGTATGGGTACATTAGGTAGCAGCAAGCTCCCATATGCTGATTCTCTGCAGTGTTTCCATAAGCCATCTATTGTTGACATCTCTGTGAGTGGGGAATAAATATGTAGCTTTCTAGACAGGTTTTTAGTCAAATCTGGGCAATTGTGGACAAGTTATGAGGAGCGTGAGGACAGCACTGCCATTGTACCTTATTCTGAGTGTGTTAATTCATCAAAGAGAAGAATCCTGTCTTGTCTTCAAGGATTTTTGTGAACTGTGTTTCACTGGAGTAACAGAGGGTACACAGATACTTAAACATTTCTATCTGTATGTGAATAAGCTGGATGATTGCCGGGACATAGTATTTCGAAATGCACCTAAGTGAACCTTAAAATGGTGGAGGTTACTGTGTAAATGAGTTACTTCTCTATCAAGTAAGACTGTTTACCACGGACTAGGATGCTAGAACTTAGATTGAGGATGCCTTAAAAAGAGAAGAAACCGCAATTTATTCAGTCATACTCAACTGTAGTATCTCTTTGCAGAGAAGTGCTTGGAGTGTATCAGTAAGAAAATCTAAATATTCCTTGAAATGTTTGAGGAACACTTAATTAGTGAGTTATATCCTCCAACATGAATTCAGAGATAGACATCTTGTTAGCTGTTGACTTTGGCTGGAAAGTTGCCTAGAAGAAAAGGAAATCTGTCAGGCACTCTTTATCATTGTTATGAAAATGGTCCTAATCACCTGTCTTTTTAATAAAGATTTCATTTATGTGGTCAGGGTGAAAATATCAAACGAGTTTAGTAAACTCCAAGGAGGATTTTCAAAGAGCTATTTTTCTGTGCCAGTGGATTTTAAAAATACCTGGGTGGAAGTGTGGTACAAACTGAATTTATAGTTGCAAGGTTATACTGTAGAAGACTGAATGAATCTAGGTTGTGTTTTTTTTTAAAAAAAAAAGGGGGAAAGAAATTGAAGGAGGGTGTGTGTACTGGTGTTTTGCTGCTGTTTTTGTTAGTTGTTTTGCAGCAAGAATTGATTTAGTACTGGAAAGCAGCTATTTTGGTACTCCCTGCCTGTGTTTACTGGACATTAGAGCTACTGAGTTTGAACGTTTACCTCAGACCTTCTTCATGTTTGTCTCTTAAATGATTCTTAGAAATTAAATTTTGGCTATATGTTTGCCAATAACAGAACTTCCTCTCACTTTTCTCAGATAATCTTTATAAAACTGAGGAGAATCCAAAACCATGCAAAGGTACTAAAAAAACCCCCAAAACCGAAGTTCTCTTTAGAAAGCCCTGGACAATGCAACTGTGTATGTGTGTGTGCTAGTCACAGAAAAGGATGTGATCTTAGTCTGTGCTGAATTGTTGGTTTGTTACAGAAAGTGATTTTGTGATGTTCTTAATTATGTAGACCTAAAGTGTTATTTAATACCAGACAATTTTTTATAGTGCTGGTTTTTAATTAAAACAGTGTAGAAATGTTAGTAGGAGTATTCTTAACCTTATGGCTAAAACACTTCTAATTAGTAGTAAGGTGTTTTTTTTCCCCAAAGAATGACAGTAACAAAAGACTGAGAGTATGTGTTTTTAAAGGTGACCTGTTGCTTGTTTTAATATTTTAATGCAGCTTGACTTCATCTCTTCTGTTTTGGTAGGCCAGGTGTCTTTTTTGGTATGTTTTCTTAATACTATAAAATAGGAAAACAATTTAAAAAACATTAATGCTTTAATTTAGTATGTTGTGCTGTCTCTCTTTCTCCAGAATGTAAGTCTGTTCCCCCCTTTTTTAAATAGTTGGACAAAAAGCAATTACTAGACATACTGATAACAGCAAATAGGAGAAGGTTTTGCACCTTAGAGGATCTGTTATAAAGCAGCAATTTTCCACTTCATTGACTCACAACTGTTTTATTTTCTGCAGTAACCTCAAAATACCAAGTAGTGTTTTTAGACAGAATACATCAAAACTTCCATTATTTTTTAAATTAGATATAAATGCTTGGTTTAATTGAAATAGTACAGTGGTATGGGATCAGTAGAAATTGCTGGAGCAGACGCCTTTCTGAAACAAAAGTTGGAGAAGGCTATAGGATGATTTGTGAATGCTGCTTTTTATTCAAGCCCTTAGTTTTTTGGAACTTTTTTTTATTTTAAAGGGAATGGCTATCCTTTATAAGGAGCCAGATTTCCCTGTAAGAGTCCTCAGAGAACAAAATTTTAAAATCACAGAAAAAGCCTTTTATATAAATTACTAGCACATAGCAACATAGGGCATGTACAGGAGAAGCAGAAAGACAGAAACAGTCCCTTTCATCAGCGGAGACTTAATCAGAGAAGCATTTAAAGGAAGACTTGATCAGGAAAGCAAGTTTCAAAAATCCTTGATGAAGGTGAAATTTGCTGAGATTAAGGGCATTACAGAAGGTACTGGGAGATGCAGTAGGTGACCTGAAGCTGGGTAAGGTGAAAACCTGCAATTCAGAATATATTTGCAAAATAAGATGATAGAGTAGGAATGGAATAAATAGAAGTTTCAGAGAAAATGGAGAATCAGAAAGTGAAAAATAAAAACAGAAATTAAATAAAGATTCAGCGGTTCTGGAAGGCATTGAGATTGGAGATGTTATTAGTACCTTCTATATGCTCTTTATTTCTGTCTTGAAAATGCAGTGCTCATCAGCACAGCACATGGGATTCTATACCACCCCTCACTTTTGACTAAAACAACAGTTTTTAGATGGCAGTCATTTCACTAGAAGGATTTTGGCACAGACATTCTGGTCATGTTATGAGAAGTTACGAAATATAACTCTTTCAGGACATATTGTAGACTAAGAGGGAGAGGGAACCATGATGTTATTATGTGTTATGGAACAGCAAATACAAAGCAGAGATAAGTTTGAATGGCCTAATTTTTAACTACTGAAGACAGTACATCATCGTAATGGAGATAAAAAGCATTTTTATGGAATTTAATGGGATAAGCATTTTCAGGAGACTGTGTTGTGGAAAGCAGTCTGGAAACACAGTCTGAGTCTGATACAGCATGATAATACATGATGGCGAGCTATTATGCCACAGGAAAAAAAAAAAAAGAGGGGAGGGAGGAGGCTGAGGAGAGAAATAACTGTAAGACCCAAGTGAGACTGAACAAGTAATATGAGGAAGAGGAAAGTGTGGCTAGAGGAAGAATCACAGGGAGTGGGGGAAGGGAAATTGGGGCCCTGCTGAGAATTTGAATGTAAAGAAAAGGAGAGAAGTGAAAACAAACCTGAAGGCTAAAAGCATATGGGGAGAAAGGAAAGGTATATATAGAATGATATAGGAGTGCATTGTGGGAGGTCTGAAATGAGACTTCTACCAGCTTTCTCCCCAACAGCAGCCTCTGTGTCATTAAATACACCAGGCCAAATATCCAAGGAAGACTGTAGCTGTTCAGGTGAGGAGCACAGTATCACTCTCCATCAAAGGACCAGGATGTCTTGTGTTTTGAGGAAGGCAGAAGGTAGAGTGTGAAGCACTGAGGATCACTTGGGGAACTAGACAAGTAGATAATAAAAATTCAGTATATTTACAGTTGAGGATGTTACATTAATGGGGCTTCAACTGATAAAAATGAACATTCTGTCCTGAACTTGCTGGAGAGTCCATGGCAAGGGAAGCAGTGAGTGAAGATAACAGAAACACCTCTCATTAACTAAGCAATGAAGATTTTTAATGTATGTAGCTGTTACTTCAGCTGGTGGTAGCAATTTTCTGTCATAAAAGAAAGGGTTTTGCAGGAAATCAGGAACAAAGGATCTAGCAATTGCACAAAGTCTTTTAATGAACTGCTGATGAAGAATACCTGAGGACATATTTTCCATAATATTTGTTTTTTGAGTGCAGTTGGTAAGAGCGGGTAGTTCTCTTGGTGAAAACTTTGCACGTTGATTCTAAGGTATACCAGCAAAACAAAAAGTGGGGGGAGCAGATATGTCATCAGCAAAGGTAATTTTGAAGAAAAATCGGTTAAAAAGTACAACAAAGCCTGTGGGTACTAATATCTGTTTTGCCAAAGATTTTTAAAGCTTATTAACGCATTTAGATCATGAACTTGTCCCTTGAGTATGTCAAGATGAATAGAAATTGTAAGTGAGAAGATATTTGAATAGCTAGAACACTGTTAAAAGAACAAGACGTAAGAGAAATTTGGCATATGAGGACTGCTAAATATATGAATTGTGCACCTTACAATCACTCTTCTGTATCAGAATGCTGAGTAGCTTTGTTAACACACTGCAGATGAGGTTATTTCAGCATCTTATAGGTGTGATCAGTTAGTATGATTATTCAGTGATGATAAAAAATGAGGATTCTTAAATGCAAACTATGTTTGTGAAGACTAACTGGAATTCTGCCTTTTAGCAGTAAAAGAATAGTGTGTATGCTTTCAAAATATTTCAGAGAAAATTAATAAATAAATAAAAACTCTGTAATGCTGGAAAAGTAATGATGATTACCTTTTTTTCTAAAAATTGGTAAAAAAGTGTTACCGATTACACTTGGTTATCTATAAAACACACAAAATAGAGCAAATGAATAACTGTATTTGGGTTTCAGGAAAAAAAAAATTTAATATAGGGTGCTAGAAATAAATGTTATTTCCTGTAAATCAGTAAAGCAGACAAGTTGAAAGAAGTGCACATTTTCCTAAAGTACGTTGTTAAATGAATACCACCTAGAAAAAATTGCGAAAATGTATTGTATTTCATGCTGTTAATTATAGGGTAAAGCACGACTGAATATATTGTTTAGAAAAGAGAATACATTTATCCAGGTATTTCTTAAAGGGTAATAAATCTTGAGAGTTAAGAGTTTTGGGTTTTGTGCATTCTGGTGTATGTGTGTCTGTCTAAAATTCTGCCCCTCTGTCAGCTAAAATACAGAGAATTCTTAGCTAGTCTCATGAAGGAGAAAGCAGCAGATACTGTTTTTTACTATTATTAATGTAAATAATACAGCATGTCCAATTTTGTGTACAGTAAAATTGTACAAGGTTATAATAATTAACTCTCTTACTAGATTATTTACCTAATGAAATCATGACAGGAGGCCATATTCCCTGTCCTTGAAAGGAATCCAGAGTACGTTTAAATTCTTAAAAAGAATGAGACTGACCGATTCAACTAATAAATCCTGACATGTTGCCTTTGATCTCCAGATAAATTTGATAAATTGTTGCTTTTTTAAATGTCTCTTTCAATTAACTGTCATCATACAAAACAAAGGAGTTCTCCTCTGCACCTATAAACCATGTACCTGTTTGAGTCACAACAAGTATTAGGTCTTTTTAGGGAGCATGTATGTTGCTCTTTGATAAGAAATATTTTGCATTTGCACTAAATAAAAAAAAAAAGTTTTTATTTCAATGTCTGCAGTTCTGAATTTTTTCATTGTATATTCATTCATTAAGCCACTCGTCCCTTTCAGTCAGTGGGTTTGTAAGAACTCAAAACTTTGGGAAATCTCTAATATACTGAGAATGATAATGCTGAGAGAGGAAAGAATGTGCTTTGGAGGGTAACTTTGCTTGGGTCAGGAGGAGAAGACAAGACACAATCTCAGAGGGACCCTAACACTCCACCCTCACCCTAGACATGGTATTTGTTTCTAAAATATATTAATAACATTTTCTAATGCTCATGCTTCACTCCGGAAATGCAGCAGGAATGCTGTTCTTGTCCCCCTGTATGTATGATCTCTGTCTAGAAGTCCAAGTACTCTGGATGGAAGTAATGCAAGTATCATCGGGATTGATGAAAGTCTCCTCTGAAAAGCTTTTTGTGCATGTTGAATTCTCTTACTGCAGAAGTTTCCTTTGTGCAGAATAAAAACCTGTCATCCTTCATCTACTAGTACTTAGAATAATAGCATGCTTCCTTTCTTCAGTCCCTGTGATGTGGAACGTAGGATGCTAAAATATGAGGCATGCTGAAGTGTGGCAGTGGAGAAAACTCATCAATTCAGATTGTGCAGAGAGAGGCGTATTTAGTTGAGTAGAACAGTTCTAACTTGAATGGAGGACACATATTCAGTAGGCTGGAATATTATTTGAATGTTGATAAAACTGAATGACCAAATGTTTATTTTTGTAAATACATGCAACTATATTGACAAAGTATGTGATGCTTGCTTTTTCAAAAGTACTCTGTTTGCAGAATGCACACTAATGGTAGGAAGTTCATACTCTGTATGTTTGCTTTTTGTTGCATGGAAAAGGTTAAAACAAAACACACCACCCTGTTTTTCTTGTCTGTAGTTTGTAGATTGCTGTTTGATCATAATCTATGAGTAAATACTGAGTTTCCTTAATGAGTGGCGTTTCTTCCCTTCAGAAATAAATCTTAACATTTTAAGCTTCTTTCTTTGAAAGATGAAACATTTGCTTAGTTCTAGAAACAAGAGTTGTTTTATTTTGCAAATTTCGAGTTTTTGAATTTGCTCTTTTTAGAACTGACATTACAGTTCTAGATTTTTAAAATACTCATTCAAGCATGTACCTAATTATTCTTCTGCATTGTCTCCTTTTCCTGGGGATACAGATTCAGTCTTTTCTGTGTGGTGGGGGTGGGTAGGGGAGGAATGGTTAATTGTACTAGATTCATACACAGTTTAGATAGAGAAGGGAGCAGGTGGGAGAATGGGGAGACACAGACCTTGGGGTCTCTTTCTTAAAGAGCCTACACATAGCTTGTGTGAGACTAGTAAGCTCATGCTTTGAAGAAAAGGCAAATAATTTAAAATGTTTCTAGAGCAGTGTTGGAGCATGATTGTGCTCTGCTCTGTGAAGCAACTTTCCAAGGATGAGTATTTAGAGGGGAAATAGAAATCATTTCTGCTTCTGATGTCTCCTTGCCTTCATGGAGTGCATCAGGTGAGATTGGTGCTGAAACCACCGAGTGCCCTCCTTGAAGGGAAGGCCAGGTGTTGAATAAATACTGGAGATTCAAATGCTAAAGTATACTAACAGAAAACAAACAAAACCTTTTGAGTTTAGATAATTTCAAGCAAAAGTATTCCTAAATGTATACTGAGGTCTGCAGCTACCTAGAAAACCTGTAGCTGATCATCTGTTCTTCTGCAGCTTGCAAGTTTGTAGTAAGTAGATGGGGATTTACCAGCATTCAGAAGAACCTAGGAAAATACTGGCTTTTGTCACCCTCGGCCACTTCTCTGGACTCCTGTATTCAAATTATTTGGCACTAATTCCTAAGTCACTATGCAGAGTAATTTTGTTTTGTGCAAGTTATCCCTCCCAGCTTCTGAGGTATAACTCAGAATTTATAACTTCCAGTCTTCATGCTGTGTCATTTTTCTGAACTCATTTGCCAGAGGAGTGGGACTGATGAGAGATCCAACATCCTGGACATGGGAGAAATGGCAGTCAGTTAGGGAACTTTCACCCAGTTTTCTTCTTTCCCAGCCTGGTCTTTGTTCTGCAAGGCCAGAAAGTTCCTCAATTCAATTTTATCTGATATTACCAGCGAAAAGAGAAGTATCTTTTTTTCCTGGTTTCCTCATTCAGTCTCTTTCTGGATTAGGTTTTTACTTACTGTTTTTCTAATTGCACACATTGGTCTAGTCTCTTCTTTCTGAAATCTCAGGATCATTAAAAAGCCAGCAATAAAACTGTATTACCAGACATCATAAATATGCTGGTGCTGTCTAACGTGTTTTCTAGAAGTATTTTAGGTACTGTTTTTCTCTCTTCCCAAAGAGGATTGGGATCCATTTCATGCATTTACCTGTTGGGACACTGATTCTTGGGTTCAGACACAGATAGATCCATTCCCAACCATCTTAATAGTGTAATTAGAACTTTGTAAACTCTTCTGAAAACAAGTAAGCTGAAAATCTGATTCCAGTCCTGGTAAACACTGTAGAAGGGATGATGGATCAAACGGGATCCATCAAATGGGGGGTGGGGGGGGGTGGGTGGGGGGAGGGGAGAAAAATAAATTCAGTCATATGTGCAGTTAGCTTAAACTTTGTTTTTGGAAAGCAAAGATGATTATAAACTTATTATTATTCCAAATGACTATTTTCATTCTGAAAATACAAAAACCCATACCAGTAACAGAGAAAGGGGAATCTGTTTAAACTGGATTAGTGCTGATGGTGATATTTTCTGTGGTTTCTGTTCTGTTGTCAGCTGCTGCAAGAAATTAATGCTTACTGCATCTTTCAGAAGTTTTCATATCACTGGTTGAATAGAAAGTTGCATTAGTTTTGCAGAACGCTGCAGACTTGCAAGGTTTTAATGGTTTCAAAAAGCAGCTGGGCGAATTCAGGGAAGAATAATCCATTAAGAGCAATTAAATATGAAGACATTTTGTCTGGCTTTAGAAACCTCTGAACCACAAATCACTGGAGGTTGGGAGGATGTTCTTGGGAAGGGAAGGCTTAAAATAATCATAGAAAGGTGAATGAAATTACTCTTAGCAGTAACTTCAACAGCAACATTTTAAAAGTTCAATGTTACAGCTGAATTGTATGATAGCCTGCCCCCTCCCTCCATAACTGGAGTTATGTTTCCATTTGGTGACATAGTCTTTACCTTTTGGAAAGCAAGCATGATTTTCTGATTAAATGCAATCATTGGATGTTGTCTGGAGCAGAATTATTCTGTGGAGCTATACAAGAATTTCAGTATGCTTTATCCTTTTCTCTCTGTGAAATCCATAAAAATACAATAACATAAATGAAATCATCCATCTAGTTCGTAATGGAGCATTATAACCCCGTCTCAAATCTGTTTCTGATCTCAAAACCTAGGCAAACAGAGCCCTCTATCTGTCTGAAACTTGTAAATAAGTTCTGAAGAAAAGCTTGTTTTGAATTCACCTCAGTCATACAGTATGTCTTTCAGAGGAATGTCAGCCTTTTTCTTTTCTAAACTTCCTTCCCTGTGCATTGATGTCAAATGAATTCCTTGGGAGTCTCCCCTCGATCACGATGGCTGTAACACTGGCTTTTACAGAAAGAGAACATGTAGGTACTGCTTGCTGGTGAATTTTTCTGACCTGGGTTTTGTGTAAAGAGAAAACTGGAGCAGATGATCAATGTCACTTCTGAGTTAAAGACAAACCAAGATGAGCGATGCAACAGGAATGCAACTAGTTGTGAACTGAGAATGAATATTAAATGCTACCTTGGAAAACTAACACAAAAGAAAAATGGCTTTAAGGGAACACAACTGAAATTTTGAATTTTTTTAAAATGCTACTGTTCAATGGTTTTGCTAATTCTGGGATTTGACATAGACGTGTAACTCCAGGTTCATGTGGCATCTTTCCATGTTCCCTTTAAAGTAACCTGTCTAAACATTGATCTTTATTTTTTCCTGAGATTACAGTTTCTAGTGATATATTCCTAATCTCACAGCCTGTACATACAAACTGGGAGGTGTTGTGTGCGTCTTTGGATATTTTCGTGATTCAAGTTCAGAGAGCAAGTACCAAGGGTAGGACTTCGCTTTGTTACGTGGCTGGAACACAGCACATCACTGAGGTATCAGAGCACCGTCTTGAAGCACTGCTCCATTCCATGGTGACTTACCTGTTCTGGCTGTGGAAAGAAAGTGGTCAACAGTTTTGTAATTATTGGGAAGACTGTGGTCTGCCATATGGACAAAGGATTACTTTGTCGTAAGCGGAACAAAGTTTCGTGTCTCTGTGCAGTGTCAGGCGAGTGTGAGATGAACAGCAATTCATTGGTCTGGATTACCAAACAGATCTAAATCCCAGAGAGTACCTCTTATCCTGAGTCACTTTGGTAGGCTTTGCTTTTAGAAACTGAGGATGAAGCATGAGTGGCCATATGTAAGAAAATCTAAGACATGGATCTCATAAAACCAATTTACTCAAAATTCTTGGTGTAGAAACTCCCACTTAAATGCATGTAAATAAAGTAGGATTTTCTGTGTTATTCCTTTCACCCCGTGCACATTGCACAGACAGCAGAGTTCTCTAAGGCATTTGGGGAGAGCTGAAAGATGTTGTTAGCCTAAGGATTCTTTGTTTTACTGAAGAGGATCTGGGTTGTAGGCCTGAAAAGTGTTTATTGGAGGCCAGTCACAGGGTGAAGGCACTAAACAGGTTTTAGAATGATTGAGATTCATAGCTATCATTCTGTGAAATCTAAAGAGAAATTAAGAAGTAGAATATATCTACCAGTTCATACAGAATCAGATATTTAATTATCACATTGAACAATTAAATATGGTCTGGACTTTCTAAAGCGCATCCTAAAGTGGATGTGTTTGTGTTTAAGAAAAGGATCAAATGTAATGTTGAAAGCATGTTTAAGAGGGAAGTGTTCCACAAAACTTGCCTCAAGTACTTCTGTAAGGCATCAAGCACCAATTAGACCTCCCAGAAAATGAGTTCCTGTTCTCTCCTTTTCCCTGACATTGATTGTGAAGAGACTTTTGTAGGCTCCCTGCTTGTCATGTTCCCTCTCTGTCAGAGCAGGCCTTCAATGGCTATGGTCTGTCTCCCAGAGGGTAAATTATTATTTTTATTTTTTATGTTGGGAGTTCTTCCTAGCAGACCAGTACTTAAGTACCCTTAATTCACATAACCTTCCCATGTTAGTATTCATCCTTCTGTACCTTTGAGAGACAGGTTTCTTCTTTTGTTAAGCAAAGTACAGTGAAGAGTACTGGTGATTTCAAGGTAGGATATTTATGCCTGCCCATCTTGAGATCAGCTAGGTGGTTGCAAGGCCATGATCACAAGTTTATGAAGCTGCCCACATCATTGTCTTCATGCCTTAGAACTATCTGTCTTTTTGTGGGTGTAATTCACCTCATTTTTAAAATCTGCAATTAAAGAATGATCCTGTTTATGGAAATCCATTGTAATAGTTAACTGAACCTTAAGGCAATGTGTAAGAAAGTTCTTTAGTGTTTTTTGAAAATAAGTAAGAAGGTAGAGAGATTTGGATTACACTGGAGAGGAATTGCATGTTCAGGAAGGGTGGGAAGTAACATACAGGGTAGAAGTTTAAACAGTCCTTAATGTTCTCTGAAGTGATAGAAAATTGTGGTTAATTATGAGGGGGAGGAAAGTACATCTTTGATCTAGGGAAATAAATTGGTGTACATTAGACAGCGTCATACTGTAAATGTGGGGCTGGTATTAAATATTTTAAATTATTTTAAATTATTTTTATGATTTACTTTTAATGATTGGAAGTGAAAGTGCATGCTGATATTCTAAAATATATAAATTTTGTATGTTGAATGGTAGAAACGTAGAAGTACAAAAAAGATTATGGAGAAATAAGGTAGCAGGTGGAATTTCATGTGGTATGTTGAGATTTTTAGATGGAAGTATTCGAAATTGTTTGTATCCACCATCTCATGTAGACATAGCTGGTGGTGTTCAGGAAGCTTACCTGGCTATCAGAAAAAGTAGAAAGTATGAAGAGAAAGTTAGAAGCCCAAACAGTATTCAGTTTAATAAAGAACAATACAGAAGCCTATACTGGAAGGCACGGTCTTATATAAAAGATAAGTATAGTTCAACTTGACATTTTGCTAAATCTAGTCATCCTCCTCTGAAACCTAGAACAGCAGAATGAAACTTCAGATAAGTGTTAAAAGCGTATCCAAGAACTGCTTGCAGAGGAGACGGACAGGAAGGAGGGTGAATCAAGATACCATGTGTATGGGTTGGAAAGGGATTCTGCTGACTTGTAGTACAAGAGTAAGGGAGTATCCACTCACACCGACAAGCAGCAATTATAATGTAAAATTAATTTGTGGAACTCAACTTAGTAAAGTATCTTTAAATAAGAGCTCCCTAGAGTCTTGTGAAGATCCGTCAAATTAACAGAGGAGGAGTAAATCCCCATACTATGGCACTAATTGGCCCTCTTCTTCAGTCCTCTCGTCCCTCCTCCTTCGGGCTGCCAGCTAGCTGCATAACCAACAGTGTTTAGGAGTAAACTGCCCCGAGGAAAAGATTTTAAAACTACCAACTTTGAGAGGTTTCTTGCAACTTTCCTTGTAAGGTAAGGTAATAGAACTGAGGAGAGGCAAGTGGATTTAAAAATGTTCAGGTTCCTGATTCAGGGTAGTTTTGATGTCTCCGTTTGAGATTTTTCAGAGAGAATTTTTCAGATGTTAAACCATTGACAGAAGTAATTTAATTAACGTCAGGTACAGCAACAGTGATATAATGGTTAGAAGACGAGGGATTAGTGAGGAAGAGAAAGCTGAGCTCTGGGGTAGATGAAGAAAGAGCGAAGTAGAGCAGTGCAGAATTAGCAGAGAAGAGATGGTAGAGTGTGAAGTGTCCTATCATTTGGCTTGTTTGTATTTTTTTTCTTTGTTTGTTTTGCCTTTAGAAATTGAAGGTTCTTAAACTCTGTAGTATATATATTCACTGAGTGGGCTGAAAATTTAATGATGTACAGTTTTCTGTTAAGAAATGATGATTTGATGGAATTGAAATATTCTGTGGGAATGGTTGGTGGGCTGCCCAGCTGCTTTGCTTTGCTCTTGGCTGCTGGCCATCTTGTCTGCTCCCCCAGCTGCCTGTCATGTGGGCCTGCTGCCTTGTCTGTTGTATCCTATTTTAAGTATTTGTACACGCTAACAAATAAAACAGCAAATCACCAATTAGTGATCACTACTTAACCAACTACAGTCTTAATTGGAAAATCATTTTCAGTAATAATTGATTGATATCTAACTAGCAACCACTAATCAACGATCTTGCATTTTGATACTTAAAACAATTAAACCTTTTAAGGACTAACAAATTCTTATTTTAATATTTGATGTATTTATAGCAATATATAAAACATATACCCCAAATGTGCTATCCAGTGACATTCTCCATTTTCAGATGTTACTGACAAGTGTAAAAATCAAGTCAAAAGTGAAGCAACCAGTGAGATATTTTTTTTTATAGCTGATACTCAGAATTTTGTTACAGATGTGGGATTTGTTCAGTTCGTGGTTTACAGAACAAACTGGTTTTATGCTAGAGCTATTAAAGCCTGCATAATGACGGGCTGGTGTCTGTTGTCCTTTTGTACCTCTTTTAATTCCTTCTCCAACTTCTATTTGTAAGCACACGCAAACTGGAATTCCTCTAGTTTTCCTAGTGAAGCATCCTGAATGATGTCTTGTTTCCTATGACATCTCTGACCAGGGAAAGCATATGCTTGATTCAAATCTGTGCAAATGGGCAAAGTATCTCTTCCCAATGAAGAGAGGGTAATTAAACTCTGTCTGCTTTCTGAAGGTAGGCCTTGGTTTGAGGGCTCTATCCAGCCAGGTGTTTTCAGTGATGTTCCTGAAGCTTTTTATCTCTGAGATGTCTTGCTTTCTATAAAATTCCGAGAGTTTTACTCAGCTGGAAGGAGCATTATATAAGTAGCAGCAGCATTCTTAGGGTACTTAGTTAAAATGCAACTTAAAATTTCTCCATTAAACAGAGTTCCAGATTCAAATTGGTTCTAATTACTGCCCAGCACAATGTGGCTTAATGTTTGAGAGAACAACTGTAGACAGTTTTGCCACTTAATTTTTGTGATTTTTTTTTAAATGGTTTGCTTGTGTGTATTTGAATCACTTTGTAGTCATTCATGCCTTAGTATATTCAGCTTGTCCGCTCCCATTTTGTATGGAGTGGCTCAGGTAGAGTGGCTGTGTAGTTAATGATATTAAGGCTTTTTTCCAACACGGTAATGATTCTCCAGCAGTGAGAAACTGACAGGGAAATAATAGGGCTACTTGTAAACTCAGTGGGACTCCTGTCTTCGCTGGAAAGAGCTGGAAAAATGGTGAATCAAGAGTGTAAAATTCCGTACTAGTAGTTCTGTTTCATAAAATGTTTTGAAGATGATGTGTATAAATAGTGATGATCACTTGCTATATAAAAGGGAATAAAGCATTTCAATAAACTGTCCAGATGTCATCTTCCAAAAAAGATGTTTCAGTAATATTTATGTGTATACATGAACAATCATTAATTTCTGTATTTTGACTGAAAATGTCTGTGAAGAGATCTCATAACTTCTGTTAGGTCAGTGTATCCAGCTGGAAAAAGAGAAAAGCCAAATCCTTTAACAGGTGTCAAATAAGAACGGTTGTTGTCAAAGAAAAACAGAAGTTGAGAAGAACTGCTCTGTTTGATTTGCTTATGCTAAACGAAATTGGGGCCCCACCTCAAGGGTATGGACAAAATAAAGAAATGCCTGCAGGGCAGCATTATGGGGGGGTCTCTGTCATCTGTTCTGGGAAATTGGTGGAAGCGTCTGCCTCTGAAGTGCTTGTTCACAAATGGATGCAGCATGGGGAAAAAATGGGAGGACTTAGAGGTTCACATGCATTCGCAGGGCTATGATCTCACTGGGATCACAGAGATGTGGTGCAATAGTGCAGGCAGCTGCAGTGCTGCAGTGGATGGATACAGGCTCTTTAGGAAGGATGGGCTGGGAAGGTGAGGAGAAGGAGAAGACCTTCAAGAAAGAGCAGCTAGAATGCACAGAGCCCTGCTTCTGGACAGTCGAGAAACCAGCTGAGAGATTTTTTGCCACAGTTGGTGGATGACCAATGTGGGCAATTGATGTGGTGGCTTTCTGCTACAGACCACCGGGTCAAGAAGGAGTAGATGAAGCCTTCTTCAACAAGTGGAAGAAGCATTCAATTTGCAGACACTTGTCCTAACAGTGGGCTTAGCCATACTGATATCTGCTGGCAGGGCAGCATAATAGGGTGCAGTCAATCCAAGAGGTTTCTGGGGTATATTGATGACAAGTTCCTGATACAACTGAAGGAGGAGCCAACAAGGGGAGACAGTCTGCACATCTTACGGTTGTAAACATGGAAGAACTGGTTGTGAGTGTGAAGGTTGAGGGCAACATTGGCTGCAGGGACTGGGACATGGAGACCAGGATCTTGAGACAAAGCAAGGCAAATAGTAATCAAAACACTGGTCTTGAGAGAGGAGACCTTGGTCTGCTCAGGAATCAACTTGGAAGAATCCATTGGACATGACCCTGGAGAGAAGAGAGTTCCTTGAGAGCTTGTTAATATCCAAGAATAACTTTCTCTGAGCTCAAGAATGGTCTGTCCTGACTTGCAGGAAGTTAGATAAAAAGTTGAGGAATCCAGCATGAATGAACAAGGTGCTCCTGGCAAAACCCAGGCATAAAAAGGAAGCATACAAGAGGTAGAAGCAAGGATAGGTGGCTCGGGAGGAATAGAGAGACATCATCCAAGCATTCAGGGATCACATAAGGAAGGCCAAAGCCCATGTAGAATTTAATTTGGTGAGGGATGTGAAGGGCAACAAGAAGGGCTTCTACAAGTATATCAGCAGCAAAAGGAAGATGAAGCAATATGTGAGTCTGCTGCTGAACGTGGTAGGTAACAAAGGATATGGACTACGCCGAGGTAGTTAATGCCACCTTTGCTTGGTCTTTACTGGTAGAACTTGCCTTCAGGATTCCAAGACCTGTGAGATCAGTGGGGAAAGTCCAGACCAAGGAAGACTTGCTTTCAGTAGAGGAGGATCAAGTTTGGGAACATTTAAACAAACAGGCTAGCTGGAAGTCCACGGGACCTGATGGGATGCATCAATGGGTGCTGGTGGAGCTCACCTATGTCACTGCGAGGCTATTCTCACTTACCCTAGAAAGATCATGGTGATGGGGGAAGGTTTATGAGGCTTGGAAGAAAGCAAATGTCGCTCCTGTCTTCAAGAAGGAGGATCCAGGGAACTACAGGCTAGTCAGCCTCACCTCCATCCTTGGGAAGGTGATAGACGAAATTATCCTGGAAACTATTTCCAAACACGCTCAGGGCAGGCAAGTCACTGGAAGTAATCAGCATGGATTTATGAAGGGGAAAGTAGGCTTGATGAACCCCATTAGCCATTTGCAATGCAGCGACTGGTTTGGGGGAGGGGGTGAGTCATGGATGTTGTTTGTGTTCAGTAAGGCTTCCCAAACTGTCTCCCATAGTATGCTCATAGACAAACTGATGAAATACAGAGTAGATAAATGGTCAGTGTTGTAGATTGAAAACGGTCTAACCTGGTCTCAAAGGATTGTGATCAGCGTCACAGAGTCCAGCTGGAGGCCAGCCACTAGTGGTGTACCCCATGGGCTGATAGTGGGACCAGTGTTCTTCAGCATCTTCAGTTAATGACCTGCATTGTGGGGTAGAGTGCATCTTCAGCAAGTTTGGAGAAAATACAACACTAGGAAGAGACCCTGTAGTTGTGCTGGTGTTCAGAGGGACCTGAACAGCCTACAGGAGCCTCATGGAGTTCAACAAAGGGAGATGCCAAGTTCTGCATCTATGGAGGCATAACCCAGTGCAACAGCACAAGTTGGAAGCTGGAAAGCAGCTTTGCAGGAAGGGCCCTAGGGATCCTAGCAGACGAGCTGGACATAAGCCAACAGCATCCTGGGCTGCGTAAGGCAGAGCATCACCATCAAGTTGAGGGAGGTGATCTTTCCTCTTTACTGAGCCCTGGTGAGACATGTGGAGTGCTGGGTCCAGTGCTGGGCTCCCAAGTAGAACAGAGACAGGGAGATGCTGGAGCAAGTCCAGTAAAGACCATGAGACTGGTTAAGCACTTGGAACCTCTGTCATAGAGTGAGAAGAGAAGGCTCCGGGACGTTTTATCAGGATGTACAAATACTTGATGCTGGAAGTAACGAAGACAGAGCCAGGCTTTTCTCAGTGGTGCCTTGTGAAAGAAGGAAAGGCAGTGGGTGCAAGTTGAAAATTATTTTTAAAAGTGGGAAAAACTTCTGGTTTTATTTTGGATTTTTTTGATTATTTTGAAGGTGATTGAGCAGTGGAGGAGGAGGTTGCCCGGAGAGTTTGTGGAGCCTCTATCCTTGGATGCAGTCATAACACAAGTGGGCATTGTCCTGGCGAACCTGCTCCAGTTGACCCTTCTTTGAGCAGAGGGTTGGACTAGATGATCTCCAGAGAAACCATCTCAATTTTTTGTGCAAACCTTTGGCAAATTAGTTTAGTTATAAAGCATCCAGTCTCAAATATGGCTTTCTGTTTGGGGTCAGGAGTGGTGGGGGTTTTTAAGTCATGTATCATACAAAATAAATGGGTAACTTTGTGATTGTTAACAGCGTTCAGGGAATTTTTAGAGAGAATATTAAATGTGGTTAGATGGATTAGTTGAATTTAATCTTTGTGTGTTGCACAACACCTTTGCTCACTCGATTTGTTTCAGAAAGATACTATTTTCTGTTAAAATAGTTAAAGTATTGAAAATATTTGTGTCTAGTAGAAAATGAAGATGTTTACATCAAATGAAATTCTACAAGCTTCAGTGGAAGGCACATTAGTCAGATACCTGTGGCAGCGACTGCTATTTAGACATTTGCTTGGCTGTTTGTTCTTATGACAAATTTGAGGAGGTACAGTAGTCAATTAGTATTCCATTTTACCAAAGACCTACATTTACTTATGGATAAAGGAATACTCAGTTTACAAAACTGCATATGTTCCATCGCTAATGAAGAAGGTTTGATTTTTTTAATTTTGCTTTATAGTTCTGTCTTTCATATTAAGGTGCTCCCTATAAAACGATTGTGGCACAATGTATTACTCAGGGGGGTTTGAAATTATTAATGTATCCTGAATTAGTTACTATATGTAGTCTTTGATAATTCAATAGTAGTAGTCTTATCTCAGTGTACCCTGTCCTTCCCTGTGTGACAAGAAGCTTTTTTTACAGACAGAGCTGGAAAGCCAGTTGAACAGTGGTGGAACTAGGCTCCCTCTCCAACTCATTTAAGTAGGTTTTGCCCTTTGTGTCTTAGTCCATGAGTAAAAATGGTGGGACAGCAGTGTTTCAGAGAAGTTGGAAGAGTAGCATTCATTCAAAGGGGAACTATAGGGAATAGGGAACTGCAGCACTGATGGGGAGTTGCAAAGGCTATGGACAAGTATACTGTCTTTCCTAAAGAGAAGATGAGAAGAGTATCTTAATTTCAAACGTAGGTACCACTCACAAGGGGAAGAAAAAGTATTTTTCTTTACTTTGTGGATGGTGTGGGATTTTAGTTTGTTTTGGTTTGTTTTTTCTGCTTCACCACCTTAAGAACTTGTCTGTGAAAGAAAAATAAGGAAAGTATTTTTCATGAATTAAGAAAGCTGTATTAGCAAGTTTTCTTCTATAAGTAGTAGGTGTGTTTTGACAAAACTTACTCTCTGAAAAGATTAACTTCTTAAAGACAAGAAAAAATTAGTTTGTAGTTATTTACCAACATGTTACATTATTTAATCTATTGTATATGCCAGAATATATTTGTCACAGGAATGATGACTTTGATACATTAATTGCTTTCACATGGCTACTGGGATGCAGGCGTACACTCAGTAACAACTTTTACTATTGTGATTGTTGCTCAAGAAGCAGGGTCATGCAAGCATGTTATATATAGCTGTGTTTTAAAGATCCGATAAAAACCTAATGATTTTTCAGGTACTATAAAATTTATTGAAGACCTTGAAGAAGCCAATAGTTACGATACTACAATCTAATACACCTCTTACAGGGATCTTAGTATTTTTGCAGGTGTTGGGAATGTATAGAACATGGGGATAGGTAACTTTTTTTCATGTTTGTATAAATCTAAACAAATCTTAACCGAACCCTCCCCTCTTTTGCCTGGACACTTACAGTCTTTGTGACTGGAACTGCTAGAGCTTGTCGGCTCCCAAAGGCATATAGCTGTTTATGCACAAGAGCCTGAGTGGAATTTGTTATGCAGTACACGTTCTCCAGGGAACTGTTACTATATACTGAGTAGTGTCAGGAGGAAGTAATAGGTACCATAGTGTCAAAATCATCTTCCATTTTTTTCAGTAAAGAAATAAACATATTCACGCATTTGAACACAAAAATTGTTCTTTTGCGTCAAACAGGTGGCTGAGAGACCCTGTGACCACAGGATGCAACGTAAGCTGTAAAACCTTGTTTTCCTAGTTAAATATTCTGAAGAGCAGTGGCCCCCTGCCCATGTGCATTTTCTGCAGCCTGGTGTGGCATAGGCTGGACTGCAGGTTCCACTGGAACTTGGGCAGCTGTGGAAGGGCATTCAGAGTCCTGCTGGAAAGACTTTTTGATTCCTGGCAGTAGTAGGCAAATGAAAAAACGTCACTGGTCTCGTAAGTGTGCTGAACTTCATCTTTTTTCCATAGTTTTCCTTCAGACTTCCAACAGCCAACTGCATGGGGACTTTGTTTCTCCTGTTTTGTTTTTTATTTTGTAGTATGGTGGGATACACTCTGGTTTCTGTCTAAATACTACTAACTTTTGAATTAAATAAAGGAATTGTTTTATGTTTAGCCCTGCCCTGTACATTTGTGAAGAGGAAGTGGTGTATTTGCCTACATGTCTTACTGGTTAAGGACGTGCATGAGGAATGCTGACAGGCAGGGTGTGATGTTACTTCATGACTTTATTCATCTTGTACTGACCCATAAAAGTTGATTTCTCTCAAGTCAGACATTTGTATGCGGCTTGGGAGGTAATAAATTATTGCTGGTGTTTTAATGTAGGTTGCCTGTTCAAATCTTTTATCTAGGATTTCACTCTGTTTGAAAAGTCATTGCATGTTTGATATGCATTTTGTTGGTAGCAGTCTAGGCTTAAAGAGCTTTTACTTATTTTGCTTACATTCCACTCTTTCACTTGTGCTAATGCAGTTGTTTATGGGGGGGCTACACAGTGAACTTGGCTGGGAAACAGATCTAGTTAAAAATAATCCTTTTTTATCTGGATATTAATAACTCGGATCAGTTCTGGCATCCAGTTAGTTGGCTGTAGCACTCTACAAATGATTGTATCAGCAAAAATGAGAGGCAGTGTTAGGGAATGTTTCTGAATCAGCAGTGCTCTGAAACTATGGCAAAAACTGTTCCTCTTCATTTTTAGGTTGCAAGGTCTGGATGCTGCCCTGAGGCTGCTTTGACTCTAGTGTCTTTCTACTCTCTGACTTTTAGAAGTGCCTGCTGAAAACATCCTTGTTTGCAAAAATAACTTCCTTGTATATTCTTGTGTTTATAAAACACAGATTTGGAGTTGGTAACAGGGTCTCAACTGCCTGTGGCAGATGAGCATGTTACTGGTGAAAAATAACTGGACCCAGATGTGGTAGCTTTGCATTTCCAGACTTGGTTTAAAGTGGCCATTTGTAAGTCTGAATGTGAGTATGGCCACTTGTAACAGAGGACAGGTGCATTTTTCTGACCCTGTGTTTATAGATAGTGTAACTGTGATGGTCCAGTCTGATGTCTTTTGTGCCAGGAGCGCCGGCTGCAAAAAAAGTCCTTGTTGTAAACTTGGCCTGAAATGGCTAGAGAACAGAGCACCTGAAATACTGGGGATCTATTTCCATCTGCTGCTTCAAAGACACTATAAACCGGTTACTTCAGTTAATACAGAACGTCTGCGAGATTAGTAGAGTTGTCTTCATTGGCTAATTTATTTTTTTTCTTGATTGTTTAAAGTAGACAAGACCAAAAAGTCTTTAGCATGCTTATTCGTTTCAGTTACATAAAAAGATACACACAGATGTATTGTTGCCTTCTGAGTTACCTATCAATAGAATAATGTGGATTATACATTTTGTAAAATGAAATTGGAACTTTGCTCAGCATTAAATACTGCATGCAAAGCAGAATACACAATATAAACTTGACAATCTTAAATTGTGTAAGTGTGCAAAATGGAAAAAGGTATTTGAGCCATCTAGTGGTTGGTATGAAACATTTCAACATTTTTTGATTATAGAAAATGTACGTGACATCAGCTTGGAAATAGCATTTCTAGTTTGTCTGCTTTTTAATAGCATGTAGAATGAAAAACCCCAGACATTAAATTTGAGGTACAGTCTGTTTCAGTTTGCTGCTTTTTTCAATTTACTGTAGATTTTAGTGAAGAGAGAAATCTGATAACATAAAAATTACATTAGAAGTTAGTAGCCAAAGAATGAGTTCTTTTACCAGGAGAACTTCAGAAATTGTGAGGGTTTTTAAGAAGTTCAAGGAAAGAATTGTAGTAAGATAATTTTGTTCTCTACTTCTTACTGAAAAATGTTTGGAGGGAAAAAAAGTGGGCTTGTATTCTGCCTCACCAGCAATTTATAGCAGGTTTACTGAATAGTAGGGTTTAAATTACAAAAGTAATCTTTACTGGAAAACATGGCATGGGTTTGGTTTTTTTTTTTTGTATAAATTTGTTCAAATGCAAGTAACAGAGGCAACTGAAAGCAGATTTGTTAAGATGGGGTGTGTTCCAGGTAAACAGTCACAGGATCTTATGTTAAGAAAAAGGACATTTTGTAGGCGAAAATTTCATTAATGATCCTGCTTGGGGATCATGACAGGCATTAAGTTGCTCTAGACTTAAATATTGGCAGTTGCCAGTAGGAAGTTGGCTGCATATTGAACTTGATGGCGTTCTGCAATACAGGCATAAAAGTTAGTTGTTTAAGTAATGAACTTCATGTGCATCTCACCTTGAATTATTTGTGGGAAAATACTGCATACACTGAAACACTGTAATATCTTTCAGGCCTTGTGAAAGTCCCATCCAGGTTCAAATACAGATTAAAAGATAATTTTAAATCTTTTTTAATGGAAATCTAATAAATAATGAACAAGCAGTACTAATGGTGTTACAAATGGTTAAAGCTATAGTATTTCAGAACAGATAAATATGATCCATACTGACATTTCAGAATGTACACCTTTACATTTGAAGTAAAGTATTACAGAGTCTTAAATCTTACCCTGTTTTTTATTGAGAAGGTGGTGGCAGTTTAACAGATTTTTAAGGTCAATCTCAGATGCATTGTAAGGCCAAATGAGAATGAGAGAAAAATGGGAAAACCAGTCACAGAACAAAGGACAGAGCAGTGGTGGTTGATTTGTATTTTACCGGGCCAGGGGCAACCTGAAAGCTTCACGTGAATTTGATATATTAATTACATTTGTCCAAATCACCTGCATCTTGGTCCTGTTGTGCCTTGAAAGCTGATTATTATTAACCCTTAGGATCAAATATCAACTAGACTAATCCTCTGAATCTATAATTCCTTTGGAGTGTGAATTCTAATAGGTATCAGAAGAGGAAATTAAATTATTTGAAGAGGTTTTAATTGTCTGGCATATTTTTGCTTGAGTTTTGCAGTGTGGTGATGAAGGATCTTTGTTACTACTATTATTCTCAATCTTTAGGATAATCTAGTCTGAACTGCAGTTGATGAATCTCTGAAGGTAACACCAGGCAGCGTTGTTCTGTTCTACCAATGAGCCTGACCTGACACAATTAAGGCTACTAGCTGTGTGCTGTATTTCACAGGCTTCCATGCTGCACATATGAAAATCTCCCTTTCTGTCTTACTACTTCATTTAAAATGACTTCTAAATCAAGGCATGTATGCTCAGTTTTTCTTTCCCAGTCTGTTGTTATTGGAGCACGCTTGGAAAGCAGGAAATACATGGGATATGGAATCAGAGGTCTTTTATCTTTACAGTGTCCATGTTGTGGTTTTGTTCAATTAAATAGGAATATAGTTTTATGGTAGTATTAAAGTATCATCTTTTATTGTTTATGTATTTCCCCCTCCACTACCCTGTTAACATCTTCAAGTGCTCTGACTGCTGTAGTATCTGGTCATACTGCAGTGTTTTCTTGGAAGCTGTCCATTGCCGAAGCTATGATCCAGCTGTATTCATGAAAGGATCTTTGGCATTTCCCCTTGTTTTAATTTGCATTTAGAATATGCAAATGAGGTATAATGAAATGGTAGTGTTGGGTCCTGTTTCTGATGACTACTGCTCTTTGAATTGTGTTCTGGCTACCAGTTATTTTCTAGGAGAAATTTGGTTATACTTTTCATATTTGGATTGGATTTAAGGCGTAACTAGGGTTCCTTTTATGAAATTCCATAGAAATTTGACTTGTTGAAGAAGTGTGTGCAAGTGGAAGAAGGATTGTCTTGAACTACAGTCTTTCATAATGCAAATTCCATCTCTTCTCTATGTGTCAGAGCTTTGTGTTCTTTGGGATGTATTCCTGGTCTCGCAAAACCAAGATTATACATTAGAAAAGCCTAAAAATGTGTCATAGGCCGCATGTACATGTTGTGTCCTGCAAATAATGGAATAGTTTTGCTAAATAGAAAACAACTATGTTGTGACATTTTTAAAAAGAAAAAGCAATGTATTTATTTTTCCTAACTTAGGAAATACTACTGTAATAATTACTTGTAGAATTGGTTAGTTAAACATTCATAAAACCTCCTTAGTAATGACACTTTAGAAGTAAATCATACTTTTCCATGAAAAGAAAATGGGGGGAAGCATAGTTTTCCAGAAGGAGAATGGTTGTTGGGGTTTTTTCATTTGGGGTTTATTTTTTCCCCTTCCACAAAGCAGGGAAATAGAAAATAGAAATTTGATGGTGAAGAAATACAGATTGTCTTAGATTTGAAGTCTGTATTTTTGGTATTTAGAAAAGTAAAATTCCCTTAACCATATTTTCAGATACATATAATTAATGTTCTGCTTTAGACACTGAAGTCAGAGTGTGCAGCTTTGTTTACTTTTATGAGTGTATAAATTATTATGACTCTGAAATGGTGTTCGGTCATAAAACATTTTTTATTACATTAAATTGCCAAAGACCTCTACTCCGTCATTTCCTTCCCTGCTGTTGTACAGTTAGAACAAAGCTTATCAGTTTCTCTGATGTAAAAAGTACTTGAATATTATTGTTACTATTCTTTCCAAAATACTCTGTGGAGAATCACCTTTTTTTTTTTTTTAAATGTCTACTAGTCTTTTAATTTCTTTTTGTTTTTGTTTGGGTTTTTTGTGTGTTTAAGGTGAAATTTAAATGCGCTTATTTTATAACAGAAACAAAATGTCAAAGGATGAATAAAATACTGGAAAATTAATCTTACAGCATATGGTTGTCTTATCTGGGTTTTAAACATTGTTCCTTTCCTTTACAGAATGCTGCCTTTTTATATGGCCTTGGTTTGGTCTACTTCCATTACAATGCCTTTCAATGGTAAGTTGGAATAAACTAACAGTGTCAGTACTGTGCCATGTTTTATTGGTAGGTGAATATTTCACCTTCAGTGTGAGTGTATGATAGTTTATTTTTTTTTGTTATTGTAGATAAGGTGTTTGAAGGCATACTGTCATAGGTCACATACCTGTGGCAACCACAGCAGTTGCTTGAAAAGGAAAACACAGAAGAAGAATGTTAGCTCCCTGTAGTACAGTTCAGCGAGGGGGATGGAGCAGGATGACTCAGCATGGTTTTGTTAATTGTTGTTACGGATGGTCTCTAGCCTTTATTTGAAAGCCTGTTTGCAAAATACTTTTGTTTTGGAAAAGCAGTAGCAAAGTGGCAAAATTCAGCAATTTTTACATCACTGTATTGTGTGAAAGTTTTGGACATGCAAAGTAGTACACTTAGCCTTGAATCAGAACATTTAAAACTGATGTAAAGAGTTGTAAATTCTGGCAGGGCTTCGGGGGCTGATAGGAGCTGCTGTTGGATATGGGGAAGAGAGTTGGTTTTCCATTGGAGTTTTGGTTTTGCTTTATCAGTGATGAGAGAAGAATGAGGAATGGAATAGAATCAGTCACTGGGGTTCTGTTGCAAGGTCCTCAAACTTCCATTGTGGGTTATTCTTGCAGACAGTGTCATCAGAAAAAAGGCAGAAGAGTACAGTGTTTAGGTCAGTGCTTTTTTGGAAACTGTTATTAAAATAAGTGTAACTTTACTACTTGATTGATTGCTAAAAGGTTTTATCAGCTTACTGGACTAAGCGTGACTGCAGTTAAGGAGGCCATGACTACTAACTTACGGTTTGGAACTGTAAAAGTGATCATCCATTACCACGCACCTCCCCCCCCCCCCCCCCCCCCCCCCCCCCCCCCCCCCAAGTTGTTTTTATGGATCTGTAAGACAAAAGATTTGTGCTTTCCTCAGGATAATGTAAATAAGTGTTTATTCTTCAAATTAAGATAAGTTGATTAAATCATGAGCTCAGAACCTGTTTTGTTGGGTTTTGGGGTTTTTTTGGTGTTTCAACTTACTGCTTTCTTCACTGGTAGTGAAAGGAATGCCACGTATTGTACGTGGTGACATGCAACTCTATTGCATTCTAATTCACAAGAGAAGAGCAGAAAAGTTTTCAGAAAAGCTGAGAATCTGAGATTGTGATCAGTCTTGGTTGAATTCACCAAGTTTCAGAATGTTCTTGTTCTTAAGCAGACCTGGCTTTGTAATTTAACGTTCAAAAGTAATTTGTGTACCAGTTCTTACAAGCAATATCTTGGTACAATTTGCGCTGTGAAAATGGTAGAAAACTGTAAGATAAAATTAAGTAGTTAGATTTAGAGGAGTTGATTTTTTTGAAAGAATAACTGTTCAATATAGACTTCTGCCATCAGCAGATTGTACTGTTTAGCACCTTCCAGTGAATGGTGGTGAGAGCAGCACCATCAGGTGCAGCAAAGTCAGGTGATTGTGAGCTCTTGGTATTAATAAATCAGAGCTTTGAATTAATTTAGATTTTTCTTCCATGCCTTTAAGTAAGCTTGTTGAGAAAGTGAGTGTAAATTGGTGCCTTAACTTACGATGTCTTAAATGCACGTAGAGCTTTATGTGAAGGTTTATAGAATAATCATATTTGCCATTTTATTCATACAACAAAATAATGTATAGTGCGGTACCAAGGAAGTTGTATATCATTAGAGTATTGGGTAGAATTTTCAGAGGAAGAAAATCTGATACAAATAAATGTTATACTTTTGTGTGTGATTATTTTTTTTAAAATCCCTTTGAGTGCTTCGCCCCGCCTTTACTATGTTTTTTGGGGGTGAGAGGAGTGGGATGCATGGTTGTGGGTGTTCAGGTGTGACAAACTCATAATAAACTTGGAGGTGATAGCAAGTCACTTACAGTAGATATGTTGTTCTTTGTAGATCTGAATTGTCCACAGGACTCTTGCAGATTGCAAAGAAAATCCTGCTTCTTTCAGAGTGAAATGCGAGTCAAACTTATTTCTGCAGCAGCTATTCCAACTATTTATGTTTACAAGAGTACACAAATCCATGTATTTTGGGCAGGTAAAGGAGACCTAGACTGTTTAAGGTGGTTTAAACTACTGTGGTTCATCCATGAACATTTTTTGGTTTTATCCCCATCACTTCAGATATTCATTGATTTTAATGAGAGGCATGTACATAGGTCTTCTAAAAGAAAGGGGTGAGGAGGTGTTTCAGGTTTTTCCATGTCTCATATAAGCAGGGTTAATAAAAAAAGTGGCAATAAGGTCAGGTTTAGAATTCTTGTTCATATTTTTACATTATTTTTTAAGTTTTCCAGCTTTCTTGAAGAGAAGTGTTGGACTGGCTTCAAGACACATATGCAATTCACTGTAATTCAGTACTGTAAACTTCCCTATATGCTAAAGCAGCATTATAGCATTAAGTACAAATCATAGTTGATACATCATTTTAAATTGGTGATTTTGTTTGACTATTCATGTATTAACTGAAAATTCTCAGTTATATACAAATGTTGGAATAGTGTGATCAGGCTGTTTCATGCAATTAGTATAGTAAGATACATTGTAAGGGATTAGCTCCATAAATTGATTCAAGTATAGTAAAATAGATCTTACAGATCTTAAATGTTGATACTCTGTTGTTCTACACCATTTATCATCAAGCAGTAAGTAAAGTTGTCAGCTGATTTTTCCCTGTGGTTTCACTGTTTTCAAGTAGTGTAGAACACAGTAGACTAGCGATAGGTGAGATATTCACATCACTTGAATAATTTCATCTCCTTCTTAGTTATCTTTTAGATTGAACACTTAAAGAACTTTAGTTAATCAAAGGCTATCTTTCATTTCTGCGCAATAGGTGCATCCAAATATAGTGGCTTGGATGCAGGTTTTTTTCTTTTACTTCAGTAAGGATTCTGACCTTCACTATCTGTCATCTGCTGATGTACACAGAGTCCCAGCAAGATAAAAAGATGGAGTCCAACCTCTGCAATTGTGTCCTGAAACTGGCTGTAACACCCTCTTTGGCTCCCAGTGTGACAGCCGTGGTGCTCCAAGGCCAGCCTGCGGTATTTTCAGTGACTGTTGTCTTGCAAATTGCTAGACGGTGTGTGAGACACATACTGTTCCTCAGAAACATCTTACAGGAGACTGAGATCAGTTACCCTTACTGCCCATTTAGCATACCCTGAAGCTCTTCAGTCCAAGGATTCCTTATCAGCTGTAGAAGTTACCTGTTGTCAGACTGAGTCCTTCAGCACTGATGCTTTTACTGGACACAGTCCTGAAAAAAGCCAAAGACCTAATGCAAGAGATGATCCAGACCCTTTTTCTCACCTTCATCACAGCTAAAGATGCAGATTGTCTTATGGAAAATCTGCTACTGCTGACTGGAACTTCTTGGCCCTTCTACAGCCATCCTTGCCAAAACAGAAGCACTGTGGTCATCTATTCAGTAAAGATATCAAGTGATATCTAGAACCACTGTCTCTGCCTCTGGATCCTTTAAAGTAACCCCGCAGCCAGCCCAGTCTGCACTGCTGCATCCTCGCACTTCTGTAAGCCCCAGGGTGTTCTGTACACTGGAATTTCTCCTCTTAGCATAAATTTGACTCCGTGGAACAGGGACATGGGAGTTCAGCACAAAAAGTTTTTTCCCCTCCTCAGTTCTGATTCAAAACTGGATCTTTACATCAAGAAGGCAGCTGCAGTCTTTTATTATTCTTACGTAATTCAGGTAAAGACATACAATGAGCAAGAGGCAGTAAGCATGTACAAACCCCACTGGCAGAGTGCAGCACCTCCATCTCCAACATAGGAGCACTGAGCAAGCTCTCCACATCCCACCTCTGCAGCTGCTGAGTTCCACAGCCCTCCAGAGGTCAAGAAGACAGCAGAAGGCAGCCTTTGGTTGTTATCTGTGGTACTGCATCTCGTCTCTTGGTCACTGTGCAGGCCTCCAGACACCTGAGAGTCACTTTTCTCATAAAAGTCCTTTGAAAGCTTCACTGAGGCAGGAGCATTCTTCTCCACTTACCTACAGGAAAACACACAAAACTTACCATCAGCTGTGAGATGGCCTTAGCACCAGTCACGTTGGACCAATTCCATGAGCTGAAGGAGTCTGATCTCTCTCTTGCTCTCTCTGGCTGTCATTCTCTTTCACCCTTTTACAGAAAAGTAAGCTTTGCTCTTTTCACAGTCATCCTGAAGCAGTAAAGCAGCTGTTTAAACTGCTTTTAAAGTACCCAGGTCTACAGCGGATTGTAAACTTTTCCTGTAGGCTAATGTGCCAACCCTCAGTATTGCACACCTTACTCATCTACCCAAGAAACTATGGTTTTATGGTGGTTGCTATTCGCCTGTGAGGGTGGGAGAGTCCTGTGCTGTCAAGGTCCGTTCTTTGCCCTTCTTTGCCTCCTCTATCAATACTTACCTTTTCAGGAGAAAGCTGTTAGTAACACAGTAAGATTTGTCTTTGAGGGGGGTGTTTTGGTTTTGAGGTTTTCTTGTTGTTTTGGATTGTGTTTTTTTTTTCCCCCAGCAGGACCAGATCCTTCAGATGGTTCTCAGGTCGGTTGTGTCAGTGGCTGGCAGATCCAAGGAACTGGGCTCCTCCACACAGAGAGTAGTCGAGTGTGTAGGGGGGTGCATAGGAGTGCAAACTGCTTAGTGGGGACCTCTTTCATTTGTGTTGAAACACCCCACCCCCCCCCATCATGCAGATAACAACCACTGGACTCTTTCATCAAATGCAATGTCTGCTCTACATGCCTCCAGGTATGTCAGTAGTTTGTGTCATTGTGCAGGACGCACAGCATTTGATGAAACAGTCCCTTGGTTGTGGTTTGCATGAAAGGCTCTGAGATTCACCCAGCTGACAGTGACATTGTGCTGGTAGTTGGCAGCCTGTGTTCCAGCTCTGTGGCAACACCTGCAATGGGAAGTCTAGGAGGGATATAATTTGAGAGTATAAAACCAGCTTGCTTACCAGTAACTTGTGATCTTCAAGGTGCACATCTGTATTGGTGCTTCTTTCCTTGTTCTGTCAAGAGTCCATTCGGGTGGTCTGGTGTTTGTAGTTACCTTCATAAGAAGGACAGAATTTAAACACACACTGTGTAGATACTGCTTTGTCAAATACTTCTCAGGTTTCAGGTGGCTGGCTGGATCTATGTATGTATTTTTTAGGTATATAAAATGGGAATGTACATTGGTTTTAGCCATTAATGAAGTGGCAATTAACTTTCCCTTTTGTTGTCTTACCTTTCTGTGATTATATATCAAACAACTTCTTGGATTGATGAAAACACATACTATTTGCTAATGCTGGAAGAAACCTGTTCTCAGGTGCTTCTACAGAAGTGTTTAAAGATTGCTGCTCTAGGTATTTCACTGTTCAACTGTTACAGCCCTGTGAACAGAGGAATTGTATCTAAAGTCTGTGAAAGTATTTCATAAAATTGCAGTCTCCCTGACTACTGCTGTGGATGTACAGTTTTTAATGTTCAAACTGATCATGAGTTTCAAATAGAAATTTTTCCATCATAGTTTCCCATCATTTTTATTAGTGAGCCTGTGAAATAACATGAGGCTCAGAACAGGTGGTCAGAAAATTGAGAAAGGATAAAGAATATGAAGAAGAAAGTTTCATTCCAGCTGCATCAAGTGTTTTTTTCTGATATATTAGAATAATGTTGTGTTCTTTTATTTTGTAGGCTCATTCTGATTTTCATGGTTTTTGTTTGAAATGTATGAGTGTTAATCTTTGGATAGTTGAATTGATGCTATTTTATTATATTCTTTTGCCTAGTTCAAAGCTGATTTTATTCACAGTCTATCCATGTAAAACCTTCCAATAAAAGTCTTAAGAGAGTTCACTGAATGTTTAATGTAACTTTCTATTAATTATTATGCAGCTCGTTTCTTCACTTTCATAATGGTAGGAATTGTTGTATAGATGAGTGGGTAGAAAGATAGCTGCAGTATTGATTCTGGAAGTCTTGATTTGGAGATGATAGATTCATGTCACTTTTATTTTTTCTGAATTACTGTAGCCATGCTGTGTAAAATGTAAGCCCCAGAGGTGCTTTTCATCCTCTGCGGTATCTATTTTCCTGTCCTGATTCCCCATTTTGTTGAATGTTAGATAGCTTTTCCTGTCTGTTAGTGGAAGTGCTCCTATTCTTGGAGAAAACTCTTATTTAATATAAATAAATTCTAATAGACTAAACCAAAGTTGTCTCTTACCAGGCAATTGTCAGTATCTTTAGAGAACAAACTGAAAGTCACCTCTTGCTGAATTTAGATGCCTGTCATTTTTTCTGCAGTATGAGAGCTCCCAGCCCTTTGATCGATGATTTATTCTTTGGACTAATGTATGTTTAGTCTGTTGAAGGAATAAAATGAAAAGCTCTGTCTGTGCATGAAGGCAGGTTAATGAGTGGTGAAGACTAACAACCTACTTGAGAAAGGCTGTGTGCCATCATTTCTGAAGGAAGCTGCTAGCTTCTTAAACAGTCCTGCTTCATACGTGACAGGTCATCAAGCTATTAGGTTATATCTGCTCTTCCAGTTTTGGTCAAACTGTAGAAGAGTTCTGAGGGAAAACATCTGAGCAACTTGGATGCTTTGGATCCTCTAGACCCACATCTTTCTGGATGTTGGCTTGGGCAGAGGACAGAAATGGGATTAGTGATGTTTCAGAGCAAACAAAGATCTGCATAAGGATCAAGTGATTCCTGCTGTATTGAGAAGGCCCAACTGAGGCAAACAGATGGGCCAGGAAGGTCTGTAGTTACCAGCATTGGGCCATGTTCTCTCCTGATGTTATCTCAACGTTATCCCTTTACTACTGCAACACTTGCTCCTGCTTTCTGCCTCTTATGTTGGCTTCCTTCTGTGTTGTACCAACCTGTACCAAGCCCTGATGGCATCTGTGTTGGATGTTATTGAGCACTTAGAATTGAAATGGATGTTGGTGATGTTGCAGATGTTTTGCTATTGCTGTAGTAAGGGACTGAATCTGGAGCTCTGGGCATGGCACTGGGAAACAGGCAGCCCCAAAATCAAACTAAAATTTTTACTGTAGCCTGTGTTCTCGATGTGTCCTGTAATCTTGAGTGCATTGTTATTTTGTTTAAATGTTTCCCACAGGCAAAACTAGATCAATGTTAATTCAGCTATAATGTAGAATTGCTTGTCTCTCTGTAAGAGTTAATAAGTAAATGTCTTTTCAGAGTTTGAGTGTTTTATTCCATGGAATTTCAACTGACTATATAAAATCAGGCTATAGTCACTAAATTAGACGTGAACACCTACCACTGGTAGCAATTGTTGAAAATGCTGCCTTTCAGATTACTTCATTTGCGAACTTTTAATGATGCCCTTTTTCACAGAAGTAATTTGTGTTATCATCGGTGATTGTCATCCTGGAAAAAATACAGACTATAATCAATACAGAATTAACACTAGAGTTAAATAAGATGCAGGCCAATATTTTGAATGGAGGAGATAAAATACATATTTTTTAGTTAGGAATGCTAACTAAAAGGTGCAGCCAAAATAATATTATTTTTTAGCTATTAGCATGGTAACCTGAACAGTGTCTAAAAGGGTACAGAGAGTTTTGGTTTTAGTTGGTTCATTTGGATGTATTTTTCCAAGCGCCCATCAAAATGAGTTGAAAGGCATGCTGTTGCTTCCTGCATGGATTGTGTCTAGAGGAATGATGTCTTGTCCTACAAGTTTTCTTCCTCCTTGTACACTTTGAGCTTGTCTTCATTGGAAAATTGTGTTGGGTTAAGTGTTACCTCAAACACTTGTGATAGCTACTAATGTTGAGCCTGACTCGGTAACTCAACCGCAAGGGTGAGTGAGTGGTGTTGCTGTGTTGTCTGCAGAGAGATAAAGTTTACACAAACCTCATAGGGGCTGTTTGTGACTAGCAGGTTTTGTGCTAAACATGACACAGTCTTTTCATGTTGTCCACTGATGATAGTTTTACTGTTTTTTTAAGTGCAGTGCTTGTCCGAAAGGCTGGGGTAGGCAACATCCTTGTTCTTTTGAATGGATGACAGTATACGTTGAAACAGTGTTTCAAAACTGCCCTTACAAGTCGGTTGTTACACTTGTGGCTTTGTTTAACTCTATTGCTGAGCTGTGACAATGAATAATATTTCCTGTTGAGTGAACAAGAGACTATAAAAATATTTTTGTCTCTTAGGATTTCTCTTCAGCTTTTTTAGAAATCCATGTTTCAATGATCTTTGTGACTGAGACGTGACATGACAGGAGGAATACAGAAATACAATTTTCTGACCAAGCAAGTTAGCTGAAATGTGAAGAACATGAAATTGATGAAGTGTTATGAGCATGGTCCCAGTCTCCTATGTGGTATAGAACCACAACATCTTTATTTGTGACTTTTGTCTTCTCTTTGACAGGGACTATAGCCACTGGTTTTCTTCCATTTTAAAACTTAGGATACTGTCTTTGACCAAGATGCAAATAATGGGTTTTAAATACCAGTGGCTAACATACTAAGTACCGTATTAGAGTTAAGACAAGCAATGCAAGTACACAGTCATAAAATCTATACTTTGGCTATACAAAAGCACAGCTTAAAACACATGCTGGTATTTGGCCTTTCAGTTTGAGTGGTGTTCTTGTAGATGGCGATGAGCATACTGTTACGAGACATGGTTCCTTGTTTGTTATGATTTCAGTGTAGATACTGAGGTGTGTGATTCATCACCACCCATACTAGTCCAGGGAAGTTTATAGGAGATGTGAGAGACTGCTTAGCTGGTGCAAGTTTGTCCCTTTGGTATTTCGCTTGCTCATTTTCCTCGTGTAAGCAGAAAAGTAGGGTACAAGGTAGGGAGAGCCCCTCTGAAAGATTGTGATAGAGGAAACTTCAGTTCCACCATAAAAATGTAATATTTTTTTTAAGCCCATCTGCTCTTAAGGTCTATTTAGACAAGTCAGCTAATGCTTTAGGTACAGTCAGTTTTGTTGCATTGTTCAGAGGAAGTTCTGTCCTTTCGTTTGCTTTACCATCAAGAATGAGAAAAGAGCCTGTAAGAATTTTAGAGCAGAAGAATTGCTGATGGATTAAAAAAATTATATATTTATGGGTTTTGTGTGTAAAAAAGCCTCTGAAAAATATTTATTGAACTTCCCATTCCACCTGCTAACCTTTTGTCCTTATAAATAGTACTGACTTGGAGAGCTGGAATGAGATTAATTTGCCTAAACATCGTGTGATTTAGGCACTGTGGTTAATTCCTGTCCAGTGTCCCTGTGCTGCTCCACAGAGGGTACAGTTCTCCCCGTAGGCATGTCCGTCATCTGCCTGCTCAGTGCTGGTCTCTGGGGCTGCCTAGGACAGCAGTCAGGACTGCTCCCATGCCTAGGTGCTGGAATACTGCCCTAAGTGAGACCGATTCCTATTTCTGTCGTTGTACAAGCAGTGATGTATGTGAAGGTGTTTTGTTTCAACCTGTCATTGGATTTCAGTCGAGCTAACGCAATGAAGCTGTTTTCTGAATTCCTCTGTGAAATTTAAATCTATTATCTTTTAGTTGCATTTCAGCTGTCCTAATTTTATGCAGTTGGCCTGAGAGGCAAAACAGTCTTGTTTAGAATCACATTTTTTCTGCTCCAAGGTACAATTGTTACATAGCATTTTTTGTTTTACCTGGTACAGTGCCATCATGAACAGGGGCATGCGTAGAGAGGAATTAAAGGTAAGGAAATAGAATCAGAGCCATCTTCACCTGTCATGGGAATATGAAAACCAAGTTAACATGGGAGGAGGTGGCAAGCTTGTGTTTTTTTGGAGGTAATGGAGTGACTGGAAAGTAATGGAGCAGTAGGTATTAGTTGAGTCCCTGCACAGCACTGGTGCTAGAGAAAGGGAGGAAAGAGGAAAATGGAGCAGGTTGGTGCGGTGGGAGGAGATGTGCGTGATCTCTCCTTTCTAGGCTTTCTGTTCTGCTGCTGCTCTCAGGGGGGTCTGCACTACCTGGAATCAAAAGCAACCTACTAGTTGGTTGTAACTTGAACGATCACTGTATTATTCTAAAGTTGTAGTAATTTTGTTGCTAATTCCTGAGTCATCCTTTCAGAAATACCAGATATGTTACTGTATTTCATGCAGCAAATTAGTTTCTCTAAATTAATAGAAAAGATTAGACTTTCAAATATACCAGGATATCTGGAGTACAAAATTACCCAGTCCTTGACTTGCACCAAAAACATTGCATGTAAACCATCATTTTGATATGTTCTTCTGTAACAGTGCTTTCTGATCTGCTTTCTGCTAGTCATATAAATAATATTGATTATAAAGTAATGCTTCAGTAAATAAATATTTTTTTAATCTGTTTTTTTCTTTCAGGGCAATTAAAGCATTTCAGGAGGCGCTTTATGTTGATCCCAGCTTTTGTCGAGCCAAGGAAATTCATTTGCGACTTGGGCTTATGTTCAAAGTGAATACAGACTATGAGTCTAGTTTAAAGGTAGGTTTAAATTGAATTAACATTTGTACAAGTTGTGTTTAATCTTAAAACTGCAAGGATGCATAAGCAAGTAGCAGTTAAATAGTACCTGCTCTACAAACAGAAGTGCTTCATTATGAAATATCTTAATCTAAAGACAGAGTAAGGGTAGAATTTGAGGTGCATTAGATACTAGAAATACTCAAAAAAGCCCAGGAGAACTGTAGATGAGGACTGATACTGCAAAAGATCAAAAATTCAATGTAGGGTTCTCATTAAAATAGTACATTTCGGGGAGGAGGCTGAGGATGCACAGAAAGGTGGAGGAAAAATAAAATAATTAGTAGCTTGGATTTCTCAATTTCTATTTTTCCCTTTTTCCCCCTTTATTTTCCTATTTTTCTTCTTTCTGTTTCTTTTCTGTTTTTCTTTGTTCTGTTTTTCATCTGGTTTTTCTACTTTTTCTTGTTTTTTTCTATTTTTTTCCCCATTTTTTTCTTGTCTTTTTTGTTTTTTTCTGTTTTCCTTTTTCCCCCTAGCTGACTTACTGTAAACTGGGAGTTCTTAAAAATTATTAAAAATAGAAAGCTTTTATGCAAAATAATGTTCTCACATCAATTTTTTATATACTTTCTACTTTTCTAGCAGTTAATCATTATTTTATTTACTGGTTTGAGAGTCAGTTTCTAAGGCAACAATTCCCAGCTAATCAGTTACAGATGGTTTGTGTTTATATGGTACTTTGTTTCTTCTGTATTCCTTTAAATATATTTTTACTGCTTGCATTCTTTTTTGGTCTCCAGTTATAATCTGTCATTTTATCTCCCTCCATTCAACGTGTTTTCCCAGTTTTTTTCCTCCTACCATTTCCTAATCTATCCCCATGTTCTTTTCTTCCTTAACTGTAAATTTAGGCATGTGTGTCTTGGAAAAAGGAAATGTTCTCTTAACAGAGTTTTATGTGCTGGGAAATACACCTGCAGGGCTGAGAATTTTGTAATTAGTAATTAAGTGTAACTTACAAACCTATTTCTGCATATTGATCTCTCCCAAAACTACTGAAAACATTAGGTGTTTTGTTTTCAAGAATCTTGTGGCTTCCTTTTCCTGGCAGATTATTTTCCTGGAAGTTGTATTTGTGGGGCTATCAAAATCACATTGTCCAATAAAGTGTTAATATCAATTTTTCCTTTCAGTATTTGTAATAATGGGAAGCAGTTCTCACATCAGGCTTCCTTTTTACATCCAGAGTCCAGGCTTTCACCTCCAGAGACAGGTGGAGTTGGAAATTGTGATTAGAGAGGATGATACTGCATAGAGGTAGGAAAGATTCAGTGCAATGAATGGCAAAAGAGAGCATGGGGAGGTAGAGGTAGACCACTGTGTTGGGAAAGGGATTATGTGTGAGTTTGGGTGGTCCTGTTTCTTTGTATTTTGGCACAAATTTATTACTGCCTGTCATGATACAGGGGGAATAAAAGAAGTGCTGAAGTAGTACAGTTTGGGTTTAGTTTTAAGGAAGTCAGGGACAAAACAGAAGAGTACGTTTGCAAGGAGGTAGTAAACTTGTAATCAGGTAGTGGAAGGAACTTCAGCAGTATTTTTACTAGAAAAAATTGATAAAAAAATAACCTTTTCCTGCTGTGCCATGAAATATGTAATTCCATCAGTGACTCAAGTATTTAAATAAGTATTATGAGAATTAAATCTTAAGTAATTTACTGTGTTTGATCTTCACAACTTTGTGAAATAAAAAGGTCATTTATCACAAGGATTTTGAGTATACCAAACTTTCAGTTTTCAATACTCGAGCTACAAATGTGACAAACACCAAAATATTATTTTAAAAACAGAAGGAAATTACTCCTTTGTAACGCAGAATTATCATGATTCCATTTCTTTTATGTGCTATGTGATTAAGTCACTTAAGAAAACAAATGGCATCAACAAAAACAGCTGGAGCAGAGTGAAGATCTTCAAAAGGATGATGAAATAAACGGGGCAGGGGTGAAGGGGTGCCGTAAGGATAATTTTACATTATCTTTAAAGCAATGTAACTGCAGGTTGTTGCTGAAAGGTTTTTCTCTTTTTCCACCTTGCAATCCTGATTGCATTGTTCAGCATCCTCTGCTACATTGAATAGAGTGATTATTTTTTTTTCCCATTTGCAGACTGAGGTGGCTCCGAAGTCTAAAACAGCTCAGCTTGAGATTGCCCAGTTGCTAGATTCAATGCAAGGTAGATGACAGGAGTGCGTGAATGGGAAGGAGTGGGTAGAGTTCTCTTACCACCTTCTGATGCAACACGTAACATGAAACTCTGCTTTGGAATTACCAACTGAAACACCTGAGGTAGAGTTCCTGGTTCGCTTCCTTTGCTATGGAGGTGGCAATCCTTAGCAGAGAATAACAGTGAGGATTAGGAAAGAAAAGACCCAGTGGGGCAATCCACTCAGTCTCGGAACAATTACAGCTGTATTCAGTTCATCTTTTCAGTAGATTTAATGTGGAGTACTAAGACTGATCTACTTTGAAAACAAAGTAATACTGATAGAAACACACCAGTTTATACATCGGAATATATCAACTGAGGAGTAGACGAAGAACAAGCAGGACAGTAGCTTCTTTGAAAGCCAATCTGACTGATCCCTGAGTTGAGGTTTAAAAAACCCCACACTTAAGCCAGAACTCTGAGTGACAAGAATACAAAAGGCAAGTCGGAAAATACTTAGTGAAGAGAACAAAACAAAGTTCTGGTGCAGTGGTTATGCACAAGCATGGGAAGAATAAAACGAGGAAGAGCTAAGATCAAAGAGTGTGAAAGGATGTTTTCACAGTCTGTCCCTTTCTCTGAGACTGAGCATCTTGTCTCTTCAGAGAAGTAACCTGAAGTAATGAAAAGACACAGTTGATTGTGCCTTTTTGGGTTTTGTGGACCTTTTTAAAAGGATCCAGGATTTTAGAGACCCGTTATGGGCTTTAGGATCCAGTCTGATGGATGACTGACCTTGTGCACAGACCCTTTCCCTGGGGCTCTGTATAACGGGATTCGTAGCCCAGTTTGAGCTTCCTATTTGACACTGAGGCAGAAAGTGGAAGTAACTTTTCATCTAGTATTCGCTTGTGACTTCTGGATTTCACAGATTGTACCAATGTTGCATTAATGTACTTTGAAATATCATAATATTTTTGATGGTATTTAAACATTCATATTAAGTCTGTAATTGCTAAGAATAAACCATTGCCAACAGATGAGTCATTGTCAGTAAGTCTTCAGTAAAGGGGGAAAATGGGAGTCTGAAGGTCATATGTTCCATGTTTTTCACAATTTTAGAGCATTACCATAAATCATCTATATTTTATGTAAGCAATTTAAGCTCAAAATTAATTTTTACTATTTTAAGATGTTGATGATCAAGATAATTGCTAGAGTGCTGTTTAACAAGCATAAAATCAACTCTTGAGTGTTTTTTCAAATCAATTACTGCTTTTGCATGTTTTTAACATTGCTGCAGTTAAGACTTGCAAATTGCTATGAGAACCCTTGACTGCTCTGTTATCCCATTGCCATAAACTGGTAAGAACACCAGTGCTGTTGAAAATTACTTGGCCTTCAGGCTGACATTAAGGGGTGGGGGCAGGGGGATGTGGGATGGGAAGTGGCCCTTCTGGCTGAAAAGAAGAGTCCTTGTGTAACCTGGCAGTTAGGGCAGTGCTACCTTCAGAGGTGATACATGAAAGCTGAATTTGCCCCATTCATCAGAAAAATAAAATTAATTCCAAAATCAACTGACAAGGGGGCGGGGTGGTTGTGGGTTTGTTATTGATTACTATAGCAGCAACATACTAATAAGGTTTACCTCACAGTCCTAACCTTTTCACACTTCACTATGTGTCCTGCTGCCCTTCTCCTATTTGCCATTCCCTACGAACAGCACTGGGAATACTCTTTGTGACGGTGTCAGCTGTTGTGGCGCCATGATTATCTGAAAGTAGAATAAAGCAAGATCTCTAGGAATGTTATCTTTTTATTGGTTTGGTAAATGTAGTTGGAAAAAATGTTCAAGCTTCTGAGCATGTGCCACATTATTTCCGGCATGTCACTTGATATCCTAGTTACTTACCTATTTATTGAATATATTTTTTCAATTTTAGCCTCCTTTTTCCTACATGTAATCATCCTGTCTTGCACATGTGTCTTGGTTCTTCTCTTAAGTGCTTTTGAATCTTAACCGATTTCTAGTGAATTTGTCAGAATGAAAGAGATTTCGAAGAGAAGTTCCTAGAACATTTCTCTGCAATGTTGCCCCAGACCCATTTGAGCTCTGCAAGCTGAGGGCCAGGTGATCAGGTTGGCTTGATCTGCATCAGAGGCACTAAATGACTGCTCGTGTGTCTGGTCTCTTGGGATGTGAAAAATACCTACAAAGGGAACCGTGCAATCCACACAGGAGCTGCTGTGCATCGGGCGACCCCAGTGCCTCTTGTCCCGCTGAAAGCTGAATGCAGAGCTCGGTAGAGCACAAAGGGGGAGCTGAGTGTGTTGTGTAGGACCATTGACGTGCATAAAAAATATGCTGAGGAAAAAAGGGAAAATCACAGCTTTGGTATTGCTTGGTTTAATAGTTACTTTGGAAATGGCAGCTATGGGAAATCAGTCTTCCATCTGGTGCTCGTTCTGCTTGATAATAGTGTTGGAGTATTGTGTATGGTGCTTTCAGTGGGGAGTTAGGGCTACGATCCTGAAACCCTCTGAATGTAAAATTCCGCACTTCTCTTGTTTGCTGACAGACTACTTAAAGGAAAAAAAGAAATCTGAGTTTTTCATATTTATTAGAACAGTAACTTTGAGGGAACGATGGGTGGGTAGGAGAATTTCTGTGGGTTTGATTTTGTGAGAGGGTGTTTTGTTTGCTTTTGTTTGGGGTTATTTCTCGTGTTTGTGGTGGTTGGTTTTGGTTTTTTTTGTAATGTGGGGTCAGTAGGAATTCTGCACATGAGCACGTTATTTTATGGCAAACCAACTTATGTTGTGCTTTGGGAATTTTCTTTGGGTTTTGAGTATTGCAGATGCATCCTGTACCCATAAACAAAACCCTTAGAAGAATGACAACTGCATTTCTCATGTTGTCAGATATCTGCCTTGCAGTAGAAATAATAATTCTGCCTTTCACTTTTAGAATTTTTTCCTCCTTATTTATACACAGAACAGCTATCCTAGTAGTTTGCTTCAGGCCTATGCTTTGATCTTGTCCGCAAATCATAAATTTAAGTACAATTTTGATTTTTTAATTATTTTCCTAAAGATTCTCATTCATTGGTAATGTTAAGACATACTGCTTTTGTTAGGATAAAAAAAAGGCTTCAAAAGAAATAGAACTTACTAGGAAAATATGCATGAATTACGTGCATGTGCATGAAATAAATTAAATACTGATACACAGATGAACAGCTCGAAGTACTTCTTTATAGTCAGACACTTTTTCCATCACTTACTCCAATAATTCTCCTATCTCTATATATATCTTCATGAAATACATTGTTAGCTACTGCAGCTGTTGTATGCCAGCATGTAGCTGTTATAGACATATTGTTCATTTTTTATGTTCTTTTTCTCAGTAATAAATAAGGATGTATTTATGAAAGTGAAATTGTGTTTCCAAGCCTTCAAGTGCTGTTTCACAACCTAGTTATTTTTCATATGTGCTTAGATTAGTAATTTTTAAGCTTCAGTATGTTAAATTGAAACTTTAGTTATTTTCAGATATTAAGGGAAAATTAACTAGACAAAATACATAGTTATGAGAGGTTTAAATTTCTTATGTCTAGTTTTATGTCTGCAATTCTAGCAGAAACTAGTCAGCAACATTCTTGGGTAAAAACAAAGGGCTTTAGCAATTGCAAGGTGGATATTCAAGATTTCAGGCACTTCACCTAAAAAGCATCTTGTGGAGAGCAAGATGAAATGAGTCAGAAGATTAATTTAATAAAAACTTAAGTGGATGGAAACCAGCATTTGGGAAGGAAATTGCTCTCTAAGTCTTTGTAGTTTGCATATGTGAATGATGGAGAGATGTATACGAGAAGTAAGAACATGAAAAGTTCTTTTTTAAAATGCAGCATGGAACTGCAGTCAAACTGCAAGAGAGTAATAGTGTAACTGGTTTTGACAGTGGATCACACCATTACAATGTCTGGCCTATGGAGTATTTTCTTTGCCCTCTCTTACTTAGTTTTGCTTGGGCTTTTGAGTAATTTTGGAGTTTTCCTGTAAAATTATAGGTGTATTTTAGAAATGCCGCGATTACAAAGAGCAGTAAATACTCACATTGAATTAATATGCTGTGTGGCGTGTTCTGTCATTTGGGGCAAGGGGAAGAACAAACCATGAGAAGAGCAATAGTTGACTCGGAAGTTGAGCATTCAAGCTAATGAGTGTTGGTGCTGGTACACTTCATTTGTGGACCTTCTCATCAGAGGTATCTTGGTCCAGGTTTGTTGGCTGTAACTGCAACCGAAAGGTTGGCGTTCAGGGCACACAGTAGTAACTAGCCACATGTACTGGCTGGGTAGCCACAGATTCCCATGAGGGATTATGCTGTGCTTTCGGTTCAGGCAGGGTGGCTGTGTGGGCTGGAGGCAGAGTGCTGCGGGTCCTGAAACCACCCCAGCTCTGGGCGTCCAGCTCCACGGTGATGCCGGTGATGCAGCAGTGGTGGCAAGCTTCCAGTCATCCCCTTTCCCAGTGGCATTTTGTTGTGTCTGGCAGTCTTTTGGGCTTATAACACAGCAATAGCTAAATTGTGATGTTGCACAAATAATGATAAAACATGCAGGCAGCGTGAGTGTTGAGATAGCTTTGTGAAAATCACTGTGGTGCCCTATGCAAGATGTTGGTTAGTAGATTTGAGTGCAGCCTTCTTTTGCCTAGTGGAAATAACAGCTTTTCTGATCTTTCTGTCTGAAAAGAATTTTTCACTTGTAGCTATTCAAAATGAGATTCTTCTCAGCATATCCTGTTATCAGTTTTATTGGTATATGTGACCTTTGTATCTTCTGTCCTCAAGCAGCTTTCTTCTGCCCTGTCCATGCGATAGTTTTCCGCAGTCTTAAGGGTTTTGGTTTTGGTTTTTTTTGAATGCTGGACAAAAGTAACAGAGGGTTTACCCTGCAGAAGCCTTCATCTTGCAAGATGCGTGTGTTGTGAATTCAGAAGGCTGGGGAGCGGAGCTGTGAGCTGACATGGCAGCACACATAGCGCGTCCTTCCCTGACCCTCTCCCCTGGCCCTGAACGGGCCTGGCAAATGGAGGCCTGGCGCTCCGCCACGGCCGATTACGCAAGGCGCTCCGTGTCCTACTTACCCGAACAAAGGCTGCACTGAGGGACACAGCCATCGCACCTAGGTCACATAGGCAGAAAAAGCCATGTCCTGACAGAATTTTACTGAGTCATGATGGAGCTTTCCTTCACGGTAAGTCCGTGAGAATTGTCAGGTTTCAAATGATGGCTTGCCGTGCTTGCTAACGAAATGCAGAACCGAGAGCTATTAAACTTGCTAATGTCATCCTCGAGAGGAGGAGGGAGTAGTCTCCTCTATTTTCGAGGTCTCGGGCTCGGATGTAAACAGAGACAGTACTGAAAATACTGCACTAAGAAGAAAGCAGTTCTTTTTGTGTTGGTCATTTATCAGTTAAAGAAGCAACAAAAACCTGGGTACTTGCCTCTTAAATGGTAAAGGACTAATTTGTGAGGAGAACTGGTGTTAATTCTAGCAAGGAAATCATACTAAATTATCTAAATCAGTGTCAGATTGCTGTTACTTTACTACCAGACCTAATGCTTTCATCAGTTCTGTTTGTATGGAATCCACTGTGCTTCTGATCCTTGGGAAGGTTACCTTCGGAATTGTTTCCACAGTCAGAGGCAAGTCAAGGACTTCAGAGGAGACAAAATATGCTGTAGATAATTGTGCAATTACAGATGGCTACAAATCAAGGTATATTATGATTTGTGCTGCAGCTCTTGAAGAGAGCCTGTTACTTTTTAACATTCAGGACACTGCCTTCTAGGTAAATCCTCTTACTCGGGATTTGAATTTCTATAGACTGCTGTCTGCCTTGAGGTATTGTATGTCGTCTCTGAACTGCAGCGGCCTCTCCTGCATAATAACTATTTCACACAGCAGTAGCCAGCTTCAGTGCTGCAATATTTGAGAGAGGTGCAGATGTTTGCTAGCCGCTTCTGTTTGTTGCAGAAATGGAAGTTGGAAATGATTACTATTTTTTAATTTTTTGGTGCTGGTAATTGTGATTAGTGGGTCTGCTTTTGGCTTATGAGGTTTATGCGTTAGAATACATGCATGCTTTTTTTGTGTGTCTGATTTTGACTACTTAGCGGGGAGCTATGTATTATTTATCTGGCGAGAGGTGTAGGTTTGCTGTGTATGTGCATTTCAAAGGTTCTTGGTTTGAAAGGTTCTGGGGTTTTGTGCATTGCTTTGTGAAGATTGTTTAGAGTGAATGGTTTATTTTGCTGTAGTTACGGGCTTCAGTTTATCAGTTTATTTACTGTTGGTAGCTTAGTGTATAGCGCAAGCAGAAATTTACTACACAGAAAATTTTCATCATGTGGATTTTGAGATTTCAAAGTCGGCTAATGTAATCGTAAGAATTTAAATGTTTAGGAGGCATCGATAAGGATATTCCTGCCTTTTTTGACTGTTCAGCACTGATACTACCGGTATAGTTAAAGATTAAAATGGTTAGATTTTCTTATATGGTTGTGTGCTTTCTCTCAGTGAGTCTCGCTGTAATAGCCCTTCTGAAAAGCTACTGCAGAACAGTTGCCGATCATTTCTCTTTAGATCTGCTTATTTTTTACAATAGCATTGCTAGGTGAGAGGAAATCTGTTCCTTTCTGCTTTATCTTTTCATATTAATTGTTAGTGACAGTGCAAGATGACACATCTTTGCAAAAAGGATTTTGTACCATTTAGATCGGTATACTCAATGTACAGGCCAAAGTATATAGGTCTGTTCCTTTTTTTCTTTTGTCAGGCAAAATGCAATGTAAAGTACAGCATTTTATTTTTATTTAGTCTTTTTTTTTTTTTTAAGTTGCCTGCTTAGTAGAATCACTATGGTAACCGACTAAAGGATGTCTCTGAGGCACACAGCCTGCATTGCAATGTAAGTGAGGGGAGATACTAAGTTGACTGCTTGAACAGTAGGAAAAGGAACAGGCAGGGCAGAGAAATAAGCTAATATTTAATATTTATTTATTTAATGCTTGCTCTGAGGTTAAAAAGTTATTTTACAAGTAATGTATATGTGAGTTCATAGTTTTCTGTGCTCTCTTCTGGGAATAATATTGCTAAAATGTTCATTAAAAATCTTAAATTTTTGTTACCATACAACTTGAGTTTGTTTCATTTCTTAAAAGCTGTTATGTATTATAAATGATGATAGAAGTCAGTGAGGAGGTAAGCTGCATCACTGTGTGCCTCAGAGCTCATGGAAGTGTCAGCATTCTATTTTATGCTTTGCTATAGTTAATGATTGATTTTCTAATATTTTTTCTATTAAAAATGTTTATTTAGAAATACAGTGATCTGTTAAACTCTTAGAAATCTTGGAGATTTGTGTTATTTAGACATACTATACATGAGGTATTAGTAGGACCAGACCATGATGAAAGTTATCTATTATCTAGTAGCTCGGAGTATGACAATGCTGAAAATGAATTGCATATACACCCATTAATAAGGATTTATTTTTTTTTCTTCTCTTCTTCTTCTCTCATTCTTCTGATGAGCTCCTGATGCCACCTAGTTTGGCATCTTAAACAGCCAGACCTAAATTAGCATTTTTGTGCCAACAAAATAAAAAAAACACTACTGAAGCATCAGTAGTGTTTTGTGTATTAGAAGCCACCTGAAACTGTATTTTGTAGGTAACTGTATTTATTACCAATAGTATTATATATGCTATCTCTTAGGTTCTTATGTTCCTAGGCCTTATTCTGTATTTGATTAATATATTAATCCGAATTCTACACTGTGTAGGAATTTTCTACAAAGTTTATGGAAGAGTTCAGAGGCACTTGAGTTTGCCTGTTCCGTTCATTTTAACACACTTGGTTGAGTTTCAAACTGTAAATAGTGCTCACTAAATTAGCATGACACTTGTGAAATGACTGCTTACATCCAGACTTTCTGGCAGACAGACTTCATTGCTCTGCTTGTGTGTGACCTTCGTTCTAGAAGAGTGAAATACTTGGCTCAGAACTTCAGAATGCACAGTTTTTTTAAGATATTTTTCATATCTCTTGAGGAAAAGTGATTAAAAATAAACAAGCTTTAATGTGTAACTGAAGTTACCTTAATACCTGGAGGAGAGGATGTAAGAATTTATGAACTCGTGTTTTAATGCAAAGGTATTCAGTTTGTGTGCTTTTTGACAAGAGATCAGTTTTTAAAAAAAGACTTCAAATCACTCCATTTGAAGGAAGACTGTTCTGTTTTTCTAGATAGAAAAATGGAGAGCTTGGATGTTTCTCACCATGAGGCTGTGGGCTGGTATGACTACATTCCCAGTTGTGTATTCTGAGGAAAGCTTGATCTTCCAATTCTGACCATTCATTTGATGCAGCCATTCTTCTAGGTGCTATCCTGGTTGTTTTGAGAAGATGTCTGTTGCCATCCTACATTACTAGAAGTGGTGCTGCATCTGCAATAAAAAGAAATTACTTTCCTATAACAAATAGTTGAACAGAAATTGAAAATTGTTTTCTTTAAGACACATGGTAAAATGCAGTATTGATTTTCAAGTACAAAATTGATTTATTCTTAGTAACTGGCCAGAGTGCTGCTATTACTTTGTTTGAAAAACAAATAATTCTCTTTTTTTCCAGCATTTTCAGTTAGCTTTGATTGACTGCAATCCCTGCACTTTGTCTAATGCTGAAAGTAAGTACCCTATAAGTATTTCCATTTATTTTGTTGTAGATTTTTTTAAGTTTTATGCTCAGAACTGCATCAATTCTTAATGAAACAATCCTTCAAAATCAAAAGAATCAGTACTGAGAGGGGGGATACTACAAAACTTGGCTCCATCTGTGAGTGGATACAGATCTTCCAGTGGAATTGTGGGTTGTTATAATAAATGGAATAAGTAAAAATTGAGACTTAGCTTATTAATTGCTCTGAAGTCTTGAGTTCTGGAGGAAGTGTACTATTTGACTGTTCATTTATTTATTTATAAATGTAGTGCTTGTGCCATGGCACAAACTAAATAGCAATTACTTAAAACTTTGTGGCACCTTGATAATCTAGATAGTGATCATTTGAATGCCATTTAAATCTATAGATGTAAAATTCAGCATCAGTCTTACACTGTTGAAGTAGGAAGAAGTATAAAAAGTAATTTGATTGTTTTATTAGGTGCCAACTATATATTAGTCTGTACTTGAACATGTTAATCTTTTGGTGCAGTATGATCTGTCATATGTGATTTATGTACTGTAGGCTGTTACAGAGCATCCTGCAGGTATTTATATTTATCTTAGTGGAACTGTATGCAAGAGTAGGCATATCCTGCATGTTTTGAAGCATTTAAGAATTAAAAGGCAGGCGTTGTGAAGGAAATGTCTACCTCAGGTTTTAAGGTACCTTCATGCTGCTCTTGGTGTTAAGTTAGCTCCTAAGTCTAACTTCAGAAGCATTGGATAAAGTATATAAAACATTTCTTTATTTCTTTAATTCAGAGCTGGATGGAGTTGTGAGTATTTTATCAGCAAAGGGAGTGAAAGGGGGTTTGTTTACGTGGATGAAACTGCTGGCTGTTAGCGGTACCAAGGAGCCAGATGTGCTACAAGGACTTTCCCAAAGCTTTGTCACTTATCAGGAGCAGGCACAGATAATTTTTTAAAATTATTTGCAGAATTCTTCATAGGTCAATATACATTTATTGTTTTCTACCAGATATGTGTTTATTGTATTTCATGTTAGTTAATACTATTTCTCACTCACTTTATTGTTTTTCACTGTATCTCTGGATTTTTGTAAGGTTTTCATAACCCTTCCCCCACAGTCCCCTCCGCCCCCAGATTTATGTAGAGTTACTGTAAAGGCTTCATTGCCGGTGGCCTTGGGCACAGTGCCTGACAAACCCAATGGAAGAGAGTGAGGAGGAATGAGAGGTGCTTTGTCAGGTTCTCCTGTACTGCTTAGCAGAAGGAGAACCATCCACTCAGACCCAGGGTGTCAGGTACAGTCACATAAATGCTTGAGATTGCCTTAATCCTACCCCTTGGATTTTTAAAGGCTGGGTGAGTAACAGTATTACAGTGAGTGCGTTCCTAGCAGAAATGTTTGCGTGCTAAGTATGCCAGCTCTCTATTTAGGTAGTCTGTAATGTGGCACTTTAATTTCTTTCCCCTGCATGGCATGGCTTCCTTTTGTAGCTTCACACTGAAGGGGGTTTTGCTATTAAGGGGAAAAAAATACAAGATTTTTTAGATATTGAACTCCCAAAACAAAAGCAGAGATTTTTCTTTGATCAGTACAGAGTGAAGTTTGGTCATGTGGTGAACATAATGGGTGTGTTAATGTGCTCTGTAGCAAGGAACACAGAAAGTTTTATTAAAATTTTAGATGATGTGTTTCCTTGTGACCTGGTTTCTGAAGTGCACTAGGATACCTTCTTTATAATAAGTGAAGGACAAAGCAGTGCACAAAGGGAGCTTTTCCCCTCCCTTGTGACCCAGAGAGAAACCCTAGAAGTCCACATTACCTGTATAAACCTCTGTGTTGCACTCTTCTGTAGCTTAAAGAAAAAGAGATCTGTGTAATTGAAATAAATCAAGCTTTGCTCAGAAACAGGTGTTTTCTTACTTGTAGTCCTCAGGAACATAAGGCAAAAGTCTGTCTCCAAGGAATTTGTCTTTCCTCATCAAATCAGAATAAGGATTACATTCATCTCAACTGGCTTTTGCTGTCTGCCAGTCGATGGCTAGTCTAGGTTAGCCTCAAGCCTTATTGATCAGACACTCTACCTTTTCTTTAACGGTTTGAGCAGCATGAGGATAATTTTCCCTGTGCTTTTACTCTTGAACACCTTTCCTTTTCTTCCTCTAACCAGCAATTTTCTTGCCTCCGAGAGCTGCTAGTAGTGTTAACGGCTTTCTGTGCAATTTGTATGAGGAATTTAAGGTGCTTTACTGTAATAACCAAAATATCATCTGTAATTAACACTTCTAGTTCAGCGTAACAGGGGAAAGACGATTCCTAAAAAGGAAAAAAATACCTAAATTTAAGAACCTGTATAAAGCTGGTAGTGCATAGTACAGTTTTCTGTTCTTTATTTCTAACCTAGCTATGTACAGAAAATAATACCTGTGTTCTCTTGCTGTGCATCTCTGCTTATTTTACTGTGAAGTTTGCTGAAAGGTTAATGGACTCTGCATTTCAGAATACAAATAAAATCCATGGACTGCCTTTCTGCAATATCTATTTGCATTTTTAATGCTTTGTTAGGATACATATTCATTCTGTCAGTTCTGCTATGTTAAGCATAAAATGTCAATGTAAACAAATACTATTTTTGTATCTTCAAAATGTAATTTATGTTGGGTTTGCATTGATAGATTTAAAACATTGTTTACCTCTCACTTGAAAAAGCATGCTGTAATTGTTGTTGTCATTCATTAAAACTAATCATTTTGATTTTCCCACTCTTACAGTTAAGTTTCACATCGCCCACTTGTATGAAATCCAGGTAAGATTTAAGCTCCTTTTCATAAAGTGTGGTTGAGTTTCTAACTGCATGATGTAATCAATTATAGAAGGTTTTGTAGTTAGGCTGAAGTCTCAAATGACTAAAGAAATTTTATTTGCTTTGGCTAAATTAAAAAGATTTTCTATGTGAACTGTCATGATATAAAATGAAGTAGCTATTTTAATAAACATACACATTTACTAGTCTCCCAAGCTGAATGTAAAAAAAACCCTAAACATAACTTTTAGTAAAATTCTTTTATGAGATTATGTATGTCTTCTCAAAGTTAGGCTTAAAAAAAATGCAGTTTCTCAATTCGTATGTATTCATACTGTTTCTCATACATACAAACATAGTTGAGTCTAGCCCATTGCCCAGGTGCCTTTTGAGTATATTTGACATGAAATTTTCAAATCCAATTGAACGTATGTGACAGAAGCATTTGACATCTGAGGTCAACAGTGCATAAAGCTGTGTCATGAATTCTATATCACATCCTACCACAGAGTTTTTGGGAAATCACAGAACAATTACTGAGCTTCCAGAATATAAGTAAATTAAAACCAAGTAGATACTGAAATAATAGCTATTGTATATATGTAACTTGACTGACTGGACATATAATGTAAATTGTATGCCCTTTTATCATGCTTATAGGTATTATATGACTGAGGAAGGGATGTGACGTGAAAACAAAAACTGTTACAATTAAAATGGATGACAGGCACAAACTACATTTTCAGTCAGTGGAAAAGTAGCTTGATAAAGTATGTGCTATCTTTTGACGGCACAGTGAAAAATGACTTAAGGTATTTATATAGAAACAAAAGATATGAATTTGATAAACAAGATATTTTTCTTTTGAATGCTTTTGGTGCAAAGCTGTACAACAAGACAGAAATCCCCTGTCCCAAAACGCTATTAAGAAGCTTCAATGGAGTGTTACGGTTCTTACCTGGCCACCATCCAGATTTCATTCTGACCAGTGGAGCGCATCTGACACGTTTATATAACAAAGCATCCTCAACACTTAGTTCTTTTGATCTGCTAGAGTAAAATGGAAACTTGAACAGCTCGGGTCACCGTGCCAGGTGCCTTATGTAACAGTGCAACCAATGTTTCAAGTGCCTAAACTATGCTTTCTGACCTGATCATAGGCAGCGGGAACTTTATTTTTTAATGCAAGTCAGAGCAAAAAAGTTTCAGTGCATTCTACTATTAGACCTGGTTTGCTCACAGTTCTGGTTGGGAGGGGTATCTTTTCTGGAATTTGAGAAACTTGGAACCACAAAGGGTCTTGACTTCATTCTGGATATTACCTCTGACACAATGAAGAGATGTTTTTGGAGGCAGGCTGGTTGCTTGGTTTCTTTTAAAGGACGCAGTGCTACACTTTTCTGAAACCCTCCATATATTTGAAAATCTTCTACTCTGTAATATTTAATGAAAAAGTTAATTTATTCCTTGATTACATACCTTCACAGTACTGGAGTTTAAATGATCCCTTGCCAGCCTCTGAACAAGAGAATAGGCCAGTGCTGATAAGAGTTAGCAGTGATTTTTCACGATGTTTAATGCTTGTTTCTGTTATTTCATCTGTGACAGTGTGAGTCCCTCTAGCTCTTTAGGTTGGTAGCTTATAGGGTGTCTAAAGAAAGATGTCGGGTTGGATTCCCATCCCCCTGCCCATTTCTAAGGCCGTTCATGATGCAGCCAAACATCATGGACTTTGGAGCTTTGAAATTAACTTATGTCTGTAAGGAAGAAATTCTTCGCTGTGAGGGTGGCGAGACACTGGCACAGGCTGCCCAGAGCAGCTGTGGGTGCCCCATCCCTGGCAGTGCTCAAGGCCAGGCTGGACGGGGCTTGGAGCAACCTGGTCTGGTGGAAGGTGTCCCTGCCCATGGCAGGTGGAACTGATGATCTTTAAGGTCCCTTCCAACCCAAACCATTCTATGATTCTGTGAAATAACCCCAAATGTAAACATGACATTTTTCTGTAATATTTTTAAGGCATGTATGTAGACATTTCTAAAGGGTAAATTATACAACAAGTAACAAAAGTAAAAAAATACTCTAGATCTGGAAAACAGACCTATTTTAATAAGTCTTTCTCTATCCTCCCAAGCATGTAAACATCTTCTCCAAAGTGTGAATATTAGGCACTAATATTTACCTGTTTGACATCCAGATTGCTGCCTCTGCTGTCATGCTATACAGTGAACATCTGTTCATTTGCTTACCCTTCACAGTCATAAACTACGAATTTTGTTCCCAGTGCTAAATTTAAAAAATTTTTGCCTGATTGTTTTTATTTTGCTGGACATGGATATTTTATTTATTTATATTATTTGTTTTCTTACCAGTTGTCTGCATTTCATGAACACCAATTAAAAATCTTTTCTACCAACTTCCCCTTGTTCCATTTGAAAGTATGTAATTGCTGCTTTAATTTTTCTTCCTGACTAGAATAAGGTTTTTAAATCAACAGAGATGTCTTTTGTGATTGTGAGATCTCAAGAACTTAATAACATGTTTAACTTCTAATAGGTATTTATATTGTTCAGAGTCTTCTTCCAGTTGTCCCTTTTTTAATACCAGTATTCAGTCCTGTGTACTCTTTGCATAAAACAAATGTAACTAAGTCATGATTGTTTGCATTTAGGTGGCCCCATTTATATTAATATGCTCTTCATCAGTTTGCCAGAATGAAGTCTAATGTTGACTTATCTGAAAAATTTTTCTTAAAAAATTCTATAGAATTTTTAGTAAGTTAAAAAAAAAAAAATAAAGTATCCGTAGCAGACCTCAGCATTTATGTCTTCTAGACTTTTGTGGGAGAGGAGGAACAGAAGAATTAAGCATTTAAAATACATTCACTGTTAAGCAGTTATTGTTAGGGTAATATGAAAATAAATGCTGACATGCTGACATTTTAAAAATGTCATTATTGAATTATTTAAAAAAATTAAAAATTCATATATTGAGAAGTCTTAACATTTAATATGTACAAAACAGTTCATACTGTTCCAGAAGTCAATGAAGACCAAGATCCTAACCTGGAAATGTGTTTTCTATATCAAGACCTGTTTTTACAGGGAGTTAAGAATTGCATGTTTCCATGCTTTACGTATACTTAATAAGATTACATACCTTCATTCTCCAGGCATAATCCACAGATGTGTTTTAATTCTGCATATGGTGGGACTCTTACCAGGACAACAAATAATGTTGATAAGGCAGTTCAAATGTACTGAAGGAAGGAGAGAGGCAAAATTATACCAGCTGCCCATTACTGATGATCTTCATTTCTGATATGAATTTCCTGGGAGGAATTTGTATAGAGTTTTTTTCAGAAGTAGACTCACACTCAAGCATTTCCCTTAAAAGCAGTATATTCATTTTAGTGTAAGAAGCATGATGCATGTATGAAGAGTTGACCAAATTTAATAATTTGCAAATTTCCCTCAAATATTTTAAGTAGACAATTTATATTAAATACTATATTGATGAAAGTTATTCTCTTACTATATCTATGTCACTCATTAAAGTTTTCATATGCACTGTATGCAAAAAAAAAAAAGTTTAGAATTTTTTGCCAGTGTATTTGTGTGCTGTCAGTGCTGTGAAATCATTGCTATTGGTGATCTGTTGTAAGCTTTATGATTAATCAATTTACTTTTTTCCTTTTGCAGAGAAAGTATCACTCTGCAAAGGAAGCTTATGAACAGCTTTTGCAGATCGAAAACCTTCCTGCACAAGTAAAAGCAACTGTCTTACAGCAGTTAGGTATGTAAAATTAACTTTTGGTTTTCTGTGTTTCTTTTTTCCATCTTCGCCTTCAGCAGTGTTTTTTAAGGCTCCATTTCCAAACTGAATCTTAGACATCGAGTATGATAGATGAAATTTTCACCCAAAATAGAATGCATAACAGTAGGTAATTAAGTAATTAAGAGAGGAGAAAAAGGTTATTCGACAATTAAAAAGCTCTTAAACTTACCACATACAGTATGTATGTTACAGGTTTTGGGTAATGAGGCAGTGTTCTTTCAGGGGAGGAGTGCAGCAGTTAGAATTCTGTGTTCTCTGTTCTGCCTCTGAGAACATCCCTTGGACAGCCAAGCTAAATGCATTAATCCAAAATAATCTTCTCTGTTGCAGAATAGAATAACATGGCAAACGAAAAATTCACCTTTTCTTTCTCTTTAATTATAGTGTGTAATGAAAACTTATTTCTGTAACTAAAAAGTTTATCAATAGTGTCCACTAAAGAAACCACTTAAAAAGAGGAAAAAGTACTCTTTCTTTAAAAATTGTCAGGTTCAATATTTAAAGTTAATAAATCATTTTTAGACCAAAGTTTCTGATGGGTGGGTAGAATAAATTACTTTTTTTCCTATATGCCTGATTAAATTACTTCCAGAATGTTTTGTTAAAATTGTTCAACCCAGTGCAAAAGTTCTTCATTCACTTTCTCCATGTTCTTCATCTAATTTATTATTCTAAATATTGATTTAGCCTGCTTATGCCCATTCCTTTTTTTCCACTTTACATAGAGGTCACTTAATTCAAATTAGTAAGTGGCACCAAGTTATGGCCACAGTGCGTGCCTTTTTTTTTTTTTTTCTCCAGTGTAGGTTGTGTATGGATTTGGAGTGGGCTAATTTGTTTAGCTTTGAGTCTTCTGTATGAAATCACAAATTAAACTGCTGGAGGGGTTCACTGAAGGACTCTAGGTGCTGATCTTTTTGCTGTCACGTTAACAGTGTTGCTTATATTTCAATATCCCCTTTGAAATATTTTTTTAAACTTGGTATTATACCACCTAGTATAAATAATCAGGAATTTCATCCAGAAAGGCTATACATATGGTCAATGTAAGACAGGCTTCCCAAAATAGCTGACCAATGCTATTTCAACTCTGTTTGATGTATATTTCCACAATAGAAGCAAAGGCGCATGATTGTGTTCACAAAATCCTGCCACAGGTCTCTGTGCTAGCAATAAGAGCAATGACTTCGAGAACTGTCTGCTGTCTGAAAACTGGATTAACTCCCTTTATTCAATCAGCATAGGTCACCTAGTTTTGGAGTGTGGGTAGCTTCTATGTGGAGGAAGGGATAGAGTGGTCTTAACCAGAACATTCAAGGAATAATACCATTTCTTTTGCTTTTGCACTAACAGTGGTATTTATCAGAGTATGATATCACAGATTCAGATTCTAGCAGTTTGGTAATAAAGACAGCTCCTCAGGAAGCACAGTCTGGGTGGTGCACTTGCTGCTTAGAAAAAAAAATAGAAAATACCTGCCATCTGCCAGAATGCTACTGGCAAAACCCAATCAAAATATAAATCCTTGCTCTTGTTGCTGGTTTCCAAAGCAGATTACTGTAGAGGAGAACCACCCGATTCTCAGATAAATACATACCCATTTGAGCTGAAGCATGCTCAAGGTAGATATAACAGTAAGATCTGTACAGTTGAGTAAGAGCAATTTGTTTCTTTCTTTTGTGCCTATTTGCTTTCCAGACAGCGATTCTTTTCACGGCTTTGCCTAAAATTACACTAAATGAATGAGGCTGAAGATCAAATCTGTCCTGGTATTCTTTCTCCCATACTCAGCAGTTGCATAAGGAAGAGTGCAAGAACAACGTTAAGCATCTGCTTAGAGGTTCCCAAAGCACTCTCCCAGTGATTTTCTGCTTAGGGGTATTCCTAGGTGGTGTCTATGTAATTGGATGAGATGTCAGGTGATGCTAAAATGGGGAAGAGGCTCATCTCTTCTGACACTGAGGTGGTGATGTTTACGGGGGGAAAAGCAATTGCCACTAGTTTGGCATGAGAATGATTGATAAACATAGAAAAACCCTGCAGCAGCATGAGCTAGGCTAGCATATCCTCTTGCTGAGGCAACATGGGTTTGATACAAATTAGATTGTAAAGACCTGGAAAAGGGTGTGGAACATTTGTGAAGTATAGACAATATGTGTGGTTTTGTTTATTATGTTAAAAAAGTCCCAGGAGCGGAAGAGGAGTCAATATGCTAATTGAGAATTTGAGGTAGGATCTGCAAATGGGAAATGGCACAGCTTACTAGGGCTTTTCCATCACCTTCTTTCTGCACGTTCCTCATTTTATGCATGAGAAGAGACATCCGGTTTCCTTGACCTGTGCTAGCTGTTCTATTAGAAAACTTCTCTTTGTTCTCCCTCACCCTCTCTGTTGCCTTCTGCCTTTTTCACCTCCCTGTGCAGGAAGATAAAATTGGGCAGCAACCCTTGTTTCAGCAGTGAAGCCAGATGGGGATTGCTAGTTCTTATTTCTGTCTCCTAGACACAGATTCTTTTTATCAGTGAACGTCAGTAAAGATCTCCTGAAGACACAACATGTTATCTTTCAATCCAGTAAAATTCTTATGAAACAGAAAATAGGCATCACTACACATTTCCAAAGATTCAGGAAAATTGTTTAATGTCCTTTTTTTCACCCTTGTTTATAATCCCTGAGCTGTTACCTTTATCTCAGCCTTTGCCTGGCACTGCACCTGACACATTTATCTTTAACGTGCAGTTAGGCATGTGCATTCAGACAACCCACCCTCACATAAGCCTTTTTTCTTAAAGCATGAATGTTTTCTTATGTCTAAGAACTTCAGTACCTTGGGATATGAATCAAAATCATAGCTTGTTTATGAAGTCCATGAGATAAAGTTGTGTACGTAGTATGTGTCTGCAAAATATACTGGGTTTTTTTTCCTTTTTTTTTTCCTTTTCTTCTTTTTCTCATGGGTAGAGTTTTGGCTTGATCCATCTTCAGACAAGATAAAGTAGTACTCGTTTATTTATTTATTTAGGTATTTAGCACTGTAACCACATGGCTCCTAGCCTGACATTTCTTGCAGTCCATGAAATACTCAAACTTCTGCTTCTGACCACAGTTTCCAAGTGATACTTCTTAAAATACCTCAGGCGAATGTTGTTCAATAGAAAGGATTTTCTTTTAGATTGCTTGTTTTAAAGCATGGAAGTTTGCCTTCCACTTGCAAAAGTGCCACTGTGACTATTAACAGAGTATAAGCCCATGGAATAAAAGCTACTTTCTCTAGCATTTCAGGTGAGATCTGAAACTGATCTGGATCTTTTGGGTGGTGTTACCTGTTCGTGTAGTTAGACTGTATCACAACTGATAAGTGCTGGTTTAGCTGGTGGAGGTTTTAAATGAACATACAGCAGAGGTGTGTGTACAAGTCTGTAGGTAACTAAAACTTTATACAAACTTAGGATATTTTATGAAATTGGTATCATAATGTTCCACAGAGGACCATTTGTGGGCAGGACACTATAAAATCATAGGGACAATCCGTTGTCACATCTTACGTTTTGCAAATGTTGGCTGAAAAGGAGTGGATTGTTAAGACAAATAAATGGAGCTTAAGCAAACAGCAAGACATTGCAGACCAGTGTGGTATGTAGTGGTTTCAGCAAGCCTGCTGCCTGCTACAGTGGATTTCCCTGTACTCATACAGATGGGAGTGAGATGATTTTGTGGCTGCTTAAAGGAATTCATTCTTAAGCATAGAGCCACATGAGCAGCTTGAGAAGTTGATGAAGGTGCTTTATTTGAAATGGAATCAAGCCTTGCATCAGTGTTTGAGCAGAGCTGTGTTGTAATAGCGTGTAGAAGATGATACGGGAGCATGGTTTGTGCGGGAGGCCTTTAGAGTGGGAATGAATAACTTGTCTAACAAAGGAAGAAGGCATTTGAAAGACTATAATGTGTGGTTAGATGAGGAAATAAAATTATCTTTTCAGCAGAATTTGTTATGTAGATGAGAGGTGATTGCATTTGTCAAGGTGAATGGAAAGGATGTTGTGATGAAGATGAAATGACAATGTAAGAAAGATTTAAGTGGAGACACAAAAAATCTTACCTGTGTTTTGTTGGGAATTCTCCAAATGTAGATAGGGGATAAATACAAGGATTCAGAAGAAAAGGAGTAAACTGAATATAATATATATATAATTGACGTGTGTGACAGGGAGAGTGAGTGATGGCATTTTTCACAGTGACAGGGAAGATATCTGTTAAGAGGAGGATAGTGTTAACACTTTCAGATTAACTTCTTATAGTAGAAGATTGAGCAGTTCATAATTGTGCTTCTAACCTCACAGAAAATTGTTTAAACTAAAAAAAGCTTTAAAAGTACCTGAAAGTAATTTTGACTGGAGTCCTTTTGTCCTGTAATTTTAGTATAGAACTTTAAAAGTTTTAGAAGTTTCATTCATAATGTTATGTGTAAGTGATAATATTGTTTGATACACCTGTTTTTAAAGAGGAACTAATGCTATGAATATGCTGCTGTGCCAAAGTGGTGTTAAGTGGTCTTAGGGAATTTCATTTCTGCCATTTATGGATTCTTTTTGTAGGCTGGATGCATCACACCGTGGATCAGCTTGGAGACAAGGCAACCAAGGAAAGTTATGCTATACAGTATCTCCAGAAATCTCTAGAGGCAGATCCAAATTCTGGTCAATCCTGGTATTTCCTTGGAAGGTGAGAAATGACTTTTTACAAATGTAGTTACACTGTCTGTGTTTTTTGAGGATATGCATTATTGTGAATGTCTCATGTTGGTTTTCTTCTTAATACTTTCAGAGGAAAAACAAAGGGAAACGATGTATGTATCTACTGAAGTCTAGTTTTCTGGAAAGTGTATAAAAAGACAAGGTGCTAACATATTTGGGATGAATATAGATTACAAGTTGAAATGAAGTCTGTTACCCAAGTGGTCCTGCTTTTTCTTTGATAGTTATTTTTCCAGCTACACATTTACAGTAATCTGAGTCTGCCCTACATGGTTTTACCTGTGGTTCTCCTGCTACCACATCTTCTATTTTCTCTCTTTTGTGGTAAATGTTCTGTAAATGTTGTTGCTTTTCTTCATACCTTTGTCACAATTCTTGATCTCTTTATTTTCTCAAAGTCTCCCTTCTAATCTTAGTTAGCTTTTGCACTGAAATGCAAATATTTTCCCTGGATACATCAATTTATAAACAGCATATATTGCAACTAAATATTAGGCCAAGATAACTCAGATTGATCCATTCTAATATCTGTCTAAGTGTTGTATGAATTTTGTACAAGCAGACAGTATTTTTTTACTTGACAATTACCTCATTCCAAGATAAGCAATTTGACTTTTCTTGGTCTCCTTTTTAAGAAAACAGAGCACCTTACACAAACCAGGAGTAACTCTTGAATTAATCAGGTTTTGGAGAAAGCTTTGAGGATAATTCAAGTCCATAGGTGAACAAGTCAATTCTGTTGAGAAATACATTAGAAAGGAATTATGCAGAAATAAAATTAATATCCTAACTTCAGTATCTTCCAGCTAACTTTCTTGGAGGTTCTGGTCACATACAACTGGAACCTACTTTTGGTTTTGTTACCCTCATTATATTCCTTCAGCTGTTCTTGTAAGATACTGCTCTTGGACCAGCTGTCTGCAGGCTGAGGGAGGAGCCAGCAGCATTGAGTGCTAAGGGCAGAGGGCTAGATAGAGCAGGTGTGGAGGGAAAAGGGAAAATGAGCCAGGGGTCATCTGGTTCATCTTACCACCCACTGAGCTGAAATCCTGCTTTTTCTTCAGTAGTCCTGTTCCACGTGCCTTGAGCTAGTGGAGTTCTTACACAGCAGCAGGACAGAGCCAGGGCTCCATGAAGTATGTGTGCGCTGCCAGCTATGCTTCTACTCCTGCTGTGCCACTGCTTTCATGTGGTTGGAGTTCAACTTAGGACCGTACAAACAAGGGGGTAAAATGCAGGAAATGGGGGGAAGAAATCTAGTGGAAGCATCTCTTCTATTCTGCAGGGAGGACTAGAGCAAAAACGTTTCTGTGCCCGATTCCTCCAGTCCATATGCTGGCAGAAGAGGAGAACAGAGTTACGTGGTTGTGCATTCACTCTTCCTCTTTTTCCATCTTGTGTTACTCTTTCCTCTGCTGGTTGTCCAAACTGGATAGCAAGTTGTTTTAAAGCTACCTTTCAAAAATATGCCACCATCCCTCACCTTCCCCAATGAAAAGCAATCCATCACTCTGTTTGACGTTTTGTTGGGTGCTTTATGTTAGTGCCATCCTAGTCAGAGTCTTCATGTATCTGATAAGCCGACAGAATGAAACATGTCTTGCAACCTGGGTTAGATTGTGATTAAAATGATCTTCTGGAATATTTTATTCAGTCTTAATGGATGGTTTTAGGCAAAGTACTGCTAGATTTTACTGTAGTCCTTTCCTAGTGTGCCTCAAGAATACATGAAAGAGTATAGCATGTTTGACAAATCTCTGTACTGTTTTGTTTGGGTTTTATTTTTTACTGGAATAAATCTTCTGTTGTTATTTGTGTTTTGAAAGTTGTCAGTTCTTTTTCCAACAGGGAAATATATTACAAATAATATAAGAAGCAGAGCTATTGTAGATTAAACTAGTTGTGTGTGTGTGTATATATATATATATATATAAATATTGTATTTATTTGAAGCTTTTAATTTTAAAAGGTAGGTATTACTCTCTGTGGTATAATTGTAGTTCTCTGTGGAGTTCTGATGTTTTTGCTTATAACGCCAGAATACCTTTGCCTTTGTATGTGAAAAATATTCAAGTAAGAAATTATGAAAAAATCGAGAACATCAAGATTATTTTACAGAATTTTATGCTCTGTATATGCAGTAAAACTAACTGGTTTGTTGTTCTTTACTGAAATCTGATTGAGATGGGATAAATGCACCTAAGTTTCCCAGGCAATCAGGAAACATACTGATTGAGTTGGTTAATATCTCTTAATAATTCTGAAACACTTCTCGTAGAACATGAAGTTTCATAACCATTTGTTTCATTAAATCGGTAACTTAATTCTTTATAATGCTATCTGTAGATAAATACTGTTGTTATTGACTGATAAGTTATCACAAATGATAGAAATGTAAGTCTTTAAAAAATGGTATGACTTTTCCTTACAAATGCAGTAGGCTAGTGTTTAAGCAGTTTTAGTGTACTTTTCAAATAAATAATCAATAGTACATGTTGATTAAGATGTTGGAGTCTGCTTATGCCTGGCATTCAGAAACAGCAAATGTTTTGGATTCATCTAGATGAGTATGTATTTGCATGACATCATTTATCAGATCTGTCTCGGTAAGCCATCCTCAATGATTACCTTCTATAAATATTACCAAAGTTCTTTTTTTCTTCTCCCAGGTGCTATTCAAGTATTGGGAAAGTTCAGGATGCCTTTATATCTTATAGGCAATCTATTGATAAATCAGAAGCAAGTGCAGATACATGGTGTTCTATAGGGTAAGAATGATACAGGGTAATACAGTGATATAATTCAATGCTAATATATATAAATAAAGACTGTCAACTTTTTAATTCTTTTGTGCTCTCAAGGGGGACTATAAAGCTCTTTTATTTATACCTTCGTGTTGCCAGACTTGTCTGATTTGAAGTTTAAATAATACATTTGTATTTTTTTTTAAATACTGATTATGCTATGCATATGAGCTTTGCATGTTAGGATTTTGTGTTGTTTATGCTTATTGCTGTGGCTTATATAATGGCAACATTTATTAAGGGTTTTGAGGGGGATGTGTATATTTGACTTGTTTGTATTTTGACTCTGTTATTAATTCTCAACTTCACTAATCTTTCTATTCAGTGTGCTGTATCAACAGCAAAATCAGCCTATGGATGCTTTACAGGCCTATATCTGTGCTGTACAATTGGACCATGGCCATGCTGCAGCCTGGATGGACCTAGGCACACTCTATGAGTCCTGCAACCAGCCTCAGGATGCCATTAAATGCTACTTAAATGCAACTAGGAGCAAAAACTGTAGTAATACCTCTGCACTTGCAGCACGGATAAAGTATTTACAGGTAAAACTAACATTTTAAGAAGCGGGAAATAGTCTTCCAAATACACAGCAGAGGGGAGGGGAGAAGTAACACACAAGTTTAACCTGCAGTTGTTCGTGGTGTGTATAACCTGTTTTCATGTGTATTGTAAGCATATCATAGCCTGTAATATTTTATTTCTTCATTTTTAAGTGGAACTTAATTCCTTATAAACACTATTTTGCACATTTAATCAAAGCATACTGTTTTACATCACTTTGCTTTTTTCTTTGTATTGTCTGCATTTTTAAGTTCTCATAACATAGAGAGAGATTTACACACACACTATCTTTCACTCTTGTTTGCAATTTCAGAAAAAAGGAATTATGAGACCTCTGAATCCAGAGCTCATCTTTGTTCTGATTCTCACAAAGGTTTATATTCTGGTTACCCTCTTTATACCTAGCACCTTTCTAAAACCCGAAATTTTAAATCTATCCTCTCTTTAAGATATAATTAGCTACAGCATTTAGGAAGATTTCATGGACTTGCTCTTACTAAAGTAGGCTTGTGTTAAATTTGCTTTTTACATAATTTTTCCTAGGCTCAGTTGTGTAACCTTCCACAAGGTAGTCTACAGAATAAAACTAAATTACTTCCTAGTATTGAGGAGGCATGGAGCCTACCAATCCCCGCAGAGCTTACCTCCAGGCAGGGTGCCATGAACACAGCACAGCAGGTGAGAAGTTGGGTTATGTTCTGCAGGTGCCCAGCTTTAAGGGTTCTTTACAATCGGTAGTGGTCAAGCTTATTTTATTGAGCACAGGACTGGCTTTTATTAATAAAAAGCCTTTGATTTGTTTGCAAAGGGATATTAGATCAAGAAGCTCCCTATAATATGGGAGAAATATGGGGGTACCAATTTAGAACCTTTGTGGCTTTTCATGATTTTAAAAGATTTCATCTTAAATAGAAATGCTGCAGTGGTTTAATAATCCCGTGAAAGGTACACATTCCTCCATTGATGACCATATGGAAACTGATTTTTCAGTTATTGAGATCAGCTTCAGAATATCTACTCGGCCCTTTTAATATATATGGGCTGTTAAAATATATAATTTAAAAGAAAGAATTAAGAATATATAGAACCATATTTTTGTCTTCCTTCTGTGATTCTTAGGCTTGTAAACCTCATCATCCAAATACTGAACCTGTACTAGGCCTCACTCAAACACCAATTTCACAGCAATCCTTGCCACTACACATGATTCCTTCTAGCCAAGTAGATGACCTGACCAGTCCTGCCAAGAGGAAAAGAACATCTAGTCCAACAAAGGTATATATTCTGATGAACTAAAGAGCCCCCTACCAAAATTATATGGAAATATGCATTAAAACAATGCAGCATGCACAGAATTTGTGCTGTAAATTTTAATCCTTTGGCATCAAGGTGGGGAATGTTTTTAGGAATTTGAAAAAAACATTTTTCAGGGATTTGTTTAATCAGGTTGCAGTTCAGACAGGGAGTGCGTAAGGGCAGTGCGTATCGGTGGCACTATACTACAGTCATAGTTGTGTAAGTGAAAAAGTACGGTCATAGTCTGACAGAGAGGGAGACGATCATGTCATCCTGTCTATTGCCTTTGCTTATATTTAGAGTTCAAGTGTTTCATCATCATGTAATAGTGTTACAGTAGATAAAGTATTCAGTTTTAAAAGTAGTGTACATTTAATTGCGTAATTTTATTTGATTGTTTCTCTTTATGATACTAGATACTTAATGTTTTAGTCTGACTACTCTGATACTGTATGGGAATGATAGAATGAGACTTGGCATGGTTTAGTATGTTCGTTGATTATGTTATTCTTGAAACAATGACTAGTTCTTTCATAAGCAAGATAAAATCTAGATAGTAAAAAAAATTATGTTGACCCTTTGATGACCATTTTAATGTCATGTTTTCTCTCAGAATACTTCAGATGTTTGGAGCAGTGGCCATACAGTGTCACATCCTCCTTTACAGCAACAAATTCATTCTTGGTGCTTGACACCACAGAAATTACAGGTATGTATGTTGAAGATCTTCAGAAGCTTTGATGTATTTTTTTGTTTCTTTCTTCCTGTTAAGTAAATTAATCTGGAACATTTTTCGGTTTCACATTTCTGAAATTCAGTATGAAGTTCTTTCCAAACAATTCCCACAGTTGTAATTGAAGTTGTGCTAATATTTGTGGCTACTCTGTGTGAGATTAGTTCTGTAGTAAAATTAATGATCTCTAGCAGAAACTGAACACTTTCATTGTGTGAATTCTGTGATTTATAAAGTAAGAACATACCGTAATTCTTTTTTCTTGTGGTGCTCTAAAGATACATATGCAAATTGCCAGACTTTTGTGCCAAGTGAGTTTTGCTATTTGCTCTAATGTGGGAGATACTGAAGTACTGTAATACTTGCTTTCCTCTGAGGTAGCTTCTTGTATCAAGTTGCGTAAACAAACACATAAATTCTACAAAATGTAGTTACTCAAATGAAATCTGGTACTGCTCTTCTGTATTTTGTGTTATCTAATACATTTATATGAAATGCTAGATTTTATTTTTGAAATCTTGTTGCAAGTCTTCTTTCAGGCCATTTTTGTTACGATGTTTTGTTGTCTCTTCAGTTCATTAGGGCTTGCAGTGAGCTTCAGCAGGAATTCCTTGTTTTGAAAATCAGGCCTAGCTGGAAACTCTTACCCATGTTATCACAGATACTGCTTTGGATGCAAGGAAAAGTAGAAGGGAGGCACAGTGCAGAGACAGAAGGCTTTCTGACTGAGCAGTGTTCCCTCAACTCTGATAGCATTCTTCAGCTGTTTCTCTGTCTGAACAATATTGGCTTTATTATGCTGCGTAATTTTTTCCTCCCTTCCCTCCCTCTTCCCCCACCCCCACCCCTGTAGTCCTCCCTAATCACTCTGATTCTTGCTTTCTTCATGCATTCTGATTAAATAATGCTCTCTGCTTATTTTATATCCTGCTACTATTTCCCCTTTTTAGTTTCACCTTTATGTAGATCCAGCTTCCTCCTCCAAGCAGTATCCAAGTAGGCTTCTTTAAGTATGGTGTACTGGATTTGCTGGCAACAGCTTGACAGGGTTCCAGTGTATATGAATAGGAAGGCTAAAAAGATATTCTGCAAGATGAAAGTGAATAAAGCCATCCCATTTTGTACGTCAGCCTTTTAAAAGTGGCAGCTCAGAGGCTGGATGGATATGGCACATAGCTGAGCCATTTGATGTGTGTTTAAAAAAGGGAGAAGGGTAGAGAGGGCTGTGGCCACACATTAGCCACCGGGCCTGCAGCTTGCTGGTGGAGGAGGGATGGGTGTTGGTTTCACTGAAGTGGTGGGCAGCAGGAAGAGAGCTGCCCGCCAAGCCTCTGCGCCCATAGCACTGGAGAGAAGCGCAGACTTGCCTCTGCTGACCTGTGTGCTAGGTCAGTCCTGGTTCATGTTACCCTGTGTAGACTTTTTTCTTCTTTTTTTTTTAAAGCAAATTAACAACTGAAGAGCCCTGGTTTGTGCTTCTGTGTACCTGGTGCATGCACTCCCATGCAGACTGTTTCTATCTCACAATCACATAGATAAATAGATTAGTTCTACTCATTGCAGTTCACTACAGAGGGACTTCAGAATGGAAGCTACTGTTAATCCAGGGAGTTTGAGCAATCTTTAACTACTTTTTCAGAAAATGTTAGATATTATTCTTTTTTAGTTGATAGTGTTGCAAATACAGTTGTTCAAAGCAGAATGAACTACACTTTATTTCATACTCACAGGTCAGTTCCATTTACGTATTACTAATACAGCATAGTCAAAGCAAAGGAGATGAGAAGGATGTAAAAAAATAATACAGGCAGACCTGAGAAGGAACTAAAGGAAACCTGATTTATGTTTGATTTTGGTGAACTTTGATCTGGTTTTTTTGTGGGTTTTTGTCTGGGGTTTGGGGTGTGTGGGGGTGTTGTTTGGATTTTTTTGCTAGTGGTTTTTTCTTTAAGGATTTAGTGATGTGAAGAAACTTAGTATTGCAGAACAATTAAGAAAAATGTCTGTATGTCACCTTTTGCTTAGCAGAACTTTTGCACTCTTCTCCGCAGACCCCTCTTTCCTTCTGAGATGGTGCTTTTGTGTTCCACAATATCAACATTTATGTCATGCCACTTCATAGCAGCAGACTTGCTGGTAGAATGATGGTGTACTGAGTACTTTAAAATGAATACAAAGATCAGATTTCTGGTGGTAATAGATACTCAAATTTATTAGTTGGAAATTAGTTCAGTATCGTAACTTAGGATCTTTCTGTAAGTTAGTTCTATAGTTTTCTGGGTTTGTTTTCTCCTATTTTCTGGAGTTTTCATGTGTGACTACAGGTTGAATTTACTTCCATGTTGAACAGTATTAATAAAAGAGTAGCACAGTACAGAAAAAGTGTTAAAACATACCTAATGTATGATCATACTTGAATCTAGTTTTCTTTTATAGTACCAGTACACTTAATTGTAGTGTGGTGGTAATATTTATACACTCAAATAATTTAGAAAATCCCTTTAGTTTTAGTAACTAGTTGGTTACAGAACAGTGTATGGAAAGATATTTTGGTCTGCAACAGAAACCTCAATCATTTTTTTCAGCTTCACAGGTCTTGTCTTCATGGATAATTTTTAGTATTGTATGCAAGGAAGTTACTAAAAAGTACATGCAATTTAATCATTCTGAACTGTACTGCTGTTTTTTCAGCACTTGGAACAGCTGCGTGCAAACCGGAATAATCTAAATCCAGCACAGAAACTTATGCTGGAACAGCTGGAGAGTCAGTTTGTCTTAATGCAGCAACACCAGCAGGTGAGAACAAAAATATTTTCTTTTCTGCAAAACTTTTTTTTCAGTAATGGTGTCTGTTGTGTTTCTTGAGTTCTGGAGAATTTCTGTTGTACAGAGGGCCTTTACTACACCAAAAAAGGTTATCTTTTTTTGTATTAAGTGTAGTGGTGGTTTACTGGTTGAAACATAATAGGTTTAGCTGTGTTTTATTATAGGACTACCAGAAAATGTAAAAATTTTCAAGCCACACTTTCAAACTAAAGTGAGTGGAAATGTAAAAGGAATCTTACTTGAAAAATACTTAGGTGTAGTAAGCCATATTACAGCAGATCTCACATCTTCTCATTGTTCACTTGTCTCTCTCTTAGTGTCCAACTTCAGCAGTAAAATGTGAACGCTCAAAATAAAGGCCTAGAAGAAAAGTGTGCTAATAGTTTTACCTTAAAATTCACTCAGTGCATTTGTGAGCATGAGTCACCTTATTTCTCAAAAGCAACTGTGAAGATCTGAAAATCAGTATAAAATTGGAATTGACCATTGCAATGAAGTAAACAAACTTGTGCGATCTTTACTTTTTAAATTCTGCAGCTGATGTTCTTGTGCTTTGTTCATCTTCCATTAGATGAGACAAACAGGAGTTGCACAGGTACGATCTACTGGAATTCCTAACGGGCCAACAGCTGATTCATCACTGCCTACAAACTCTGTCTCTGGTCAGCAGCCACAGGTTGCTCTAACCAGAGTGCCTAATGTCGCTCAGCGTGGAATCCGTCCCGCCTGCCCTGGGCAGCCTATGGCTAATGGACCCTTTCCAGCAGGCCCCATTCCCTGCAGCACAGCAAGAACGCTGGGTAGTACAGACACTATTTTGATAGGCAATAATCACATAACAGAAAGTGGAAGTAATGGAAACGTGCCTTACCTGCAGCGAAACGCACTCTCTCTACCTCATAACCGCACAAACCTGACCAGCAGCGCAGAGGAGCCGTGGAAAAACCAACTATCTAACTCCACTCAGGTACACAATTTCAGCTTACTTATGGGTGTGCTAAGGAGGCTTGATAAGCAAGTCACTGTTTGAAGTCTTATTTGTAAACACACTTTTTCTGTTTCCTGAAGTTGATGACCTAGATGCAAATAAAACATACATTAGGTTAAATGCTATTTTGCCTATTACTTTTTATTGTTAAAAATCTATTTATTAAATTAACTACTTTCAGGATAAAGAAAATGATCATTAACAAAAAAGGCAGTTACATACCACCCAGCTGCCTACCTTTGCAGAAGAGTTTCTTTAAAAAGGAATACTTGTACACCTTTTTGTTACTACTTTAATTTCAAATTATGTGACTTTGTTCTTCGTGTAGGAGCAACGTGCATATTTCATGGAAGCTGAATGTTGTAGTTATTTTTGACATTACGTGGTTGTCATCATATAATCATTCCCCGTATTTTGTTTCCATATGATATTTCAAAATCAGTATCTAGCAATCAGTCCCACAGTTGTTTGCAAAGAATGATGACAGTAAAAATCCATAGGGATTAAAGTGTGTAAGTAAGGGTGTTTTGCATATGAGAGTGTTAACTTGAAGTTGGAGATTTTGGTTGTTTTTTTTCATTTGAGCTTAAATGCCTTTCTTCCAAGACATACCTTGGTAGATGTAACGAGGTGTTCTGTAGGAAGATACCATAACGATTCAATTCAGTTTTACCAGATGGGTTATACAGCTTGATACAATACTGTTTTCTTCTCAAAACTGCATAAATTTCTTGTTTAATTAATATTACATGTTACTTTAGTGCTGAAGAATTGGGAGTGGGTAGTGATACAGACAGATGCTTAGCTGCACATACATGCTTAACTGCACATACACGGTGAAAAAGGCTGAGATGATATTAGAACATCTTGTGTAAAACACGGTTATTCAAAACCAATGTGTTATAACATGATTTTTTAAAAGTTTCCTGTCTATCAGTAGTACTGTTTATGTGGTTTATAAGGATGGCAGAGGGGATGGGTGGAGCCTGTTAGCATCACTACCTCTTGCTTGAATTAAAATTCACTTTTCTATTTTTCCTGCATTGTATAAAAGAAGCTCTGCATTTGCAAGAGGTATCTTACTTCATATTAGATGTCTGGTGCTAGCATCCATAAAATAGGCGAGTAATAGATTGTAACAGGAGAGGAGTTGACCGCTTTCCTTAGAGATGATGTTTTTGGAAAGTCTGGGTAACTGTTCAAGGAAAGCTTGTCGTTTCCTGTATCCACTGCATCTCTGTTCTGTGAAGTGTATTCAGAGAACATGGTCTCCGCAGAGTTTCTGAGTCTGTAACATTCTCCACAGGTACCAAATGAACTCTTGATTTAGAAAAGTATTTATCAGTAATTAAGCTACATAGAGGAATTAAGAAATTACATATACAGGTGTG